>NC_090450.1:479095823-479836213 GCF_031143425.1 Pleurodeles waltl
CACTCTATGGGTGGCAGTATTTAGAGGTATGGCTAAAAATCTGATACATCATCAGGAATGTGCCAAAACGCTACATATCACGCAGCTAGAGGTCCGAGCAATAAACTTCGAAAGAGACAACGTAATAAACCCAAGCGAGAAACTGACGCAACAACTCCTCCTAATCTGAGAGGAGATATGGGGTCAATCCCTGGAGGCCGCAAAACATTTATGGAGGGCCAGCACTGGAAGGATATATGGCTGGGGGCACAAGACCGGGAAGATGCTGTACTGGTTGATCTCCCGCGATCACGCCTCCAAGATCGTCCCTGAAATTTATGACGGGGATGGGGCCTTGGTTACGGGTCATACCGAAATTGCAAATGCTTTTGACAACTATTATCATACACTGTACCAAGCATCTACACAAATAGATTCACATCAAACACGTCAACTACTTGAAGAGATCCCCCTCCCACAGTTACCTGTGATAGGAGCACAGCTTTTAGAGGAAGGAACCCATTAGAGAGGAAGAAATTGGGGTGGCAATCTCGACATTAAACACAGGCAAGACTCCTGGTCCCGATGGGTTCCCCCCAAAATATTATAAGGTGGTTAGAGAAGACCTGACCCCACGTCTCCTACGCCTTTTCGCAGAAATAGGAAATGGTGGATCCTTTCCTCCTGAACTAGATACAGCCATGATCGTGGTGCTACCCAAAACCCAGCCCCCTTCGCCTCACTGCGCGGATTACAGACTAATATCATTGATTAACACAGATATTAAAATTTTCGCCTCTATCCTTGCCACTCGCATCAAAAGGGTCCTGCCGCAGCTAATCCATCCTGACCAATGTGTGGTTTATGGCAACCCGCAGTATACAACACTGTATCCACCGGCTACACGAAGCCTTAGCGGAGAGACCCCGGTTGCCCCAAAGCCTGGCCCTCTTGCTCATAGATTTTGAAAAGGCTTTTGATACTGTTAACTGGGGATTCCTTCTACTGGTGCTCCGACGGGAAGGCATAGAGAAACATTTTTACCCCTTAATTAAAGCATTATACACTAACCCTTCGGCCTGTGTACAGGTTAATGGGACCATATCCCATAGGTTCAACATCCGCAGAGGTACTCGAGAGGGATGTGCCCTATCCCCTCTTTTGTTTACCCTGGCCATTGAGCCTCTAGCCCAGATGATCAGAGCGGGCTCAGTATACAGAGGATGGAAATGGGGTCCATCTCATGAAGACAGGAAAGCTCTATATGCAGATGACCCATACGCAAATTAAGTTTTAAATACCTAGGGATCTGGGTAACCTTTCTGCCCGAATTAACATGGGCCAAAAATCTATCTCCTCTGCTAACAAGAATCAAAACGGACATGCAGAGATGGCAAACCCTCCCCTTGAATGTGATGGGGCGGGTGGCGCTATACAAAATGATGATCTTGCCAAGACTCCTATACATATTCCAAAATGTTCCCATCCTCATCCCCACTCCTGGTTCAAAAATCTCGAAAGCATCACCGGAAGATTTCTATGGAAAGGTAATAGACATCGAGTAGCGATACAACATTGCCGGAGAGGAATGTATGATGGAGGTTTGGGTGCGTCGAATCCGTATCTGTATTACCTGGCTACCCAATTGATAGTGATCCATGACTGGTTTAATGGGGGCTGGGAAGACCCGGCGTATAAGACAGAATTGACACTCCTGGGGTTTCCACAGGATCTTGACATGCTGTATGGAGCATCGCTTCCACGTGACATGGAGGAAACAACCAAAGTGGTCTTCATGGCATGGCGAGCTGCGTTACGCCACACTCACTGGAATACTGTTATCACCCTCCAGACTCCGCTATGGAGAAGGAAATGGATATATGCCTCAGCCACGCTGGAGGGATTCGCAACATGGAACCTAATAGGCAATTCCCTGGTTGGGGACATATGGAAAGGGAGGGCCATGAAATTATTCCAAGACCTACAAGCAGAATTTCAATTAAGCCAGACACAGTTCTTTGGATACCTTCAACTAAGACACGCACTGCGAACCCATCTGCCCATCATAAGCCCTATACCGGACTTTAACCCACTGGAAGCCAAAATACTCATGGGAAATATGGAGGGGAAAGGCATTTCTCAACTTTACAAAACACTAATCAACAACACTCCTGATAACTTAGTCATTTTTAGGACTAAGTGGGAATCATGGCTCGGACCCCTAGAAGAAACGGAATGGAGGGAAGGCTTGATGGCGCCCAAGCTATTGGCAATATAGCAAGATTCTGCATGATACAATTCTATTATTTATATGGGGCCTATATGACACCATCCAAACTACACAAAATGGGAGCCCGCCCTTCTGCCAAATGCTCAAGATGCCCGAATGAACCAGCAGACTTCTTTCACATGGTATGGACCTGTCAGAAAATACAAAAGGACTGGGAAGGGGTGATTCGAGATATAGGAAGGGCACTGGGTCAAGAAATACAAAAATCAGGCAAGCTAATCCTATTGGGGGTAAAGGAAGAAATGGTAGGAACACGTGCTAAACAAACACTGACAGCTACGGCATTATTAGTCGCTAATAGACATATCGCTGCAACGTGGATGTCCCCAGAAGGCCCGTTGATCCAGAAATGGAGGAAGGGGGTGGGTTGGTGTGCCAATCAGAAGAAACTGTTTTTTGAGTCTAGAGGGTACCCACACAAATTCGAAAAGATATGGGGACGATGGTTAGAATTGATGACATAAACCAGATACGTAATAAGATACTTAATGTTTCAAGGGGAAACTACGATGGCTTGATCTGCTGATAGCAACACAACCCATTATTGCTGATGGCTAACAACAATACTAAAACAATGATAAGATGTACAAATTCCATGCGTCCTTGCCTTGTACTGGAACCTGTGTTTTTTCCTTCCTTTTCCATATATGTCTCAATAAATAAATAAAAATGTATTTATAAAAAACACTCTGCAACATGTATGTAGCCTTTTTACTTAGAAGAAAAAAGAGGGGGGGTATGTGCCACAACCTAGCAAGGCAATTCACATAGTCACGGCAAAAACGAATAAAAAAAAAACACCACTTTAAAAGAGACCAGGCTGCCTGAAACACAGAGAGTCCAGAGAAAAACAGACACAGGTAGCTGAAATAAACACTTTTGAACAAATAATACTATTTACCTAGAAATATCTCAGCCCTCATTACCTAGGTCTTTTTGCAAGCCTTGAACACTGGGCTGTATCAGGACACAAGGAAGATGTTGAGGATCACAAAATGGAGGTGGCTGTCTTGGGCTTCCGTCCACAAACGTAAGGGGCCAGAGCATGTGTGGAGGGGAGCGGGGCTCAGGTGCAACAGGGACTCAGAGAGCCAATCAGCTAAGTCCAGTCCCTGTGGGCAGGGGGAAAGGCAGCTGCTGCTCTATTCAGAATCTTCTTAGATACAGACAGGCTAAATCCACACTTCCAACCTAGCAGTCTACCTTACAGGTAAGGGAGAGATTGTTTAAGAAACAAACACTGGAATACTGCTGGGCACTCACTCTGAAATCAGGCTTTTTTAATTGCAAAAAACAGGGGGGTAGACAGTTTTTAAACACAATATAAATCACAGAAACAGATTAAAACAGTCTCCTAAAACCACACTCTGCAAGATGTATGTAGCCTTTTCACTTAGAATAAAAAAGGGGGGGGGTTTATGTGCCACAAACTAGCAAGGCAGTTCACACAGTCACGGCAAAAACAAATAAAAAAAAAACACCACTTTAATAGAGGCCAGGCTGCCTGAAACACAGAGAGTCCACATTAAAACAGACACAGGTAGCTGAAATAAACACTTTTGAACAAATAGTACTATTTCCCAGAAATATCTCAGGCCTCATTACCTAGGTCTTTTTGCAAGCCTTGAACACTGGGCTGTATCAGGACGCAGGGAAGATGCTGAGGCTCACAAAATGGAGGTGGCTGTCTTGGGCTTCCCTCCACAAACTTAAGGGGCCAGAGCAGGTGTGGGGGGACGTGACTCAGGTGCAACAGAGACTCAGAGAGCCAATCAGCTAAGTCCAGTCCGTGTGGGCAGGGGGAAAGGCAGCTGCTGCTCTATTCAGAATCTCCTTGGATATAGAAAGACTGAATCCACACTTCCAAGCTAGCAGAGTCTACTTTCCAGGTAAGGGAGAGATTGTTTAAAAAACAAACACTGGAATACTGCTGGGCACGCACTCTTAAATCTGGCTTTTTTAAAGGCAGAAAACAGGGGGGCAGACAGTTTTTAAACACAACATAAATCACAGAAACAGATTAAAACAGTCTCCTAAAAACACAGTCTGCAAGATGTATGTAGCCTTTTTACTTTGAAGAAAAAAGGGGGGGCATGTGCCACAAACTAGCAAGGCAATTCACACAGTCACAGCAAAAACTAATTAAAAAAAAAAAAAAAAACACTTTAAAAGAGGCCAGGCTGCCTGAAACACAGATATTCCACAGTAAAACAGAAACAGGTAGCTGAAATAAACACTTTTGAACAAATAATAATATTCACCCAGAAGAAATCTCAGGGCTCCTTACCTAGGTCATTTGCAATTCTTGAACACTGGGCTGTATCAGGACACAGGGAAGATGCTGAGGCTCACAAAATGGAGGTGGCTGTCTTGGGCTTCCCTCCACAAACTTAAGGAGCCAGAGCAGGTGTGGGGGACAGGACTCAGGTGCAACAGGGACTCAGAGAGCCAATCAGCTAAGTGCAGTCCGTGTGGGCAGGGGGAAAGGCAGCTGCTGCTCTATTCAGAATCTCCTTGGACACAGAAAGACTGAATCCACACTTCCAAGCTAGCAGAGTCTACTGTCTAGGTAAGGGAGAGATTGTATAAAAAACAAACACTGGAATACTGCTGGGCACGCACTCTTAAATCTGGCTTTTTTAAAGGCAGAAAACAGGGGGGCAGACAGTTTTTAAACACACCATAAATCACAGAAACAGATTAAAACAGTCTCCTGAAACCACACTCTGCAAGGTGTATGTAGCCTTTTTATTTAGAAGAAAAAAGGGGGGGGGTTAGGTGCAAAAACTAGCAAGGCAATTCACACACTCACGGCAAAAAAACACCACTTTAAAAGAGACCAGGCTGCCTGAAACACAGAGAGTCCACAGTTAAATAGACAAAGGTAGCTGAAATAAACACTTTTGAACAAATAATACTATTTACCCAGAAAAATCTCAGGGCTCCTTACCTAGGTCATTTGCAATTCTTGAACACTGGGCTGTATCAGGAAGCAGGGAAGATGCTGAGGCTCACAAAATGGAGGTGGCTGTCTTGGGCTTCCCTCCACAAACTTAAGGGGCCAGAGCAGGTGTGGGTGCGGGCGGGGTTCAGGTGCAACAGGGACTCAGACAGCCAATCAGCTAAGTCCAGTCCCTGTGGGCAGGGGGAAAGGCAGCTGCTGCTCTATTCAGAATCTCCTTTGATACAGACAGGCTGAATCCACACTTACAAGCTAGTAGAGTCTATTTTCCAGGTAACAGAGAGATTGTTTAAGAAACAAGCATTGGTATACTGCTGGGCACGCACTCTGAAATTCGGCTTTGCTAAAGGCAGAAAATGGGGGGTAATCAGTTTTTAAACACAATTTAAATCACAGAAACAGAATAAACAGTCTCCTAAAAACACACTCTGCAAGATGTATGTAGCCTTTTTACATAGAAGAAAAAGGGGGGTGGTTATGTGCCACAAACTAGCAAGGCAATTTACACAGTCAAGCAAAAACAAATTTAAAAAACACCACTTTAAAAGAGGCCAGTCTGCCTGAAACACAGATAGTCCACAGTAAAACAGAAACAGGTAGCTGAAATAAACACTTTTGAACAAATAATACTATTCACCCAGAAATATCTCAGGCCTCATTACCTAGGTCTTTTTGCAATCCTTGAACACTGGGCTGTATCAGGACGCAGGGAAGATGCTGAGGCTCACAAAATGGCTGTCTTGGGCTTCCCTCCACAAACTTAAGGGGCCTGAGCAGTTGTGGGTGAGGGCGGGGCTCATGTGCAACAGGGACTCAGAGAGCGAATCAGTTTAAATCGCAGAAACAGATTAAAACATTGTCCTAAAAACACACTCTGCAAGATGTATGTAGCCTTTTTACTTAGAAGAACAAATTGGGGGTTAGGTGCAAAAACTAGGAAGGCAATTCACACAGTCACGGCAAAAACAATTTTTAAAAAAACACCACTTTAAAAGAGACCAGGCTGCCTGAAACACAGAGAGTCCATAGTTAAACAGACACAGGCAGCTGAAATAAACACTTTTGAAAAAATAATACTATTTACCCAGGAAAATGTCAGGTCTCCTTACCTAGGTCTTTTTGCAATCCTTGAACACTTGGCTGTATCAGGACACAGGGAAGATGCTGAGGCTCACAAACTGGAGGTGGCTGTCTTCGGCTTCCCTCCCCAAACGTAAGGGGCCAAAGCAGGTGTGGGGGGCTGGGCTCAGGTGCAACAGGGCCTCAGAGAGCCAATCAGCTAAGTCCAGTCCCTGTGGGCAGGGGGGAAGGCAGCTGCTGCTGTATTCTGAATTTCCTTGAATACAGACAGGCTGAATCCACACTTCCAAGCTAGAAGAGTCTACTTTCCAGGTAAGGGAGAGATTGTTTAAAAAACAAACACTGAAATACTGTTGTGCACACACTCTGAAATCTGGCTTTTTTAAAGGCAGAAAACAGGGGGGCAGACAGTTTTTAAACACAATTTAAATCACAGAAACAGATTAAAACAGTCTCCTAAAAACACACTCAGCAAGATCTATGTAGGCTTTTTATTGAGCAGATAAAAGGGGATGAGGGGCTATGTGCCACAAACTAGCAAGGCAATTCACACAGTTATGGCAAAAACAATTTTAAAAAATAAACACAACTTTAAAAGAGGCCAGGCTGCCTGAAACACAGAGAGTCCGTAGTAAAACAGATACAGGTAGCAGAAGTAAACACTTTTGAACAAATAATACCATTTACTCAGGAACATTTCAGGGCTCCTTACCTAGGTCTTTTTGCAATCCTTGAACAATGAGCTGTTTCAGGGCACAGGGAAGATGCTGAGGCTCACAAAATGGAGGTAGCTGTCTTGAGCTTTCCTCCACAAACTTAAGGGCCAGAGCAGGTGGGTGGCGGGCGGGGCTCAGGTGAAAAACGGACTGAGAGAGCCAATCAGCTATGTCAAGTCCCTGTAGGCAGGGGGAAAGGCAGCTGCTGCTCTATTCAGAATTTCCTTCGATACAGACAGGCGGAATCCACACTTCCAAGCTAGCAGAGTCTACTTTCCAGGTAAGGGAGAGATTGTTTAAAAAACAAACACTGAAATACTGCTGTGCACACACTCTGAAATCGGGCTTTTTTAAAGGCAGAAAACAGGGGGGCAGACAGTTTTTAAACACAATTTAAATCACAGAAACAGATTAAAACAGTCTCCTAAAAACACACTCTCCAAGAAATATGTACCCTTTTTACTTAGAACAAAAAAGGGTGGGGGCTTATGTGCCAGAAACTAGCAAGGCAATTCACACAGTCACTGCAAAAATGAATAAAAAAAAAACACCACTTTCAAAGAGGCCAGGCTGCCTGAAACACAGAGAGGCCACAGTAAAACAGACACAGATAGCTAAAATAAACACTTTTGAACAAATAATACTATTTACCCAGAAAAATCTCAGGGCTCCTTCCCTATGTCTTTTTGCAGTCCTTGAACACTGGGCTGTATCAGGACACAGGGAAGATGCTGAGGCTCACAAAATGGAGGTGGCTGTCTTGGGCTTCCCTCCACAAACTTAAGGGGCAGAGCAGGTGTGGGGGGGGGCGGGGCTCAGGTGCAAGAGGGACTCAGAGAGCCAATCAGCTAAGTCCAATCCCTGTGAGCAGGGGGAAAGGCAGCTACTGCTCTATTCAGAATCTCCTTGAATACAGACAGGCTGAATCCACACTTCCAAGCTAGCAGAGTCTGCTTTCCAGGTAAGGGAGAGATTGTTTAAAAAACAAACACTGGAATACTTCTGTGTGGGCACTTTGAAATCGGGCATTTTTAAAGGCAAAGATCAGGGGGGCAAACAGTTTTTAAACACAATTTAAATCACAGAAACAGATTAAAATAGTCTCCTAAAAACACATTCTGCAAGATGTATGTAGCCTTTTTACTCAGAAGAAAAAAGGGGGGGGGGGTTATGTGCCACAAACTAGCAAGGCAATTCACACTGTCACAACAAAATGTTTTTAAAACCAATCAGCTAAGTCAGTCCCTGTTTGCAGGGGGGAAGGCAGCTGCTGCTCTATTCAGAATCTCCTAGGATACAGACAGGCTGAATCCACACTTCTAAGCTAGCAGAGTCGACTTTCCAGGTAAGGGAGAGATTGTTTAAAAAACAAATACTGGAATTCTGCTGAGTGAGCAAGCTTAAATCGTGCTTTTTTAAAGGCAAAATACAGGGGGCAGACAGTTTTTAAACACAATTCAAATCACAGAAAGAGATTAAAACAGTCTCCTAAAAACACTCTGCAAGATTTACGTAGCCTTTTTGCATAGAAGGAAAGGGGGTGGGGGTTAGTTGCCACAAAATATCAAGGCAATTCACACAGTCACGGCAAAAAAGAATTTGAAAAAAACACAATTTTTAAAGAGGCCAGGCTGCCTGAAACACAGAGAGTCCACAGTAAAACAGACACAGGTAGCTGAAATAAACACTTTTGAACAAATAATACTATTTACCCAGAAAAATCTCAGGGCTCCTTACCTATGTCTTTTTGCAATCCTTGAACACTGGGCTGTATCAGGACACAGGGAAGATGCTAAGGCTCACAAATGGAGGTGCTGGTCATGGGATTCCCTCCACAAACTTAAGGGGCCACAGCAGGTGTCGGGGGCAGGGCTCAGGTGCAACAGGAACCCAGAGAGCCAATCAGCTAAGTCCAGTCACTGTGGGCAGGGGGAAAGGCAGCTGCTGCTCTATTCAGAATCTCCTTGGATACAGGCAGGCAGAATACACACTTCCAAGCTAGCAGAGTCTACTTTCCAGGTAAGGGAGAGATTGTTTAAAAAACAAACACTGGAATACTGCTGGGCGCGCACTCTGAAATCAGGCTTTTTTAAAGGCAAACAATAGGGGGGCAAACAGTTTTTAAACACAATTCAAATCACAGAAACAGATTAAAACAGTCTCCTAAAAAAACACTCTGCAAGATGTATGTAGCCTGTTTACTTAGAAGAAAAAGGGGGGGGGGTTATGTGCCACAAACTAGCAGGGCAATTCACACAGTCACGGCAAAAACAAATTTATAAAAAAACACCACTTTCAAAGAGGCCAGGCTGACTGAAACACAGAGAGTCCACAGTAAAACAGACATAGGTAGCTGCAATAAACACTTTTTAACAAATAATACTATTTACTCAGAAAAATCTCAGGGCTCCTTACCTAGGTCTTTTTGCAATCCTTGAACACTGGGCTGTATCAGGACACAGGGAAGATGCTGAGGCTCACAAAATGGAGTTGGCTGTCTCGGTCTTCCCTCCACAAACTTAAGGGGCCAGAGCAGATGTGGGGGGGCGTGATCAGGTGCAACAGTGACTCCGAAAGCCAATCAGCTAAGTCCTGTCCCTGTGGGCAGGGGGAAAGGCAGCTGCTGCTCTATTCAGAATCTTCTTGGATAAAGACAGGCTGAATCCACACTTCCAAGATGGCAGAGTCTACCTTCCAGGTAAAGGAGAGATTGTTTAAAAAACAAACACTGGAATACTGCTGGGCGCACACCCTGAAATCGGGCTTTTTTACAGGCAAAAAACAGGTGGGCAGACAGTTTCTAAACACAATTTAAATCACAGAAAAGGATTAAAACAGTCTCCTCAAAAACATACTCTGCAAGATGTATGTAGCCTTTTACTTAGAAGAAAAAAGGGGGTGGGGGTTATGTGCCACAAACTAGCAAGGTAATTCACACAGTCACAGCAAACACGAATTAAAAAAAACACCTCTTTAAAAGAGGCCAGGTTGCCTGAAACACAGGGAGTCCACAGTAAAAAAGACACAGATAGCTAAAATAAACACTTTTGAACAAATAATACTATTTACCCAGAAAAATCAAAGGGCTCCTTACCTAAGTCTTTTTGCAATCCTTGAACACTGGGCTGTATCAGGACACAGGGAACATGCTGAGGCTCACAAAATGGAGGTGGTTGTCTTGGGCTTCCCTCCACAAACTTAAGGGGCCAGAGCAGGTATGGGGGGCGGGGCTCAGGTGCAACAGGGACTCAAAGAGCCAATCAGCTAAGTCCAGTCCCTGTGGGCAGAGGGAAAGGCAGCTGCTGCTCTATTCAGAATCTCCTTGGATACAGACAGGCTGAATCCACACTTCCAAGCTGGCAGAGTCTATTTTCCAGGTAAGAGAGAGATTGTTTAAAAAACAAACAATGGAATACTGCTGGGCAAACACTCTGAAATTGGGAATTTTTAAAGGCAGAAAACAGGGGGGCAGACAGTTTTTAAACACAATTTAAATCACAGAAACAGATTAAAACATTCTCCTAAAAACACACTCTGCAAGATGTATGTAGCCTTTTTACTTAGAAGTAAAAAGAGGGGGTATGTGCCACAAACTAGCAAGGCAATTCACACAGTCACGGCAAAAACAAATTAAAAAAAAACACCACTTTAAAAGAGGCCAGTCTGCCTGAAACACAGAGAGTCCACACTAAAACAGACACAGGTAGGTGAAATACACACTTTTGAACAAATAATACTATTTACCCAAAAAATCTCAGGGCTTCTTACTCAGGTCTTTTTGCAATCCTTGAACACTGGGCTGTATCGGGACACAGGGAAGATGCTGAGGCTCACAAAATGGAGGTGGATGTCTAGGGCTTCCCTCCAAAAAATTAAGGGGCCAGAGCAGGTGTGGGGGCGGGGCTAAGGTGCAACAGGGACTCCGAAAGCCAATCAGCTAAGTCCAGTCCTTGTGGGCATGGATAAAGGCAGCTGCTGCTCTATTCAGAATCTCCTTGAATACAGACAGGCTGAATCCACATTTCCAAGCTAGCAGAGTCTACTTTCCAAGTAAGGGAGAGATTGTTTCAAAAATAAACAATGGAATAATGCTGGGTACGCACTCTGAAATCTGGCGTTTTTAAAGGCTAAGATCAGGGGGGCAGACAGTTTTTAAATACAATTTAAATCACAGAAACAGATTAAAACAGACTCCTAAAAAACACATCTGCAAGATGTATGTAGCCTTTTTCCTTAGAAGAAAAAAGGGGGGGGTTAGGTGTCACAAAGTAGCAAGGCAATTCACACAGTCATGGCAAAAACTAATTTAAAAAATAAACACAATTTTAAAAGAGGCCAGGCTGCCTGAAACACATAGAGTCCACAGTAAAACAGACACAGGTAGCCGAAATAAACTAAGTCCAGTCCCTTTGGGCAGGGGGAAATGCAGCTGCTCCTCTATTCAGAATCTCCTTGGATACAGACAGGCTGAATCCACACTTCCAAGCTAGCAGAGTCTACTTTCCACATAAGGGAGAGATTGTTTAAAAAACAAACACTAGAGGGGGCGTGTTCCGGGCGTCAAGATGGCGGTCGCACTTTTGTAGTGCTCAGGACCACTCCATCATCCGCCTCTTATAAAATCACTATCGTACACATCAACACCGTCAACGCTTCATCAGGGTTCCTTTATTGTGCCCTTTCTCGTGTGGCGGGTTCCCGGCCCTCACGGCCCCGTGAGACCGAGGTTTTGGCTGCCCAGCATTCGACCACTGTTTCCCCCCATCAAGATGGCGGCTGAGGGACGGATCTGAGGCGCGGCCCGCTGCGGTGGAAAGGCGGCAGCAGCCCGGACGGCCTGGAGGCAGAGAAGGTGTGGGTCGCCGCCGGGGCCGCTGTGACTGGGAGAAATCAAGGTAGGCCCCGGGCCGGCAGCACCGCGATTCTCTGGTCCCCCTGATTCCCCCCCCCCTTCCCGTGGTGACCGAGGGCTGGGAAGGGGGGCGTTCCGTGGGCCGGAGGCCGGGGTGCTCGGCCGCAAATTGTGTGGGGCCCTGCCAGGCCCAGAGCCTGATATTAGGAGGAAGACCTGCAGACCGCTGGGAGGGCCACCTGAGCGGACGGGTGCTCGCCGGGGAACGGGGACCCCTACTGATGCTGCTATAGGCCGGGACGCGGGGCCGGGATGGAGGACCTACCAGGGGTGTGATCAGCCAGAGGACCGAACCGGCGGGCTCGTTGCCTCTCCTCCCCCCCAAAATAAGAGACTCCGTGGCAGCGAGGGGCCCCCTGGCTGGACCCCGGGAAAGGGTTTTGGAGCCCAGGGCTGGCTGCAGTCCGGGGCCTAGACATTACATTGCCTCGAGGACGGCCAACTACAGACCGTGTTGCGGTGACGCGCTCTCCACTGGTCTCCCTGGGAGAGGGGAAAGAAGAAATTAAGTAACAGTAACAAGCATCAACCACAAACGTGAGCTGGGACAAAAACTGGGATACCGAGAGGTGAATCTGGACCTTCGGGCCCCGTGAGCAGAGAGGGGCACGATCTTCCTCTATTGGACCACGGTGGGGTGCAGTCTGAAGGTGAAATGTTAGGGATTACAAGTAGTGCCTCCCTTTTCACCCTTTCCTTATTCTCTGACCGCCCCTCCTCCGGACGCCAGGCATCCTTACCAGCTGGACAAGGGAGGAGTCCCGGGACCATATTGAGTGAATAAAAACGCCTCCGGGGTAAAGGACAGAGAAGGGGATAGGACAATAACAAAACAAAACAGTAAGATGAAATAAACTCTGCAACACCGTGTTCCCCCAATACCCCTGGAACTATCTAATAGATTCATAAATTAGGATATACCACAGGGGGAATCAGATTAGATCCCAACGGATCTCCCATCGGGCCCTACAGTAGGGCAGAACAAAATTGACCAATCACTGCAACCCTAGAGAGGTTAGCACCACACCCAACATCATGGGCAAAGACAAAGCGATCAAACAAACAACGGCACAAACTCGTATGGACCAATTCACCACAGGTACAATGGGCCCACGGTCGGTAGGCCCAACAACAAATGGTGCTAATAACCCACAAACATCGTCCAGCGACCTGGCGGCAATCCTTCAGGCGATTCAGGGCTCCCAGACAGCAGTTGAATCAAAAATAGGGGAGGTCGGAGTGGATGTCGCCCTGATCCGGCAAGATCTCCGCAGTGCAGTATCCCGAATCACAGAGGCCGAGTCGAGAATCTCCATGGCAGAAGATGAAATAACTCTAAAAATCCAAATCTCAATGCTGACCAAATGCACCTCAGATCTACACAGGAGGGCTGAAAATGCCGAAAACAGATCTCGACGTAACAATCTTCGCCTAGTGGGTCTTCCTGAGGCCACTGCAGAATCATCATTGGATACATTCCTAGAGGAGTGGTTCTGGTTCTGGTTGCCGGCAGACCACCTCACGCCATAGTTCACAATCGAACAAGCCCATAGGTCGCTGCGCGCAAGGCCTCCGCCCGGCTCCCCACCCAGGCCAGTAATAATCTGCCTCTTCAACTCCAAAGACAGAGACCTGGTCCTGCGGGAGTTTCGCTCCAGGGGAGACCTCCTCTGCAATGGAACGAAAGTACTCCTTTTCCCGGATTACACATTAGAGGTACAGCAACAACGCCGCTCGTTCATGGAAGTGAAGCAAAAGCTTTGATCAATGGACATCCAGTATTGTCTCCTGTTTCCAGCCAGCCTACGGGTGATCTATAATAATAAAACCTACTTCTTTGAGCAGCAGACCGCAGCATGGACCTGGCTAACGGAAGAAACCCCACTAGATATGCACAGAACAGGATCACGGCCACCGCTTAAGACAACACCAGCTCATCCAAGGGGGAAACAACCGATGCGCAGTCAGCACACACGCTCTTGGAAACGAAGAGGAAGACATAGATCCATCTCGGACTCCCCTCCTGGGGCTCATCGATCGGAACCCAGACACTCACAATCAAAAGAGAATTCCAAAGCCACCCTGACAAGCCTGAAACCACAGGACACAACCAAGATCCAGCTAGAGACACAAGAAGACTCTGACTTGTCCAGTAGTCGAATCTTGTGACTGCATAGGTGGAACTTATTCTGGGAAAGACTTAAGACAATGAACACAGAAATAGAAGCGTTATGCCTAACTTTATCACACATCGAGTATTATACATTTATGCATGATCCGATACTAGGGAGAGGTACACCGCCACCAATACCACAGCCTTACCACTCGAAAGCCATCTCACCAGTTTTAGAAGTGGGGGGCTCTGTATATGGGTGACAGATGCTTCTGGGGGGAAGTATGGGGTGGGGAGGGAGTTGGGGGGCAAGGGGGTTCCGGCCTCGTTCTAAAGGCCAATGTTAGAATTTGTATGCGAAGGCAAGATTCATATTTTTTTTTAATTGAGGCACAGGGCATGATGCTTAATGACTCAACAGATATAATAGAGTCTGAGAATCGGCAGCAGAAAGATAGAAAGATAAGTCCTTCAGAGTCGCACAAACAAGGAGCAAAATGTTGGCTCAACAACTGTAAAATTCCACCTACAATCACACACCCCCATGAATCAAGTACAAATTATGTCATGGAACATCAACGGGCTCCTAGACAAAATTAAACGTACTGCAGTATTCACCTTCATACATAGATACCATCCAGAAATACTCATGTTGCAGGAAACCCACCTTTTGGGGGATAAATACCAATTCCTGACAGTCCAGGATTTGATAGAGTGTACCATGCGGGATACACACGCGGGTCATAAGGAGTAGCCATATTATTGCATCGTACCTTCCCTATGACACACACCCAAGAACGGAGAGACCAACAGGGGCGGATTGTAGCCCTTACCGGTAAGGTAGAAGGAATCACATTTAATATAATAAGTATCTACGCCCCTCTCTCTATGGTCAGTTCAACCCTCCAGGCACTCACAAAACTTCTCTCTGACCTACCCCCTGGGCAGACTATACTAGGTGGCGACTTCAACGCAACCTTGGACCCGACCTTAGATGTAGACGGCCCACTCCCCACATATAGACATACACTGGCAACCAAAATTAAGGGGTAGTTATCTGCCACGGACTATGTGACGCCTGGCAGATATGGAATCCGAGACGGAGACAATTCACCCACACCTCAGCAACCCATGGCTCCCAATCCAGAATAGACCTGATGCTTCTTCCGAGCACAGATTGTACAACTCTCTCACACATCAAGATTCTAGCAAGAGGAATTTCTGACCATGCCCCTCTCGAGCTCATACTAGGCCCGGCCCGCCCCCGGCGTCGCCCCATGTGGCGGCTAAACGCATTGTATCTCCAAGATGAACACTTTAAGGAACAATTACGTCAGGCGCAAGCAGAATACTTCCACCTAAACGAAGGCTCAGTAACCTCAGAGGGCACTCTATGGGCGGCAGGGAAGGCGGTATTAAGAGGTATGGCTAAAACTCTCATACATCATCAGGAATGTGCCAAAACGCTACATATCACACATCTAGAGCTCCGAGCAATAAACCTCGAAAGAGACAACGTAATAAACCCAAGCAAGAAACTGACGCAACAACTCCTCCTAATCTGAGAGGAGATATGGGGTCAATCCCTGGATGCCGCGAAACATTTATGGAGGGCCAGCACTGGAAGGATATATGGCTGGGGGCACAAGACCGGGAAGATGCTGTACTGGTTGATCTCCCGTGATCACGCCTCCAAGATCGTCCCTGAAATTTATGACGGGATGGGGCCCTGGTTACGGGTCATACCGAAATTGCAAATGCTTTTGAAAACTATTATCATACACTGTACCAAGCATCTACACAAATAGATTCACATCACACACGTCAACTACTTGACGAGATCCCCCTCCCACAGTTACCTATGATAGAAGCACAGCTTTTAGAGGAAGGAACCCATTAGAGAGGAAGAAATTGGGGCAGCAATCTCGACATTAAACGCAGGCAAGACGCCTGGTCCCAATGGGTTTTCCCCAGAATATTATAAGGTGTTTAGAGAAGACCTGACCCCACGTCTCCTACGCCTTTTTTCAGGAATAGGAAAAGGTGGATCCTTTCCTCCTGAACTAGATACAGCCATGATCGTGGTGCTCCCCAAAACCCAGCCCACTTCGCCTCACTGCACGGATTACAGACCAATATCATTAATTAACACAGATATTAAAATTTTCGCCTCTATCCTTGCCACTCGCATCAAAAGGGTCCTGCCGCAGCTAATCCATCCTGACCAATGTGTGGTTTATGGCAACCCGCAGTATACAACACTGTATCCGCCTGCTTCACGTAGCCTTGGCGGAGAGACGCCGGTTGCCCCAAAGCCTGGCCCTCTTGCTCATAGATTTTTAAAAGGCTTTTGATTCGGTTGACTGGGGATTCCTTCTACTGGTGCTCTGACGGGCAGGCATAGAATTTTTTTTTACCACTGAATAGATGTATGTAGCCTTTTTACTTAGAAGAAGAAAGGGAGGGTTATGTGCCACAAACTAGCAAGGCAATTCACACAGTCACGGCAAAAACAGATTAAAAAAAAACACCACTTTAAAAGAGGCCAGGCTGCCTGAAACACAGAGACTCCACATTATACACTAACCCTTCGGCCAGTGTACAGGTTAATGGGACCATATCCCACAGGTTCGACATCCGCAGATGTACTCGAGAGGGATGTCCCCTATCCCCTCTTTTGTTTACCCTGGCCATTGAGCCTCTAGCCCAGATGATCAGAGCGGGCTCAGTATACAGAGGATGGAAATGGGGTCCATCTCAAGAAGACAGGAAAGCTCTATATGCAGATGACCCATACGCAAATTAAGTTTTAAATACCTAGGGATCTGGGTAACCTTTCTGCCCGAATTAACATGGGCCAAAAATCTACCTCCTCTGCTAACAAGAATCAAAACGGACATGCAGAGATGGCAAACCCTCCCCTTGAATGTGATGGGGCTGGTGGCCCTATACAAAATGATGATCTTGCCAAGACTCCTATACATATTCCAAAATGTTCCCATCCTCATCCCCCACTCCTGGTTCAAAAACCTCGAAAGCATCACAGGAAGATTTCTATGGAGAGGTAATAGACATCGAGTAGTGATACAACATTGCCGGAGAGGAATGTATGATGGAGGTTTGGGTGCGTCGAATCCCTATCTGTATTACTTGGCTACCCAATTGATAGTGGTCCATGACTGGTTTAATGGGGGCTGTGAAGACCCGGCGTATAAGACAGAATTGACACTCCTGGGGTTTCCACAGGTTCTTGACATGCTGTATGGAGCATCGCTTCCACGTGACATGGAGTAAACAACCAAAGTGGTCTTCCTGGCATGGCGAGCCGCATTACGCCACACTCACTGGAATACTGTTATCACCCTCCAGACTCCGCTATGGAGAAGGAAATGGATGTATGCCTCAGCCACGCTGGAGGGATTCGCAACATGGGACCTAATAGGCATTTCCCTGGTTGGGGACATATGGAAAGGGAGGGCCATGAAATATTTCCAAGACCTACAAGCAGAATTTCAATTAATCCAGACACAGTTCTTTGGATACCTTCAACTAAGACACGCACTGTGAACCCATCTGCCCATCACAAGCCCTATACCGGACTTTAACCCACTGGAAGCCAAAATACTCATGGGAAATATGGAGGGGAAAGGCATTTCTCAACTTTACAAAACTCTAATCAACAACACTCCTGATAACTTAGTCATTTTTAGGACTAAGTGGGAATCATGGCTCGGACCTCTAGAAGAAACGGAATGGAGGGAAGGCTTGATGGCGCCCAAGCTATTGGCAATATCGCAAGATTCCGCATGATACAATTCTATTATTTATATGGGGCCTATCTGACACCATCCAAACTACACAAAATGGGAGCCCGCCCTTCTGCCAAATGCTCAAGATGCCCGAATGAACCAGCAGACTTCTTTCACATGGTATGGACCTGTCAGAAAATACAAAAGTACTGGGAAGGGGTGATCCGAGATATAGGAAGGGCACTGGGTCAAGAAATACAAAAATCAGGCAAGTTAATCCTATTGGTTGTAAAGGAAGAAATGGTAGGAACACGTGCTAAATGAACACTGACAGCCACGGCATTATTAGTCACTAATAGACATATCGCTGCAGCTTGGACGTCCCCAGAAGGCCTGTTGATCCAGAAATGGAGGAAGAGGGTGGGTTGGTGTGCCATTCAGGAGAAACTGGTATTTGAGTCTAGAGCAGAGGTCTTCAAACTGGGGGGCGGGCCCCCCAAGGGGGGCCTCAAGTGATCCCGGGGGGGGGGCAAACTCTGGCCAGAAGAAATATTATACAGACAACATGCCTTTGTTTCAAGCTGAAGCATTTTACTGCAGTTTTAAAAAGGTAAGAATACCTAACTGCAATGTTTAAATAGGTTAGACATATTTAATCATTGCCATCTTTCTAAAATAATTGTGAAAAATTCTGAGGGGGGGAACAAAGATTTTTATTTTTCAACTAGGGGGGCGCGGCATAAGAAAGTTTGAAGACCACTGGTCTAGAGGGTGCCCACACAAATTCGAAAAGATATGGGGACGATGGCTAGAATTGATGACATAAACCAGATACGTAATAAGATACTTAATGTTTCAAGGGGAAACTACGATGGCTTGATCTGGTGATAGCAACACAACCCATTATTGTTGATGGCTAACAACAATACTAAAACAATGATAAGATGTACAAATTCCATGCGTCCTTGCCTTGTACTGGAACCTGTGTTTTTTCCTTCCTTTTCCATATATGTCTCAATAAGTAAATAAAAATGTGTTTATAAAAAACACTCTGCAAGATGTATGTAGCCTTTTTACTTAGAAGAAGAAAGGGAGGGTTATGTGCCACAAACTAGCAAGGCAATTCACACAGTCACGGCAAAAACAGATAAAAAAAAAACACCACTTTAAAAGAGGCCAGGCTGCCTGAAACACAGAGACTCCACAGTAAAACAGACACAGGTAGCTGAAATAAATACTTTTGAACAAATAATACTATTTACCCAGAAAAATCTCAGGGCTCCTTACCTATGTCTTTTTGCAATCCTTGAACACTGGGCTGTATCAGGACACAGGGAAGATGCTGAGGCTCAAAACATGGAGGTGGTTGTCGTGGGCTTCCCTCCACAAACTTAAGGGGCAAGAGCAGGTGTGGGGGGGGGGCAGGGCTCAGGTGCAACAGGGACTCAGAGAGCCAATCAGCTAAGTCCAGTTCCTGTGGGCAGAGGGAAAGGCAGCTGCTGCTCTATTCAGAATCTCCTTGGATTCAGACAGGCTGAATCCACACTTCCAAGCTGGCAGAGTCTACTTTCCAGGTAAGGGAGAGATTGCTTAAAAAACAAACACTGGAATACTGCTGGGCACGCACTCTGAAATTGGGCTTTTTTAAAGGCAAAAAACAGGGGGGCAAACAGTTTTTAAACACAATTCAAATCACAGAAACAGATTAAAACAGTCTCCTAAAACCACACTCTGCAAGATGTATGTAGCCTTTTTACTTAGAAGAAAAAAGGGGGGGTTATGTGCCACAAACTAGCAAGGCAATTCACACAGTCACGGCAAAAACGGATTTAAAAAAAACACCACTTTAAAAGAGGCCAGGCTGCCTGAAACACAGAGAGTCCACAGTAAAACAGACACAGGTAGCTGAAATAAACACTTTTGAACAAATAATACTATTTTCCCAGAAAAATCTCAGGGTTCCTTAACTAGGTCTTTTTGCAATCCTTGAACACTAGGCTGTATCAGGACACAAAGAAGATGTTGAGGCTCACAAAATGGAGGTGGCTGTCTTGGGCTTCCCTCCACAAACGTAAGGGGCAAGAGCAGGTGTGGGGGGGCGGGGCTCAGGTGCAACAGGGACTCAGAGAGCCAATCAGCTAAGTCCAGTCCCTGTGGGCAGGGGGAAAGGCAGCTGCTGCTCTATTCAGAATCTTCTTGGATACAGACAGGCTAAATCCACACTTGCAACCTAGCAGTCTACCTTACAGGTAAGGGATAGATTGTTTAAGAAACAAACACTGGAATACTGCTGGGCACTCACTCTGAAATTGGGCTTTTTTAATTGCAAAAAACAGGGGGGCAGACAGTTTTTAAACACAATATAAATCACAGAAACAGATTAAAACAGTCTCCTAAAAACACACTCTGCAAGATGTATGTAGCCTTTTTACTTAGAATAAAAAAGGGGGGGGGGTTATGTGCCACAAAGTAGCAAAGCAATTCACACAGTAACGGCAAAAACAAATAAAAAAAAACACGACTTTAAATGAGGCCAGGCTGCCTGAAACACAGAGAGTCCACAGTAAAACAGACAAATGTAGCTGAAATAAACACTTTTGAAAAAATAGTACTATTTCCCAGAAATATCTCAGGCCTCCTTACCTATGTCTTTTTGCAATCCTTGAACACTGGGCTGTATCAGGACGCAGGGAAGATGCTGAGGCTCACAAAATGGAGGTGGCTGTCTTGGGCTTCCCTCCACAAACTTCATGGGCCAGAGCAGGTGTGGGGGGGGGGTGGGGCTCATGTGCAACAGGGACTCAGAGAGCCAATCAGCTAAGTCCAGTCCATGTGGGCAGGGGAAAAGGCAGCTGCTGCTCTATTCAGAATCTCCTAGAATACAGACAGGCTGAATCCACACTTCCAAGCTCGCAGGGTCTACTTTCAGGTAAGGGAGAGATTGTTTAAGAAACACACACTGGAATACTGCTGGGCGCGCACTCTGAAATTGGGCTTTTTTGAAGGCAAAAAACAGGTGGGTGGACAGTTTTTAAACACAATTTAAATCACAGAAAGAGATTAAAACAGTCTCCTAAAAACACACTCTGCAAGATGTATGTAGCCTTTTTACTTAGAAGTAAAGGGGTGGGGTCATGTGCCACAAACTAGTAAGGCAATTCACACAGTCACTGCAAAAACAAATTACAAAAAAAACACCACCTTAAAAGAGGCCAGGCTGCCTGAAACACAAAGAGTCCACAGTAAAACTGACACAGGTAGCTGAAATAAACACTTTTGAACAAATCATACTATTTACCCAGACAAATCTAAGGGCTCCTTACCTAGGTCTTTTTCCAGTCCTTGAACAATGGGCTCTATCAGGACACAGGGAAGATGCTGAGGCTCACAAAATGGAGGTGGCTGTCTTGGGCTTCCCCCCACAAACTTAAAGGGCCAGAGCAGGTGTGGGACGGCGGGGCTAAGGTGCAACAAGGACTCAGAGAGCCAATCAGCTAAGTCCAGTCCCTGTGGGAACGGGGAAAGGCAGCTGCTGCTCTATTCAGAATCTCCTTGGATACAGACAGGCTGAATCCACCCTTCCAAGCTGGCAGAGTCTACTTTCCAGGTAAGGGAGAGATTCTTTAAAAAACAAACACTGGAAAACTGCTGGGCGTGCAATCTGAAATCTGGCTTTTTTAATGGCAAAAAACAGGGGGGCAGGCAGTTTTTAAACACAATTGAAATCACAGAAACCGATTAAAACAGTCTCCTAAAAACAAACTCTGCAAGATTTATGTATCCTCTTTACTTAAAAGAAAAAAGGGCGGGATTAGGTGCCACTTAGTAGCAAGGCAATTCACACAGTCACGGAAAACAAATTTAAAAAAAAACACCACTTTAAAAGAGACCAGGCTGCCTGAAACAGAGAGTCCACGGTAAAACAGACACAGGTAGCTGAAATGAACACTTTTGAACAAATAATACTATTTACCCAGTAAAATCTCAGGGCTCCTTACATAGGTCTTTTTGCAATCCTTGAACACTGGGCTGTATCAGGACACAGGCAAGATGCTGAGGCTCACAAACTGGAGGTGGCTGTCTTGGGCTTCCATCCACAAACTTAAGGGGCCAATGCAAGTGTGGGGGGGTGGGGCTCAGGTGCAACAGGGACTCAGAGAGCCAATCAGCTAAGTCCAGTCCCTGTGGGCAGAGGGAAAGGCAGCTGCTGCTCTATTCAGAATCTCCTTGGATACAGACAGGCGGAATCCACACTTCCATGCTAGCAGAGTCTACTTTTCAGATAAAGGAGGGATTGTTTAAAAAACAAACACTGGAATACTACTGGGCGCGCACTCTGAAATCGGGGTTTTTAAAGGTAGAAAACAGGGGGGCAGACAGTTTTTAAACACAATTTAAATCACAGAAACACATTAAAATAGTCTCCTAAAAACACACTCCGCAAGATTTATGTAGCCTTTTTACATAGAAGAAAAGGGGGGGGGGTGTTATGTGCCACAAATTAGCAAGGCAATTCACACAGTCACAGCAAAAACAAATTTGAAAAAAACACCACTTTAAAAGAGGCCAGGCTGCCTAAACACAGAGAGTCCACAGTAAAACTGACACAGGTAGCTGAAATAAACACTTTTGAACAAATCATGCTATTTACCCATACAAATCTCAGGGCTCCTTACCTAGGTCTTTTTGTAATCCTTGAACACTGGGCTGTATCAGGATACAGGGAATATGCTGAGGCTCACAAAATGGAGGTGGCTGTCTTGGGCTTTCCTCCACAAACTTAAGGGGCCAGAGCAGGTTTGGGACGGCGGGGCTCAGGTGCAACAGGGACTCAGAGAGCCAATCAGCTAAGTCCAGTCCCTGTGGGCAGGGGGAAAGGAAGCTGCTGCTCTTTCAGAATCTCCTTGGATACAGACAGGCTGAATCCACACTTCCAGGCTAGCAGAGTCTACTTTCCAGGTAAGGGTGAGAGTGTTTAAAAAAAAAACCACTGGAATACTGCTGGGCAGGCACTCTTAGATTATACTTTTTTAAAGGGAAAAAACAGGGGGCAGACAGTTTTTAAACACAATTTAAATCACAGAAACAGATTAAAACAGTCTCCTAAAAACACACTTTGCAATATGTATGTAGCCTTTTTATTTTAAAGATAAAAGGGGGAAGGGGTTATGTGCCACAAACTAGCAAGGCAATTTACACAGTCACAGCAAAAATGAATTGAAAAAACACCACTTTAAAAGAGGCCAGGCTGCCTAAACACAGAGAGTCCACAGTAAAACAGACACAGGTAGCTGAAATAAACACTTTTGAACAAATAATACTATTTACCCAGAAAAATCTCAGAGCTACTTACCCAGGTATTTTTGCAATCCTTGAACACTGGGCTGTATCAGGACACAGGGAAGATGCTGAGGGCCACAAAATGGAGGTGGCTGTCTTGGGCTTCCCTCCACAAACTTAAGGGGCCAGAGAAGGTGTGGGGGTGGGCGGAGCTCAGGTGCAACAGGGACTCAGAG
This sequence comes from Pleurodeles waltl, assembly GCF_031143425.1. Lineage (NCBI taxonomy): Eukaryota > Metazoa > Chordata > Amphibia > Caudata > Salamandridae > Pleurodeles > Pleurodeles waltl. The sequence continues at coordinate 479,119,141 of NC_090450.1, forward strand.
AGCCAATCAGCTAAGTCCATTCCCTGTGGGCAGGGGGAAAGGCAGCTGCTGCTCTATTCAGAATCTCATTGGATACAGACAGGCTGAATCCACACTTCCAAGCTAGCAGAGTCTACTTTCCAGGTAAGTGAGAGATTGTTTAAAAAACAAACACTGGAATACTGCTGGGCAGGTACTCTGAAATCGGGCTTTTTTAAAGGCAAAAAACAGGGGGGCAGACAGTTTTTAATCACAATTTAAATCACAGAAACAAATTAAAACAGTCTCCTAAAAACACACTCTGCAAGATGTATGTAGCCTTTTTACTTAGAAGAAAAAAGGGGGGGTATGTGCCACAAACTAGCAAGGCAATTCACACAGTCACAGCAAAAACGGATTTTAACAAAACACCACTTTAAAAGAGGGCAGGCTGCCTGAAACTCAGAGACTCCATAGTAAAACAAAAACAGGTAGCTGAAATAAACACTTTTGAACAAATAATACTATTCACCCAGAAAAATCTCAGGGCTCCTTACCTAGGTCTTTTTGCAATCCTTGAACACTGGGCTGTATCAGGACACGGTGAAGATGCTGAGGCTCACAAAATAGATGTGGCTGTCTTGGACTTCCCACCCATCTTAAGGGGCCAAAGCAGGTGTGGCGGGGCGGGGCTCAGGTGCAACAGTGACTCAGAGAGCCAATCAGCTAGGTCCAGTCCCTGTGGGCAGAGGGAAAGGCAGCTGCTCCTCTATTCATAATCTTCTTGGATACAGACAGGCTGAATCCACACTTCCAAGCTAGCAGAGTCTACTTTTCAGGTAAGGTAGAGATTGTTTAAAAAACAAACACTGGAATACTGCTGGGCAGGTACTCTGAAATCGGGCTTTTTTAAAGGCAAAAAACAGGGGGCAGACAGTTTTTAAACACAATTTAAATCACAGAAACAAATTAAAACAGTGTCCTAAAAACACACTCTGCAAGATGTATGTAGCCTTTTTACTTAGATGAAAAAGGGGTGGGGGGTTATGTGCCACAAACTAGCAAGGCAATTCACACAGTCACAGCAAAAACGGATTTTAAAAAAACACCACTTTAAAAGAGGTCAGGCTGCCTGAAACACAGAGACTCCACAGTAAAACAAAAACAGGTAGCTGAAATAAACACTTTTGAACAAATAATACTATTGACCCAGAAAAATCTCAGGGCTCCTTACCTAGGTCTTTTTGCAATCCTTGAACACTGGGCTGTATCAGGACACAGTGTAGATGCTGAGGCTCACCAAATGGAGGTGGCTGTCTTGGACTTCCCCCCACAATCTTAAGGGGCCAAAGCAGGTGTGGGGGGGGGCGGGGCTCAGGTGCAACAGTGAATCAGAGAGCCAATCAGCTAAGTCCAGTCCCTGTGGGCAGGGGGAAAGGTAGCTGCTGCTCTATTCAGAATCACCTTGAATACAGAGTGGCTGAATCCACACTTCCAAGCTAGCAGAATCTACTTTCCAAGTAAGGGAGAGATTGTTTCAAGAACAAACAATGGAATAACGCTGGGCGCGAACTCTGAAATCAAGCTTTTTTAAAGGTAGAAAACAGGAGGGCAGACAGTTTTTAAACACAATTTAAATCACAGAAACAGATTAAAACAGTCTCCTAAAAACACTCTGCTAGATTTATGTAGCCTTTTTACATAGAAGAAAAGGGGTGGGTTATGTTCCACAAACTAGCAAGGCAATTCACACAGTCACTGCAAAAACAAATTTAAAAAAAAACACCACCTTAAAAGAGGCCAGGCTGCCTGAAACACAGAGAGTCCACAGTAAAACTGACACAGGTAGCTGAAATAAACACTTTTGAACAAATCATACTATTTACCCAGACAAATCTCAGGGCTCCTTACCTAGGTCTTTTTGCAATCCTTGAACACTGGGCTGTCTCAGGACATAGGGAATATGCTGAGGCCCACAAACTGGAGGTGGCTGTCTTGGGCTTCCCTCCACAAACTTAAGGGGCCAAATCAGGTGTGGGGGGCGGGGCTCAGGTGCAACATGGACTCAGAGAGCCAATCAGCTAAGTCCAGTCCCTGTGGGCCGAGGGAAAGGCAGCTGCTGCTCTATTCAGAATCTCCTTGGATACAGACAGGCTAAATTCACACTTCCAAGCTAGCAGAGTCTACTTTCCACGTAATGGAGAGATTGTTTAAAAAACAAACACTGGAGGGGGCGTGACCAGGGCGTCAAGATGGCGGTCGCACTTTCGTAGTGCTCAGGACCCCTCCGTCATCCGCCTCTCACAAAATCACTATCTGTACACATCAACACCATAAAAGCTTCACCGGGGTTCCTTTATCCTGCCCCGTCTCGAGTGGCGGGTTCCCGGCCCTCCTGGCCCCATGAGACAGAGGTTTTGGCTGCCCAGTGTTCGACCGCTGCTTCCCCCGATCAAGATGGTGGCTGAGGGACAGACCTGAGGTTCGGCCCGCTGCGGCGGAAAGGAGGCAGCGGCCTGGAGGCAGGGCTGCGGACCCCGAGCCACAGAAGGTGCGGGTCGCGGCTGGGGCCGGTGTGACTGGGAGAAATCAAGGTAGGCCCCAGGCTGGCAGCACCGCGATTCTCTGGTCCCCCTGATTTCCCCCTCCATTCCCGTGGTGACCGAGGGCTGGGAAGGGGGTAGGGGCGCTCAGAGGGCCGGAGGCCTGGGTGCTCGGCCGCAAATTGTGCGGGCCTGGCAGGCCCAGAGCCCGATATTAGGAGGAGGACCTGCAGACCGCTGGGAGGGCCATCTGAGCGAACCGGTGCTCGCTGGAGCACGGGGACCCCTGCTGATGCTGCTATAGGCCGGGAGGCGGGGTTTGGATGGAGGGCCTACCACGGGTGTGATCAGCCGGAGGACTGAACCGGCGGGCTCGTTGCCCCCCTTACCCCCTGAGATAAGAGACTCCGTGGCAGCGAGGGGCCCCCCGGCTGGAGCCAGGGAAAGGGTTTTGGAGCCCGGGGCTGGCTGCAGTCCGGGGCCTAGACATTGCATTGCCTCGAGGGTGGCCAACTACGGACCGTGTTGCGGTGACGCGCTCCCCACTGGTCTCCCCGGGAGAGGGGAGAGAAGAAATTTAGTAGCAGTAACAAGCAGCAACCACAAACGTGAGCTGGGAGAAACACTGGGATACCGAGAGGTGAATCTGGACCTTCGGGCCCCGTGTGCAGAAAGGGGCCCCATCTCCGTCCTTCGGACCATGGTGGGGTGCAGTCTGAAGGTGACACGTTAGGGATTACAAGGAGTGCCACCCTTTTCACCCTTTCCTTATTAGCTTGCCGCCCGTCCTCCGGACGCCAGGCATCCTTACTGGCTGGACAGGGGAGGAGTCCAGGGACCATATTGACTGAATAAAAACGCAGCCGGGGTAAAGGACATAGAAGGGGATAGGACAATAAAAAAACGAAACAGTAAGATGAAATAAACTCTGCAACACCGTGTTCCCCCAATACCCCTGGAACTATCTAATAGATTCATAAATTAGGATATACCACAGGGGGAATCAGATTAGATCCCCAGGCATCTCCCATCAGGCCCTACACTAGGCAGAACGAAAATGACCGATCACTGCAACCCTAGAGAGGTTAGAACTGCACCCAACATCATGGGCAAAGACAAAGCGATCCATCAAACAACGGCACAAACTCGTATGGACCAATTCACCACAGGTACAGTGGGGCCACGGTCGGAAGGCCCAACCACAAATGGCGGTAATAACCCACAAACATCATCCAGTGACCTGGCGGTGATCCTTCAGGTGATTCAGGCCTCCCAGACAGCAGTTGAATCAAAAATAGGGAAGGTTGGTGTGGATGTCGCCCTGACCCGGCAAGATCTCCGCAATGCAGTATCCCGAAACACAGAGGCCGAGTTGAGAATCTCCCCGGCAGAAGATGAAAGAACAACTCTAAAAACACAAATCTCAATGCTGACGAAACGCACCTCAGATCTACACAGGGGGGCTGAAGACGCCGAAAAAAGATCTCGACGTAACAATCATTGCCTAGTGGGTCTTCCCAAGGCTACTGCAGAATCATCATTGGATAAATTCCTAGAGGAGTGGTTCCGGTCCTGGTTGCCGGCAGACCACCTCACGCCATGGTTCACAATCGAACGAGCCCATAGGTCGCTGTGCGCAAGGCCTCCGTCCGGCTCCCCACCCATGCCAGTACTAATCTGCCTCTTCAACTTCAAAGACAGAGACCTGGTCCTGCGGGAGGCTCGCTCCTGGGGAGACGTCCTCTGCAATAGAACGAAAGTACTCCTTTTCCCAGATTACACATTAGAGGTACAGCAACAACGCCGCTCGTTCATGGAAGTGAAACAAAAGCTTAGATCAACAGACATCCAGTATCATCTCCTGTTTCCAGCCAGACTCCGGGTGATCTATAATAATCAAACCTACTTCTTTGACCAGCCGACCGCGGCATGGACCTGGCTAGCGGAAGACACCCCACTAGATATGCACAGAACAGGATCACGGCCACCGCTTAAGACAACGCCAGCTCACCCAAGGGGGCAACAACCGATGCGCAGTCAGCGCACACGCTCTCGGAAACGAAGAGGAAGACATAGATCCAGCTCGAGCTCCCCTCCCGGGGCTCATCGATCGGAACCAAGACACCAACAATCAAAAGAGAAATCCAGAGCCACCCTGACAAGCCTGAAACCACAGGACACAACCAAGATCCAGCTAGAGACACAAGGAGACTCTGACTTGTCCAGTAGTCCAATCCTGTGACTGCATAGGTGGAACTTATTCTGGGAAAGACTTAAGACAATGAACACAGAAATAGAAGCGTTATGCCTAACTTTATCACACATCGAGTATTATACATTTATGCATGATCCGATACTAGGGAGGGGTCTACTGCCACCAATACCACAGCCTTACCATTCGAAAGCCATCTCACCAGTTTTAGAAGTGAGGGGCTATGTATATGGGCGACAGATGCTTCTGGGGGGAAGTATGGGGTGGGGAGGGAGTTGGGGGGCAAGGGAGTTCCGGCCTCGTTCTGAAGGCCAATGTTAGAATTTGTATGCGAAGGCAAGATTCATATTTTTTTTAATTGAGGCATAGGGCAGGATGCTTAATGACTCAACAGATATAATAGAGTCTGAGAATCGGCAGCAGAAAGATAGAAAGATAAGTCCTTCAGAGTCGCACAAACTAGGAGCAAAATGTTGGCTCAACAACAGTAAAATTACACCTACAATCACACACCCCCCATGAATCAAGTACAAATTATGTCATGGAACATCAACGGGCTCCTAGACAAAATTAAACGTACTGCAGTATTCACCTTCATACATAGATACCAACCAGAAATACTCATGTTGCAGGAAACCCACCTTTTGGGGGATAAATACCCATTCCTGACTCGTCGAGGATTTGATAGAGTGTACCATGCGGGACACACACGTGGGTCACGAGGAGTAGCCATATTATTGCATTGTACTTTCCCTGTGACACACATCCAAGTACGGAGAGACGAACAGGGGCGGTTTGTAGCCAGTACCGGTAAGGTAGAAAGGTTCACGTTTAATATAATAAGTATCTACGCCCCTCCCTCCCTGGTCAGCTCAACCCTCCAGGCACTCACAAAACTTCTCTCTGACCTACCCCCGGGGCACACTATACTAGGTGACGACTTCAACGCAACCCCGGACCCGACCTTAGATGTAGACGGCATACTTACCACATTTAGACGTACACTGGTAAAAGAAATTAAGGGGTGGTTATCTGCCACGGGACTATGTGACGCCTGGCGGATATGGCATCCGAGGCAGAGACAATTCACCCACACCTCAGCAGCCCATGGCTCCCAATCCAGAATAGACCTGATGCTTCTTCCGAACACAGATTGTACAACCCTCTCACACGTCAATATTCTAGCCAGAGGAATCTCTGACCATGACCCTCTCCGGCTCATACTAGGCCCGGCCCGCCCCTGGCGTCACCTCATGTGGCGGCTAAACGCATGGTATCTCCAAGATGAACACTTTAAGGAACAATACTTCCACCTAAATGAAGGCTCGGTAACCTCGGAGGGCGCTCGATGGTTGGCAGGGAAGGCGGTATTAAGAGTATGGCTAAAAATCTGATACGTAATCAGGAACGTGCAAAAGCGCTACATATCACACAGCTAGAGCTCCGAGCAATAAACCTCGAAAGAGAAAACTTAATAAACCCCAGCGAGAAACTGATGCAACAACTCCTCCTAATCTGAGAGGAGATACGGGGTCAATCGCTGGAGGCCGTGAAACATTTCTGGAGGGCCAGCACTGGAAGGATACATGGCTGGGGGGGACAAGACCGGGAAGATGCTGTATTGGTTGATCTCCCGCAATCAGGCCTCCAAGATCGTCCTAGAAATTTATGACGGGGATGGGGCCCTAGTTACGGGTCATACCGAAATTGTGAATGCTTTTGCCAAGTATTATCATACACTGTACCAAGCATCTACACCAATAGATTCACATCAAACATGTCAAATACTTGATGAGATCCCTCTCCTACAGTTACCTATGACAGAAGCACAGCTTTTAGAGGAACCGATTAGAGAGGAAGAAATTGGGGCGGCAATCTCGACATTAAACGCTGGCAAGACTCCTGGTCCCAGTGGGTTCCCCCCAGAATATTAAAAGGTGTTTAGAGAAGACCTGACCCCACGTCTCCTACGCCATTTCGCAGACATAGAAAAAGGTGGATCCTTTCCTCCTGAACTAGATACAGCCATGATCGTGGTGCTCCCCAAAGCCCAGCCCCCTTCGCCTCACTACGCGGATTACAGACCAATATCATCGATTAACACAGAAATTAAAATGTTCGCCTCTATCCTTGCCACTCGCATCAAAAGGGTCCTGCCGCAGCTAATCCATCCTGACCAATGTGGGTTTATGGCAACCCGCAGTACATGACACTGCATCCGCAGGCTACACGTAGCCTTGGCTGAGAGACGCCGGTTGCCCCAAAGCCTGGCCCTCTTGCTCATAGATTTTGAAAAGGCTTTTGATTCGGTTGACTGGGGATTCCTTCTACTGGTGCTCCGACGGGCAGGCATAGAAAAACAATTTTGCCACCTAATTAAAGCATTATACACTAACCCTACGGCCTGTGTTAAGGTTAATGGGACCATATCCCACAGGTTCGACATCAGCAGAGGTACTCGACAGGGATGTCCCCTATCCCCTCTTTTGTTTACCCTGGCCATTGAGTCTCTAGTCCAGATGATCAGAGCAGGCTCAGTATACCAAGGATGGAAATGGGGTCCATCTCATGAAGACAGGATAGCTCTATATGCAGATGATGTTCTGCTATATTTGGCGGAACCCACTATAACGGGTCCAAGGAGCCTTTGCCTTCTAAGGAAATACGAACTAATCTCAGGTTGAACTCTACCAAATCAATGATGATCCCGCTAGGAAACACATGTGATTGCTCCGACTGGCAAAATACCATACCCATACGCAAATTAAGTTTTAAATACCTAGGGATCTGGGTAACCCTTTTGCCCGAATTAACATGGGCCAAAAATCTATCTCCTCTGCTAACAAGAATCAAAACGGACATGCAGAGATGGCAAACCCTCCCCTTGAATGTGATGGGGCGGGTGGCCCTATACAAAATGATGATCTTGCCAAGACTCCTATACATATTCCAAAATGTTCCCATCCTCATCCCCCACTCCTGCTTCAAAAATCTCGAAACCATCACCGGAAGATTTCTATGGAGAGGTAATAGACATTGAGTAGCGATACAACATTGCCGGAGAGGATTGTATGATAGAGGTTTGGGTGCGTCAGATCCCTATCTACATTACCTGGCTACCCAATTGATAGTGGTCCATGACTGGTTTAATGGGGGTTGGGAAGACCCGGCGTATAAGACAGAATTGACAATCCTGGGGTTTCCACAGGTTCTTGACATGCTGTATGGAGTATCGCTTCCTCGTGACATGGAGGAAACAACCAAAGTGGTCTTCCTGGCATGGCGAGCCGCGTTACACCACACTCACTGGAATACCATTATCACTCTCCAGACTCCGCTATGGAGAAGGAAATGGATGTATGCCTCCGCCACGCTGGAGGGATTCACAACATGGGACCTAGTAGGCATTTCCCTGGTTGGGGACATATGTAAAGGGAGGGCCATGAAATCGTTCCAAGACCTACAAAAAGAATTTCAATTAAACCAGACACAGTCCTTTCGATACCTTCAACTAAGACACGCACTGCGAACCCATCTGCCCACCACAAGCCCTATACTGGACTTTAACCCACTGGAAGCCAAAATACTCATGGGAAATATGGAGGGGAGAGGCATTTTTCAATTTTACAAAACACTAATCAACAACACTCCTGATAACTTAGTCATTTTTAGGACTAAGTGGGAATCATGACTCGGACCCCTAGAAGAAATGGAACGGATGGAAGCCTTGATTGCGCCCAATTTATTGGCAATATCGGCGAGGTTCCGCATGATACAATTCTATCATTTATATGGGGCCTATCTGACACCATCCAAACTACACAAAATGGGAGCCCGCCCTTCTGCCAAATGCCCAAGAGGCCCGAATGAACCAGCAGACTTCTTTCATATGGTATTAACCTGTCAAAAAATACAAAAGTACTGGGAAGGGGAGATCCGAGATATAGGAAGGGCACTGGGTCAAGAAATACAAAAATCAGCGAAGCTAATCCTATTGGAGGTAAAGGAAGAAATGGGAGGAACACATGCTAAACTAACACTGACAGCTATGGCATTATTAGTCGCTAATAGAGATATCGCTGCAGCGTTTATGTCCCAAGAAGGCCAGTTGATCCAGAAATGGAGGAAGGGTGTGGATTGGTGTGCCAATCAGGAGAAACTGGTATTTGAGTCTAGAGGGTGCCCACACAAATTCGAAAAGATATGGGGACGATGGCTAGATTTGATGACATAAACCAGATACGTAATAAGATACTTAATGTTTCAAGCGGACACTACAGTGGCTAGATCTGCTGATAGCACCACAACCCATTATTGTTGATGGCTAACAACGATACTAAAACAATGATAATATGTACAAATTCCATGCGTCCTTGCCTTGTACTTGAACCTGTTTTTTCCTTCCTTTTCTATATATGTCTGAAAAACAATAAAAATTTGTTTATTAAAAAAAACACAGGAATACTGCTGGGCGCGCACTCTGAAATTGGGCTTTTTTTAAAGGCAAAAAACAGGGGGGCAGACAGATTTTAAACACAATTTAAATCGAAGAAATAGATTAAACCTGTCTCCTAAAAACACACTCTGCAAGTTGTATGTAGCCTTTTTACTTAGAAGATAAAAGAGTGAGGGGGGTTATGTCCCACAAAAAAGCAAGGCAATTCACATAGTCACGCCAAAAACAAATTTAAGGAAAACACCATTTTAAAAGAGACCAGACTGCCTGAAACACAGAGAGTCCACAGTAAAACAGACACAGGTAGCTGAAATAAACATTTTTGAACAAATAATTCTATTTACCCAGAAAAATCTCAGAGCTCCTTACCTAGGTCTTTTTGCAATCCCTGAAAACTGGGCTGTATCAGGACACAGGGAAGATGCTGAGGCTCACAAAATGGAGGTGGCTGTCCTGGGCTTCCCTCCACAAAGTTAAGCGGCCAGAGCAGGTGTGGGACGGCGGGGCTCAGGAGCAACAGGGACTCAGAGAGCGAATCAGCTAAGTCCAGTCCCTGTGGGCAGGGGGAAAGGCAGCTGCTGCTCTATTCAGAATCTCTGTGGATACAGACAGGCTGAATCCACACTTCCAAGCTAGCAGAGTCTACTTTCCAGGTAAGGGAGAGATTGTTTAAAAAACAAACACTGAAATACTGCTGGGCGTGCACTCTGGAATTGGGCTTTTTTTAAAGCAAAAAACAGGGGCAGACAGGTTTTAAATACAATTTAAATCACAGAAATTCATGAAAACAGTCTCCTAAAAACACACTCTGCAAGATGTATGAAGCCTTTTTAGTTAGAAGAAAAAAGGGAGGGGTTATGTGCCACAAACTATCAAGGCAATTCACACAGTCACGGCAAAAACAAATAAAAAAAAACACCACTTTAAAAGAGACCAGGCTGCCTGAAACACAGAGATTCCACAGATAAACAGACACAGGTAGCTGAAATAAACATTTTTGAACACATAATACTATTTACCCAGAAAAAACTCAGGGCTCCTTACCTAGGTCTTTTTGCAATCCTTGAACACTGGGCTGTATCAGGACACAGGGAAGATGCTGAGGTTCACATAATGGAGGTGGCTGTCTTGTTCTTCCCTCCACAAACTTAAGGTGCCAGAGCGTAGGTGCAACAGGGACTCAGAGAGCCAATCAGCTAAGTCCACTCCCTGTAGGCAGGGGGAAAGGCAGCTGCTGCTCTATTCAGAATCTCCTTGGATACAGACAGACTGAATCCACACTTCCAAGCAAGCAGAGTCTACATTCCAGGTAAGGGAGAGATTGTTTAAAAAAAAAAACACTGGAATACTGCTGGGTGTGCACTCTGAAATCGGGGTTTTTAAAGGTAGAAAACAGGGGGGCAGACAGTTTTTAAATACAATTTAAATCACAGAAACAGATTAAAACATTCTCCTAAAAACACACTCTGCAAGATGTATGTAGCCTTTTTACTTAGAAGAAAAAATTGGGGGTTTGGTGCAAAAACTAGAAGGGCAATTCACACAGTCACGGCAAAAACGAATTTTTAAAAAACACCACTTTAAAAGAGGCCAGGCTGCCTGAATCACAGAGAGTAGACAGTAAAACAGAAACAGGTAGCTGAAATAAACACTTTTGAACAAATAATACTATTCACCCAGAAAAATCTCAGGGCTCCTTACCTAGGTCTTTTTGCAATCCTTGAACACTGCTGTATCAGGACACAGGGAAGATGCTGAGGCTTACAAAATGGAGGTGGCTGTTTTGGGATTCCCTCCACAAACTTAAGGGGCCAGAGCAGGTGTGGGACGGTGGGGCTTAGGTGCAACATGGACTCAGAGAGCCAATCAGCTAAGTCCAGTCCCTCTGGGCTGGAGAAAAAGAAGCTGCTGCTATATTCAGAATCTCCTTGAATACAGACAGGCTGAATCCACACTTCCAAGCTAGCAGAGTCTACTTTCCAGGTAAGGGAGAGATTGTTTAAAAAACAAACACTGGAATACTGCTGGGCGTGCACTCTGAAACCTGGCTTTCTTAAAGGTAGAAAACAGGGGGGCAGACAGTTTTTAAACACAATTTAAATCACAGAAACAGATTTAAACAGTCTCCTAAAAACACACTATGGAAGATTTATGTAGCCTTTTTACTTTTAAGAAAAGGGGGTGGGGGAGGTTATGTGCCACAAACTATCAAGGCAATTCACACAGTCACACCAAAAATTAATTAAAAAAAAAACACTACTTTAAAAGAGGCCAGGCTGCCTGAAACACAGAGAGTCCACAGTAAAACAGACACAGGTAGCTGAAATAAACACTTTTGAACAAATGATACTACTTTCCCAGAAAAATCTTAGGGCTCCTTCCCTAGGTATTTTTGCAATCCTTGAACACTGGGTGTATCAGGACACAGTGAGATGCTGAGGCTCACAAAATGGAGTTGGCTGTCCCTCCACAAACTTAAGGGGCCAGAGCTGGTGTGGGGGGACCGGGCTCAGGTGCAAAAGGGGCTCAGTCAATGTGGGCAGAGGGAAAGGCAGCTGCTCCTCTATTCAGAATCCCCTTGGATACAGACAGGCTGAATCCACACTTCCAAGCTAGCAGAGTCTACTTTCCACGTAATGGAGAGATAGTTTAAAAAAACAAACACTGGAGGAGGCGTGACCAGGGCGTTAAGATGGCGGTCGCACTTTCGTAGTGCTCAGGACCCCTCTGTCATCCGCCTCTCATAAAATCACTATCCGTACACATCAACACCATGAAAGCTTCATTGGGGTTCCTTTATCCTGCCCTGTCTCGAGTGGCGGGTTCCCGGCCCTCCCGGCCCCACGAGACAGTGGTTTTGGCTGCCCAGCGTTCGACCGCTGTTTCCCCCGATCATGATGGTGGCTAAGGGACAGACCTGAGGTGCGGCCCGCTGCGGCGGAAAGGCGGCAGCGGCCCGGACGGCCTAGAGGCAGGGGTGCAGACCCCAAGCCACAGAAGGTGCGGGTCGCGGCCGGGGCCGCTGTGACTGGGAGAAATCAAGGTAGGCCCCATGCTGGCAGGACCGCGATTCTCTGGTCCCACTGATTTTTCCCCCCTTCCCGTGGTGACCGAGGGCTGGTAAGGGGGTCGGGCGCTCAGAGGGCCGGAGCCCTGGGTGCTCGGCTGCAAATTGTGCGGGGCCTGGCAAGCCCAGAGCCCGATATTAGGAGGAGGACCTGCAGACCGCTGGGAGGGCCGTCTGAGCGGACGGGTGCTCGCCGGGGCACAGGGACCCCTGCTGATGCTGCTATAGGCCGGGAGGCAGAGTTTGGATGGAAGGCCTACCACGGGTGTGATCAGCCGGAGGACCGAACCGGTGGGCTCGTTGCCTCCCTTCACCCCCAAGATAAGAGACTCTGTGGCAGCGAGGGGCCCCCCGGCTGGAGCCAGGGAAAGGGTTTTGGAGCCCCGGGCTGGCTGCAGTCCGGGGCCTAGACATTGCATCGCCTCGAGGGCGGCCAACTACAGACCGTGTTGCGGTGACGCGCTCCCCACTGGTCTCCCCAGGAGAGGGGAAAGAAGAAATTAATTAACAGTAACAAGCAGCAACCACAAACGTGAGCTGGGACAAACACTGGGATACCAAGAGGTGAATCTGAACCTTCGGGCCCCGTGTGCAGAGAGGGGCCCCATATCCATCCTTCGGACCACAGTGGGGTGCAGTCTGAAGGTGACATGTTAGGGATTACAAGGAGTGCCTCCCTTTTCACCCTTTCCTTATTAGCTGGCCGCCCCTCCTCCGGATGCCAGGCATCCTTACTGGCTGGACAGGGGAGGAGTACCGGGACCATATTGAGTGAATAAAAATGCCATAGAAGGGGATAGGACAATAACAAAACGAAACAGTAAGATGAAATAAACTCTGCAACACCGTGTTCCCCCAATACCCCTGGAACTATCTAATAGATTCATAAATTAGGATATACCACAGGGGGAATCAGATTAGATCCCCAGGGATCTCCCATCAGGCCCTACAGTAGGGCAGAACGAAAATGACCGATCACTGCAACCCTAGAGAGGTTAGAACTGCACCCAACATCATGGACAAAGACAAAGCGATCAAACAAACAACGGCACAAACTCATATGGACCAATTCACCACAGGTACAGTGGGCCCACGGTCGGAAGGCCCAACCACAAATGGCGGTAATAACCCCCAAACATCGTCCAGCGACCTGGCGGCGATCATTCAGGCAATTCAGGCCTCCCAGACAGCAGTTGAATCAAAAATAGGGGAGGTCGGAGTGGATGTCGCCCAGATCTAGCAAGATCTCCGCAATGCAGTATCCCGAAACACAGAGGCCGAGTCGAGAATCTCCCCAGCAGAACATGAAATAACAACTCTAAAAACGCAAATCTCAATGCTGACCAAACGCACCTCAGATCTACACAGGGGGGCTGAAGACGCCGAAAACAGATCTCGACGTAACAATCTTCGCCTAGTGGGTCTTCCCAAGGCCACTGCAGAATCATCATTGGATACGTTCCTAGAGGAGTGGTTCCGGTCCTGGTTGCCGGTAGACCACCTCACGCCATGGTTCACAATCGAACGAGCCCATAGGTGGCTGTGCGCAAGGCCTCCGCCCGGCTCCCCAACCATGCCAGTAATAATCTGCCTCTTCAACTTCAAAAACAGAGACCTGGTCCTGCGGGAGGCTCGCTCCTGGTGAGACCTCCTCTGCAATGGAATGAAAGTACTCCTTTTCCCGGATTACACATTAGAGGTACAGCAACAACGCCGCTCGTTCATGGAAGTGAAACAAAAGCTTAGATAAATGGACATCCAGTATCATCTCCAGTTTCCAGACAGACTCCGGGTGATCTATAATAATAAAACCTACTTCTTTGACCAGCCGACTGCGGCATGGACCTGGCTAGCGGAAGACACCCCACTAGATATGCACAGAACAGGATCACAGCCACCGCTTAAGACAATGCCAGCTCACCCAAGGGGACAACAACCGATGCGCAGTCAGCGCACACGCTCTCGGAAACGAAGAGGAAGACATAGATCTAGCTCAGACTCCCCTCCCGGGGCTCATCGATCGGAACCAAGACACCCACAATCAAAAGAGAATTCCACAGCCACCCTGACAAGCCTGAAACCACAGGACACAACCAAGATCCAGCTAGAGACACAAGGAGACTTTGACTTGTCCAGTAGTCCAATCCTGTGACTGCATAGGTGGAACTTATTCTGGGAAAGACTTAAGACAATGAACACAGAAATAGAAGCGTTATGCCTAACTTTATCACACATCGAGTATTATACATTTATGCATGATCTGATACTAGGGAGGCGTCCACCGCCACCAATACCACAGCCTTACCACTCGAAAGCCATCTCACCAGTTTTAGAAGTGAGGGGCTATGTATATGGACGACAGATGCTTCTGGGGGGAAGTATGGGGTGGGGAGGGAGTTGGGGGGCAAGGGGGTTCCGGCCTCGTTCTAAAGGCCAATGTTAGAATTTGTATGCGAAGGCAAGATTCATATTTTTTTTTAATTGAGGCACAGGGCAGGATGCTTAATGACTCAACAGATATAATAGAGTCAGAGAATCGGCAGCAGGAAGATAGAAAGATAAGTCCTTCAGAGTCGCACAAACTAGGAGCAAAATGTTGGCTCAACAACTGTAAAATTCCACCTACAATCACACACCCCATGAATGAAGTACAAATTATGTCATGGAACATCAACGGGCTCCTAGACAAAATTAAACGTACTGCAGTATTCACCTTCATACATAGATACCATCCAGAAATACTCATGTTGCAGGAAACCCACCTTTTGGGGGATAAATACCCATTCCTGACTTGTCGAGGATTTGATAGAGTGTACCATGCGGGATACACACGTGGGTCACGAGGAATAGCCATATTATTGCATTGTACCTTCCCTATGTCACACATCCAAGTACGGAGAGACCAACAGGGGCGGTTTGTAGCCATTACCGGTAAGGTAGAAAGGTTCACGTTTAATATAATAAGTATCTACGCCTCTCCCTCCCTGGTCAGCTCAACCCTCCAGGCACTCACAAAACTTCTCTCTGACCTACCCCCGGGGCCCACTATACTAGGTGGCGACTTCTTTGCAACCCTGGACCCGACCTTAGATGTAGACAAACCACTCACCACATGTAGACGTACACTGGCAACCGAAATTAAGGGGTGGTTATCTGCCACGGGACTATGCGACGCCTGGCGGATATGGCATCCGAGGCAGAGACAATTCACCCACACCTCAGCAGCCCATGGCTCCCAATCCAGAATAGACCTGATGCTTCTTCCGAGCACAGATTGTACAACCCTCTCACACGTCAATATTCTAGCCAGAGGAATCTCTGACCATGACCCTCTCCGGCTCATACTAGGGCCGGCCCGCCCCCGGCGTCACCCCATGTGGCGGCTAAACGCATGGTATCTCCAAGATGAACACTTTAAGAAACAATTACGTCAGGCACAAGCAGAATACTTCCACCTAAACAAAGGCTCAGTAACCTCGGAGGGCGCTCTATGGGTGGCAGGGTAGGCGGTATTAAGAGGTGTGGCTAAAAATCTGATACGTAATCATGAACGTGCCAAAGCGCTACATATCACACAGCTAGAGCTCCGAGCAATAAACCTCGAAAGAGACAACGTAATAAACCCAAGCAAGAAACTGACGCGGCAACTCCTCCTAATCTGAGAGGAGACACGGGGTCAATCCCTGGAGGCCGCGAAACATTTATGGAGGGCCAGCACTGGAAGGATATATGGCTGGGGGGACAAGACCGGGAAGATGCTGTATTGGTTGATCTCCCGCAATCAGGCCTCCAAGATCGTCCCTGAAATTTATGACGGGGATGGGTCCCTGGTTACTGGTCATACCGAAATTGTAAATGCTTTTGCCAACTATTATCATACACTGTACCAAGCATCTACACAAATAGATTCATATCAAACACGTCAACTACTTGACAAGATCCCCCTCCCACAGTTACCTATGATAGAAGCACAGCTTTTAGAGGAACCGATTAGAGAGGAAGAAATTGGGGCGACAATCTCGACATTAAACGTTGGCAAGACGCCTGGTCCCCCAGAATATTATAAGGTGTTTAGAGAAGACCTGACTCCACGTCTCCTACGCCATTTCGCAGAAATAGGAAAAGGTGGATCCTTTCCTCCTGAACTAGATACAGCCATGATCGTGGTGCTCCCCAAAACCCAGCCCCCTTCGCCTCACTGTGCGGATTACGGACCAATATCATCAATTAACACAGAAATTAAAATGTTCGCCTCTATCCTTGCCACTCGCATCAAAAGGGTCCTGCCGCAGCTAATCCATCCTGACCAATGTGGGTTTATGGCAACCCGCAGTACATGACACTGTATCCGCCGGCTACACGTAGCCTTGGCTGAGAGACGCCGGTTGCCCCAAAGCCTGGCCCTCTTGCTCATAGATTTTGAAAAGGCTTTTGATTTGGTTGACTGGGGATTCCTTCTACTGGTGCTCCGACGGGCAGGCATAGAAAAACAATTTTGCCACCTAATTAAAGCATTATACACTAACCCTTCGGCCTGTGTTAAGGTTAATGGGACCATATCCCACAGGTTCGACATCAGCAGAGGTACTCGACAGGGATGTCCCCTATCCCCTCTTTTTTTTACCCTGGCCATTGAGCCTCTAGCCCAGATGATCAGAGTGGGCTCAGTATACTGAGGATGGAAATGGGGTCCATCTCATGAAGACACAATAGCTCTATATGCAGATGATGTTCTGCTATATTTGGAGGAACCCAGTATAACGGGTCCAAGGAGCCTTTGCCTTCTAAGGAAATACGAACTAATCTCAGGTTGAACTCCACCAAATCAATCATGATCCGCTAGCAAACACACGTGATTGCTTCGACTGGCAAAATACCATACCCATACGCAAATTAAGTTTTAAATATCTAGGGATCTGGGTAACCCTTTTGCCCGAATTAACATGGGCCAAAAATCTACCTCCTCTGCTAACAAGAATCAAAACGGACATGCAGAGATGGCAAGCCCTCCCCTTGAATGTGATGGAGCGGGTGGCCCTATACAAAATGATGATCTTGCCAAGACTCCTATACATATTCCAAAATGTTCCCATCGTCATCCCCCACTCCTGGTTCAAAAATCTCGAAACCATCACCGGAAGATTTCTATGGAGAGGTAATAGACATTGAGTAGCGATACAACATTGCCGGAGAGGAATGTATGATGGAGGTTTGGGTGCGTCAGATCCCTATCTACATTACCTGGCTACCCAATTGATAATGGTCCATGACTGGTTTAATGGGGGCTGGGAAGACCCGGCGTATAAGACAGAATTGACAATCCTGGGGTTTCCACAGGTTCTTGACATGCTGTATGGAGCATCGCTTCCTCGTGACATGGAGGAAACAACCAAAGTGGTCTTCCTGGCATGGCGAGCCGCGTTACGTCACACTCACTGGAATACCGTTATCACCCTCCAGACTCCGCTATGGAGAAGGAAATGGATGTATGCCTCCACCACGCGGGAGGGATTCGCATCATGGGACCTAGTAGGCATTTCCCTGGTTGGGGACATATGGAAACGGAGGGCCATGAAATTGTTCCAAGACCTACAAGCAGAATTTCAATTAAACCAGACACAGTTCTTTAGATACCTTCAACTAAGACAGGCACTGCGAAACCATCTGCCCACCACAAGCCCTATACTGGACTTTAACCCACTGGAAGCCAAAATACTCATGGGAAATATGGAGGGGAGAGGTATTTCTCAATTTTATAAAACACTAATCAACAACACTCCTGATAACTTAGGCGGTGCATCCAGGCCCATTCTGACCGCGGCGGTAAAGCCGCGGTCAGAAAAGGGAAACCGGCGGTTTCCCCCCGGTTTTCCCCTGGGCTGCAGAATCCTCCATGGCGGCGCTGCAGGCAGCGCCGCCACGGGGATTCTGACCCCCTTCCCGCCAGCCTGGTTCTGGCGGTTCTGACCGCCAGAACCAGGCTGGCGGAAACGGGTGTCGTGGGGCCCCTGGGGGCCCCTGCAGTGCCCATGCCAATGGCATGGGCAATGCAGGGGCCCCCTAACAGGGCCCCACATTGATTTCCAGTGTCTGCATAGCAGACACTGGAAATCACGACGGGTGCAACTGCACCCGTCGCACAAAAGCAACTCCGCATGCTCCATTGGGAGCCGGCTTCATCGTTGCTGTGGCTTTCCCGCTGGGCGGGCGGGCGGCCTTTTGGCAGTCGCCCGCCCGCCCAGCGGGAAAGCCAGAATGACCGCCACGGTCTTATGACCGCGGTACGGTCTTCTGGCGGTTCCCGCTTGGCGGGCGGCGACCGCCGCCCGCCAAACTAGGAATCAGCCCCTTAGTCATTTTTAGGACTAAGTGGGAATCATGACTTGGACCCCTAGAAGAAACGGAATGGATGGAAGCCTTGAATGCGCCCAAGGTATTGGCAATATTGGCAAGGTTCCGCATGATACAATTCTAATATTTATATGGGGCCTATCTGACACCATCCAAACTACACAAAATGGGAGCCCGCCCTTCTGCCAAATGCCCAAGATGCCCGAATGAACCAGCAGATTTCTTTCATATGGTATTGACCTGTCAAAAAATACAAAAGTACTGGGAAGCGGTGATCCAAGATATAGGAAGGGCACTGGGTTAAGAAATAAAAAAATCAGCTATGCTAATCATATTGGAGGTAAAGGAAGAAATGGGAGGAACACATGCTAAACTAACACTGACAGCTATGGCATTATTAGTCGCTAATAGAGATATCGCTGCAGCGTGGACGTCCCCAGAAGGACAGTTGATCCAGAAATGGAGGAAGGGTGTGGATTGGTGTGCCAATCAGGAGAAACTGGTATTTGAGTCTAGAGGGTGCCCAAACAAATTAAAAAAGATATGGGGACGATGGCTTGAATTGATGACATAAACCAGATACGTAATAAGATACTTAATGTTTCAAGGGGACACTACGGTGGCTTGATCTGCTGAAAACACCACAACCCATTATTGTTGATGGGTAACAACGATACTAAAACAATGATAAGATGTACAAATTACATGCGTCCTTGCCTTGTACTTGAACCTGTTTTTTCCTTCCTTTTCTGTATATGTCTGAAAAACAATAAACATTTGTTTATAAAAAAAAACCACTGGAATACTGCTGGGCGCGCACTCTGAAATTGGGCTTTTTTAAAGGCAAAAAACAGGGGGGCAGACAGATTTTAAACACAATTTAAATCGAAGAAATAGATTAAACCTGTCTCCTAAAAACACACTCTGGAAGATGTATGTAGCCTTTTTACTTAGAAGTAAAGGGAAGGGGGGGTTATGTGCCACAAACTAGCAAGGCAATTCACACAGTCACGGCAAAAACAAATAAAAAAAACACAACTTTAAAAGAGGCCAGGCTGCCTGAAACACAGAGAGTCCACAGTAAAACAGACACAGGTAGCTGAAATAAACACTTTTGAACAAATACTACTATTTACCCAGAAAAATCTCAGGGCTCCTTACCTAAGTCATTTTGCAATCCTTGAACACTGGGCTGTATCATGACACAGGGAAGATGCTGAGGCTCACAAAATAGAGGTGGCTGTCTTGGGCTTCCCTCCACAAACTTAAGGGGCCAGAGCAGGTGTTGGGGGCGGGGCTCAGGTGCAACAGGGACTCAGAGAGCCAATCAGCTCAGTCCACTTCCTGTGGGCAGGGGGAAAGGCAGCTGCTGCTCTATTCAGAATCTCCATGGATACAGACAGGCTGAATCCACACTTCCAAGCTAGCAGAGTCTAGTTTCCAGGTAAGGGAGAGATTGTTTAAAAACAAACACTAAAATACTGCTGGGCGCGCACTCTGAAATTGGGCTTTTTTTAAAGCATAAAACAGGGGGCAGACAGGTTTTAAACACAATTTAAATCACAGAAATAGATTAAAACAGTCTCCTAAAAACACACTCTGCAAGATGTATGTAGCCTTTTTACTTTGAAGAAAAAAGGGGGGGAGTTATGTGCCACAAACTAGCAAGGCAATTCACACAATCACGGCAAAAACGAATAAAAAAAAAACACCACTTTGAAAGAGACCAGGCTGCCTGAAACACAGAGCGTCCACAGTTAAACAGACACAGGTAGATGAAAGAAACACTTTTGACCAAATAATACTATTTACCCAGAAAATCCCAGGGCTCCTTACCTAGGTCTTTTTGCAATCCTTGAACACTAGGCTGTATCAGGACACAGGGAAGATGCTGAGGCTCACAAAATTGAGGTTGCTGTCTTGGGCTTCCCTCCACAAACTTAAGGGGCCAGAGAAGTTGTGGGGGCAGGCGGGGCTCAGGTGCAACGTGGACTCAGAGAGCCAATCAGCTAAGTCCAGTCCCTGTGGGAAGAGGGAAAGGCAGCTGCTGCTCTATTCAGAATCTCCTTGATACGGACAGGCTGAATCCACACTTCCAAGTTAGCAGAGTCTACTTTTCAGGCAAGGGAGAGATTATTTACAAAACAAACACTGGAATACTGCTGGACGCGCACTCTCAAATCAGGATTTTTTTAAAGCAAAAAAACAGGGGGCAGACAGTTTTTAAAAGCAATATAAATCACAGAAACAGATTAAAACAGTCTCCTAAAAACACACTCTGCAAGATGTTTATAGCCTTTTTACTTAGAAGAAAAGGGGGGGGGAATGTACCACAAACTACGAAGGCAATTCACACAGTCACAGCAAAAATGAATTTAAAAAAAACACCACGTTAAAAGAGGCCAGGTTGCCTGAAACACAGAGACTCCACAGTAAAACAGAACTAGGTAGCTGAAATAAACACTTTTGAACAAATAATACTATTCACCCAGAAAAATCTCAGGGTTCCTTACCTATGTCTTTTTGCAATCCTTGAACACTGGGCTGTATCAGGACACAGTGAAGATGCTGAGGCTCACAAAACGGAGGTGGCTGACTTGGGCTTCCCACCACAAACTTAAAGGGCCAAAGCAGGTTTGGGGGGGGCGGGGCTCAGGTACAACAGGGACTCCGAGAGCCAATCAGCTAAGTCCAGTCCCTGTGGGCAGGGGGAAAGGCAGCTGCTGCTCTATTCTGAATCTCCTTGGATACAGACAGGCTGAATCCACACTTCCAAGCTAGCAGAGTCTACTTTCCAGGTAAGAGAGAGATTGTTTCAAAAACAAACAATGGAATACTGCTCGGCGTGCACTCTGAATTCGGGCTTTGTTAAAGGCAGAAAACAGGGGGCAGACAGTTTTTAAACACAATTTAAATCACAGAAACAGATTAAAACAGTCTCCTAAAAAGACAATCTGCAAGATGTATGTAGCCTTTTTACATAGAATAAAAGGTGGGGGTTATGTGCCACAAACTAGCAAGGCAATTCACACAGTCATGGCGAAAAAGAATTTGGAAAAAACAATACTTTAAAAGAGGCCAGGCTGCCTGAAACACAGAGAGTCCACAGTTAAACAGACACAGGTAGCTGAAAGAAACACTTTTGAACAAATAATACTATTTACCCAGAAAAATCTAAGGGCTCCTTACCTAGGTCTTTTTGCAATCCTTGAACACTGGGCTGTATCAGGACACAGGGAAGATGCTGAGGCTCAAAAAATGGAGGTGGCTGTCTTTGGATTCCCTCCACAAACTTAAGCGGCCAGAACAGGTGTGGGTGCGGTCGGGGCTCAGGTGCAACAGGGACTCAGAGAGCCAATCAGCTAAGTCCAGTCCCTGTGGGCAGGGGGAAAGGCAGCTGCTTCTCTATTCAGAATCTCCTTGGATACAGACAGGCTGAATCTAAACTTCCAAGCTAGCAGTCTGCTTTCCAGGTAAGGGAGAGATTCTTTAAAAAACAAACACTGGAATACTGCTGGGCACGCACTCTGAAATCGGGCTTTGTTAAAGGCATAAAACAGGGGGGCAGACAGTTTTTAAACACAATTTAAATCACAGAAACAGATGAAACAGTCTCCTAAAAACACAATCTGCAAGATGTATGTAGCCTTTTTACTTAGAAGAAAAAAGGGGGGGTTATGTGCCACAAATTAGCAAAGCATTTCACACAGTAACGGCAAAAACAAAAACAAAAAAAAACACCACTTTAAAAGAGGCCAGGCTGCCTGAAACACAGATAGTCCACAGTAAAACAGACACAGGTAGCTGAAATAAACACTTTTGAACAAATAATACTATTTACCCATAAAAATGTCAGGGCTCCTTACCTAGGTCTTTTTCCAATCCTTGAACACTGAGCTGTATCAGGACACAGGGAAAATGCTGAGGCTCACAAAATGGAGGTGGCTGTCTTGGGCCTCCCTCCACAAACTTAAGGGTCCAGAGCAGGTGTGGGGGGGCGGGGCACAGGTGCAACAGGGACTCCGATAGCCAATCAGCTAAGTCCAGTCCCCGTGGGCAGGGGGAAAGGCAGCTGCTGCTCTATTCTGAATCGCCTTGGATACAGACAGGCTGTATCCACACTTCCAAGCTAGTAGAGTCTGCTTTCCAGGTAAGGGATAGATTATTTAAAAAACAAACACTGGAATACTGCTTGGCGCACACTCTGAAATCGGGCTTTGTTAAAGGCAGAAAACAGGGGGACAGACAGTTTTTAAACACAATTTAAATCACAGAAACAGATTAAACAGTCTCCTAAAAACACAATCTGCAAGATGTATATAGCCTTTTTACTTAGAAGAAAAAAGGGGGGGGTATGTGCGACAAACTAGCAAGGCAATTCACACAGTCAACGCAAAAATGAATAAAAAAAAAACACCACTTTTAAAGAGACCAGGCTGCCTGAAACACAGAGAGTCCACAGTTAAACAGACACAGGTAGCTGAAAGAAACACTTTTGAACAAATAATACTATTTACCCAGAAAAATCTCAGGGCTCCTTACCTAGGTCTTTTTGCAATCCTTCAACACTGGGCTGTATCAGGACACAGGGACGATGCTGAGGCTTCTCAAAATGGAGGTTGCTCTCTTTGGCTTCCCTCCACAAACTTATGGGGCCAAAGGAGGTGTGGGGGCGGGAGAGGCTCAGGTGCAACAGGGACTCCGAGAGCCAATCAGCTAAGTCCTGTTCCTGTGGGCAGGGGGAAAGGCACCTGCTGCTCTATTCAGAATCTCCTTGGATACAGACAGGCTGAATTAACACTTCCAAGTTAGCAGAGTCTCTTTTCCAGGTAAGGGAGAGATTGTTTAAAAAACAAACACTGGAATACTGCTGGGCGCGCACTCTGAAATTGGGCTTTTTAAAGGCAGAAGACAGAGAGGCAGATCGTTTTTAAACACAATTTCAATCACAGAAACAGATTCAAACAGTCTCCTAAAAACACACTCTGCAAGATGTATGTAGCCTTTTTACTTAGAAGAAAAGGGGGGGTTATGTGCCACAAACTAGCAAGGCAATTCACACAGTCACAGCAAAAAGAAATGTTTAAAAAAAACACTTTAAAAGAGGCCAGGCTGCCTGAAACACAGATAGTCCACAGTAAAACAGATACAGGTAGATGAACTAAACACTTTTGAACAAATCATGCTATTTACCCAGACAAATCTCAAGGCTCCTTACCTAGGTCTTTTTGCAATCCTTGAACACTGGGCTGTATCAGGACACAGGGAAGATGCTGAGGCTCACAAAATGGAGGTGGCTGTCTTGGGCTTCCCTCCACAAACTTAAGGGGCCAGAGCAGGTGTGGGACGGCGGGGCTCAGGTGCAACAAGGGCTCAGGTGCAAAAGGGACTCAGAGAGCCAATCAGCTAAGTCCAGTCCCTGTGGGCACGGGGAAAGGCAAATGCTGCTCTATTCAGAATCTCCTTGGATACAGTCAGGCTGAATCCACACATCCAAGATAGCAGAGCCTACTTTCCAGGTAAGGGAGAGATTGTTTAAGAAACAAACACTAGAATCCTGCTGGGCTCGCACTCTGAAATCGGGGTTTGTTAAAGGCAGAAAAAAGGGGGGCAGATATTTTTTAAACACAATTTAAATCATAGAAACAGATTAAACATTCTCCTAAAAACACACTCGGCAAGATGTATGTAGCCTTTTTACTTAGGAGAAAAAAGAGGGGGGTATGTGCCACAAACTAGCAAGGCAATTCATATAGTCACGGAAAAAACAAATTAACA
Source organism: Pleurodeles waltl (assembly GCF_031143425.1). Lineage (NCBI taxonomy): Eukaryota > Metazoa > Chordata > Amphibia > Caudata > Salamandridae > Pleurodeles > Pleurodeles waltl. Next base: position 479,143,506 of record NC_090450.1, read on the forward strand.
AAAAAAACACCATTTTAAAAGACACCATGCTGCCTGAAACAGAGAGAGTCCACAGTAAAACAAACACAGGTAGCTGAAATGAACACTTTTGAACAAATAATACTATTCAACAAGAAAAATCTCAGGGCTCCTTACCTAGGTCTTTTTGCAATCCTTGAACACTGGGCTGTATCAGGACACAGGGAAGATGATGAGGCTCACAAAATGAAGGTGGCTGTCTTGGGCTTCCCCCCACAAACTTAAGGGGCCAAACCAGGTGTGGGGGGGCGGGGCTCAGGTGCAACAGGGACTCAGAGAGCCAATCAGCTTAGTCCAGTACCCGTGGGCAGAGGGAAAGGCAGCTGCTGCTCTATTCATAATCTCCTTGGATACAGACAGGCTGAATCCACACTTCCAAGATAGCAGAGTCTACTTTTCAGGTAAGGGAGAGATTATTTAAAAAACAAACACTGGAATACTGCTGGGCGCGCACTCTGAAATTGGGGATTTTTAAAGGTTTTAAAGGCAAACATCAAGGGAGCAGACAGTTTTTAAACAGAACTTAATTCACAGAAACAGATTAAAACAGTCTCCTAAAAACACACTCTGCAAGATGTATGTAGCCTTTTTACTTAGAAAAAAAAAGGGAGGGGTTCTGTGCCACAAACTAGCAAGGCAATTCACAAAGTCACAGCAAAAACAAATTTGAAAAAACACCACTTTAAAAAAGGCCAGGCTGCCTGAAACACAGAGAGTCCACAGTAAAACAGATACAGGTAGATGAACTAAACACTTTTGAACAAATCATACTATTTACCCAGACAAATCTCAAGGCTCCTTACCTAGGTCTTTTTGCAATCCTTGAACAATGGGCTGTATCAGGACACAGGGAAGATGCTGAGGCTCACAAAATGGAGGTGGCTGTCTTGGACTTCACTCCACAAACTTAAGAGGCCAGAGCAGGTGTGGGGGGGGCGGGCCTCAGGTGCAACAGGGACTCAGGGAGCCAATCAGCTAAGTCCAGTCCCTGTGGTCAGGGGGAAAGGCAACGCTGCTGCTCTATTCAGAATCTACTCGGATACATATAGGCTGTATCCACACTTCCAAGCTAGCAGAGTCTACTTTCCAGTTAAGGGAGAGATTGTTTATGAAACAAACACTGGAATACTGCTGGGCGCGCACTCTGAAATCGGGCTTTTTTAAATTTAGAAAACAGGGGGGCAGACAGTTTTTAAGCACAATTTAAATCACAGAAACAGATTAAAACAGTCTCCTAAAAACACACTGTGCAAGATGTATGTAGCCTTTTTACTTAGAGGAGAAAAAAAATGTGGTGGGCTTATGTGCCACAATCTAGCAAGGCACTTCACACAGTCACGGCAAAAACAAGTTTAAAAAAAAACACCACTTTAAAAGAGGCCAGGCTGCCTGAAACACAGAGAGTGCACAGTAAAACAGACACAGGTAGCTGAAATAAACACTTTTGAACAAATAATACTATTTACCCAGAAAAATATCAGGGCTCCTTACCTAGGAATTTTTGCAATCCTTGAACAATGGGCTGTATTAGGACACAGGGGAAATGTAGAAGCTCACAAAATGGAGGTGGCTTTCTTGGGCTTCCCTCCACAAACTTAAGGGGCCATAGCAGGTGTGGGCCTCAGGTGCAACAGGGACTCAGGGAGCCAATCATCTAGGTCCAGTCCCTGTGGTCAAAGGGAAAGGAAACTGCTGCTCTATTCAGAATCTCCTTGGATACAGACATGCTGAATCCACACTTCCAAGTTAGCAGAGTCTACTTTTCAGGTAAGGGAGAGATTATTTAAAAAACAAACACTGGAATACTGCTGGAAGCGCACTCTGAAATCAGGCTTTTTTAAAGGCAAAAAACAGGGGGGCAAACAGTTTTTAAACACAATTTAAATCACAGAAACAGATTAAAACAGTCTCCTAAAAACACACTCTGCAAGATGTATGTAGCCATTTTACTTAGAAGATAAAAAGGGGAGGGGGGTTATGTGCCACAAACTAGCAAGGCAATTCACACAGTCACGGCAAAAACAAATTAAAAAAAAACACTACTTTAAAAGAGGCCAGGCTGCCTCAAACACAGGGAATCCACATTTAAATAGACACAAGTAGCTGAAATAAACACTTTTGAACAAATAATATTATTTACCCAGAAAACTTTCAGGGCTCCTTACCTAGGTCTTTTTGCAATCCTTGAAGACTGAGCTGTATCAGGACACAGGGAAAATGCTGAGGCTCACAAAATGGAGGTGGCTGTCTTGGGCTTCCCTCCACAAACCAAAGGGTCCAGAGCAGGTGTGAGGGGGCGGGGCATAGGTGCAACAGGGACTCCGAAAGCCAATCAGCTAAGTCCAGTCCCTGTGGGCAGGGAGAAAGGCAGTTGCTGCTCTATTCAGAATCTCCTTGGATACAGACAGGCTGAATCCACACTTCCAAGCTAGCAGAGTCTACTTTCCAGGTAAGAGAGAGATTGTTTCAAAAACAAACAATGGAATACTGCTGGGCGTGCACTCTGAAATCGGGCTTTGTTAAAGGCAGAAAACAGGGGGGCAGACAGTTTTTAAATACAATTTAAATCACAGAAACAGATTAAAACATTCTCATAAAAACACACTCTGCATGATGTATGTAGCCTTTTTACATAGAGGAGAGAAAAAAAAGGGGGGGGGTTATGTGCCACAAACTAGCAAGGCAATTCACACAGTGACGGCAAAAACGATTTTTTAAAAACCCACCACTTTCAAAGAGGCCAGGCTGCCTCAAACACAAAGAGTCCACAGTGCAACAGACACAGGTAGCTGAAATAAACACTTTTGAACAAATAATACTATTTACCCAGACAAATCTCAGAGCTCCTCACCTAGGTCTTTTTGCAAACCTTGAAAACTGGGCTGAATCAGGAGTCAGGGGAAATGTAGAGGCTCACAAAATGGAGGTGGCTGTCTTGGCTTCCCTCCACAAACTTAAGGGGCCAGAGCACGTGTGGGGTGCGGGGCTCAGGTGCAACAGGGACTCAGAGAGCCAATCAGCTAACTCCAGTCGCTGGTGGCAGGGTGAAAGGCAGCTGCTGCTCTATTCAGAATCTCCTTGGATACAGACAGGCTGAATCCACACTTCCAAGCTAGCAGAGTCTACTTTCCAGGTAAGAGAGAGATTGTTTAAAAAACAAACACTGGAATACTGCTGGTCGTGCACTCTGAAATTGGGCATTTTTTAAGGCAAAAAAAAGGGGGCAGACAGTTTTTAAACACAATATCAATCACAGAAACAGAATAAAACAGTTTCCTAAAAACACACTCTGCAAGATGTATGTAGCCGTTTTTACATAGAAGAAAAAAGGGGGTGGTTATGTGCGACAAACTAGCAAGGCAATTCACACAGTCATGGCAAAAACAAATTAAAAAAACACCACCCTAAAAAAGGCCAGGCTGCCTGAAACACAGACAGTCCATAGTAAAACAGAAACAGGTAACTAAAATAAACACTTTTGAACAAATAATACTATTCACCCAGAAAAATCTCAGGGCTCCTTGCCTAGGTCTTTTTGCAATCCTTGAACAAATGTGCTGTATCAGGACACAGGGAAGATGCTGCGGCTCACAAAATATAGGTGGCTGTCTTGGGCTTCCCACCACAAACTTAAGGGGCCAGAGTAGGTGTGGGGGGAAGGGGCTCAGGTGCAACAGGGACTCAGGGAGCCAATCAGCTACGTCCAGTCCCTGTGGGCAGGGGGAAAGGCAACTGCTGCTTTATTCAGAATCTCCTTGGATACAGACAGGCTGAATCCACACTTCCAAGCTAGCAGAGTCTACTTTTCAGGTAAGGGAGAGATTGTTAAAAAAAAAAACACTGGAATACTGCTGGGCACGCACTCTGAAATCGGGCATTTTTAAAGGCAAAAAACAGGTGGGCAGACAGTTTTAAACACAATTTAAATCACAGAAATGGATTAAAACAGTCTCCTAAAAACACACTCTGCAAGATGTATGTAGCCTTTTTACTTAGAAGAAAAAAGGTGGGTTATATCCCACAAACTAGCAAAGCAATTCACACAGTAACGGCAAAAACAAATTAAAAAAAAACACCACTTTAAATAAGGCCAGGCTGTCTGAAACACAGAGAGTCCACAGTAAAACAGACAGATGTAGCTGAAATAAACACTTTTGAATAAATAGTACTATTTCCCTGAAATATCTCAGGCCTCTTTACCTAGGTATTTTTGCAAGCCTTGAACACTGGGCTGTATCAGGACGCAGGGAAGATGCTGAGGCTCACAAAATGGAGGTGGCTGTCTTGGGCTTCCCTCCACAAACTTAAGGGGCCAGAGCAGGTGTGGGGGGGAGGGGCTAAGGTGCAACCGGGACTCAAAGAGCCAATCAGCTAAGTCCAGTCCCTGTGGGCAGGGGGAAATGCAGCTGCTGCTCTATTCAGAATCTCCCTGGATACAGACAGGCTGAATCCACACTTCCAAGCAATGAGAATCAACTTTCCAGGTAAGGGAGAGATTGTTTAAAAACAAACAATGGAATACTGCTGGGCGCGCACTCTGAAATATGGCTTTTTTAAAGGTAGAAAACAGGGGGCAGACAGTTTTTAAACACAATTTAAATCACAGAAACAGATTAAAACAGTCTCCTAAAAACACACTCTGCAAGATGTGGGTTGCCTTTTTACTTAGAAGAAAAAAAGGGGGGGTTAGGTGCCACGAAGTAGCAAGGCAATTCACACAGTCACGGCAAAAACAAATTAAAAAAAAAAAACACTTTAAAAGAGACCAGGCTGCCTGAAACACAGAGAGTCCACAGTTAAACAGACACAGGTAGCTGAAATAAGCACTTTTGAAAAAGTAGCACTATTTCGCAAAAAAAATCTCAGGGCTCCTTACCTAGGTCTTTTTGCAATCCTTGAACACTGGGCTGTATCACGACACAGGGAAGGTGCTGAGGCTCACAAAATGGAGGTGGCTGCCTTGGATTTCCCTCCACAAACTTAAGGGGCCAGAGCAGGTGTTGGGGTGCGGGGTTCAGGTGCAAAAGGGACTCAGAGAGCCAATCCGCAAAGTCCAGTCCTTGTGGGCAGGGGGAAAAGGCAGCTGCTGCTCTATTCAGAATCTCCTAGGATACAGATAGGCTGAATCCACACTTCCAGGCTAGCAGGGTCTACTTTCCAGGTAAGGGAGAGATTGATTAAAAAACAAACACAGGTATACTGCTAGGCGTGCACTCTGAAATCTAGCTTTTTTAAAGGTAGAAAACAGGGGGGCAGACAGTTTTTAAACACAATTTAAATCACAGAATCAGATTAAAACAGTATCCTAAAAACACACTCTGCAAGATGTATGTAGCCTTTTTACTTAGAAGAAAAAAAGGGGGGGGGGGTTATGTGCCACAAACTAGCAAGGCAATTCACACAGTCACGGCAAAAACAAATAAAAAAAAAACACCACTTTAAAAGAGGCCAGACTGCCTGAAACACAGAGAGTCCACAGTAAAACTGACACAGGTAGCTGAAATAAACACATTTGAACAAATAATACTATTTACCCAGAAAAATCTCAATGCTCCTTACCTAGGTCTTTTTGCAATCCTTGAACACTTGGCTGTATCAGAACACAGGGAAGATGCTGAGGCTCACAAAATGGAGGTGGCTCTCTTGGGCTTCCCTTCACAAACTTAAGGGGCCAGAGCAGGTGTGGGGGGAGGGGCTCAGGTTCAATAGGGACTCAGAGAGCCAATCAGCTAAGTCCAGTCACTGTGGGCAGGGGGAAAGGCAGCTGCTGCTTTATTCAGAATCTCCTTGGACACAGACAGGCTGAATCCACACTTCCAAGTTAGCAGAATCTACCTTCCAGGTAAGAGAGAGATTGTGTAAAAAACAAACACTGGAATACTGCTGGGCGTGCACTCTTAAATCGTGCTTTTTTAAAGGCAAAAAACAGGGGGGCAGACGGTTTTAAAAGCAATATAAATCACAGAAACAGATTAAAACAGTCTCTTAAAAACACACTCTGCAAGATGTTTATAGCATTTTTACTTAGAAGAAAAGGGGGGGGGGTTATGTACCACAAACTACGAAGGCAATTCACACAGTCACAGCAAAAATCAATTAAAAAAAAACACCACTTTAAAAGAGGCCAGGCTGCCTGAAACACAGAGACTCCACAGTAAAACAGAACTAGGTAGCTGAAATAAACACTTTTGAACAAATAATACTATTCAGCCAGAAAAATTTCAGGGCTCCTTACCTAGGTCTTTTTGCAATCCTTGAAGACTGGGCTGTATCAGGACACAGTGAAGATGCTGGGGCTCACAAAATGGAGGTGGCTGTCTTGGGCTTCCCACCACAAACTTAAAGGGCCAAAGCAGGTTTGTGGGGGGGGGCTCATGTGCAACAGGGACTCAGAGAGCCAATCAGGTAAGTCCAGTCCCTGTGGGCAGAGGAAAAGCCAGCTGCTGCTCTATTCAGAATCTCCTTGGATACAGACAGGCTGAATCCACATTTCCAAGTTAGCAGAGTCTACTTTTCAGGCAAGGGAGAGATTGTTTAAAAAACAAACACTGGAATACTGCTGGGCGCGCACTCTGAAATCAGGCTTTTTTAAAGGCAAAAAACAGGGGGCAGACAGTTTTTAAACACAATTTAAATCACAGAAACAGATTAAAACAGTCTCCTAAAAAGACAATCTGCAAGATGTATGTAGCCTTTTTACATAGAAGAAAAGGTGGGGGTTATGTGCCACAAACTAGCGAGGCAATTCACACAGTCATGGCGAAAAAGAATTTGAAAAAAACACCACTTTAAAAGATTCTAGGCTGCCTGAAACACAGAGAGTCCACACTTAAAAAGACACAGGTAGCTGAATGAAACACTTTTGAACAAATAATACTATTTACCTAGAAAAATCTAAGGGCTCCTTACCTAGGTCCCTTAGCAATCCTTGAACACTGGGCTGTATCAGGACACAGGGAAGATGCTGATGCTCAAAAAATGGAGGTGGCTGTCTTTGGATTCCCTCCACAAACTTAAGCGGCTAGAGCAGGTGTGGGTGTGGTCGGGGTTCAGCTGCAACAGGCACTCAGAGAGCTAATCAGCTAAGTCCAGTCTCTGTGGGCAGAGGGAAAGGCAGCTGCTTCTCTATTCAGAATCTCCTTGGATACAGACAGGCTGAATCAGCAATTCCAAGCTAGCAGAGTCTGCCTTCCAGGTAAGGGAAAGATTCTTTAAAAAACAAACACTGGAATACTGCTTGGCGCACACTCTGAATCGGGCTTTGTTAAAGGCAGAAAACAGGGGGGCAGACAGTTTTTAAACACAATTTAAATCACAGAAACAGATTAAACAGTCTCCTAAAAACACAACCTGCAAGATGTATGTAGCCTTTTTACTTAGAAGAAAAAAGGGGGGGGTATGTGCGACAAACTAGCAAGGCAATTCACACAGTCAACGCAAAAACGAATTTAAAAAAAACACCACTTTAAAAGAGACCAGGCTGCCTGAAACACAGAGAGTCCACAGTTAAACAGACACAGGTAGCTGAAAGAAACATTTTTGAACAAATAACACTATTTACAGAGAAAAATCTCAGGGCTCCTTACCTAGGTCTTTTTGCAATCCTTCAACACTGGGCTGTATCAGGACACAGGGAAGATGCTGAGGCTTCTCAAAATGGAGGTTGCTCTCTTTGGCTTCCCTCCACAAACTTAAGGGGCCAAAGGAGGTGTGGGGGCGGGAGAGGCTCAGGTGCAACAGGGACTCCGAGAGCCAATCAGCTAAGTCCTGTCCCTGTGGGCAGGGGGAAAGGCACCTGCTGCTCTATTCAGAATCTCCTTGGATACAGACAGGCTGAATCCACACTTCCAAGCTAGCAGAGTCTACTTTCCAGGTAAGGGAGAGATTGTTTAAAAAACAAACACTGGAATACTGCTGGGCGCGCACTCTGAAATTGGGCTTTTTAAAGGCAAAAAACAAAGAGGCAGACAGTTTGTAAACACAATTTCAATCACAGAAACAGATTCAAACAGTCTCCTAAAAACACAATCTGCAAGATGTATGTAGCCTTTTTACTTAGAAGAAAAGGGGGGGGTTATGTGCCACAAACTAGCAAGGCAATTCACACAGTCACAGCAAAATAAATTGGAAAAAAAAACACTTTAAAAGAGGACAGGCTGCCTGAAACACAGATAGTCCACAGTAAAACAGAAACAGGTAGCTGAAATAAACACTTTTGAACAAATAATACTATTCACCGAGAAAAATCCCATGGCTCCTTACCTAGGTCTTTTTGCAATCCTTGAACACTGGGCTGTATCAGGACACAGGGAAGATGATGAGGCTCACAAAATGGAGGTGGCTGTCTTGGGCTTCCCTCCACAAACTTAAGGGGCCAAAGCAGGTGTGGGGGGGGCGGGGCTCAGGTGCAACAGGGACTCAGAGATCCAATCAGCTAAGTCCAGTCCCTGTGGGCAGAGGGAAAGGCAGCTGCTGCTCTATTCAGAATCTCCTTGGATAAAGACAGGCTGAATCCACACTTCCAAGCTAGCAGAGTCTACTTTTCAGGTAAGGAAGAGATTGTTTAAAAAACAAATACTGGAATACTGCTGGGCGCGCACTCTAAATTCGGGCTTTTTTAAAGCAGAAAACAGGGGGGCTGACAGTTTCTAAACACAATTTAAATCACAAAAACAGATTAAAAAGTCTCCTAAAAACACACTCTACAAGATGTATGTAGCCTTTTTACTTAGAAGAAAAAAGGGGGGGGTATGTGCGACAAACTAGCAAGGTAAGTCACTGCAAAAACGATTTTAAAAAAAACACCACTTTAAAAGAGACCAGGCTGCCTGAAACACAGATAGTCCACAGTTAAACAGACACAGGAATTTGAAAGAAACACTTTTGAACAAATCATACTATTTACCCAGACAAATCTCACGGCTCCTTACCTAGGTATTTTTGCAATCCTTGAACACTGGGCTGTATCAGGAAACAAGGAAGATGCTGAGACTCAAAAAATGGAGGTTTCTGTCTTTGGCTTCCCTCCACAAACTAAAGGGGCCAAAGCCAGTGTGGGGGCGGGCGGGGCTCAGGTGCAACAGGGACTCAGACAGCTAATCAGCTAAGTCCAGTCCCTGTGGGCAGGGGGAAAGGCAGCTACTGCTCTATTCAAAATCTCCTTGGATACAGACAGGCTGAATCCACACTTCCAAGGTAGCAGAATCAACTTTTGAGGTAAGGGAGAGATTGTTTAAAAAACAAACACTGGAATACTGCTGGCCGTGCACCCTTAAATCCTGCTTTTTTAAAGGCAAAAAACAGGGGGCAGACAGTTTTAAAACACAATTTAAATCACAGAAACTGATTAAAACAGTCTCTTAAAAACACACTCTGCAAGACGTATATATCCTTTTTACTTAGAAGAAAAAAGGGGAGGGTTAGGTGCAAAAACTATAAAGGCAATGCACACAGTCACGGCAAAAACACATTTGAAAAAAACACCACTTTAAAAGAGACCAGGCTGCCTCAAACACAGAGAGCCCACAGTTAAACAGACACAGGTAGCTGAAAGAAACACTTTAGAGCAAATAATTCTAATTACCCAGAAAACTCTCAGGGCTCCTTACCTAGGTCTTTTTGCAATCCTTGAACACTGGGCTGTATCAGGACACAGGGAAGATGCTGAGGCTCACAAAATGGAGGTGGGTGTCTTGGGCTTCCCTCCACAAACTTAAGGGTCCAGAGCAGGTGTGGGGGGAGGGGCTCATGTGCAACAGGGACTCAGAGAGCCAATCAGCTAAGTCCAGTTCCTGTGGGCAGGAGAAAAGGCAGCTGCTGCTCTATTCAGAATCTTCTTGTATACAGACAGGCTGAATCCACACTTCCAAGTTAGCAGAGTCTACTTTTCAGGTAAGGGAGAGATTATTAAAAAAACAAACACTGGAACACTGCTGGGTGCGCACTCTGAAATCAGGCTTTTTTAATGGCAAAAAACAGGGGGGCAAACAGTTTTTAAACACAATTTAAATCACAGAAACAGATAAAAACGGTCTCCTAAAAACACACTCTGCACGATGTATGTAGCCGTTTTACTTAGAAGATAAAAGGGGAGGGGGGTTATGTGCCACAAACTAGCAAGGCAATTCACAAAGTCGCAGCAAAAACAAATAAAAAAAAAAAACACCACTTTAAAAGAGGCCAGGTTGCCTGAAACACAGAGAGTCCACAGTAAAACAGACACAGGTAGCTGAAATAAACACTTTTGAACAAACAATACTATTTACCCAGAAAAATCTCAGAGCTCCTTACCAGGTCTTTTTGCAATCATTGAACTCTAGGCTGTATCAGGACACAGGGAAGATGCTGAGGCTCACAAAATGGAGGTTGATGTCTTGGTCTTCCCTCCACAAACTTAAGGGGCCAGAGCAGGTGTTGGAGGCGGGGCTCAGGTGCAACAGGGACTCATAGAGCCAATCAGCTAAGTCCAGTCCCTTTGGGCAGGGGGAAAGGCAGCTGCTGCTCTATTCAGAATCTCCTTGGATACAGACAGGCTGAATCCACACTTCCAAGCTAGCAGAGTCTACTTTCCATGTAAGGGAGAGATTGTTTAAAAAACAAACACTGGAATACTGCTGGGCGCGCACTCTGAAATCAGTTTTATTTTAAAGCAAAAAACAGGGGACAAACAGTTTTTAAACACAATATAAATCACAGAAACCGAATAAAACAGTCTCCTAAAAACACACTCTACAAGATGTTTGTAGCCTTTTCACTTAGAAGATAAAAGGGGGAGAGGGGTTATGTGCCACAAACTAGCAAGGCAATTCACACAGTCACAGCAAAAACAAATAAAAAAAAAACACCACTTTAAAAGAGGCCAGACTGCCTGAAACACGGAGAGTCCACAGTAAAACATACACAGGTAGCTGAAATAAACACTTTTGAACAAACAATACTATTTACCCAGAAAAATCTCAGGGCTCCTTACCTAGGTCTTTTTGCAATCCTTGAACACTAGGCTGTATCAGGACACAGGGAAGATGCTGAGGCTCACAAAATGGAGGTGGCTGTCTTGGGCTTCCCCCCACAAACTTAAAGGGCCAAAGCAGGTGTGGGGGGGGGGATGGGGCTCAGGTGCAACAGGGACTCAGAGAGCCAATCAGCTAAGTCCAGTCCCTGTGGGCAGAGGGAAAGGCAGCTGCTGCTCTATTCAGAATCTCCTTGGATACAGACAGGCTGAATCCACACTTCCAAGTTAGCAGAGTCTACTTTTCAGGTAAAGGAGAGATTATTTAAAAAACAAACACTGAAACACTGCTGGGTGCGCACTCTGAAATCAGGCTTTTTTAAAGGCAAAAAACAGGGGGCAAACAGTTTTTAAACGCAATTTAAATCACTGAAACAGATTAAAACAGTCTCCTAAAAACACACTCTGCACAATGTATGTAGCCTTTTTACTTAGAAGATAAAAGGGGGAGGGGGCTTATGTGCCACAAACTAGCAAGCCAATTCACACAGTCACAGCAAAAACTAATTAAAAAAAAACACCACTTTAAAAGAGGCCAGACTGCCTGAAACACGGAGAGTCCACAGTAAAACAGACACAGGTAGCTGAAATAAACACTTTTGAACAAACAATACTATTTACCCAGAAAAATCTCAGGGCTCCTTACCTAGGTCTTTTGGCAATCCTTGAACACTAGGCTGTATCAGGACACAAGGAAGATGCTGAGGCTCACAAAATGGAGGTGGGTGTCTTGGGCTTCCCCCCACAAACTTAAAGAGCCAAAGCAGGTGTGGGGGGGATGGGGCTCAGGTGCCACAGGGACTCAGAGAGCCAATCAGCTAAGTCCAGTCCCTTGTGGGAAGAGGGAAAGGCAGCTGCTGCTCTATTCAGAATCTCCTTGCATACAGACAGGCTGAATCCACACTTCCAAGTTAGCAGAGTCTACTGCTCAGGTAAGGGAGAGATTAGTTAAAAAACAAACACTGGAATACTGCTGGGTGCGCACTCTGAAATCAGGCTTTTTTAAAGGCAAAAAACAGGTGGGGCAAACAGTTTTTAAACACAATTTAAATCACAGAAACAGAAAAAAACAGTCTCCTAAAAACACACTCTGCACGATGTACGTAGCCTTTTTACTTAGAAGATAAAAGGGGGTGGGGGGTTATGTGCCAAAAACTAGCAAGGCAATTCACAGTCACAGCAAAAACAAATTAAAAAAAAACACCACTTTAAAAGAGGCCAGGTTGCCTGAAACACAGAGAGTCCATAGTAAAACAGACACAAGTAGCTGAAATTAACACTTTTGAACAAACAATACTATTTACCCAGAAAAATCTCAGGACTTCTTACCTAGGTCTTTTTGCAATCCTTGAACACTAGGCTGTATCAGGACATAGGGAAGATGCTGAGGCTCACAAAATGGATGTGGCTATCTTGGGCTTCCCTCCACAAACTTAAGGGGCCAGAGCAGGTGTGGGACGGCGGGGCTCAGGTGCAACTGGGACTCAGAGAGCGAATCAGCTAAGTCCAGTCCCTGTGGGCAGGGGGAAAGGCAGCTGCTGCTCTCTTCAGAATTTCCTTGGATACAGACAGGCTGAATCTACATTTCCAAGCTAGCAGAGTCTACTTTCCAGGTAAGGGAGATATTGTTTAAAAAACAAACACTGAAATACTGCTGGGCACGCACTCTGAAATTGGGCTTTTTTAAAGGAAAAAATACAGGGGGCAGACAGGTTTTAAACACAATTTAAAACACAGAAATAGATTAAAACAGTCTCCTAAAAGCACGCTCTGCAAGATGTATGTAGCCTTTTTACTTAGAAGATAAAAGGGGTAGGGAGGTTATGTGCAACAAACTAGCAAGGCAATTCACACAGTCACGGCAAAAACAAATTAAAACAAAACACCACTTTAAAAGAGGCCAGGCTGCCTGAAACACAGGGAGTCCACAGTAAAACAGACACAGGTAGCTGAAATAAACACTTTTGAACAAATATTACTATTTACCCAGAAAAATGTCAGGGCTCCTTACCTAGGTCTTTTTGCAATCCTTGAAAACTGAGCTGTATCAGGACACAGGGAAAATGCTGAGGCTCACAAAATGGAGGTGGCTGTCTTGGGCTTCCCTCCACAAACTTAAGGGTCCAGAGCAGGTGTGGGGGGGCGGGACACAGGTGCAACAGGGACTCCAAAAGCCAATCAGCTAAGTCCAGTCCCTGTGGGCAGGGGGAAAGGCAGCTGCTGTTCTATTCAGAATCTCCTTGGATACAGACAGGCTGAATCCACACTTCCAAGCTAGCAGAGTCTGCTTTCCAGGTAAGAGAGAGATTATTTAAAAAACAAACACTGGAATACTGCTGGGTGCGCACTCTGAAATCAGGCTTTTTTAAAGGCAAAAAACAGGGGGGCAAACAGTTTTTAAACACAATTTAAATCACAGAAACAGATTAAAACAGTCTCCTAAAAACACACTCTGCACGATGTACGTAGCCTTTTTACTTAGACGATAAATAGGGGAGGGGGTTATGTGCCACAAACTAGCAAGGCAATTCACAGTCACAGCAAAAACAAATTAAAAAAAAACACCACTTTAAAAGAGGCCAGGTTGCCTGAAACACAGAGAGTCCACAGTAAAACAGACACAGGTAGCTGAAATAAACCCTTTTGAACAAACAATACTATTTACACAGAAAAATCTCAGGGCTCCTTACCTAGGTCTTTTTGCAATCCTTGAACACTACGCTGTATCAGGACATAGGGAAGATGCTGAGGCTCACAAAATGGAGGTGGCTGTCTTGGGCTTCCCTCCACAAACTTAAGGGGCCAGAGCAGGTGTGGTGGGGCGGGGCTCAGGTGCAACGGGGACTCAGAGAGCCAATCAGCTGAGTCCAGTCTCTGTGGGCAGGGGGAAAGGCAGATGCTGCTCTATTCAGAATCTCCTTGGATACAGACAGGCTGAATCCACACTTCCAAGCTAGCAGAGTCTACTTTCCAGGTAAGAGAGAGATTGTTTCAAAAACAAACACTGGAATACTGCTGAGCGCTCACTCTGAAATCGGTCTTTTTTTAAAGGCAAAAAACAGGGGGGCAGACAGTTTTTAAACACAATTTAAATCAGAGAAACAGATTAAAACAGTGTCCTAAAAACACACTCTGCAAGATGTATGTAGCCTTTTTACTTAGAAGAAAAAAGGGGGGTTATGTGCCACAAACAAGCAAGGCAATTCACACAGTCATGACAAAAACAAATTAAAACAAACACCACTTTAAAAGAGCCCAGGTTGCCTGAAACACAGAGAGTCCACCGTAAAACAGACACAGGTAGCTGAAATGAACACTTTTGAATAATCAGTACTATTTACCCAGAAAAATCTCAGAGCTCTTTACCTAGGTCTTTTTGTAATCCTTGAACACTGGGCTGTATCAGGACACAGGGAAGATGCTGAGGCTCACAAAATGGAGGTGGCTGTCTTGGGCTTCCCTCCACAAACTTAAGGGGCCAGAGCAGGTGTGGGACGGAGGGGCTCAGGTGCAACAGGGACTCAGAGAGCCAATCAGCTAAGTCCAGTCCCTGTGGGCAGGGGGAAAGGCAGCTGCTGCTCTATTCAGAATCTCCTAGGATACAGACAGGCGGAATCCACACTTCCAAGCTAGCAGAGTCTACTCTTCAGGTAAGGGAGGGATTGTTTAAAAAACAAACACTGGAATACTGCTGGGTGTGCACTATGAAATCGGGGTTTTTAAAGGTAGAAAACAGGGTGGCAGACAGTTTTTAAACACAATTTAAATCACAGAAACAGATTAAAACAGTCTCCTAAAAACACACTCTGCAAGATGTATGTACTGCAAGATTTATGTAGCCTTTTTACATAGAAGAAAAGGGGGGGGGGTTATGTGCCACAAACTAGCAAGGCAATTCACAAAGTCACAGCAAAAACTAATTTGAAAAAACACCACTTTAAAAGAGGCCAGGGTGCCTGAAACACAGAGAGTGCACAGTAAAACAGACAGAGGTAGCTGAAATAAACACTTTTGAACAAATAATACTATTTACCTAGAAAAATATCAGGGCTCCTTACCTAGGTATATTTGCAATCCTTGAACACTGGGCTGTATCAGGACACAGGGAAGATGCTGAGGCTCACAAAATGGAGGTTGCTGTCTTTGGCTTCCCTCCACAAACTTAAGGGGCCAGAGCAGGTGTGGGGGGGCGGGGCTCAGGTGCAACAGGGACTCAGAGAGCGAATCAGCTAAGTCCAGTCCCTGTGGGCAGGGGGAAAGGCAGCTGCTGTTCTATTCAGAATCTCCTAGGATACAGACAGGCTGAATCCACACTTCCAAGCTAGCAGGGTCTACTTTCCAGGTAAGGGAGAGATTGTTTAAAAAACAAACAATGGAATACTGCTGGGCGCGCACTCTGAAATCTGAGAATTTCAAAGGAAAAGATCAGGGGGGCAGACAGTTTTTAAACACAATTTAAATCACAGAAACAGATTAAAACAGTCTCCTAAAAACACACTCTGCAAGATGTATGTAGCCTTTTTACTTATAAGAAAAAAAGGGGGGGAGTTATGTGCCACAATCTAGCAGTGCAATTCACACAGTCACAGCAAAAATGAATTTAAAAAAAGACACCACTTTAAAAGACGCCATTCTGTCTGTAACACAGAGAGTCCACAGTAAAACAGACACAGGTAGCTGAAATAAACACTTTTGAAGAAATAGTACTATTTACACAGAAAACTCTCAGGGCTCCTTACCTAGGTCTTTTTGCAATTCTTGAACACTGGGCTGTATGAGGACACAGGGAAGATGCTGAGGCTCACAAAATGGAGATGGCTTTCTTGGGCTTCCCTCCACAAACTTAAGGGGCCAGAGCAGGTGTGGGGGCGGGTGGGGTCAGATGCAACAGGGACTCAGAGAGCCAATCAGCTAAGTCCAGTACCTGTGGGCAGGGGGAAAGGCAGCTGCTGCTCTATTCAGAATCTCTTTGGATACAGACAGCCTGAATCCACACTTCCAAGCTAGCAGAGTCTACTTTCCAGGTAAGGGAGAGATTGTTTTAAAAAGAAACACTGGAATACTGCTGGGCGTGCACTCCTAAATCGTGCTTTTTTAAAGGCAAAAAACAGGGGGAAGACAGCTATTAAGCACAATTTAAATCACAGAAACAGATTAAAACAGTCTCCTAAAAACACACTCTGCAAGATGTATGTAGCCTTTTTACTTAGAAGAAAAAAGAGGGGGAGTTATGTGACACAAATTATCAAGGCAATTCACACAATCACAGCAAAAACACATTTTAAAAAAACACCACTATAAAAGAGGCCTGGCTGCCTGAAACACAGAGAGTCCACAGTAAAACAGACACAGGTAGCTGAAATAAACACTTTTGAACAAATAATACTATTTACCCAGAAAAATATCAGGGCTCATTACCTAGGTCTTTTTACAATCCTTGAACACTGGGCTGTATCAGGACACAGGGAAGATGTTGAGGCTTACAAAATGGAGGTGGCAGTTTTGGGCTTCCCTCCACAAACTTAAGGGGCCAGAGCAGGTATCGGGGGGCGGGGCTCAGGTGCAACAGGGACTCAGTTAGCCAATCAGCTAAGTCCAGTCCCTGTGGGCAGGGGGAAAGGCAGCTGCTGCTCTAGTCAGAATCTCATTGGATACAGACAGGCTGAATCCACAATTCTCAGCTAGCAGAGTCTTCTTTCCAGGTAAGGGAGAGATTGTTTAAAAAACAAACAATGGAATACTGCTGGGCGCGCACTCTTAAATCGTGCTTCTTAAAAGGGAAAAAACAGGGGGGCAGACAGTTCTTAAACACAATTTAAATTACAGAAACAGATTAAAACAGTCTCCTAAAAACACACTCTGCAAGATGCATGTAGTTTTTTTACTTAGAAGAAAAAGTGGAGGGGCGGTTATGTGCCACAAAATAGCAAGGCAATTCACACAGTCACGGCAAAAACTAATAAAAAAAAAACACCACTTTAAAGGAGGCCAGGCTGCCTGAAACACAGAGAGTCCACAGTAAAACAGACACAGGTAGCTGAAATAAACACTTTTGCACAAATAATACTACTTTCCCAGAAAAATCTCAGGGCTCCTTACCTAGGTCTTTTTGCAATCCTTGAACCCTGGGCTGTATCCGGACACAGGGAAGATGCTGAGGCTCTTAAAATGGAGATGGCTGTCTTGGGCTTCCCTCCACAAACTTAAGGGGCCAGAGCTGGTGTGGGGGGACCGGGCTCAGGGGCAACAGGGACTCAGAGAACCAATCAGCTAAGTCCAGTCCCTGTGGGCAGGGGTAAAGGCAGCTGCTGCTCTATGTAGAATCTCCTTGGATACAGAGAGGCTAAATCGACACTTCCAAGCTAGCAGAGTCTACTTTCCACGTAAGGGAGAGATTGTTTAAAAAACAAACACTAGAGGGGGCGTGGCCAGGGCGTCAAGATGGCGGTCGCACTTTTGTAGTGCTCAGGACCCCTCCGTCATCCGCCTCTCATAAAATCACTATCCGTACACATCAACACCGTGAAAGCTTCATCGGGGTTCCTTTATCCTGCCCCGTCTCGAGTGTCGGGTTCCCGGCCCCGTGAGACAGAGGTTTTGGCTGCCCAGCGTTCGACCGCTGCTTCCCCTGATCAAGATGGCGGCTGAGGCACGGCCCGCTGCGGCGGAAAGGCGGCGGCGGCCCGGACGGCCTGGAGACAGGGCTGCGGACCCCGAGCCAGAAAAGGTGCGGGTCGCGGCCGTGGCTGCTGTGACTGGGAGAAATCAAGGTAGGCCCCGGGCCGGCAGCGCCGCGATTCTCTGGTCCCCCTAATTTTTCACCCCCCTTCCCGTGGTGACCGAAGGCTGAGAAGGGGGTCGGGGTGCTCCGTGGGCCGGAGGCCTGGGTGCTCAGCCACGAATTGTGCAGGGCCTGCCAGGCCCATAGCCCGATATTAGGAGGAGGACCTGCAGACCGCTGGGAGGGCCGTCTGAGTGGACGGGTGCTCGCCGGTGCACGGGGACCCCTGCTGATGCTGCTATAGGCTGGGACGCGGGGCCGGGATGGAGGGCCTACTACGGGTGTGATCAGCCGGAGGACCGAACCGGCGGGCTCGTTGCCCACCTTCCACCCCCCGAGATAAGAGACTCCATGGCAGCGAGGGCCCCCCCGGCTGGAGCCCGGGAGAGGGTTTTGGAGCCTGGGTCTGGCTGCAGTCCGGGTCCTAGATATTACATCGCCTCGAGGGTGGCCAACTTCGGACCTTGTTGTGGTGACGCGCTCCCCACTGGTCTCCCTGAGAGAGGAAAGAAGAAATTAAGTAGCAGTAACAAGCAGCAACCACAAATGTGAGCTTGGACAAACACTGGGATAACCGAGAGGTGAATCTGGACCTTCGGGCCCAGTGAGCAGAGATTGGCCCCATCTCCGTCCTTCGGACCATGGTGGGGTGCAGTCTGAAGGTAAAAACAAGTGATGGACGGAATGCTGAACATTGTCAAACACTCACCCCCAGTCATAGATCTGGGTTTAATCCATTGTTCTTTTGCTCACCATGCCACCCCAGTTTGGACCGAGCCATATGCAAATCAGTCCTGACCCTGTTCCTCATGGGAACAGTCCAGTCCGAACTGCCAAGCCAGTTCCTCACTGGACCGGAAACAAGCATCCTAGGACCAGTTTCGGGGTTTCACCCCTCATCAGCCAGGCTAGCTTGAATCCAGTGGCATGGGAAGCACGGGACCCACGTCTGGGCATACCCTTCCCACTTAGGGCGACAAAGCAAAAACAACAAGTGATGGACGGAATGCTGAACATTGTCAAACACTCACCCCCAGACATAGATCTGGGTTTAATCCATCGTTCTTTTGCTCACCATGCCACCCCAGTTTGGACCGAGCCATATGCAAATCAGTCCTGACCCTGTTCCTCATGGGAACAGTCCAGTCCGAACTGCCGAGCCAGGTCCTCACTGGACCGGAAACAAGCATCCTAGGACCGGTTTCGGGGTTTCACCCCTCATCAGCCAGGCTAGCTTGAATCCAGTGGCATGGGAAGCACGGGACCCACGTCTTGGCATACCCTTCCCACTTAGGGCGACAAAGCAAAAACAACAAGTGATGGACGGAATGCTGAACATTGTCAAACACTCACCCCCAGTCATAGATCTGGGTTTAATCCATCGTTCTTTTGCTCACCATGCCACCCCAGTTTGGACCGAGCCATATGCAAATCATTCCTGACCCTGTTCCTCATGGGAACAGTCCAGTCCGAACTGCCAAGCCAGGTCCTCACTGGACCGGAAACAAGCATCCTATGACCGGTTCGGGGTTTCACCCCTCAACAGCCAGGCTAGCTTGAATCCAGTGGCATGGGAAGCACGGGACCCACGTCTGGGCATACCCTTCCCACTTAGGGCGACAAAGCAAAAACAACAAGTGCAGTCTGAAGGTGACACATTAGGGATTACAAGTAGTGCCTCCCTTTTCACCCTTTCCTTATTCGCTGACCGCCCCTCATTTGGACGCCAGGCATCCTTACCAGCTGGACAGGGGGGGGGGGGGTCCCGGGACCATATTGAGTGAATAAAAATGCCGCCGGGGTAAAGGACATAGAAGGGGATAGGACAATAACAAAACAAAACAGTAGGATGAAATAAACTCTGCAACACCGTGTTCCCCCAATACCCCGGAACTATCTAATAGATTCATAAATTAGGATATACCCAGGGGGAATCAGATTAGATCCCCAGAGATCTCCCATCAGGCCCTACAATAGGGCAGAACGAAATTGACCGATCACTGCAACCCTAGAGTGGTTAGAACCAAACCCAACATCATGGGCAAAGACAAAGCGATCAAACAAACAACGGCACAAAGTCGTATGGACCAATTCACCACAGGTACAGTGGGCCCAGGGTCGGAAGGCCCAACCCACAAACATCGTCCAGCGACCTGGCGGCGATCCTTCAGGCGATTCAGGCCTCCCAGACAGCAGTCGAATCAAAAATAGGGGAAGTCGGAGTGGATGTCGCCCTGATCCGGCAAGATCTCTGCAATGCAGTATCCCAAATTACAGAGGCCGAGTCGAGAATCTCCACGGCAGAAGATGAAATAACAACTCTAAAAACCCAAATCTCAATGCTGAACAAACGCACCTCAGATCTACACAGGAGGGCTGAAGACGCCAAAAACAGATCTCGACGTAACAATCTTCGCCTAGTGGGTCTTCCCAAGGTCACTGCAGAATCATCATTGGATACGTTCCTAGAGGAGTGTTTCCGGTCCTGGTTGCCGGCAGACCACTTCACACCATAGTTCACAATCGAACAAGCCCATAGGTCGCTGCGAGCAAGGCCTCCACCTGGCTCCCCACCCATGGCCGTAATAATTTGCCTCTTCAACTTCAAAGACAGAGACCTGGTCCTGTGGGAGGCTCGCTCCACGGGAGACCTCCTCTGCAATGGAACAAAAGTACTCCTTTTCCTGGATTACACATTCGAGGTACAGCAACAACGCC
This sequence comes from Pleurodeles waltl, assembly GCF_031143425.1. NCBI lineage: Eukaryota > Metazoa > Chordata > Amphibia > Caudata > Salamandridae > Pleurodeles > Pleurodeles waltl. The sequence goes on from NC_090450.1 coordinate 479,164,031, forward strand.
GCACGTTCATGGAAGTGAAACAAAAGCTTAGATCAATGGACATCCAGTATCATCTCCTGTTTCCAGCCACACTCTGGGTGATCTATAATAATAAAACCTACTTCTTTGAGCAGCCGACCGCGGCATGGACCTGGCTAATGGGAGAAACCCCACTAGATATGCACAGAACAGGATCACGGCCACCGCTTAAGACAACACCAGCTCACCCAAGGGGGAAACAACCGATGAGCAGTCAGCGCACACGCTCTCGGAAACGAAGAGGAAGCAGAGATCCAGCTCGGACTACCCTCCTGGGGCTCATCGATCGGAACCTAGACACCCACAATAGAAAGAGAATTCCAGAGCCACTCTGACAAACCTGAAACCACAGGACACTACCAAGATCCAGCTAGAGACACAAGAAGACTCTGACTTGTCCCGTAGTCCAATACTGTGACTGCATAGGTGGAACTTATTCTGGGAAAGACTTAAGACAATGAACACAGAAATAGAACCATTATGCCTAACTTGATCACACATCAAGTATTATACATTTATGCATGATCTGATACTAGGGAGGGGTCCACCGCCACCAATACCACAGCCTTACCACTCAAAAGCCATCTCACCAGTTTTAGAAGTAAGGGACTATGTATATGGGCGACAGATGCTTCTGGGGGGATGTATGGGGTGGGGAGGGAGTTGAGGGGCAAGGGGGTTCCAGCCTCGTTCTAAAGGCCAATGTTAGAATTTGTATGCGAAGGCAAGATTCATTTTTTTTTTAAATTGAGGCACAGGGCAGGATGCTTAATGACTCAACAGATATAATAGAGTCTGAGAATCGGCAGCAGGAAGATAGAAAGATAAGTCCTTCAGAGTCGCACAAACTAGGAGCAAAATGTTGGCTAAACAACTGTAAAATTCCACCTACAATCACACCCCCCCCATGAATCAAGTACAAATTATGTCATGGAACATCAACGGGTTCCTAGACAAAATTAAACGTACTGCATTATTCAGAAATACTCATGTTGCAGGAAACCCACCTTTTGGGGGATAAATACCCATACCTGACTCGTCGAGGATTTGATAGAGTGTACCATGCGGGATACACACGTGGGTCACGAGGAGTAACCATATTATTGCATTGTACCTTCCCTATGACACACATCCAAGTACGGAGAGACCAACAGGGGCGGTTTGTAGCCATTACCGGTAAGGTAGAAATGTTCACGTTTAATATAATAAGTATGTACCCCTTCCCTCCCTGGTCAGCTCAACCCTCCATGGAACTCACAAAACTTCTCACTAACCTACCCCCTGGGTACACTATACTAGGTGGCAACTTCAACGCAACCCCGGACCCGGCCATAGATGTAGACGGCACACTCACCACATATAGACGTACACTGGCAACCAAAATTAAGGGGTGGTTATCTGCCACCAGACTATGTGACGCCTGGCGGATATGGCATCCGAGGTAGAGACAGTTCACCCACACCTCAGCAGCCCATGCCTCCCAATCCAGAAAAGACCTGATGCTTCTTCCGAGCACAGATTGTACAACCCTCTCACACGTCAATATTCTAGCCAGAGGAATCTCTGACCATGACCCTCTCCGGCTCATACTAGGCCTGGCCCGCCCCCGGCGTCTCCACATGTGGCGGCTAAACGCATGGTATCTCCAAGATGAACACTTTAAGGAACAATTACGTCAGGCACAAGCAGAATACTTCCACCTAAACGAAGGCTCAGTAACCTTGGAGGGTGATCTATGGGTGGCAGGGAAGGCGGTATTAAGAGGTATGTCTAAAAATCTGATACGTAATCAGGAACGTGCCAAAGCGCTACATATCACACAGCTAGAGCTCCGAGCAATAAACCTCGAAAGAGACAACGTAATAAACCCAAGCGAGAAACTGATGCGACAACTCCTCCTAATCTGAGAGGAGATACAGGGTCAATCCCTGGAGGCCGCGAAACATTTATGGAGGGCCAGCACTGGAAGGATATATGGCTGGGGGGACAAGACCAGGAAGATGCTGTATTGGTTGATCTCCCGCAATCAGGCCTCCAAGATCGCCCTGAAATTTATGACGGGGATGGGGCCCTGGTTACGGGTCATACCGAAATTGTGAATGCTTTTGCCAAGTATTATCATACACTGTACCAAGCATCTACACAAATAGATTCACATCAAACACGTCAACTACTTGACGAGATCCCCCTCCTACAGTTACCTATGATAAAAGCACAGCTTTTAGAGGAACCCATTAGAGAGGAAGAAATTGGGGCGGCAATCTCGACATTAAACGCTGGCAAGACGCCTGGTCCCGGTGGGTTCCCCCCAGAATATTATAAGGTTTTTAGAGAAGACCTGACCCCACGTCTCCTACGCCATTTTGCAGAAATAGTAAAAGGTGGATCCTTTACTCCTGAACTAGATACAGCCATTATCGTGGTGCTCTCCAAACCCAGCCCCCTTCGCCTCACTGCGCGGATTACAGACCAATATCATCGATTAACACAGAAATTAAAATGTTCGCCTCTATCCTTGCCACTAGCATCAAAAGGGTCCTGCCGCAGCTAATCCATCCTGACCAATGTGGGTTTATGGCAACCCGCAGTACACAACACTGTATCCGCCGGCTACACGTAGCCTTGGCAGAGAGATGCCGGTTGCCCCAAAGCCTGGGTCAGGTTTTTGAAAAGGCTATTGATTCGGTTGACTGGGGATTCCTTCTACTGGTGCTCCGATGGGCAGGCATAGAAAAACAATTTTGCCACCTAATTAAAGCATTATACACTAACCCTATGGCCTGTGTACAGGTTAATGGGACCATATCCCATAGGTTCGACATCCGCAGAGGTACTCGACAGGGATGTCCCCTATCCCCTCTTTTGTTTACCCTGGCCATTGAGCCCCTAGCCAAGATGATCAGAGCGGGCTCAGTATACCGAGGATGGAAATTGGGTCCATCTCATGAAGACAGGATAGCTCTATATACAGATGATGTTCTGCTATATTTGGAGGAACCCAGTATAACGGGTCTAAGGAGCCTTTGCCTTCTAAGGAAATACGAACTAATCTCAGGTTGAACTCCACCAAATCAATCATGATCCCGCGAGCAAACACACGTGATTGCTTCGACTGGCAAAATACCATACCCATGCGCAAATTAAGTTTTAAATACCTAGGGATCTGGGTAACCTCTTTTCCCGAATTAACATGGGCCAAAAATCTATCTCCTCTGCTAACAAGAATCAAAACGGACATGCAGGGATGGTAAACCCTCCCCTTGAATGTGATGGGGCGGGTGACCCTATACAAAATGATGATCTTGCCAAGACTCCTATACATATTCCAAAATGTTCCCATCCTCATCCCCCACTCCTGGTTAAAAAATCTCGAAACCATCACCGGAAGATTTCTATGGAGAGGTAATAGACATTGAGTAACGATACAACATTGCCGGAGAGGAATGTATGATGGAGGTGTGGGTGCGTCAGATCCCTATCTACATTACCTGGCTACCCAATTGATAGTGGTCCATGACTGGTTTAATGGGGGCTGGGAAGACCCGGCATTTAAGACAGAATTGACACTCCTGGGGTTTCCACAGGTTCTTGACATGCTGTATGGAGCATCGCTTCCTCGTGACATGGAGGAAACAACCAAAGTGGTCTTCCTGGCATGGCGAGCCGCGTTACGCCACGCTCACTGGAATACCGTTATCACCCTCCAGACTCCGCTATGGAGGCAGAAATGGATGTATGCCTCCGCCACGCAGGAGGGATTCGCAACATGGGACCTAATTGGCATTTCCCTGGTTGGGGACATATGGAAAGGGAGGGCCATGAAATCGTTCCAAGACCTACAAGCAGAATTTCAATTAAACCAGACACAGTTCTTTAGATACCTTCAACTAAGACACGCACTGCGAACCCATCTGCCCACCACAAGCCCTATACTGGACTTTAACCTACGGGAAGCCAAAATACTCATGGGAAATATGGGGGGAAAGGCATTTCTCAACTTTACAAAACACTAATCAACAACACTCCTGATAACTTAGTCATTTTTAAAACTAAGTGGGAATCATGGCTCGGACTCCTAGAAGAAACGGAATGGATGGAAGCCTTGATGGCACCCAAGGTATTGACCATATCGGCAAGGTTCCGCATGATACAATTCTATTATTTATATGGGGCCTATCTGACACCATCCAAACTACACAAAATGGGAGCCCGCCCTTCTGCCAAATGCCCAAGATGCCCGAATGAACCAGCAGACTTCTTTCATATGGTATGGACCTGTCAAAAAATACAAAAGTACTGGGAAGGAGTGATCCGAGATATAGGAAGGGCACTGGGTCAAGAAATAAAAAAATCAGCTAAGCTAATCCTATTGGAGGTAAAGGAAGAAATGGGAGGAACACATGCTAAACTAACACTGACAGCTACAGCATTATTAGTCGCTAATAGAGATATCGCTGCAGCGTGGACGTCCCCAGAAGGCCAGTGATCCAGAAATGGCGGAAGGGTGTGGATTGGTGTGCCAATCAGGAGAAACTGGTATTTGTTTCTAGAGGGTGCCCACACAAATTCAAAAAGATATGGGGACGATGGCTAGAATTGATGACATAAACCAGATACGTAATAAGATACTTAATGTTTCAAGGGGACACCACGGTGGTTAGATCTGCTGATAGCACCACAACCCATTATTGTTGATGGCTAACAACGATACTAAAACAATGATAAGATGTACAAATTCCGTGCGTCCTTGCCTTGTACTTGAACCTGTTTTTTCCTTCCTTTTCTATATATGTCTGAAAAACAATAAAAAAGTGTTTATAAAAAAAAATACTGGAATACTGCTGGGCGCGCACTCTGAAATTGGGCTTTTTTAAAGGCAAAAAACAAGGGGGCAGACAGATTTTAAACACAATTTAAATCGAAGAAATAGATTAAACCTGTCTCCTAAAAACACACTCTGCAAGATGTATGTAGCCTTTTTACTTAGAAGAAAAAATGGGGATGGGGGGTTATGTGCCACAAACTAGCAAGGCAATTAACACAGTCACAGCAAAAAAAAACAACAAAAAAACACCACTTTAAAAGAGGCCAGGCTGCCTCAAAACACAGAGAGTCTACAGTTAAACAGACACAGGTAGCTGAAATAAACACTTTTGAACAAATAATACTATTTACCCAGAAAAACTCAGGGCTCCTTACCTAAGTCTTTTTGCAATCCTTGAACACTGGGATGTATCAGGACACAGGGAAGATGCTGAGGCTCACACAATGGAGGTTGCTGTCTTGGGCTTCCCTCCACAAACTTAAGGGGCCAGAGAAGGTGTGGGCGCGGGGGGGCTCAGGTGCAACAGGGACTCAGAGAGCCAATCAGCTTTGTCCAGTCCCTGTGGGCAGGGGGAAGGCAGCTGCAGCTCTGTTCAGAATCTCCTTGAATACAGACAGGCTGAATGCACACTTCCAAGCTAGCAGAGTCTACTTTCCAGGTAAGGGAGAGATTGTTTAAAAAACAAACACTGAAATATTGCTGGGCGCGCACTCTGAAATTGGGCTTTTTTAAAAGCAAAAAACAGGGGGTACACAGGTTTTAAACACAATTTAAATCACAGAAATAGATTAAAACAGTCTCCTAAAAACACACTCTGCAAGATGTATGTAGCCTTTTTACTTCGAAGTAAAAGGGGGGGGGAGTTATGTGCCACAAACTAGCAAGGCAATTCACACAGTCACAGCAAAAACGAATTAAAAAAAAACACCACTTTAAAAAAGACCAGGCTGCCTGAAACACAGAGAGTCCACAGTTAAACAAACACAGGTAGCTGAAAGAAACACTTTTGAACAAATAATACTATTTACCCAGAAAATCTCAGGGCTCCTTACCTAGGTCTTTTTGCAATCCTTGAACACGAGGCTGTATCAGGACACAGGAAAGATGCTGAGGCTCACAAAATGGAGGTTGCTGTCTTGGGCTTCCCTCCACAAACTCAAGGGGCCAGAGAAGGTGAGGGGGCGGGCGGGGCTCAGGTGCAACAGGGACTCAGAGAGCCAATCAGCTAAGTCCAGTCCCTGTGGGCAGGGGGAAAGGCAGCTGCTGCTCTATTCAGAATCTCATTTTATACAGACAGGCTGAATCCACACTTCCAAGCTAGCAGAGTCTACTTTCCAGGTAAGAGAGAGATTGTTTCAAAAACAAACACTGGAATACTGCTGGGTGCGCACTCTGAAATCGGGCTTTGTTAAAGGCAGAAAACAGGGGGGCAGACAGTTTTTAAACACAATTTAAATCACAGAACCAGATTAAACAGTCTCCTAAAAACACACTCTGCAAGATGTATGTAGCCTTTTTTCCTTGATGAAAAAAGGGGGGGTATGTGCCACAAATTAGCAAAGCAATTCACACAGTAACGGCAGAAACAAATAAAAATAAATTAAAAAAAACTCCACTTTAAATGAGGCCAGGCTGTCGGAAACACAGAGACTCCACAGTAAAACAGACACATGTAGCTGAAATAAACACTTTTGAACAAATAGTACTATTTCCCAGAAATATCTCAGGGCTCCTTACCTAGGTCTTTTTGTAATCCTTGAACACTGGGCTGTATCAGGACGCAGGGAAGATGCTAAGGCTCACAAAATGGAGGTGGATGTTTTGAGCTTCCCTCCACAAACTTAATGGACCAGAACAGGTGTGGGGGGGGTGGGGCTCAGGTACAACAAGGACTCAGAGAGCCAATCAGCTAAGTCCAGTCTCTGTGGGCAGGGGGAAAGACAGCTGCTGCTCTATTCAGAATCTCCTTGGATACAGACAGGCTGAATCCACCCTTCCAAGCTAACGGAGTCTACTTTCCAGGTATGGGAGATATTGTTTAAAAAACAAACACTGAAATACTGCTGGGCGCGCACTCTGAAATTGGGCTTTTTTAAAAGAAAAAAACAGGGGGCAGACAGTTTTTAAACACAATTTAAATCACAGAAATAGATTAAAACAGTCTCCTAAAAACACACTCTGCAAGATGTATGTAGCCTTTTTACTTCGAAGAAAATGGGGCGGGGGTTATGTGCTACAAACTAGCACAACAATTCACACAGTCACAGCAAAAACGACTTTAAAAAAAAAACACCACTTTAAAAGAGGCCAGGCTGCCTGAAACACAGAGAGTCCACAGGAAAACAGACACAGGTATCCGAAAGAAACACTTTTGAACAAATAATACTATTTACCCAGAAAATCTCAGGGCTCCTTACCTAGGTCTTATTGCAATCCTTGAACACTAGGCTGTATCAGGACACAGGGAAGATGCTGAGGCTCACAAAATGGAGGTTGCTGTCTTGGGCTTCCCTCCACAAACTTAAGGGGCCAGAGAAGGTGTGGGGGTGGGCGGGCTCAGGTGCAACAGGGACTCAGAGAGCCAATCAGCTAAGTCCAGTCCCTGTGGGCAGGGGGAAAGGCAGCTGCTGCTCTATTCGGAATCTCATCAGATACAGACAGGCTGAATCCACACTTCCAAGCTAGCAGAGTCTACTTTCCAGGTAAAGGAGAGATTGTTTAAAAAACAAACACTGAAATACTGCTGAGCGCGCAGTCTGAAATCGGGCTTTTTTAAAGGCAAAAAAGAGGGGGGCAGACAGTTTTTAAACACAATTTAAATGACAGAAACAGATTAAACATTCTCCTAAAAACACACTCGGCAAGATGTATGTAGCCTTTTTACTTAGAAGAAAAAAGAGTGGGGTATGTCCCACAAACTAGCAAGGCAATTCACATAGTCACAGATTTTTTTATTTTTATTTTTAAAACCACCACTTTAAAAGAGACCAGGCTGCCTGAAACACAGAGAGTCCACAGTAAAACAGACACAGGTAGCTGAAATAAATACTTTTGAAAAAATAGTAATATTTACCCAGAAAAATCTCAGGGCTCCGTTCTAGGTCTTTTTTCAATCCTTGAAGAGTAGGCTGTATCATGACACAAGGAAGATACTGAGGCTCACAAAATGGAGGTGGCTGTCTTGGGCTTCCCTCCACAAACTTAAGGGGCCAGAGCAGGTGTTGGAGGCGGGGCTCAGGTGCAAAAGGGACTCAGAGAGCCAATCAGCTAAGTCCAGTCCCTGTGGGCAGGGGAAAGGCAGCAGCTGCTGCTCTATTCAGAAGCTCCTTGGATACAGACAGGCTGAATCCACACTTCCAAGCTAGGAGAGTCTACCTTCCAGGTAAGAATCAAATCAAATCAAATCAAATCAAATCATTAACATTTATAAAGCGCGCTACTCACCCGTGCGGGTCTCAAGGCGCTAGGGGAAAAAGGGGGGGTTATCGCTGCTCGAACAGCCAGGTCTTTAGGAGTCTCCGGAAAGCGGAGTGGTCCTGGGTGGTCCTGAGGCTGGTGGGGAGGGAGTTCCAGGTCTTGGCCGCCAGGAAGGAGAAAGATCTCCCACCCGACGTGGAGCGGCGGATGCGAGGGACAGCAGCGAGTGCGAGGCCATAGGAGCGGAAGAGGCGGGTGGGGACATAGAAGCTGAGGCGTCTGTTGAGGTATTCCGGTCCCTTGTCGTGGAGGGCTTTGTGTGCGTGGGTAAGAAGTCGGAAGGTGATCCTTTTGCTGACTGGGAGCCAGTGCAGGTGTCTCAGGTGTGCGGAGATGTGGCTGCTGCGGGGTATGTCGAGGATGAGGCGGGCCGAGGCGTTTTGAATGCGTTGCAGGCGATTTTGGAGTTTGGCTGTGGTCCCGGCGTAGAGGGTGTTGCCGTAGTCCAGGCGGCTCGTGACGAGGGCGTGGGTCACGGTTTTTCTGGTGTCGGCGGGGATCCAGCGGAAGATCTTGTGGAGCATGCGGATGGTGAGGAAGCAGGCGGAGGACACGGCGTTGACTTGCTTGGTCATGGTGAGAAGAGGGTCCAATATGAAGCCGAGGTTGCGGGCATGGTCTGTGGGGGTCGGTGCGGTGCCGTGGGCCACCAGGAGTCGTTCAGAGTTCAGCTTTAGGAGGCTGAGCCTCATCCAATCTGCGACGTCCTTCATACCCTCTTGTAGGTTGGTCTTGGCGCTGGCGGGGTCCTTGGTGATGGAGAGTATAAGTTGGGTGTCGTCGGCGTAGGAGGTGATGATGATGTCGTGCTTGCATACGATGTTGGCGAGGGGGCTCATGTAGACATTGAAGAGTGTCGGGCTGAGTGATGAGCCTTGGGGTACGCCGCAGATGATCACGGTGGGTTCTGATCGAAACGGAGGGAGGTAAACTCTTTGGGAACGGTTTGAGAGGAAGGATGCGATCCAGTCCAGGGCCTGGCCTTGGATTCCGGTGGAGCGGAGGCGGGTGATTAGGGTGCGGTAACAGACGGTGTCAAAGGCAGCCGAGAGGTCGAGCAGAATGAGGGCGACTGTTTCACCGTTGTCCATCAGGGTTCTGATGTCGTCAGTGACTGAGATGAGGGCGGTTTCAGTGCTGTGGTTGGTTCGGAATCTGGTTTGTGAGGGGTCGAGCAGGTTGTTGTCTTCCAGGAAGGTGGTCAGCTGTTTGTTGACGGTCTTCTCTATTACTTTGGCTGGGAAAGGCAGAAGAGAGATGGGGCGGAAGTTTTTCAGGTCGCTCGGGTCAGCCGTAGGTTTCTTTAGTAGGGCGGTGACTTCGTCGTGTTTCCAGCATTCGGGGAAGGTAGCAGAAGAAAAAGAAGAGTTGATGACGGTCTGGAGGTGCGGGGCGATGATGTCGTCGGCTTTGTTAAAGATGAAGTGCGGGCAGGGGTCCGAAGGGGCGCCGGAGTGGATAGAGTTCATGATGGATTTGGTTTCTTCCGTGTTGATGTGGGACCAGTTGTTGAGGGTGATGGCCGTGGATGCCAGTTCGGTGGTGTTTGGTTGGGCCTGTTGTCCGAAGCTGTCGTGGAGGTCGCTAATCTTGCGATGGAAGAAAGTGGCGAGGGATTCGCACAGATCCTGTGAGGGCGTGACGGCGTTGGCGTTGGCGCTGGGGTTGCAGAACGCCTTGACGATGCTGAAGAGTTCTCTGCTGTTGTGTCTGTTTTTGTCCAGTCTGTCGGTGAAAAAGTTCCTTTTGGCGGCACGGATCAGGTGGTGGTGTTCGCGGGTAGCGTTCTTGAGGGCGGTCATGTTGTCAGCAGTGCAGTCCTTGCGCCAGGCATTCTCAAGGGCGCGACAAGTTTTCTTTGATTCTTTGAGGGTGTCAGAGAACCAGAGAGGTTTTTTGGTGTTGGTCTGTCGATGCGTGCGTTTGAGGGGAGCAAGGATGTCTGCGCAGTTGGAGATCCAGTTTGTGAGGTTGAGGGCTGCGTCGTTGGGGTCGGTGGTGAGGGTGGGTTGGTTGGCGGCGAGTGCGGAGAAGAGTTGCTCTTCGGAGATCTTGTTCCAATGTCGACGAGGGATGGGTTGGGTGCGGAGGTGGCGGGTCTTGCGTCGGAATGTGAAGTGGACGCAGCTGTGGTCGGTCCAGTGTAGGGCGGAGGCGTGGCTGAAGAAGACGTGTTTGCTGGCGGAGAAGATGGGGTCAAGCGTGTGTCCGGCGATGTGGGTGGCGGTGTTCACCAGTTGTTTGAGGCCGAGGTTGGCGAGGTTGTCGAGCAGGGTGGTGGTGTTGGGGTCGTTGTTTTGTTCCAGATGGAAGTTGAGGTCACCTAGGAGGATGTAGTCCGGCGGGGCGAGGGCGTGCGGGGAGATGAAGTCGGCGATGGCGTCGCTGAAAGGGGCGCGTGGCCCGGGAGGACGGTAGATGAGGGATCCTCTGAGGGTGGTACTCAGATCGGTGCGAATCTGAAAATGCAGGTGTTCAGCGGCGAGAGGGGTGTCTTCGGTGGAGGTGGTGACGTTGATGGAGTCTTTGAAGACGATGGCGATACCTCCTCCTACCTGGTTGGTGCGGTCTTTTCTGGAGATCTTGTAGCCTTCGGGGATGGCAGTGGCGATGTCAGGGGCCGAGGAGGCGTTCATCCAGGTCTCCGTGATGAAGGCGACGTCCGGTGCTATGGAGTCCAGGAGGTCCCAGAGTTCAACGGCGTGTTTGTGGACGGAGCAAGCGTTGACTAGGATGCACTTGAGGTGGTTGATGGCGCGTGGGCTTGTGGTCATGGTTGTTGCGTGGAGGAAGGTGCGTTTGCAGGAGTTGCAGGCGAAGGGTCCATGGGTGCGTTTGGGGTGAGCTTGGAAGCAAGTGTTGGAGCGTCCTGGGTTGAGGGCGTGGAGGGTGGTGGGGTCGTAGCGGGTCAGCGGGGCTTGGGAGAGCTGGGGACCAGGGGTCGTGGCACTGGGAGCCGGACAGGCGCGGACGGACGCAGACGGGCTTGCCTCTGGTGCGCCTCTGGTGCGCCTCCGGTGCGCCAGTGGCGCGGTCGCGCAGCGGCCGCCATATGAGGTAGGGGGGGATAGGTCAGGTGGGAGCTAATGGGAGCTGGGGGGCAGTGGCGTGCAGGAGGTCGCGGCGGGAAAGCACGAGGGAGGGGGGGACACGTGGAGTGAGAAGAGCTGGGGGATGGTGGGTTGAAGGGTGGAGGGGGGGTGAGTGTTAGGAGGTTTAGGAGATAAGGGAGAAAGATAGGAGTAGGGATGAGAAGATAGGGGAGGGGGGGTTGTAGAGGTGGGTGAGAGGTAGAGTGAGAGGATAGGAAGATAGGTAATAGAGGGGGTGAGGGAGGGGGAGAGATAGAGAAATAGATAGAGAAAATAGATAGATAGGGAAATCGATAGATAGGGAATTAGATAGAGAGATAGGAAGATAGGAGGAGGTGGAGAGTGAGGGAGTTAGATAGTGGGATAGGGAGATAGAGAGATAGGTAGATAAGAGGAGTGGGGGAGGTAGATAGTGAACAGGTTAGATAGGGGAGATAGAGAGGGGGATGCGAGTGGGGGAGGGGGATGAGGCAGGAGCAGGAGGGCAGGCGCGGGGAGAAGAGGACGGAGGAGGCAGAAGAGCCGAAGTCAGAAGACAAGAAGAACAGAAGAACAGAAGAACAGAAGACCGGAAGGAGAGAAGAAAGGAAGATCAGAAGACCGGAAGGAGAGAAGAAAGGAAGACCAGAAGAACACAGAAACACAGAAGAACACAGAAGAAGATACAGAAAACGAAGAACAGAGGGCAGAAGACCACAGAAGAAGATGAGGAAGAAGAGAAGTAGAGTGAAGACAGGGGAAAGAAGAGTACAGAAGAAGATTACAGACGAGGAGCGAGGAGGAAGAACAGAAGAACAGAGAAGAAGAAAAGAAGAAAAGAAGCAGGAGCAGGAGAGAGGGTGAGTAGCGTGGGGCAGAGCGAGGGGCTGGGAGGTGGGGGGTACTTACTGTGAGGTGGGTCTCAGGAACTCAGGAACCTGGAGGAGCTGCAGCAGCAGGGGGAGCGACCTACCCTTGGGTCAAGGGTCGCTACCACTGTCGCGCAGCGGCCGCCATATGAGGTAGGAGGGGGTGGAGGGGTCAGGTGGGGGCGAATTGGAGCTGGGGGGCGGGGGCGTGCAGGAGGTCGCGGCGGGAAAGCGCGAGGGAGGGGGGACAGGTAGAGTAAGAAGAGCTGGTGGAGGGGGTTTTAGGGGTGGAGGGGGGTGAGTGTTAGGAGGTTTAGGAGATAAGGGAGAAAGATAGGAGTAGGGTTGAGAAGATAGGGGAGGGGGGGTTGTAGAGGTGGGTGAGGGTGAGAGGTAGAGTGAGAGGATAGGAAGATAGGTAATAGAGGGGGTGAGGGAGGGGAGGAGAGATAGAGAAATAGATAGAGAAAATAGATAGATAGGGAAATCGATAGATAGGGAAATAGATAGAGAGATAGGAAGATAGGAGGAGGTGGAGAGTGAGGGAGTTAGATAGTGGGATAGAGAGATAGAGAGATAGGTAGATAGGAGGAGTGGGGGAGGTAGAAAGTGAACGGGTTAGATAGGGGAGATAGAGAGGGGGATGCGAGTGGGGGAGGGGGATGAGGCAGGGGCAGGAGGGCAGGCGCGGGGAGAAGAGGACGGAGGAGGCAAAAGAGCCGAAGTCAGAAGACAAGAAGAACAGAAGACAAGAAGAACAGAAGAACAGAAGAACAGAAGAACAGAAGAACAGAAGAAAGGAAGATCAGAAGACCGGAAGGAGAGAAGAAAGGAAGACCGGAAGAACACGGAAGAACACAAAAGAACACAGAAGAAGATACAGAAAACGAAGAACAGAGGGCAGAAGACCACAGAAGAAGATGAGGAAGAAGAGAAGTAGAGTGAAGACGGGGGAAAGAAGAGTACAGAAGAAGATTACAGACGAGGAGCGAGGAGGAAGAACAGAAGAACAGAGAAGAAGAAAAGAAGAAAAGAAGCAGGAGCAGGAGAGAGGGTGAGTAGCGCGGGGCAGAGCGAGGAGGTGGGGGGTACTTACTGTGAGGTGGGTCTCAGGAACTCAGGAACCTGGAGGAGCTGCAGCGGCAGGGGGAGCGACCTACCCTTGGGTCAAGGGTCGCTACCACTGTCGCGCAGCGGCTGCCATATGAGATAGGAGGGGGGGGAGGGGTCAGGTGGGGGCGAATGGGAGGTGGGGGGCGGAGGCGTGCAGGAGGTCGCGGCGGGAAAGCGCGAGGGAGGGGGGACAGGTAGAGTGAGAAGAGCTGGGGAAGGGGGGTTTAGGGGTGGAGGGGGGTGAGTGTTAGGAGGTTTAGGAGATAAGGGAGAAAGATAGGAGTAGGGTTGAGAAGATGGGGAGGGGGGGTTGTAGAGGTGGGTGAGGGTGAGAGGTAGAGTGAGAGGATAGGAAGATAGGTAATAGAGGGGAGGAGAGATAGAGAAATAGATAGAGAAAATCGATAGATAGGGAAATCGATAGATAGGGAAATAGATAGAGAGATAGGAAGATAGGAGGAGGTGGAGAGTGAGGGAGTTAGATAGTGGGATAGAGAGATAGGTAGATAGGAGGAGTGGGGGAGGTAGATAGTGAACGGGTTAGATAGGGGAGATAGAGAGGGGGATGCGAGTGGGGGAGGGGATGAGGCAGGAGCAGGAGGGCAGGCGCGGGGAGAAGAGGACGGAGGAGGCAGAGGAGCCAAAGTCAGAAGACAAGAAGAACAGAAGACAAGAAGAACAGAAGACAAGAAGAACAGAAGAACAGAAGAACAGAAGAACAGAAGAACAGAAGAACAGAAGACCGGAAGGAGAGAAGAAAGGAAGATCAGAAGACCGGAAGGAGAGAAGAAAGGGAGACCGGAAGAACACGGAAGAACACAGAAGAACACAGAAGAAGATACAGAAAACGAAGAACAGAGGGCAGAAGACCACAGAAGAAGATGAGGAAGAAGAGAAGTAGAGTGAAGACGGGGGAAAGAAGAGTACAGAAGAAGATTACAGACGAGGAGCGAGGAGGAAGAACAGAAGAACAGAGAAGAAGAAAAGAAGAAAAGAAGCAGGAGCAGGAGAGAGGGTGAGTAGCGCGGGGCAGAGCGAGGAGGTGGGGGGTACTTACTGTGAGGTGGGTCTCAGGAACTCAGGAACCTGGAGGAGCGGCAGGGGGAGCGACCTACCCTTGGGTCAAGGGTCGCTACCACTGTCGCGCAGCGGCCGCCATATGAGGTAGGAGGGGGGGGAGGGGTCAGGTGGGGGCGAATGGGAGCTGGGGGGCGGGGGCGTGCAGGAGGTCGCGGCGGGAAAGCGCGAGGGAGGGGGGGACAGGTAGAGTGAGAAGAGCTGGGGGGGGGTTTAAGGGTGGAGGGGGTGAGTGTTAGGAGGTTTAGGAGATAAGGGAGAAAGATAGGAGTAGGGTTGAGAAGATAGGGGAGGGGGGGTTGTAGAGGTGGGTGAGGGTGAGAGGTAGAGTGAGAGGATAGGAAGATAGGTAATAGACGGGGTGAGGGAGGGGGGGAGAGATAGAGAAATAGATAGAGAAAATAGATAGATAGGGAAATCGATAGATAGGGAAATAGATAGGAAGATAGGAGAAGGTGGAGAGTGAGGGAGTGGGATAGAGAGATAGAGAGATAGGTAGATAGGAGGAGTGGGGGAGGTAGATAGTGAATGGGTTAGATAGGGGAGATAGAGAGGGGGATGCGAGTGGGGGAGGGGGATGAGGCAGGAGCAGGAGGGCAGGCGTGGGGAGAAGAGGACGGAGGAGGCAGAAGAGCCGAAGTCAGAAGACAAGAAGAACAGAAGAACAGAAGAACAGAAGAACAGAAGGAGAGAAGAAAGGAAGATCAGAAGACCGGAAGGAGAGAAGAAAGGAAGACCGGAAGAACACAGAAGAACACAGAAGAACACAGAAGAAGATACAGAAAACGAAGAACAGAGGGCAGAAGACCACAGAAGAAGATGAGGAAGAAGAGAAGTAGAGTGAAGACGGGGGAAAGAAGAGTACAGAAGAAGATTACAGACGAGGAGCGAGGAGGAAGAACAGAAGAACAGAGAAGAAGAAAAGAAGAAAAGAAGCAGGAGCAGGAGAGAGGGTGAATAGCGGTGGGCAGAGCGAGGGGCTGGGAGGTGGGGGGTACTTACTGTGAGGTGGGTCTCAGGAACTCAGGAACCTGGAGGAGCTGCAGCGGCAGGGGGAGCGACCTACCCTTGGGTCAAGGGTCGCTACCACTGTCGCGCAGCGGCCGCCATATGAGGTAGGGGGGGGGAGGGGTCAGGTGGGGGCGAATAGGAGCTGGGGGCGGGGGCGTGCAGGAGGTCACGGCGGGAAAGCGCGAGGGAGGGGGGCACAGGTAGAGTGAGAAGAGCTGGGGGAGGGGGGTTTAAGGGTGGAGGGGGGTGAGTGTTAGGAGGTTTAGGAGATAAGGGAGAAAGATAGGAGTAGGGTTGAGAAGATAGGGGAGGGGGGTTGTAGAGGTGGGTGAGGGTGAGAGGTAGAGTGAGAGGATAGGAAGATAGGTAATAGAGGGGGTGAGGGAGAGGGGGGAGAGATAGAGAAATAGATAGAGAAAATAGATAGATAGGGAAATCGATAGATAGGGAAATAGATAGAGAGATAGGAAGATAGGAGGAGGTGGAGAGTGAGGGAGTTAGATAGTGGGATAGAGAGATAGAGAGATAGGTAGATAGGAGGAGTGGGGGAGGTAGATAGTGAACGGGTTAGATAGGGGAGATAGAGAGGGGGATGCGAGTCTGGGAGGGGGATGAGGCAGGAGCAGGAGGGCAGGCGCGTGGAGAAGAGGACGGAGGAGGCAGAAGAGCCGAAGTCAGAAGACAAGAAGACAAGAAGAACAGAAGAACAGAAGAACAGAAGAACAGAAGACTGGAAGGAGAGAAGAAAGGAAGATCAGAAGACCGGAAGGAGAGAAGAAAGGAAGACCGGAAGAACACAGAAGAACACAGAAGAAGATACAGAAAACAAAGAACAGAGGGCAGAAGACCACAGAAGAAGATGAGGAAGAAGAGAAGTAGAGTGAAGACGGGGGAAAGAAGAGTACAGAAGAAGATTACAGACGAGGAGCGAGGAGGAAGAACAGAAGAACAGAAGAACAGAGAAGAAGAAAAGAAGAAAAGAAGCAGGAGAGAGGGTGAGTAGCGCGGGGCAGAGCGAGGGGCTGGGAGGTGGGGGGTACTTACTGTGAGGTGGGTCTCAGGAACCTGGAGGAGCTGCAGCGGCAGGGGGAGCGACCTACCCTTGGGTCAAGGGTCACTACCACTGTCGCGCAGCGGCCGCCATATGAGGTAGGGGGGGGAGGGGTCAGGTGGGGGCGAATGGGAGCTGGGGGGCGGGGGCGTGCAGGAGGTCGCGGCGGGAAAGCGCGAGGGAGGGGGGGACAGGTAGAGTGAGAAGAGCTGGGGGAGGGGGATTTAAGGGTGGAGGGGGGTGAGTGTTAGGAGGTTTAGGAGATAAGGGAGAAAGATAGGAGTAGGGTTGAGAAGATAGGGGAGGGGGGGTTGCAGAGGTGGGTGAGGGTGAGAGGTAGAGTGAGAGGATAGGGAGATAGGTAATAGAGGGGGTGAAGGAGGAGGGGAGAGATAGAGAAATAGATAGAGAAAATAGATAGATAGGGAAATCGATAGATAGGGAAATAGATAGAGAGATAGGAAGATAGGAGGAGGTGGAGAGTGAGGGAGTTAGATAGTGGGATAGAGAGATAGGTAGATAGGAGGAGTGGGGGAGGTAGTTAGTGAACAGGTTAGATAGGGGAGATAGAGAGGGGGATGCGAGTGGGGGAGGGGGACGAGGCAGGAGCAGGAGGGCAGGCGCGGGGAGAAGAGGACGGAGGAGGCAGAAGAGCCGAAGTCAGAAGACAAGAAGAACAGAAGAACAGAAGAACAGAAGACCGGAAGGAGAGAAGAAAGGAAGATCCGAAGACCGGAAGGAGAGAAGAAAGGAAGACCGGAAGAACACAGAAGAACACAGAAGAACACAGAAGAACACAGAAGAACACAGAAGAAGATACAGAAAAAGAAGAACAGAGGGCAGAAGACCACAGAAGAAGATGAGGAAGAAGAGAAGTAGAGTGAAGACGGGGGAAAGAAGAGTACAGAAGAAGATTACAGACAAGGAGCGAGGAGGAAGAACAGAAGAACAGAGAAGAAGAAAAGAAGAAAAGAAGAAAAGAAGCAGGAGCAGGAGAGAGGGTGAGTAGCGCGGGGCAGAGCGAGGGGCTGGGAGGTGGGGGGTACTTACTGTGAGGTGGGTCTCAGGAACTCAGGAACCTGGAGGAGCTGCAGCGGCAGGGGGAGCGACCTACCCTTGGGTCAAGGGTCGCTACCACTGTCGCGCAGCGGCCGCCATATGAGGTAGGAGGGGGGGAGGGGTCAGGTGGGGGCGAATGGGAGCTGGGGGGCGGGGGCGTGCAGGAGGTTGCGGCGGGAAAGCGCGAGGGAGGGGGCACAGGTAGAGTGAGAAGAGCTGGGGGGGGTTTAAGGGTGGAGGGGGGTGAGTGTTAGGAGGTTTAGGAGATAAGGGAGAAAGATAGGAGTAGGGTTGAGAAGATAGGGGAGGGGGGGTTGTAGAGGTGGGTGAGGGTGAGAGGTAGAGTGAGAGGATAGGAAGATAGGTAATAGAGGGGGTGAAGGAGGGGGGGAGAGATAGAGAAATAGATAGAGAAAATAGATAGATAGGGAAATAGATAGAGAGATAGGAAGATAGGAGGAGGTGGAGAGTGAGGGAGTTAGATAGTGGGATAGAGAGATAGAGAGATAGGTAGATAGGAGGAGTGGGGGAGGTAGATAGTGAACGGGTTAGATAGGGGAGATAGAGAGGGGGATGCGAGTGGGGGAGGGGGATGAGGCAGGAGCAGGAGGGCAGGCGCGGGGAGAAGAGGACGGAGGAGGCAGAAGAGCCGAAGTCAGAAGACAAGAAGAACAGAAGAACAGAAGAACAGAAGAACAGAAGACCGGAAGGAGAGAAGAAAGGAAGATCAGAAGACCGGAAGGAGAGAAGAAAGGAAGACCGGAAGAACACAGAAGAACACAGAAGAACACAGAAGAACACAGAAGAAGATACAGAAAAAGAAGAACAGAGGGCAGAAGACCACAAAAGAAGATGAGGAAGAAGAGAAGTAGAGTGAAGACGGGGGAAAGAAGAGTACAGAAGAAGATTACAGACGAGGAGCGAGGAGGAAGAACAGAAGAACAGAGAAGAAGAAAAGAAGAAAAGAAGCAGGAGAGAGGGTGAGTAGCGCGGGGCAGAGCGAGGGGCTGGGAGGTGGGGGGTACTTACTGTGAGGTGGGTCTCAGGAACTCAGGAACCTGGAGGAGCTGCAGCGGCAGGGGGAGCGACCTTCCCTTGGGAGAGAGATTGTTTAAAAAACGAACACTGGAATACTGCTGGGCGCTCACTCGGAAATCGGGTTTTTTTAAAGGCAAAAAACAGGGGGGGGAAACAGTTTTTAAACACAATTCAAATCACACAAAAAGATTAAAACAGTCTCCTAAAAACACACTCTGCAAGTTGTATGAAGCCTTTTTACTTATAAGAAGAAAGGGGGGTTATGTGCCACAAACTAGCAAGGCAATTCACACAGTCACTGCAAAAACAGATTAAAAAAAAACACCACTTTAAAAGAGGCCAGGCTGCCTGAATCACAGAAAGCCCACAGTAAAACAGACACAGGTAGCTGAAATAAATACTTTTGAACAAATAATACTATTTACCCCGAAAAATCTCAGGCTCCTTACCTAGGTCATTTTGCAATCTTTGAACACTAGGCTGTATCAGGACACAGGGAAGATGCTGAGGCTCACAAAATGGAGTTGGCTGTCTTGGGCTTCCCTCCACAAACTTAAGGGGCCAGAGCAGGTGTTGGAGGCGGGGCTCAGGTGCAACAGGGACTCAGGGAGCCAATCAGCTAAGTCCAGTCCCTGTGGGCAGGGGAAAGGCAGCTGCTGCTCTATTCAGAATCTCCTTGGATACAGACAGGGTGAATCCACACTTCCAAGCTAGCAGAGTCTACCTTCCAGGTAAGAGAGATTGTTTAAAAAACAAACACTAGAGGGGGCGTGTTCAGGGCGTCAAGATGGCGGTCGCACTTTTGTAGTGCTCAGGACCACTCCGTCATCCGCCTCTCATAAAATCACTATCCGTACACATCAACACCATGAACGCTTCATCTGGGTTCCTTTATTGTGCCCTGTCTCGTGTGGCGGATTCCCGGCCCTCACGGCCCCATGAGACCGAGGTTTTGGCTGCCCGGCGTTCGACCACTGTTTCCCCCGATCAAGATTGCGGCTGAGGGATGAACCTGAGAAGCGGCTCGCTGCGGCGTAAAGGCAGCGGCAGCCCGGACGGCCTGGAGGCAGGGCTGCGGACCCTGCGCCAGAGAAGTTGCGGGTTGTGGCCGGGGCTGCTGTGACTGGGAGAAATCAAGGTAGGCCCCGAGCCGGCAGCACCGCGATTCTCTGGTCCCCCTGATTTCCCCCCCCCTTCCTTTGGTGACCGAGGGCTGGGAAGGAGGGCGTTCCGTGGGCCGGAGGCCGGGGCGCACGGCCGCGAATTTTGTGGGGCCCTGGCAGGCCCAGAGCCCGATATTAGGAGGAAGACCTGCAGACCGCTGGGAGGGCCGCTTGAGCGGACGGGTGCTCGCGGGGCACGGGGACCCCCACTGATGCTGCTATAGGCCGGGATGCGGGGCTGGGATGGAGGGCCTACCAGGGGTGTGATCAGCCGGAGGACCGAACCGGCGGGCTCGTTGCCCCCCTCCCCCCCAAGATAAGAGACTCCATGGCAGCGAGGGGCACCCCGGGCTGGAGCCCGGACGAGGGTTTTGGAGCCCAGGGCTGGCTGCAGTCCGGGGCCTAGACATTACATCGCCTCGAGGGCGGCCAACTACGGACCGTGTTGCGGTGATGCGCTCCCCACTGGTCTCCCCAGGAGAGGGGAAAGAAGAAATTAATTAACAGTAACAAGCATCATTCACTAACGTGAGCTGAGACAAACACTGGGATACTGAGAGGTGAATCTGGACATTCGGGCCCCGTGAGCAGAGAGGGGCCCCATCTCCGTCCTTCGGACCACGGTGGGGTGCAGTCTGAAGGTGACACATTAGGGATTACAAGTAGTGCCTCCCTTTTCACACTTTCCTTATTCCCTGACCGCCCCTCCTCCGGACGCCAGGCATCTTTACCGGCTGGACAAGGGAGGAGTCCTGGGACCATATCGAGTGAATAAAAACGCCGCCAGGGTAAAGGACATAGAAGGGGATAGGACAATAACAAAACGAAACAGTAAGATGAAATAAACTCTGCAACACCGTGTTCCCCCAATACCCCTGGAACTATCTAATAGCTTCATAAATTAGGATATACCACAGGGGAAATCAGATTAGATCCCCCGAATCTCCCATCGGGCTCTACAGTAGGGCAGAACAAAATTGAACGATCACTGCAACCTTAGAGAGGTAAGAACCACACCCAACATCATGGGCAAAGACAAAGCGATCAAACAAACAACGGCACAAACTCGTATGGACCAATTCACCACAGGTACAGTGGGCCCACAGTCGGTAGGCCCAACCACAAATGGTGGTAATAACCCACAAACATCGTCCAGCGACCTAGCGGCAATCCTTCAGGCGATTCAGGCCTCCCAGACAGCAGTCGAATCAAAAATATGGGAGGTCGGAGTGGATGTCACCCTGAACTGGCAAGATCTCCGCAATGCAGTATCCCGAATCACAGAGGCCGAGTCGAGAATCTCCACGGCAGAAGATGAAATAACAACTCTAAAAACCCAAATCTCAATGCTGACCAAACGCACCTCAGATCTACACAGGAGGGCTGAAGACGCCGAAAACAGATATCGACGTAACAATCTTCGCCTAGTGGGTCTTCCCAAGGCCACTGCAGAATCACCACTGGATACATTCCTAGAGGAGTGGTTCTGGTCCTGGTTCCTGGCAGACCACCTCACGCCATGGTTCACAATCGAACAAGCCCATAGGTCGCTGCGCGCAAGGCCTCCGCCCGGCTCCCCACCCAGGCCAGTAATAATCTGCCTCTTCAACTCCAAAGACAGAGACCTGGTCCTGCGGGAGGATCGCTCCAGGGGAGACCTCCTCTGCAATGGAACAAAAGTACTCCTTTTCCCGGATTACACATTAGAGGTACAGCAACAACGCCGCTCGTTCATGGAAGGGATACAAAAGCTTAGATCAATGGACATCCAGTATAGTCTCCTGTTTCCAGCCAGCCTCCGGGTGATCTATAATAATAAAACCTACTTCTTTGAGCAGCCGACCGCGGCATGGACCTGGCTAACGGAAGAAACCCCACTAGATATGCACAGAACAGGATCACAGCCACCGCTTAAGACAATACCAGCTCACCCAAGGGGGAAACAACCGTTGCGCAGTCAGCGCACACGCTCTCGAAAACGAAGAGTAAGACATAGATCCAGCTCGGACTCTCCTCCCGGGGCTCATGGATCGGAACCAAGACACCCACAATCAGAAGAGAATTCCAAAGCCACCCTGATAAGCCTGAAACCACAGGACACAACCAATATCCAGCTAGAGACAGAAGAAGACTCTGACTTGTCCAGTAGTCCAATACTGTGACTGCATAGGTGGAACTTATTCTGGGAAAGACTTAAGACAATGAACACAGAAATAGAAGCGTTATGCCTAACTTTATCACACATCGAGTATTATACATTTATGCATGATCCGATACTAGGGAGGGGTCCACTGCCACCAATACCACAGCCTTACCACTCGAAAGCCATCTCACCAGTTTTAGAAGTGAGGGGCTATGTATTTGGGCGACAGATGCTTCTGATGGGAAGTATGGGGTGGGGAGGGAGTTGGGGGGCAAGGGGGTTACAGCCTCGTTCTAAAGGCCAATGATAGAATTTGTATGTGAAGGCAAGATTCATATTTTTTTTTATTGAGGCACAGGGCAGGATGCTTAATGACTCAACAGATATAATAGAGTCTGAGAATCGGCAGCAGGAAGATAGAAAGATAAGACCTTCAGAGTCGCACAAACTAGTAGCTAAAGGTTGGCTCAACAACTGCAAAATTCCACCTACAATCACACCCGCCCCATGAATCAAGCACAAATTATGTCATGGAACATCAACGGGCTCCTAGACAAAATTAAACGTACTGCAGTATTCACCTTCATACATAGATACCATCCAGAAATACTCATGTTGCAGGAAACCCACCTTTTGGGGGATAAATACAAATTCCTGACTCGTTGAGGATTTGATAGAGTGTACCAGGCGGGATACACACGCGGGTCACAAGGAGTAGCCATATTATTGCATCGTACCTTCCCTATGACACACACCCAAGTACGGAGAGACCAACAGGGGCGGTTTGTAGCCATTACCGGTAAGGTAGAAGGAATCACATTTAATATAATAAGTATCTACGCCCCTCCCTCCATGGTCAGCTCAACCCTCCAGGCACTCACAAAACTTCTCTCCGACCTACCCCCTGGCAGACTATACTAGGTGGCGACTTTAACGCAACCTTGGACCCGAGCTTAGATGTAGATGGCCCACTCACCACATATAGACGTACACTGGCAACCAAAATTAAGGGGTGGTTATCTGCCATGGACTATGTGACGCCTGGCGGATACGGCATCCGAGGCAGAGACAATTCACCCACACCTCAGCAAACCCATGGCTCCCAATCCAGAATAGACCTGATGCTTCTTCGGAGCACAGATTGTACAACCCTCTCACACATCAAGATTCTAGCAAGAGGAATCTCTGACCATGCCCCTCTCCGGCTCATACTAGGCCCGGCCCGCCCCCGGCGTCACCCCATGTGGCGGCTAAACGCATGGTATCTCCAAGATGAACAGTTTAAGGAACAATTACGTCAGGCACAAGCAGAATACTTCCACCTAAACGAAGGCTCGGTAACCTCAGAGGGCACTCTAAGGGCGGCAGGGAAGGCGGTATTAAGAGGTATGGCTAAAAATCTGATACATCATCAGGAACGTGCCAAATCGCTACATTTCACACAGCTAGAGCTCCGAGCA
Source organism: Pleurodeles waltl (assembly GCF_031143425.1). Classification (NCBI taxonomy): domain Eukaryota; kingdom Metazoa; phylum Chordata; class Amphibia; order Caudata; family Salamandridae; genus Pleurodeles; species Pleurodeles waltl. The sequence goes on from NC_090450.1 coordinate 479,187,406, forward strand.
ATAAACCTCGAAAGAGACAACGTAATAAACCCAAGCGAGAAACTGACGCGACAACTCTTCCTTATCTGAGAGGATATATGGGGTCAATCCCTGGAGGACGCAAAACATTTATGGAGGGCCAGCACTGGAAGGATATATGGCTGGGGGCACAAGACCGGGAAGATGCTGTACTGGTTGATCTCCCGCTATCACGCCTCCAAGATCGTCCCTGAAATTTATGACGGGGATGGGGCCCTGGTTACCGGTCATACCGAAATTGCAAATGCTTTTGACAACTATTATCATACACTGTACCAAGCATCTACACAAATAGATTCACATCAAACACGTCAACTACTTGACGAGATCCCCCTCCCACAGTTACCTATGATAGAAGCACAGCTTTTAGAGGAAGGAACCCATTAGAGAGGAAGAAATTGGGGCAGCAATCTCGACATTAAACGCTGGCAAGACGCCTGGTCCCGATGGGTTCCCCCCACAATATTATAAGGTGTTTGGAGAAGACCTGACCCCACGTCTCCTACGCCTTTTTGCAGAAATAGGAAAAGGTGGATCCTTTCCTCCTGAACTAGATACAGCCATGATCGTAGTGATCCCCAAAACCCAGCCCCCTTCGCCTCACTGCACGGATTACAGACCAATATCATCGATTAATACAGATATTAAAATTTTCGCCTCTATCCTTGCCACTCGCATCAAAAGGGTCCTGCCGCAGCTAATCCATCCTGACCAATGTGTGGTTTATGGCAACCCGCAGTACACAACACTGTATCCGCCGGCTACACATAGCCTTGGCGGAGAGACGCCGGTTGCCCCAAAGCCTGGCCCTCTTGCTCATAGATTTTGAAAAGGCTTTTGATTCGGTTGACTGGGGATTCCTGTCACTGGTGCTCCGACGGGCAGGCATAGAAAGACAATTTTACCACTTAATTAAAGCATTATACACTAACCCTTCGGCCTGTGTACAGGTTAATGGGACCATATCCCACAGGTTCGACATCCGCAGAGGTACTCGAGAGGGATGTCCCCTATCCCCTCTTTTGTTTACCTTTGCCATTGAGCCTCTAGCCCAGATGATCAGAGCGGGCTCAGTATACAGAGGATGGAAATGGGGTCCATCTCATGAAGACAGTTAGCTCTATATGCAGATGACCCATACGCAAATTAAGTTTTTAATACCTAGGGATCTGGGTAACCTTTCTGCCCGAATTAACATGGGCCAAAAATCTATCTTCTCTGCTAACAGGAATCAAAACAGACATGCAGAGATGGCAATCCCTCCCCTTGAATGTGATGGGGCGGGTGCCCTATACAAAATGATGATCTTGCCAAGACTCCTATACATATTCCAAAATGTTCCCATCCTCATTCCCCACTCATGGTTCAAAAATCTCGAAAGCATCACTGGAAGATTTCTATGGAGAGGTAATAGAAATCGAGTAGCGATTCAACATTGCCGGAGAGGAATGTATGATCGAGGTTTGGGTGCGTCAGATCCCTATCTGTATTACATGGCTACCCAATTGATAGTGGTCCATGACTGGTTTAATGGGGGCTGGGAAGACCCGGCGTATAAGACAGAATTGACACTCCTGGGGTTTCCACAGGTTCTTGACATGCTGTATGGAGCATTGCTTCCACTTGACATGGAGGAAACAACCAAAGTGGTCTTCCTGGCATGGCGAGCCACGTTACGCTGCACTCACTGGAATACTGTTATCACCCTCCAGACTCCGCTATGGAGAAGGAAATGGATGTATGCCTCGGCCACGCTGGAGGGATTAGCAACATGGGACCTAATAGGCATTTCCCTGGTTGGGGACATATGGAAAGGGAGGGCCATGAAATTGTTCCAAGACCTACAAGCAGAATTTCCATTAAACCAGACACAGTTCTTTGGATACCTTCAACTAAGACACGCTTTGCGAACCCATGTGCCCACCACAAGCCCTATACCGGACTTTAACTCACTGGAAGCCAAAATACTCATGGGAAATATGGAGGGGAAAGGCATTTCTCAACTTTACAAAACACTAATCAACAACACTCCTGATAACTTAGTCATTTTTAGGACTAAGTGGGAATCATGGCTCGGACCCCTAGAAGAAACGGAATGGAGGGAAGCCTTGATGATGCCCAAGGTATTGGCAATATCGCAAGATTCTGTATGATACAATTCTATTATTTATATGGGGCCTATCTGACACCATCCAAACTACACAAAATGGGAGCCCGCCCTTCTGCCATATGCCCAAGATACCCGAATGAACCAGCAGACTTCTTTCACATGGTATGGACCTGTCAGAAAATACAAAAGTACTGGGAAGGTGTGATCCGAGATATAGGAAGGGCACTGGGTCAAGAAATACAAACATCAGCCAAGCTAATCCTATTGGGGGTAAAGGAAGAAATGGTAGGAACACGTGCTAAATGAACACTGACAGCTACGGCATTATTAGTCGCTAATAGAGATACCGCTGCAGCGTGGACGTCCCCAGAAAGCCAGTTGATCCAGAAATGGAGGAAGGGGGTGGATTGGTGTGTCAATCAGGAGAAACCGGTATTTGAGTCTAGAGGGTGCCCACACAAATTTGAAAAGATAGGAGGACGATGGCTTGAATTGATAACATAAACCAGATACGTAATAAAATACTTAATGTTTCAAGGGGACACTACGATGGCTAGCTCTACTGATAGCAACACAACCCATTAATGTTGATGGCTAACAACAATACTAAAACAATGATAAGATGTTCAAATTCCATGCGTCCTTGCCTTGTACTGGAACCTGTGTTTTTTCCTTCCTTTTCCATATATGTCTGCAAAACAATAAAAATGTGTTTATAAAAAAAAGAAAACACTTGAATACTGCTGGGTGCGCACTCTGAAATCGGGCTTTTTTAAAGGCAAAAAACAGGGGGGCAGACAGCATTTAAACACAATATAAATCACAGAAACAGATGAAAACAGTCTCCTAAAAACACACTCTGCAAGATGTATGTAGCCTTTTTACTTAAAAGAAAAAATGGGGGGGGTTATGTGCCACAAACTAGCAAGGCAATTCACACAGTCACAGCAAAAACGGATTTGAAAAAAAACACCACTTTAAAAAAGGCCAGGCTGCCTGAAACACAGAGTCCACAGTAAAACAGACAATGGTAGCTGAAATAAATACTTTTGAAAAAATAACACTATTTACCCAGGAAAACCTCAGGGCTCCTTACCTAGGTCTTTTTGCAATCCTTGAACACTAGGCTGTATCAGGACACAGGGAAGATGCTGAGGCTCACAAATGGAGGTGGCTATCTTGGGCTTCCCTCCACAAACTTAAGGGGCCAGAGCAGGTGTTGTAGGCGGGGCTCAGGTGCAACAGGGACTCAGAGAGCCAATCAGCTAAGTCCACTCCCTGTGGGAAGGGGAAAGGCAGCTGCTGCTCTATTCAGAATCTCCTTGGATATAGACAGACTGAATCCACACTTCCAAGCTAGCAGAGTCTACCTTCCAGGTAAGAGAGAGATTGTTTAAAAAACGAACACTGGAATACTGCTGGGCGCGCACTCTGAAATCGGGCTTTTTTAAATGCAAAAAACAGGGGGGCAAACAGTTTTTCAACACAATTCAAATCACAGAAACAGATTAAAACAGTCTCCTAAAAACACACTCTGCGAGATGTATGTGGCCTTTTTACTTAGAAGAAGAAAGAGGGGGGTTATGTGCCACAAACTATCAAGGCCATTCACACAGTCACTGCAAAAACAGATTTAAAAAAAACACCACTTTAAAAGAGGCCAGGCTGCCTGAAACACAGAAAGTCCACAGTAAAACAGACACAGGTAGCTGAAATAAATACTTTTGAACAAATAATACTATTTACCACGAAAAATCTCAGGGCTCCTTACCTAGGTCTTTTTGCAATCCTTGAACATTGGGCTGTATCAGGACACAGGGAAGATGCTGAGGCTCACAAACTGGAGGCGGCTGTCTTGTGCATACCTCCACAAACTTAAGGGGCCAAAGCAGGTGTGGGGGGCGAGGCTCAAGCGCAACAAGGACTCAGAGAGCCAATCAGCTAAGTCCAGTCCCTGTGTGCCGAGGGAAAGGCAGCTGCTGATCTAATCAGAATCTCCTTGGATTTAGACAGGCAGAATCCACACTTCAATGCAGGCAGAGTCTACTTTTCAGGTAAGGGAGAGATTGTTTAAAAAACAAACACTGGAATACTGCTGGGCACGCACTCTGAAATCGGGGATTTTTAAAGGCAAAAAACAGGGGGGCAGACAGTTTTTAAACACAATTTAAATCACAAAAACAGATTAAAACAGTCTCCTAAAAACACACTCTGCAAGATGTATGTAGCCTTTTTACTTATAAGTAAAGGGGGGGTGGGCCATGTGCCACAAACTATCAAGGCAATTCACACAGTCAAGGCAAAAACACATTTTAAAAAAACACCACTTTAGAAGAGGCCAGTCTGCCTGAAACACAGAGAGTCCACAGTAAAACAGACACAGGTAGCTAAAATAAACACTTTTGAACAAATAATACTATTTACCGAGAAAAATCTCAGGGCTCCTTAATTAGGTCTTTTTGCAATCCTTGAACACTGGGCTGTATCAGGACACAGGGAAGATGCTGAGGCTCACAAAATTGAGGTGGCTCTTTTGGGCTTCCCTCCAAAAACTTAAGGGGCCAGAGCAGGTGTGGGGGTGTTGGTCTCTGGTGCAACAGGGACTCACAGAGCCAATCAGCTACGTCCAGTCCCTGTGGGCAGGGGGAAAGGCATCTGCTGCTCTATTCAGAGTCTCGTTGGATACAGACAGGCTGAATCCACACTTCCAAGCTACCAGAGTCTACTTTTCAGGTAAGGGAGAGATTGTTTAAAAAACAAACACTTGAATACTGCTGGGCGCGCACTCTGAAATCTGGATTTTTTAAAGGTAGAAAACAGGGGGCCTGACAGTTTCTAAACACAATTTAAATCACAGAAACAGATTAAAATAGTCTCCTAAAAACACACTCTGCAAGATGTATGTAGCCTTTTTACTTAGAAGATAAAAGGGGGAGGGGGGGTTATGTGCCACAAACTAGCAAGGGAATTCACACAGTCACAGCAAAAATGAATTTAAAAAAACACCACTTTGAAAGAGGCCAGGCTGCCTGAAACACAGAGAGTCCACAGTAAAATAGAAACAGGTAGCTGAAATAAACACTTTTGAACAAATAATATTATTCACCCAGAAACATCTCAGGGCTCCTTACCTAGGTCTTTTTGCAATCCTTGAACACTGGGCTGTATCATTACACAGGGAAGATGCTGAGGCTCACAAAATCGAGGTGGCTGTCTTGGGCTTTCCTCCACAAACTTAAGTGGTCAGAGCAGGTGTGGGGGGACAGGACTTAGGTGCAACAGGGACTCTGAGAGCCAATCAGCTAAGTCCAGACCCTGTAGGCAGGGGAAAGGCAGCTGCTGCTCTATTCAGAATCTCCATGGATACTGACAGGCTGAATCCACGCTTCCAAACTAGCAGAGTCTACTTTCCAAGTAAGGGAGAGATTGTTTCTAAAACAAACACTGGAATACTGCTGGGCGCGCACTCTGAAATCGGGGTTTTTAAAGGTAGAAAACAGGGGGGCAGACATTTTTTAAACACAATTTAAATCACAGACACAGATGAAAACAGTCTCCTAAAAACACACCCGGCAAGATTTGTGTAGCTTTTTTACATAGAAGAAAATGGGGGTGGTTATGTGCCACAAACTAGCAAGGCAATTCACACACTCACTGCAAAAACTAATTTGAAAAAAACACCACTTTAAAAGAGGCCAGGCTGCCTGAAACACAGAGAGTCCACAGTAAAACAGACACAGGTAGCTGAAATAAACACTTTTGAACAAATCATACTATTTATCCAGACAAATCTCAGGGCTCCTTACCTAGGTCCTTTTGCAATCCATGAACACCGGGCTGTATCAGGACACAGGGAAGATGCTGAGGCTCACAAAATGGAGGTGGCTGTCTTGGGCTTACCTCCACAAACGTAAGGGGCCAGAGCAGGTGTGGGGGCGGGCGGGGCTCAGGTGCAACAGGGACTCAGAGAGCCAATCAGCTAAGTCCAGTCCCTGTGGGCAGGGGGAAAGGCTGCTGCTGCTCTATTCAGAATCTCATTTGATACAGACAGGCTGAATCCACACTTCCAAGCTAGCAGAGTCTACTTTCCAGTTAAGGGAGAGATTGTTTAAAAAACAAACACTGGAATACTGCTGGGCACACACTCTGACATCGGGCTTATTTAAGGGCAAAAAACAGGGGGGCTGACAGTTTCTAAACACAATTTAAATCACAGAAACAGATTAAAACAGTCTCCTAAAAACACACTCTGGAGGATGTATGTAGCCTTTTTACTTAGAAGAAAAAAGGGGAGGGGAGTTATGTGCCACAAACTATCAAGGCAATTCACACAGTCACAGCAAAAATGAATTTAAAAAAAACACCACTTTAAAAGAGGCCAGGCTGCCTGAAAGACAGAGAGTCCACAGTTAAACAGACACAGGTAGTTGAAATAAACACTTTTGAACAAATAATACTATTTACCCAGAAAAATCTCAGGGCTCCTTACCTTGGTCTTTTTGCAATCTTTGAACACTAGGTGTATCAGGACACAGGGAAGATGCTGAGGCTCACAAAATGGAGGTGGCTGTCTTGGGCTTTCCTCCACAAACTTAAGGGGCCAGAGCTGGTGTGGGGGGACCGGGCTCAGGTGCAACAGGGACTCAGAGAACCAATCAGCTAAGTCCAGTCCCTGTGGGCAGGGGGGAAGGCAGCTGCTGCTCTATTCAGAATCTCCTTGGATACAGACAGGCTGAATCCACACTTCCAAGCTAGCAGAGTCTGCTTTCCACGTAATGGAGATATTGTTTAAAAAACAAACACTGGAGGGGGCGTGACCAGGGCGTCAAGATGGCGGTCGCACTTTCGTAGTGCTCAGGACCCCTCCGTCATCCGCCTCTCATAAAATCACTATCCGTACACATCAACACCATGAAAGCTTCATCGGGGTTCCTTTATCCTGCCCCGTCTCGAGTGGCGGGTTCCCGGACCTCCTGGCCCCATGAGACAGAGGTTTTGGCTGCCCAACGTTCGAACGCTGCTTCCCCCGATCAAGATGGTGGCTGAGGGACAGACCTGAGGTGCGGCCTGCTGCGGCGGAAAGGCGGCAGCGGCCCGGACGGCCTGGAGGCAGGGCTGCGGACCCCGAGCCACAGAAGGTGCGGGTCGCAGTCGGGGCTGCTGTGACTGGGAGAAATCAAGGTAGGCCCCTGCTGGCAGCACCGCTATTCTCTGGTCCCCCTGATTTTTTCCCCCCTTCCCGTGGTGACCGAGGGCTGGGAAGGGGGTTGGGGGCGCTCCGAGGGCCAGAGGCCTGGGTGCTCGGCCGCAAATTGTGCGGTGCCTGGCAGGCCCAGAGCCCGATATTAGGAGGAGGACCTGCAGACCGCTGGGAGGGCCGTCTGAGCGGACGGGTGCTCACCGGGGCACGGGGACCCCTGCTGATGCTGCTATAGGCCGGGAGGCGGGGTTTGGATGGAGGGCCTACCACGGGTGTGATCAGCCGGAGGACCGAACCAGCGGGCTTGTTGCCCCCCTTACCCCCGAGATAAGAGACTCCGTGGCAGCGAGGGGCCCCCCGGCTGGAGCCAGGGAAAGGGTTTTGGAGCCCAGGGCTGGCTGCAGTCCGGGGCCTAGACATTACATTGCCTCGAGGGCGGCCAACTACGGACCGTGTTGCGTGACGCGCTCCCCACTGGTCTCCCCGGGAGAGGGGAAAGAAGAAATTAAGTAGCAGTAACAAGCAGCAACCACAAACGTGAGCTGGGACAAACACTGGGATACCAAGAGGTGAATCTTGACCTTCGGGCCCCGTGTGCAGAGAGGGGCCCCATCTCCGTCCTTCGGACCACGGTGGGGTGCAGTCTGAAGGTGACATGTTAGGGATTACAAGGAGTGCCTCCCTTTTCACCCTTTCCTTATTAGCTGGCCGCCCCTCCTCCGGACGCCAGGCATCCTTACTGGCTGGACAGGGGAGGAGTCCCGGGACCATATTGAGTGAATAAAAACGCCGCTGGGGTAAAGGACATAGAAGGGGATAGGACAATAACAAAACGAAACAGTAAGATGAAATAAAATCTGCAGCACCGTATTCCCCCAATACCCCTGGAACTATCTAATAGATTAATAAATTAGGATATACCACTGGGGGAATCAGATGAGATCCCCAGGAATCTCCCATCAGGCCCTACAGTAGGGCAGAACGAAAATGACCTATCACTGCAACCCTAGAGAGGTTAGAACTGCACCCAACATCATGGGCAAAGACAAAGCGATCCATCAAACAACGGCACAAACTCGTATGGACCAATTCACCACAGGTACAGTGGGGCTACGGTCGGAAGGCCCAACCACAAATGGCGGTAATAACCCACAAACATCATCCAGTGACCTGGCGGTGATCCTTCAGGTGATTCAGGCCTCCCAGACAGCAGTTGAATCAAAAATAGGGGAGGTTGGAGTGGATTTCGCCCTGACCCGGCAAGATCTCCGCAATGCAGTATCCCGAAACACAGAGGCCGAGTTGAGAATCTCCCCGGCAGAAGATGAAAGAACAACTCTAAAAACCCAAATCTCAATGCTGACCAAACGCACCTCCGATCTACACAGGGGTCTGAAGACGCCGGAAACAGATCTCGATGTAACAATCTTTGCCTAGTGGGTCTTCCCAATGCCACTGCAGAATCATCATTGGATACGTTCCTAGAGGAGTGGTTCCGGTCCTGGTTGCCGGCAGACCACCTCACGCCATGGTTCACAATCGAACGAGCCCATAGGTCGCTTTGCGCAAGGCCTCCGCCCAGCTCCCCACCCATGCCAGTAATAATCTGCCTCTTCAACTTCAAAGACAGAGACCTGGTCCTGCGGGAGGCAAAACTCCTGGGAAGACCTCCTCTGCAATGGAACGAAAGCACTCCTTTTCCCGGATTACACATTAGAGGTACAGCAACAATGCCGCTCGTTAATGGAAGTGAAACAAAAGCTTAGATCAATGGACATCCAGTATCATCTCCTGTTTCCAGCCAGGCTCCGGGTGATCTCTAATAATAAAACCTACTTCTTTGACTAGCCGACCGCGGCATGGACCTGGCTAGCGGAAGACACCCCACTAGATATGCACAGAACAGGATCACGGCCACCGATTAAGACAACGCCAGCTCACCCAAGGGGGCAACAACCGATGCGCAGTCAGCGCACACGCTCTCGGAAACGAAGAGGAAGACATAGATCCGGCTCGGACTCACCTCCCGGGGCTCATCAATCAGAACCAAGACACCCACAATCAAAAGAGAATTCCAAAGCCACCCTGAGAAGCCTGAAACCACAGGACACAACCAAGATCCAGCTAGAGACACAAGGAGACTCTGACTTGTCCAGTAGTCCAATCCTGTGACTGCATAGGTGGAACTTATTCTGGGAAATACTTAAGACAATGAACACAGAAATAGAAGCGTTATGCCTAATTTTATCACACATCGAGTATTTTACATTTATGCATGATCCGATACTAGGGAGGGATCCACCACCACCAATACCACAGCCTTACCACTCGAAAGCCATCTCACCAGTTTTAGAAGTGAGGGGCTATGTATATGGGCGACAGATGCTTCTGGGGGGAAGTATGGGGTGGGGAGGGAGTTGGGGGGCAAGGGGGTTCCGGCCTCGTTCTAAAGGCCAAAGTTAGAATTTGTATGCGAAGGCAAGATTCATATTTTTTTTAATTGAGGCACAGGACAGGATGCTTAATGACTCAACAGATAAAATAGAGTCTGAGAATCGGCAGCAGGAAGATAGAAAGATAAGTCCTTCAGAGTCGCACAAACTAGGAGCAAAATGTTGGCTCAATAACTGTAAAATTCCACCTACAATCACACACCCCCCATGAATCAAGTACAAATTATGGCATGGAACATCAACGGGCTCCTAGACTAAATTAAACGTACTGCAGTATTCACCTTCATACATAGATACCATCCAGAAATACTCATGTTGCAGGAAACCCACCTTTTGGGGGATAAATACCCATTCCTGACTCGTCGAGGATTTGATAGAGTGTACCATGCGGGATACACACGTGGGTCACGAGGAGTAGCCATATTATTGCACTGTACCTTTCCTATGACACACATCCAACTACGGAGAGACCAACAGGGGCGGTTTGTAGCCATTACCGGTAAGGTAGAAAGGTTCATGTTTAATATAATAAGTATCTACGGCCCTCCCTCCCTGGTCAGCTCAACCCTCCAGGCACTCACAAAACGTCTCTCTGATCTACCCCCGGGGCACACTATACTAGGTGGCGACTTCAACGCAACCCCGGACCCGACCTTAGATGTAGACGGCCCACTCACCACATAGAGACGTACACTGGCAACCAAAATTAAGGGGTGGTTATCTGCCACCGGACTATGTGACGCCTGGCGGATATGGCATCCGAGGCAGAGACAATTCACCCACACCTCAGCAGCCCATGGCTCCCAATCCAGAATAGACCTGATGCTTCTTCCGAGCACAGATTTTACAACCCTCTCACACGTCAATATTCTAGCCAGAGGAATCTCTGACCATGACCCTCTCCGGCTCATAGTAGGCCCGGCCCGCCCCCGGCAACACCTCATGTGGCGGCTAAACGCATGGTATCTCCAAGATGAACACTTTAAGGAACAATTACGTCAGGCACAAGCAGAATACTTCCACCTAAATGAAGGCTCGGTAACCTCGGAGGGCGCTCTATGGGTGGCAGGGAAGGCGATATTAAGAGGTATGGCTAAAAATCTGATACGTAATCAGGAACGTGCCAATAAACCTCGAAAGAGACAACGTAATAAACCCAAGCGAGAAACTGATGCGACAACTCCTCCTAATCTGAGAGGAGATACGGGGTCAATCCCTGGAGGCCGCGAAACATTTATGGAGGGCCAGCACTGGAAGGATATAGGGCTGGGGGGATAAGACCTTGAAGATTCTGTATTGGTTGATCTCCCGCAATCAGGCCTCCATGATCGTCCCTGAAATTTATGACGGGGATGGGGCCCTGGTTATGGGTCATACCGAAATTGTGAATGCTTTTGCCAACTATTATCATACACTGTACCAAGCATCTACACAAATAGATTCACATCAAACACGTCAACTACTTGATGGGATCCCTCTCATACAGTTACCTATGATAGAAGAACAGCTTTTAGAGGAACCCATTAGAGAGGAAGAAATTGGGGCGGCAATCTCGACATTAAACGCTGGCAAGACTCCTCGTCCCGATGGGTTCCCCCCAGAATATTATAAGGTGTTTAGAGAAGACCTGACCCCACGTCTCCTACGTCATTTCGCAGAAATAGGAAAAGGTGGATCCTTTCCTCCTGAACTAGATACAGCCATGATCGTAGTGCTCCCCAAAACCCAGCCCCCTTCGCCTCACTACGCGGATTACAGACCAATATCATCGATTAACACAGAAATTAAAATGTTCGCCTCTATCCTTGCAACTCGCATCAAAAGGGTCCTGCCGCAGCTAATCCACCCTGACCATTGTGTGTTTATGGCAACCCGCAGTACATGACACTGTATCCGCAGGCTACACGTAGCCTTGGCGGAGAGACGCCGGTTGCCCCAAAGACTGGCCTAGCCTGTGTAAAGGTTAATGGGACCATATCCCACAGGTTCGACATCCGCAGAGGTACTAGACAGGGATGTCCCCTATCCCCTCTTTTGTTTACCCTGGCCATTGAGCCTCTAGCCCAGATGATCAGAGCGGTCTCAGTATACCGAGGATGGAAATGGGGTCCATCTCATGAAGACAGGATAGCTCTATATGCAGATGACCCATACGCAAATTAAGTTTTAAATACCTAGGGATCTGGGTAACCTTTCTGCCCGAATTAACATGGGCCAAAAATCTATCTCCTCTGTTAACAAGAATCAAAACGGACATGCAGAGATGGCAAACCCTCCCCTTGAATGTGATGGGGTTGGTGGCCCTATACAAAATGATGATCTTGCCAAGACTCCTATACATATTCCAAAATGTTCCCATCCTCATCCCCCACTCCTGGTTCAAAAATCTCGAAACCATCACCGGAAGATTTCTATGGAGAGGTAATAGACATTGAGTAGTGATACAACATTGCCGGAGAGGAATGTATGATGGAGGTCTGGGTGCGTCAGATCCCTATCTACATTACCTGGCTACCCAATTGATAGTGGTCCATGACTGGTTTAATTGGGGATGGGAAGACCCGGCTTATAAGACAGAATTGACAATCCTGGGGTTTCCACAGGTTCTTGACATGCTGTATGGATCATCGCTTCCTCGTGACATGGAGGAAACAACCAAAGTGGTCTTCCTGGCATGGCGAGCCGCGTCACACCACACTCACTGGAATACCGTTATCACCCTCCAGATTCCGCTATGGAGAAGGAAATGGATTTATGCCTCCGCCACGCTGGAGGGATTCACAACATGGGACCTAGTAGGCATTTCCCTGGTTGGGAACATATGGAAAGGGAGGGCCATGAAATCGTTCCAAGATCTACAAGCTGAATTTCAATTAAACCAGACAGTTCTTTAGATACCTTCAACTAAGACACGCACTGCAAACCCATCTGCCCACCACAAGCCCTATACTGGACTTTAACCCACTGGAAGACAAAATACTCATGGGAAATATGGAGGGGAGAGGCATTTCTCAACATCACAAAACACTAATCAACAACACTCCTGATAACTTAGTCATTTTTAGAACTAAGTGGGAATCATGACTCGGACCCCTAGAAGAAATGGAATGGATGGAAGCCTTGATGGTGCCCAAGGTATTGGCAATATCGGCAAGGTTCCGCATGATACAATTCTATTATTTATGAGGGGCCTATCTGACACCATCCAAACTACACAAAATGGGAGCCCGCCCTTCTGCAAAATGCCCAAGATGCCCGAATGAACCAGCAGACTTCTTTCATATGCTATTGACCTGTCAAAAAATACAAAAGTACTGGGAAGGGGTGATCCGAGATATAGGAAGGGCACTGGGTCAAGAAATACAAAAATCAGCCAAGCTAATCCTATTGGTTGTAAAGGAAGAAATGGGAGGAACACATGCTAAACTAACACTGACAGCTATGGCATTATTAGTCGCTAATAGAGATATCGCTGCAGCGTGGACGTCCCCAGAAGGCCAGTTGATACATAAATGGAGGAAGGGTGTGGATTGGTGTGCCAATCAGAAGAAACTGGTATTTGAGTCTAGAGGGTGCCCACACAAATTCGAAAAGATATGGGGACGATGACTACAATTGATGACATAAATCAGATACGTAATAAGATACTTAATGTTTCAAGGGGACACTACGGTGGCTAGATCTGCTGATAGCACCACAACCCATTATTGTTGATGGCTAACAACAATACTAAAACAATGATAAGATGTACAAATTCCATGCGTCCTTGAATTGTACTTGAACCTGTTTTTTCCTTCCTTTTCTATACAAGTCTGAAAAACATTTAAAAAATTGTTTATAAAAAAATAACACTGGAATACTGCTGGGCGCGCGCTCTGAAATTGAGCTTTTTTAAAGGCAAAAAACAGGGGGGCAGACAGATTTTAAACACATTTTAAATCGAAGAAATAGATTAAACCTGTCTCCAAAAAACACACACTCTGCAAGATGTATGTAGCCTTTTTAGTTAGAAGTAAAGGGGGGGGGGGGTAATGTGCCACAAACTAGCAAGGCCATTCACACAGTCACGGCAAAAACAAATAAAAAAAAAAAAGACAACTTTAAAAGAGGCCAGGCTGCCTGAAACACACAGAGTCCACAGGAAAACAGACAGAGGTAGCTGAAATAAACACTTTTGAACAAATAATACTATTTACCCAGAAAAATATCAGGGCTCCTTACCTAGGTCTTTTTGCTATCCTTGAACACTGAGCTGTATCAGGACACAGGGAAGATGCTGAGGCTCACAAAATGGAGGTGGCTGTCTTGGGCTTCCCTCCACAAACTTAAGGGTCCAGAGCAGGTGTGGGGGGGCAGGGCACAGGTGCAACAGGGACTCCGAAAGCCAATCAGCTAAGTCCAGTCCCTGTGAGCAGGGGGAAAGGCAGCTGCTGCTCTATTCAGAATCTCATTGGATACAGACAGGCGGAATCCACACTTCCAAGCTAGCAGATTCTACTTTCCAGGTAAGGGAGAGATTGTTTAAAAAACAAACACTGGAATACTGCTGAGCATGCACTCTGAAATCGGTCGTTTTTTAATTAAAGGCAAGAAACAGGGGGGCAGACAGTTTTTAAACACAATTTAAATCACAGAAACAGATTAAAACAGTCTCCTAAAAACACACTCTGAAAGATGTATGTAGCCTTTTTACTTAGAACAAAAAGGGGGGGGAGTTATGTGCCACAAACTATCAAGGCAATTCACACAGTCACATCAAAAACACATTTAAAAAAACACCACTTTAAAAGAGGCCAGGCTGCCTGAAACACAGAGAGTCCACAGTAAAACAGACACAGGTAGCTGGAATAAACACTTTTGAACAAATAATACTACTTTCCCAGAAAAATCTCAGGGCTCCTTACTTAGGTCTTTTTGCAATCCTTGAACAATGGGCTGTATCAGGACACAGGGAAGATGCTGAGGCTCACAAAATGGAGGTGACTGTCTTGGGCTTCCCTCCACAAACTTAAGGGTCCAGAGCAGGTGTGGGGGGGCGGGGCACAGGTGCAACAGGGACTCCGAAAGCCAATAAGCTAAGTCCAGTCCCTGTGGGCAGGGGGAAAGGCAGCTGCTGCTCTATTCAGAATCTCCTTGGATACAGACAGGCTGAATCCACACTTCCAAGCTAGCAGAGTCTACTTTCCAGGTAAGGGAGAGTTTCTTTAAAAAACAAACACTGGAATACTGCTGGGCGCGTACTCTGAAATTGGGCTTTTTTAAAGGCAAAAAACAGGTGGGCAGACAGTTTTTAAACACAATTTAAATCACAGAAACAGATTGAAACAGTCTCCTAAAAACACACTCTGGAAGATGTGTGTAGGCTTTTTACTTAGAAGGAAAAGGGGGGGGGGGGGGTATGTGCCACAAACTAGCAAGGCAATTCACACAGTCACTGCAAAAACTATTTTTTTTTAAATCACCACTTTAAAAGAAGCCAGGCTGCCTGAAACACAGAGAGTACACAGTAAAACAGAAACAGGTAGCTGAAATAAACACTTTTGAACAAATAATACTATTTGCGCAGAAACATCTCAGGGCTCCTTACCTACGTCTTTTTGCAATCCTTGAACACTGGGCTGTATCAGGAAACAGGGAAGATGCTGACGCTCACAAAATGGAGGTGGCTGTGTTGTAGTGTAGCAGCAATTAGATTCAGCATTAGCAGAAGACATCTTGTATTTAGTAACTATTGTAAACATTTCACGGAATCCATTTTGTATTCATGGCAGCCATTTTCTCTGCCACATGCTGCCATGTGCTCACCATATGCTCTGTCCTACCTTTCTGTTAACTACTCTTGGAAATCTGCCTAGTGACAAGTTATATTTAGCATCTCCCACTTTCGCACATGCTCAGTAATGTCTGCAGCTGTTAGTCCTTGAAAACTGTTAGCTCCTCCTATCTGTTGACTGTGCATTTCCACATGACCTTACATGTATGCAAGTCTTGCTTCTATAATTGTACCACCTCCTTTAAGCCCCTGCGTGGGTATAAAAGGACCATGCTCTCTCAGTTCAGTGTGCTACTTCAAACATTACCGAAGGGTGCTGTTTGAACTGTAGTACCACCTCATGAGGTTAATAAACTTTGTCTTTTATTTCAGTTTCTGTGCCAACTTCTTCCTACATGGTCTGAGGACTTTGTGCAGAGAAAGGTGAACTCCTTGCACTAGTAGGCCTTGCTGAGGCTTACTTCAACAGCTGTCTTGGGCTTCCTTTCACAAACCTAAGGGGTCAGAGCAGGTGTGGGATGGCGGTGCTCAGGTGCAACAGGGACTCAGAGAGCTAATCAGCTACGTCCAGTCCCTGTGGGTAGGAGGAAAGGCAGCAGCTGCTCTATTCAGAATATCCTTGGATTCAGACAGGATGAATCCACACTTCCAAGCTAGCAGAGTCTACTTTCCAGGTAAGGGAGAGATTGTTTAAAAAACAAACACTGGAATACTGCTAGGCACGCACTCTGAAATCGGGCTTTTTTCAAGGCAAAAAACAGGGGGGCAGACAGTTTCGAAACACAATTTAAATCACAGAAACAGATTAAAATAGTCTCCTAAAAAGCAATCTGCAAGATGTATGTAGCCTTTTTATTTAGAAGAAAAGGGGGGGTTATGTTCCACAAACTAGCAAGGCAATTCACACAGTCACAGCAAGATCAAATTTTAAAAGAACACCACTTTAAAAGAGGCCAGGCTGACTGAAACACAGAGAGCCCACAGTAAAACAGAAACAGGTAGCTGAAATAAACACTTTTGAACAAATAATACTATTTACCCAGAACAATCTCAGGGCTCCTTACCTAGGTCTTTTTGCAATCCTTGAACACTGGGCTGTATCAGGAAACAGGGAAGATGCTGAGGCTCACATAATGGAGATGGCTGTCTTGGGCTTCCCTCCACAAACTTTAGGGGCCAGAGCAGGTGTGGGGGGAAGGAGCTCAGGTGCAACAGGGACTCAGAGAGCCAATCAGCTAAGTCCAGTCCCTGTGTGCAGGGGGAAAGTCAGCTGCTACTCTATTCAGAATCTCCTTGAATACAGACAGGCTGAATCCACACTTCCAAGCTAGTAGAGTCTACTTTCCAGGTAAGGGAGAGATTTTTTCAAAAACAAACACAAGAATACTGCTGGGCGCGCACTCTTAAATCGTGTTTTTTTAAAGTCAGAAAACAGGGGGGCAGACAGTTTTTAAACACAATTTAAATCACAGAAACAGATTAAAACAGTCTCCTAATAACACACTCTGCAAGATGTATGTAGCCTTTTTACTTAGAAGAAAAAAGGAGTGGGTTATGTGCCACAAAATAGCAAGGCAATTCACACAGTCACAGCAAAAATGAATTAAAAAAAAAAAACACTTTAAAAGAGGCCAGTCTGTCTGAAACACAGAGAGTCCACAGTAAAACAGAAACAGGTAGCTGAAATAAACACTTTTGAACAAATAATACTATTTACCCAGAAAATCTCAGGGCTCCTTACCTAGGTCTTTTTGCAATCCTTGAACACTAGGCTGTATCAGGACACAGGGAAGATGCTGAGGCTCACAAAATGGAGGTTGCCGTCTTGGGCTTCCCTCCACAAACTTAAGGGGCCACAGAACGTGTGAGGCGGGGGCGGGGCTGAGGTGTAACAGGGACTCGGAGAGCCAATCAGCTAAGTCCAGTCCCTGTGGGCAGGGGGAAAGGCAGCTGTTGCTCTATTCAGAATCTCATTGGATACAGACAGGCTGAATCGACACTTCCAAGCTAGCAGAGTCTTCTTTCCAGGTAAGGGAGAGATTGTTTAAAAAACAAATACTGGAATACTGCTGGGCGTGCACTCTGTAATCAGGTTTTTTTAAAGGCAAAAAACAGGGGGGCAGACAGTTTTTAAACACAATTTAAATCACAGAAACAGATTAAAACAGTCCCCTAAAAACACACTCTGCAAGATGTATGTATTTTTACTTAGAAGAAAAGGGGGGGGGAGTTATGTGCCACAAACTAGCAAGGCAATTCACACAGTCACAGCAAAAACGGATAAAAAAAAACACCACTTTAAAAGAGGCCAGGCTGCCTGAAACACAGAGACTCCACAGTAAAACAGAAACAAGTAGCTGAAATAAACACTTTTGAACAAATAATACTATTCACCCAGAAAAATCTCAGGGCTCCTTACCTAGGTCTTTTTGCAATCCTTGAACACTGAGCTGTATCAGGACACAGGGAAAATGCTGAGGCTCACAAAATGGAGTTGGCTGTCTTGGGATTCCCTCCACAAACCTAAGGGTCCAGAGCAGGTGTGGGGGGACGTGGCACAGGTGCAACAGGGACTCCGAAAGCCAATCAGCTAAATCCAGTCCCTGTGGGCAGGGGGAAAGGCAGCAGCTGTTCTATTCAGAATCTCCTTGGATACAGACAGACTGAATCCACACTTCCAAGCTAGCAGATTCTACTTTCCAGGTAAGAGAGAGATTGTTTCAAAAACAAACACTGGAATACTGCTGGGCGCACACTCTGAAATCGGGCTTTGTTAAAGGCAGAAAACAGGGGGGCAGACAGTTTTTATAAACAATTTAAATCACAGAACCAGATTAAACAGTCACCTAAAAACACACTCTGCAATATGTATGTAGCCTTTTTACTTAGAAGAAAAAAGGGGGGGAGGGTATGTGCCACAAATTAGCAAAGCAATTCACACAGTAACGGCAGAAAAAAAAAAAAAAAAAAAACACCACTTTAAATGAGGACAGGCTGTCTCAAACACAGAGACTCCACAGTAAAACAGACACATGTAGCTGAAATAAACACTTTTGAACAAATAGTACTATTTCCCAGAAATATCTCAGGCCTCTTTACCTAGGTCTTTTTGTAATCTTTGAACACTGGGGTGTATCAGGACGCAGGGAAGATGCTAAGTCTCACAAAATGGAGATGGCTGTTTTGGGCTTCCCTCCACAAACTTAACGGACCAGAGCAGGTGTGGGGGGGCGGGGATCAGGTGCAACAAGGACTCAGAGAGCCAATCAGCTAAGTCCAGTCTCTCTGGGCAGGGGGAAAGGCAGCTGCTGCTCTATTCAGAATCTCCTTGGATACAGACAGGCTGAATCCACCCTTCCAAGCTAGCAGAGTCTACTTTCCGGTAAGGGAGAGATTGTTTAAAAAACAAACACTGGAATACTGCTGAGCGCGCACTCAGAAATAAGCTTTTTTAAAGGCAAAAAACAGGGGGGCAAACAGTTTTTAAACACAATTTAAATCACAGAAACAGATTAAAACAGTCTCCTAAAAACACACTCTGCAAGATGTATGTAGCCATTTTAATAAGAAAAAAAAAGAGGGGGGTTAGGTGCCACAAAGTAGCAAGTCAATTCACACAGTAACGGTAAAAACGAATTTAAAAAAAACACCACTTTAAAAGAGACCAGGCTGCCTGAAACACAGAGAGTCCACAGTAAAACAGAAACAGGTAGCTGAAATAAACACTTTTGAACAAATAATACTATTCACCCAGAAAAATCTCAGGGCTCCTTACCTAGGTCTTTTTGCAATCCTTGAACACTGGGCTGTATCAGGACACAGTGAAGATGCTGAGGCTCACAAAATGGAGGTGGCTGTCTTGGGCTTCCCCCACAAACTTAAGGGGCCAAAGCAGGTGTGGGGGGCAGGGCTCAGGTGCAACAGGGACTCAGAGAGCCAAACAGCTAAGTCCAGTCCCTGTGGGAAGGGGGAAAGGCAGCTGCTGCTCTATTCAGAATCTCCTTGGATACAGACAGGCTGAATCCACACTTCCAAGTTAGCAGAGTCTACTTTTCAGGTAAGGGAGAGATTATTTAAAAAACAAACACTGGAATACTGCTGGGCGTGCACTCTGAAATCAGGCTTTTTTAAAGGCAAAAAACAGGGGGGCAAACAGTTTTTAAACACAATTTAAATCACAGAAATAGATTAAAACAGTATCCTAAAAACACACTCTGCAAGATGTAGGTAGCCTTTTTACTTAGCAGATAAAAGGGGGAGGGGGTTATGTGCCACAATCTAGCAAGGCAATTCACACAGTCACTGCAAAAACAAATAAAAAAAAACCACTACTTTAAAAGAGGCCAGGCTGCCTGAAACACAGGGAGTCCACAGTAAAACAGACACAGGTAGCTGAAATAAACACTTTTGAACAAATATTACTATTTACCCAGAAACATTTCAGGGCTCCTTACCTAGGTCTTTTTGCAATCCTTGAACACTGAGCTGTATCAGGACACAGGGAAGATGCTGAGGCTCACCAAATGGAGGTGGGTGTCTTGGGCTTCCCTCCATAAATTTAAGTGTCCAGAGCAGGGATGGGGGGCGGGGCACAGGTGCAACAGGGACTCCTAAAGCCAATCAGCTAAGTCCAGTCCCTTTGGGAAGGGGGAAAGGCAGCTGTTGCTCTATTCAGAATCTCCTTGGATACAGACAGGCTGAATCCACACTTCCAAGTTAGTAGAGTCTACTTTTCAGGTAAGGGAGAGATTATTTAAAAAACAAACACTGGAATACTGCTGGGCACGCACTCTGAAATCAGGCTTTTTTAAAGGCAAAAAACAGGGGGCAAACAGTTTTTAAACACAATTTAAATCACAGAAACAGATTAAAACAGTCTCCTAAAAACACACTCTGCAAGATGTATGTAGCCTTTTTACTTAGAAGAAAGGGGGGGGGGTTATGTGCCACAAATTAGCAAAGGAATTCACACAGTAACGGCAAAAACACATGTTAAAAAAACACCATATTAAATGAGGCCAGGCTGTCTGAAACACAGAGAGTCCACAGTAAAACAGACACATGTAGCTGAAATAAACACTTTTGAACAAATAGTACTTTTTCCCAGAAATATCTCAGGCCTCCATACCTAGGTCTTTTTGTAATCCTTGAACACTGAGCTGTATCAGGACGCAGGGAAGATGCTAAGGCTCACAAAATGGTGATGGCTGTTTTGGGCTTCCCTCCACAAACTTAAGGGACCAGAGCAGGTGTGGGGGGGGGCGTGGCTCAGGTGCAACAGGGACTCAGAGAGCCAATCAGCTAAGTCCAGTCTCTGTGGGCAGGGGGAAAGGCACCTGCTGCTCTATTCAGAATCTCCTAGGATACAGACAGGCTGAATCCACACTTCCAAGCTAGCAGGGTCTACTTTCGAGGTAAGGGAGAGATTGTTTAAAAAACAAACACTGGAATACTGCTGGGCGCGACTCTGAAATTAGGCTTTTTTAAAGGCAAAAAACAGGGGGGCAGACAGTTTTTAAAAACAATTTAAATCACAGAAACAGATTGAAACAGTCTCCTAAAAACACACTTTGCAAGATGTGTGTAGCCTTTTTACTTAGAAGAAAAGGGGGGGGGTGGGATGTGCCACAAACTAGAAAGGAAATTCACACAGTCACAGCAAAAACTATTTTTTTTTAAATCACCACTTTAAAAGAGGCCAGGCTGCCTGATACACAGAGACTCCACAGTAAAACGTAAACAGGAAACTGAAATAAACACTTTTGAACAAATAATACTAATCACCCAGAAAAATCTCAGGGCTCTTTACCTAGGTCTTTTTGCAATCCTTGAACACTGGGCTGTATCAGGACACAGGGAAGATGCTGAGGCTTCTCAAAATGGAGGTTGCTGTCTTGGTATTCCCTCCACAAACTTAAGGTGCCAGAGCAGGTGTGGGACGGCGGGGCTCAGGTGCAACAGGGACTCAGACAGCCAATCAGCTAAGTCCAGTCCCTGTGGGCAGGGGGAAAGGCAGCTGCTGCTCTATTAAGAATCTCCTTGGATACAGACAGACTGAATCCACACTTCCAAGCTAGCAGAGTCTACTTTCCAGGTAAGGGAGAGATTCTTTAAAAAACAAACACTGGAATACTGCTGGGCGCACTCTCAAATCGGGCTTTTTTAAAGCCAAAAAACAGGGAGCCTGAGAGTTTGTAAACACAATTTAAATCACAGAAACAAATTAAAACAGTCTCCTATAAACACACTCTGCAAGATGTATGTAGCCTTTTTACTTAGAAGATAAAAGGGGGATGGGGGCTATGTGCCACAAACTAGCAAGGCAATTCACACAGTCAGAGCAAAAACAAATTTGAAAAAACACCACTTTAAAAGGGGCCAGGCTGCCTGAAACACAGAGAGTCCACAGTAAAACAGAAACAGGTAGATGAAATAAACACTTTTAAACAAATCATACTATTTACCCAGACAAATCTCAGGGCTCCTTAACTAGGTCTTTATGCAATCCTTGAACACTGGGCTCTATCAGGACACAGGGAAGATGCTGAGGGTCACAAAATGGAGGTGGCTGTCTTGGATTTCCCTCCACAAACTTAAGGGGCCAGAGCAGGTGTGGGGGGGCGAGCCTCAGGTGCAACAGTGACTCAGGGAGCCAATCAGCTAAGTCCAGTCCCTGTGGTCAGTGGGAAAGGCAACTGCTCCTCTATTAGGAATCTTCTCAGATACAGATAGGCTGAATCCACACTTCCAAGCTAGCAGAGTCTACTTTCCAGTTAAGGGAGATATTGTTTGAGAAACAAACACTGGAATACTGCTGGGCGCGCACTCAGAAATCAGGCTTTTTTAAAGTTAAAAAAATAGGGGGCAGACAGTTTTTGAGCACAAAGTAAATCACAGAAACAGATTAAAACAGTCTCCTAAAAACACGCTCTGCAAGATGTATGTAGCCTTTTTACTTAGAGGAGAAAAAAAGGGGGGGCTTATGTGCCACAAACTAGCAAGGCAATTCACACAGTCACGGCAAAAACAAGTTTTAAAAAAAAGCACCACTTTAAAAGAGGCCAGGCTGCCTGAAACACAGAGAGTACACAGTAAAGCAGACACAGGTAGCTGAAATAAATACTTTTGAACAAATAATACTATTTACCTAGAAAAATATCAGGGCTCCTTACCTAGGTATTTTTGCAATCCTTGTACACTGGGCTGTATCAGGACACAGGGGAGATGTAGAGGCTCACAAAATGGAGGTGGCTTTCTTGGGCTTCCCTGCACAAACTAAAGGGGCCAGAGCAGGTGTGGGGAGGCAGGCCTCAGGTGCAACAGGGACTCAGGGAGCCAATCATCTAGGTCCAATCCCTGTGGTCAAAGGGAAAGGCAACTGCTGCTCTATTTTGAATATCCTTGGATACAGACAGACTGAATCCACACTTCCAAGGTACCAGAGTCTACTTTCCAGGTAAGGGAGAGATTGTTTAAGAAACACACACTGAATACTGCTGGGCATGCACTCTGAAATCAGGCTTTTTTAAAGGCAAAAAAACAGGGGGGCAGACAGTTTTTAAGCACAATTTATATCACAGAAACAGATTGAAACAGTCTCCTAAAAACACACTCTGCAAGATGTATGTAGCCTTTTTACTTAGAAGAAAAGGGGGGGGGGTTATGTGCCACAAACTAGCAAGGCAATTCACACAGTCACAGCAAAAAACACATTAAAAAAAAAAATACACCACTTTAAAATAGGCCAGTCTGCCTGAAACACTGAGAGTACACAGTAAAACAGACGCAGGTAGCTGAAATAAACACTTTTGAACAAATAATACTATTTACCTAGAAAAATCTCATGACTCCTTACCCAGGTCTTTTTGCTATTCTTGAACACTGGGAAGTATCAAGAAACAGGGAAGATGCTGAAGCTCACAAAATGGAGGTGACTGTCTTGGGCTTCCCTCCACAAACTTAAGGGGCCAGAGCATGTGTGGGGGGACGGGGCTCAGGTGCAACAGGGACTCAGAGAGCCAATCAGCTAAGTCCAGTCCCTGTGTGGAGGGGGAAAGGCAGCTGCTGCTCTATTCAGAATCTCCTTGAATACAAACAAGCAGAATCCACAATTCCAAGCTAGCAGAGTCTACTTTCCAAGTAAGGGAGAGATTGTTTCAAAAACAAACAATGGAATACTGCTGGGCGCGCACTCTGAAATCAGGGATTTTTAAAGGCAAAGATCAGGGTGGCAGAAAGTTTTTAAACACAATTTCAATCACAGAAACAGATTAAAACAGTCTCCTAAAAACACACTCTGCAAGATGTATATAGCCTTTTTACTTAGAAGAAAAAAGGTGGGGATATGTGCCACAAACTAGCAAGGCAATTCACACAGTCACTGCAAAAATTGAATTTTAAAAAAAAACACCACTTTAAAAGCGACCAGGCTGCCTGAAACACAGAGACTCCACAGTTAAACAGACACAGGTAGCTGAAATAAACACTTTTGAACAAATAATACTATTTACCCAGAAAAATCTCAGGGCTCCTTCCCTAGGTCTTTTTGCAATCCTTGAAAACTGGGCTGTATCAGGACAATGGGAAGATGCTGAGGCTCACAAAATGGAGGTGGCTGTCTTGGGCTTCCCTCCACAAACTTAAGGGGCCAGAGCAGGTGTGGGACGGTGGGGCTCAGGTGCAACAGGGACTCAGAGAGCCAATCAGCTACGTCAAGTCCCTGTGGGCAGGGGGAAAGGCAGCTGCTGCTCTATTGAGAATCTCCTTGGATACAGACAAGCTGAATCCACACTTCCAGGCTAGCAGAGTCTACTTTCCAAGTAAGGGAGAGATTGTTTAAAAAACAAACACTGGAATACTGCTGGTCGCGCACTCTGAAATCGGGCTTTTTTAAAGGTTGAAAACAGGGGGGCAGACAGTTTTTAAACACAATTTAATTCACAGAAACAGATTAAAACAGTGTACTAAAAACACACTGTGCAAGATGTGTGTAGCCTTTTTGCTTATAAGAAAAAAGGGGGGGGTTAGGTGCAAAAACTAGCAAGGCAATTCACACAGTCACAGCAAAGACACATTTAAAAAGAAAAACACTTTAAAAGAGACCAGGCTGCCTGAAACATAGAGTCCATAGTTAAACAGACAAAGGTAGCTGAAATAAACACTTTTGAACAAATTATAGTATTTACCCAGAAAAATCTCAGGGCTCCTTACCTAGGTCTTTTTGCAATCCTTGAAAACTGGGCTGTATCAGGACACAGGGAAGATGCTGAGGCTCACAAAATGGAGATGGCTGTCTTGGGCTTCCCTCCCCAAACTTAAGGGGCCAGAGTAGATGTGGGGCGGCGGGACTCAGGTGCAACCGGGACTCAGGGAGCCAATCAGCTGCGTCCAGTCCCTGTGGGCAGGGGGGAAGGAAACTGCTGCTCTATTCAGAAACTCCATGGATTCAGACAGGCTGAATCCACAATTCCAAGCTAGCAGAGTCTACTTTCCAGGTAAGGGAGAGATTGTTTAAAAAACAAACCTGTAATACTGCTGGGCCGCACTCTGAAATAGGAGAATTTTAAAGGCAAAGATCAGGGGGGGCAGACAGTTTTTAAACACAATTTCAATCACAGAAACAGATTAAAACAGTCTCCTAAAAACACACTCTGCAAGATGTATATAGTCTTTTTACTAGAAGAAAAAAGGTGGGGGTATGTGCCACAAACTAGCAAGGCAATTCACACAGTCACTGCAAAAATTGAATTTAAAAAAAAAACACCACTTTAAAAGCGACCAGGCTGCCTGAAACACAGAGAGTCCACAGTAAAACAGACGCAGGTAGCTGAAATAAACACTTTTGAACAAATAATACTATTTACCTAGAAAAATCTCATGACTCCTTACCCAGGTCTTTTTGCTATTCTTGAACACTGGGAAGTATCAAGAAACAGGGAATATGCTGAAGATCACAAAATGGAGGTGGCTGTCTTGGGCTTCCATCCACAAACTTAAGGGGCCAGAGCATGTGTGGGGTGACGGGGCTCAGGTGCAACAGGGACTCAGAGAGCCAATCAGCTAAGTCCAGTCCCCGTGTGGAGGGGGAAAGGCAGCTGCTGCTCTATTCAGAATCTCCTTGAATACAAACAAGCAGAATCCACAATTCCAAGCTAGCAGAGTCTACTTTCCAAGTAAGGGAGAGATTGTTTCAAAAACAAACACTGGAATACTGCTGGTCGCGCACTGTGAAATCGGGCTTTTTTAAAGGTAGAAAGCAGGGGGGCAGACAGTTTTTAAACACAATTTAAATCAAAGAAACAGATCTAAACAGTCTCCTAAAAACACACTATGCAAGATGTATGTAGCCTTTTTCCTTAGAAGACAAAAGGGA
This sequence comes from Pleurodeles waltl, assembly GCF_031143425.1. Lineage (NCBI taxonomy): Eukaryota > Metazoa > Chordata > Amphibia > Caudata > Salamandridae > Pleurodeles > Pleurodeles waltl. The sequence continues at coordinate 479,213,332 of NC_090450.1, forward strand.
GGGGGGTTACGTGCCACAAAGTAGCAAGGCAATTCACACAGTCACAGCAAAAACAAATTAAAAAAAACACACCACTTTAAAAGAGTCCAGGCTGCCTGAAACACAGAGAGTCCACAGTTAAACAGACACAGGTAGCTGAAATAAACACTTTTGAACAAATAATACTATTTACCCAGAAAATTCTCAGGGCTCCTTACCTAGGTCTTTTTGCAATCCTTGAAAACTGGGCTGTATCAGGACACAGGGAAGATGCTGAGGCTCACAAAATGGAGATGGGTGTCTTGGGCTTCCCTCCACAAACTTAAGGGGCCAGAGTAGATGTGGGGGGACGGAACTCAGGTGCAACAGTGACTCAGAGAGCCAATCAGCTAAGTCCAGTCCCTGTGGCAGGAGACAAGGCAGCTGCTGCTCTATTCAGAATCTCCTTGGATACAGACAGGCTGAATCCACACTTCCAAGTTAGCAGAGTCTACTTTTCAGGTAAGGGAGAGATAATTTAAAAAACAAACACTGGAATACTCCTGGGCGTGCATTCTGAAATCAGGCTTTTTTTAAAGGCAAAAAACAGGGGGGCAAACAGTTTTTAAACACAATTTAAATCACAGAAACAGATTAAAACAGTCTCCTAAAAACACACTCTCCAAGATGTAAGCAGCCTTTTTACTTTGAAAAAAAAGGGGGGGTTAGGTGCCACAAACTAGCAAGACAATTCACACAGTCACAGCAAAAACGAATTTAAAAAAAAACACCACTTTGAAAGAGGCCAGGCTGCCTGAAACACAGAGACTCCACAGTAAAACAGAAACAGGTAGCTGAAATAAACACTTTTGAACATATAATACTATTCACCCAGAAAAAATTCAGGGCTCCTTACCTAGGTCTTTTAGCAATCCTTGAACACTGGGCTGTATCAGGACACAGTGAAGATGCTGAGGCTCACAAAATGGAGGTGGCTGTCTTGGGCTTCCCTCCACAAACTTAAGGGGCCAGAGCAGGTGTGGGGGTTGGGGCTCAGGTGCAACAGGGACTCAGAGAGCCAATCATCTAAGTCCAGTCCCTGTGGTAAAAGAATCTGCTGCTCTATTCAGAATCTCCTTGAATACAGACCGGCTGAATCAACACTTTCAAGCTAGCAGAGTCTACTTTCCAAGTAAGGGAGAGATTGTTTCAAAAACAAACACTGGAATACTGCTGGGCGCGCACTCTGAAATTGGGCTTTTTTTAATGCAAAAAACAGGGGTCAGACAGTTTTTAAACACAATTTAAATCACAGAAATAGATTCAAACAGTCTCCTAAAAACACACTCTGCAAGATGTATGTAGCCTTTTTACATCGAAAAAAAAAGTGGAGGGTAGTTATGTGCCACAAACTAGCAAGGCAATACACCCAGTCACGGCAAAAACAAATAAAAATAAAAACACCACTTTAAAAGAGGCCAGGCTGCCTGAAACACAAGGAGTCCACAGTAAAACAGACACAGGTAGCTGAAATAAACACTTTTGAACAAATAATACTATTTACCCAGAATAATTTCAGGGCTCCTTACCTAGGTCTTTTAGAAGTCCTTGAACACTGAGCTGTATCAGGACACAGGGAAAATGCTAAGGCTCAAAAAATAGAGGTGGCTGTCTTGGGCTTCCCTCCACAAACTTAAGGGTCCAGAGCTGGTGTGGGGGAGCGGGGCACAGGTGCATCAGGGACTCAGAGAGCGAATCAGCTAAGTCCAGTTCCTGTGGGCAGGGGTAAAGGCAGCTGCTGCTCTGTTCAGAATCTCCTTGGATACAGACAGGCTGAATCCACCCTTCCAAGCTAGCAGAGTCTACTTTCCAGGTAAGGGAGAGATTGTTTAAAAAACAAACACTGAAATACTGCTGGGTGCGCACTCTGAAATTGGGCTTTTTTAAAAGCAAAAAACAGGGGGAAGACAGTTTTTAAACACAATTTAAATCACAGAAACAGATTAAAACAGTCTCCTAAAAAGACACTCTGCAAGATGTATGTAGCCTTTTTACATCGAAGAAAAAAGGGGAGGGGAGTTATGTGCCACAAACTAGCAAGGCAATACACCCAGTCACTGCAAAAACAAAACAAAAATAAAAACACCACTTTAAAAGAGGCCAGGCTGCCTGAAACACAGGGAGTCCACAGTAAAACAGACACAGGTAGCTGAAATAAACACTTTTGAACAAATAATATTTACCCAGAAAAATTTCAGGGCTCCTTACCTTGGTCTTTTTGCAGTCCTTGAACACTGAGCTGTATCAGGACACAGGGAAAATGCTAAGGCTCACAAAATGGAGGTTGCTGTCTTGGGCTTCCTTCCACAAACTTAAGGGGCCAGAGAAGGTGTGGGCGCGGGTGGGGGTCAGGTGCTACAGGGACTCAGAGAGCCAATCAGCTAAGTCCAGTCCCTGTGGGCAGGGGGAAAGGCAGCTGCTGCTCTATTCAGAATCTCATTGGATACAGACAGGATGAATCCACACTCGAAAGCTAGCAGAGTCTACTTTCCAGGTAACGGAGAGATTGTTTAAAAAAAAAAATACTGGAATACTGCTGAGCGTGCACTCTGAAATCGGTCTTTTTTTAAAGGCAAAAAACAGTTGGGCAGACAGTTTTTAAACACAATTTAAATCACGGAAACAGATTAAAACAGTCTCCTAAAAACACACTCTGCAAGATGTATGTAGCCCTTTTACTTAGAAGAAAAGGGGGGGGTAAGTAAAAAGGCTACCTACATCTTGCAAAGGGGGTGGGATATGTGCCACAAACTAGCAAGGCAATTCACACAGTCACGACAATAACAAATTAAAACAAACACCACTTTAAAAGAGCCCAGGTTGCCTTAAACGCAGAGAGTCCACCGTAAAACAGACACAGGTAGATGAAATGAACACTTTTGAACAAATAATACTATTTACTCAGAAAAATCTCAGAGCTCCTTACCTAGGTCTTTTTGCAATCCTTGAACACTGGGCTGTATCAGAACACAGGGAAGATGCTGAGGCTCACAAAATGAATGTGGCTGTCTTGGGCTTCCCTACACAAACTTAAAGGGTCAGAGCAGGTGTGGGACGGAGGGACTCAGGTGCAACAGGGACTCAGAGAGCCAATCAGCTAAGTCCAGTCCCTGAGGCAGGAGGAAAGGCAGCTGCTGCTCTATTCAGAATCTCCTTGGATACAGACAGGCTGAATCCACACTTCCAAGTTAGCAGAGTCTACTTTTCAGGTAAGGGAAAGATTATTTAAAAAACAAACACTGGAATACTGCTGGGCGTGCACTCTGAAATCAGGCTTTTTTAAAGGTAAAAACAGGGGGGCAAACAGTTTTTGAACACAATTTAAATCACAGAAACAGGTTAAAACAGTCTCCTAAAAACACACTCTGCAAGATGTATGTAGGTTTTTTACTTAGAAGATAAAAGGGGGAGGGGAGTTATGTGCCACAAACGAACAAGGCAATTCACACAGTCACTGCAAAAACTAATTTAAAAAAAAACACCACTTTAAAAGAGGCCAGGCTGCCTGAAACACAGGGAGTCCACAGGAAAACAGACACAGGTAGCTGAAATAAACACTTTTGAACAAATAATACTATTTATCCAGAAAAATCTCAGGGCTCCTTACCTAGGTCTTTTTGCAATCCTTGAACACTGGGCTGTATCAGGACACAGTGAAGATTCTGAGGCTCACAAAATGGAGGTTGCTGTCTTTGGCTTCCCTCCACAAACTTAAGAGGCCAGAGCAGGTGTTGGGGGGTGGGGCTCAGGTGCAACAGGGACTCAGAGAGCCAATCAGCTTAGTCCAGTCCCTGTGGGTAGGGGGAAAGGAAGCTGCTGCTCTATTCAGAATCTCCTAGAATACAGACAAACTGAATCCACACTTCCAAGCTAGCAGAGTCTACTTTCCAAGTAAGGGAGAGATTGTTTCAAAAACAAAGAATGGAATACTGCTGGGCGTGCACTATGAAATTGGGCTTTTTTTAAAGGCAAAACACAGGGTGGGCAGACAGTTTCCAAACACAATTTAAATCGAAGAAACAGATTGGAACAGTCTCCTAAAAACACACTCTGCCACTCTGCAAGATGTGTGTAGCCTTTTTACTTAGAAGAAAAAAGGGAAACTAGAAAGGCAATTCACACAGTCACAGCAAAAACAAATAAAAAAAAAAAACTTTAAAAGAGGCCAGGCTGCCTGAAACACAGAGAGTCCACCGTAAAACAGAAACAGATAGCTGTACTAAACACTTTTGAACAAATAATACTATTTACAAAGAAAATTCTCAGGGCTCCTTACCTAGGTCTTTTTGCAATCCTTGAACACTGGGCTGTATAAGGACACAGGGAAGATGCTGAGGCTCACAAAACTGAGGTGGCTGTCATGGGCTTCCCTCCACAAACTTAAGGGGCCAGAGCAGGTGTTGGGGGACGGGGCTCAGGTGCAACAGGGACTCAGAGAGCCAATCAGCTAAGTCTAGTCCCTGTGGGCAGGGGAAAGGTAGCTGCTGCTCTATTCAGAATCTCCTTGAATACAGACAGACTGACTCCACACTTCCAAGCTAGCAGAGTCTACTTTCCAAGTAAGGGAGAGATTGTTTCAAAAACAAACAATGGAATACTGCTGGGCGCGCACTCTGTAATCAGTTAATTTTAAAGGCCAAAATCAGGGGGGCAGACAGTTTCTAAACACAATTTAAATCACAGAAACAGATTAAAACAGTCTCCTAAAAACACACTCTGCAAGATGTATGTAGCCTTTTTACTTAGAAAATAAAAGAGGGGGGTTATGTGCCACAAACTAGCAAGGCAATTCACACAGTAACGGCAAAAACAAATTTAAAAAAAACACCGCTTTAAAAGAGGCCAGGCTGCCTGAAACACAGAGAGTACACAGTAAAACAGACACAGGTAGCTGAAATAAACACTTTTGAACAAATGATACTATTTAACCACAAAAATCTCAGGGTTCCTTACCTGGGTCTTTTTGCAATCCTTGAACACTGGGCTGTATCAGGACACAGGGAAGATACTGAGGCTCACAAAATGGAGGTGGCTGTCTTGGGCTTCCCTCCACAAACTTAAGGGGCCAGAGCAGGTGTGGGGGGAGGGGCTCAGGTGCAACAGGACTCAAAGAGCCAATTAGTTAAGTCCAGTCCCCGTGGGCAGGGGGAAAGGCACCTGCTGCTCTATTCAGAATCTCCTTGGATACAAACAGGCTGAATCCACACTTCCAAACAGGCTGAATCCACACTTCCAAGCAGGCAGAGTCTACTTTTCGGGTAAGGGAGAGATTGCTTAAAAAACAAACACTGGAATACTGCTGGATGCGCACTCTGAAATCGGGCTTTTTTAAAGGCAAAAAACAGAGGGGCAAACAGTCTTTAAAAACAATTCAAATCAAAGAAACAGATTAAAACAGTCTCCAAAAAACACACTCTGCAAGATGTATGTAGCCTTTTTACTTAGAAGAAAGGAGGGGGGGGGGTTATGTGCCACAAACTAGGAAGGCAATTCACACAGTAACGGCAAAAACAAATAAAAAAAAAACAGCGCTTTAAAAGAGGCCAGGCTGCCTGAAACACAGAGAGTCCACAGTAAAACAGAAACAGGTAGCTGAAATAAACACTTTTGAACAAATAATACTATTCACCCAGAAAAATCTCAGGGCTCCTTACCTAGGTCTTTTTGCAATCCTTGAACACTGGGTTGTACCAGGACACAGGGAAGATGCTGAGGCTCACAAAATGGAGGTGGCTGTCTTGGGCTTCCCTCCACAAACGTAAGGGGCCAGAGCAGGTGTGGTGGGAGGGGCACAGGTGCAACAGGACTCAGAGAGCCAATTAGCTAAGTCCAGTCCCTGTGGGCAGGGGGAAAGGCACCTGCTACTCTATTCAGAATCTTCTTGGATTCAGACAGACTGAATCCACACTTCCAAGCAGGCAGAGTCTACTTTTCAGGTAAGGGAGAGATTGCTTAAAAAACAAACACTGGAATACTGCTGGATGCGCACTCTGAAATCGGGCTTTTTTAAAGGCAAAAAACAGAGGGGCAAACAGTTTTTAAACACAATTCAAATCACAAAAACAGATTAAAACAGTCTCCTAAAAACCAACTCTGCAAGATGTATGTAGCCTTTTTACTTAGATGAAAAAAGGGGGAGGGGGGCTATGTGCAAAAAACTAGCAAGGCAATTCACACAGTCACGGCAAAAAACGATTAAAAAAAAAACACCACTTTAAAAAAGGCCAGGCTGCCTGAAACACAGAGAGTCCACAGTAAAACAGACACAGGTAGCTGAAATAAACTATGTCCAGTCCCTGTGGACAGGGGGGAAGGCAGCTGCTGCTCTATTCAGAATCTCCTTGGATACAGACAGTCTGAATCCACACTTCCAAGCTAGCAGAGTCTACTCTCCACATAAGGGAGAGATTGTTTAAAAAACAAACACTAGAGGGGGCGTGTTCAGGGCGTCAAGATGGCGGTCACACTTTTGTAGTGCTCAGGATCACTCCGTCATCTGCCTCTCATAAAATCACTATCCGTACACATCAACACCGTGAACGCTTCATCAGGGTTCCTTTATTGTGCCCTGTCTCGTGTGGCGGGTTCCCGGCCCTCACAGCCCCGTGAAACCGAGGTTTTGGCTGCCTAGCGTTCGACCACTGTTTATCCTGATCAAGATGGCGGCTAAGGGACGGACCTGAGGCACGGCCCGCTGCGACGGAAAGGCGGCGGCCTGGACGGCCTGGAGGCAGGGCTGCGGCCCCTGAGCCAGAGAAGTTGCGGGTCACGGCCGGGGCCGCTGTGACTGGGAGAAATCAAGGTAGTCCCCGGGCCGGCAGCACCGCGATTCTCTGGGCCCCTGATTTTTTCCCCCCTTCCCTTGGTTACTGAGGGCTGGGAAGGGGGGCGTTCCGTGGGCCAGAGGCCAGGGTGCTCGGCCGCGAATTGTGTGGGGCCCTGCCAGGCACAGAGCCTGATATTAGGAGGAAGACCTGCAGACCGCTGTGAGGGCCGCCTGAGCGGACGGGTGCTCGCTGGGGCACGGGAACCTCTACTGATGCTGCTATAGGCCGGGACACAGGACGGGATGGAGGGCCTACCAGGGGTGTGATCAGCCAGAGGACCGAACCGGCGGGCTCGTTGCCCCCCTCCCCCCCAAGATAAGAGACTCCGTGGCAGAGAGGGGCCGCCCGGGCTGGAGCCCGGGAGAGGGTTTTGGAGCCCAGGGCTGGCTGCAGTCCGGGGCCTAGACATTACATCGCCTCGAGGGCGGCCAACTACGGACCGTGTTGCGGTGACGCGCTCCACACTGGTCTCCCCAGGAGAGGGGAAAGAAGAAATTAAGTAACAATAACAAGCATCAACCACAAACGTGGGACAAACACTGGGATACCGAGAGGCGAATCTGGACCTTTGGGCCCCGTGAGCAGAGAGGGGCCTGATCTCCGTCCTTCGGACCATGGTGGGGTGCAGTCTGAAGATAACACGTTAGGGATTACAAGTAGTGCCTCCCTTTTCACCCTTTCCTTATTCTCTGACCGCCCCTCCTCCGGACGCCAGGCATCCTTACCAGCTGGACAAGGGAGGAGTCCCAGGACCATATCGAGTGAATAAAAATGCTGCCGGGGTAAAGGACATAGAAGGGGATAGGACAATAACAAAACGAAACAGTAAGATGAAATAAACTCTGCAACACCGTGTTCCCCCAATACCCCTGGAACTATCTAATAGATTCATAAATTAGGATATACCACAGGGGGAATCAGATTAGATCCCCACGAATCTCCCATCGGGCCCTACAGTAGGGCAGAACAAAATTGACCGATCACTGCAACCTTAGAGAGGTTAGAACCACACCCAACATCATGGGCAAAGACAAAGCGATCAAACAAACAACGGCACAAACTCGTATGGACCAATTCACCACAGGTACAGTGGGCCCACAGTCGGTAGGCCCAACCACAAATGGTGGTAGTAACCCACAAACATCGTCCTGCGACCTGGCGGCAATCCTTCAGGCGATTCAGGCCTCCCAGACAGCAGTCGAATCAAAAATAGGGGAGGTCGGAGTGGATGTCGCCCTGAACTGGCAAGATCTCCACAATGCAGTATCCCGAATCACAGAGGCCGAGTCGAGAAACTCCATGGCAGAAGATGAAATAACTCTAAAAACCCAAATCTCAATGCTGACCAAACCCACCTCAGATCTACACAGGAGGGCTGAAGACGCCGAAAACAGATCTCGACGTAACAATCTTCGCCTAGTGGGTCTTCCCGAGGCCACTGCAGAATCTTCATTGGATACATTCCTAGAGGAGTGGTTGCCGGCAGACCACCTCACGCCATGGTTCACAATTGAACAAGCCCATAGGTCGCTGCGCACAAGGCCTCCGCCCGTCTCCCCACCCAGGCCAGTAATAATCTGCCTCTTCAACTCCAAAGACAGAGACTGGGTCCTGCGGCAGGCTCGCTCTAGGGGAGACCTCCTCTGCAATGGAACAAAAGTACTCCTTTTCCCGGATTACACATTACAGGTACAGCAACAACGCCACTCGTTCATGGAAGTGAAACAAAAGCTTAGATCAATGGACATCCAGTATAGTCTCCTGTTTCCAGCCAGCCTCCGGGTGATCTATAATAATAAAACCTACTTCTTTGAGCAGCCAACCGCGGCATGGACCTGGCTAACGGAAGAAACCCCACTAGATATGCACAGAACAGGATCACAGCCACCGCTTAAGACAACACCAGCTCACCCAAGGGTCAAACAACCGACGCGCAGTCAGTGCACACTCTCTCAGAAACGAAGAGGAAGACATAGATCCAGCTCGGACTCCCCTCCCGGGGCTCATCGATTGGAACCCAGACACCCACAATCAAAAGAGAATTCCAAAGCCACCCTGACAAGCCTGAAACCACAGGACACAACCAAGATCCAGCTAGAGACACAAGAAGACTCTGACTTGTCCAGTAGTCCAATCCTGTGACTGCATAGGTGCAACTTATTCTGGGAAAGACTTAAGACAATGAACACAGAAATAGAAGCATTATTTATTTATTTTTTTTGTCCTCATATTCATCACCCCTGCTTTGTTTGGGTAGGAAAAGCACTGGCACGGCAGGTGACAGCGTGCCTCCAGGTATATAATCCATACCTCGGTTGATCCATCTCACCTGTTCTACTAATTGTACTTTTCCCATACGAATGTCATCGATCAAGAATTGTTACTTTCTAGAACCCGATCATAGCCAAAGCAGCACCCCAAAAGGGAGGGGGGGAGATCTAATCATTGGACTTTAAGAGTTCAAAAATTCAAAAAATTTTAAAGGGAAGAGACAAAACAAAAGAACCTATACAGCATAGAATAATATGTTATTGATACACATTTTCCCAATACAACCAAAAGTTATATTTTCTAGACAGGGGACACCGTTGTTCCAATGTACAAATTCAATTTACAGATGTTTGCCAGTCCAACACATGAGGAGGAAGAGGATCAATCCATTTACGACAAATTTCTCGCCTAGCTAGAAGGATTAATATAAACAGCAAATACTCCTGCTGAACTGACAATTTCTGGTAGTTTGTATCCTGTTCCTGAACCCCAAACACCACTATTGCTAGGTTTAAAACTAAGTTAACATTAAAGATTACCTTTAAGATACTCCCTATATCCCCCCAGTAATTCAACAACTTAGAGCATTGCCAAAACATATGGATATCATCAGCCTTATCTTCCCCACACCTTGGACAATTTTTCTGAGTTTTCCCCAATAGCTGTTAATTTGGCCGGAGTCCAGTAAACCCTATGGAGTGTAAACAAATGATTTTTCTTCAGCCCTGCTGGACTGGTGGTAAGCCACAATATTGAACAAGACTTTTGCCACAATGCTATAACATCTAAAGTTGGAAAAATCGCTCCCCACTTTGACAGGGGAAGGGATGCACTATCCTCTGTTGATTCCAACAAAGCATGGTACCATAATGCAACCTCTTTATTAATGATTTTCTGGTTTAGCTTCCCTTCCCATATGCTCCTCCCTATTTCTCCATTTCGACGAGACTTTACCCAACTAGGGCCCATATTTATACTTTTTGACGCTAAACTGCGCTAACGCAGTTTAGCGTCAAAAAGTTTTGCGCCGGCTAACGCCATTCTGAAGCGCCATGCGGGCGCCGTATTTATCGAATGGCGTTAGCCGGCGCAAGCAGACCGGCGCTGCCTGGTGTGCGCGAGAAAAACCATGTACACCAGGCAGCGCCGGCGTAGGGGGAAAATGGCGCATGGGCGTCGTAAAATGGGGCAAGTCAGGTTACGTCGAAAAAATCGTCGTAACTCGACTTGCGCCATTTTTTTTCGACGCCCATCCCCCATCAACATGACTCCTATCATTGTAAAGATAGGAGTCATGCCCCCTTGCCCAATGGCCATGCCCAGGGGACTTATGTCCCCTGGGCATGGTCATTGGGCATAGTGGCATGTAGGGGGGCACAAATAAGGCCCCCCTATGCCACAAAAAAAAATTTAAAAATAACAAAAATTATACTTACCTGAACTTACCTGTACTTCACTGGGATGGGTCCCTCCATCCTTGGGTGTCCTCCTGGAGTGGGCAGGGGTGGCAGGGGGGGTCCCTGGGGGCAGGGGAGGGCACTGTGGGCTCATTTTGAGCCCACTTGTCCCTTAACGCCATCCCTGACCCAGGCGTTAAAAAGCGGCGCAAATGCGCCGTTTTTGGCCACGCCCACTCCCGGGCGTCATTTTTGCCCGGGAGTATAAATACTACGTAAAGGCCTGGGAGTCATTTTTTTAGACGGGAACGCCTCCCTTGCATCTCATTAACGCAAGGAAGGGGTTCACGCTAAAAAATGACGCTCACTCCGGGCACTTTGGCGCCCGAAGCGTCTAACGCCATAGTATAAATATGGCGTTAGTTGGCGTTAGTTTAGCGTCGAATTTGCGTCGAAAAAAACGACGCAAATTCGGTGCAACCAGAGTATAAATACGGCCCTAGATATCTGAAGGTACTTAAATCTGGAAACTGTTCCACCAGTACCTTCCTGGAATGCACACCAACTTAACAATTCAACTCCTTCTATTAACTGGCCACATCTTACCATCCCACTTGCTCTCAAAGGAGTTGATAGTTTGTCTATAAGGCATTCCGGAGTGCCAGGAGAATCCCAAATGGGAGCCGAACTACAAAAATACGGTATCTCTAACACCCTCCGAAAATACATCCAAACATTGCATGCATGTCTGGGAAGTTTCAAACGAACTTTCTTAAAGTACCTGGGGTGACCAAATTTATATAAAAAATGGTCTGCTCCTTCTTCGAGGTGTGCCGTTAATGCTCTCCAGACTAAATCGTGCTCTGACTTTTTATTCAATAAGACTCTAATGTTTTTTAATTGGAAAGCCAAATAGTACATAAAAAGGTCTGGAGACGCGATCCCCCCCACTCTCTTTTTCTACTCATCTTTTTCCAAGCAATCCTTACTCCCTTGGAAGCCCATACAAATGAGGATAAGTCCCCCTGTAGTTTTTTAAACCAGCTCTTCTTGAACTCTAGTGGGATAGTGTTAAATAAAAAAGTCAATTTTGGAAGAATACACATCTTCAAAATGTTGGATCTTCCAATTATTGTAAGAGGAAGAGCGGCCCACGCCTTTAACAGTTTTTTGGTTTCCCTATATGCTATGTCAAAGTTCAATTTAGCTACCTCATTAAGATCAGCTGCTAATCGAATACCCAAGTATCTGATCTCTTGTTTAACTAAGGGGGAAGCATATGACAAGTTCCAACACATTATTTCCGTCTTTTCTGCGTTTATGCTGTACCCGGAAAATCTACCAAATTGTTCCATCAAGGCGATGACCCTAGGTAGAGTAGACCTAACATCACTCGTGTATATCATCAAATTGTCTGCGTATAACGCTAGTTTTTTTTCCCAACCCCCAATTCGAAATGGAATAATCTCCTTAGAAGACCGAAGTAAAGTAGCCAAGGGTTCAATGTATAAATTGGAAAGCAAGGGAGATAGGGGGCAACCCTGTTGCGTACCCCGCCAGATCCTAAATTCTTATGATAATTGGCCACTAACCAGGATTCTCGCTGAGGGGCATCTATACAATTCCCCTATCGCCCTGACGAAAGGGGTTCCCGAGCCCGCTTTTTCCAACACCACCTTTAAAAACAACCAATTAACGCGATCAAAGGCCTTGGCCGCATCAAAAGTCAAAATCGCCAATGGCGCCTTCTCGTGTTCCGCCAAATCTACTGCAGCAAATAACTCGTGAGTTATCTCGTGAAGCTGCCTCCCCTTCATGAAACCCTTTTGGTCCCGATGGATCAGATTGCCGATGGCTCTCCCCAATCTCTTAGCTAAGATTCCTGTATAAAGTTTATAGTCCGCGTTCAGCAAGGAGATGGGCCTATAGGAGGAACAAGACGATGAATCCTTACCTGGCTTTAACAATAAGCAGATTATCGCCTCTCTCCAGGAATTAGGAATTTGGGCCCCTTCTATCAACATAGAATTAAATAGCTCTAATAAGAATGGAGTAAGTTCATCCCCCAAAGCCTTGTATAATTCATTAGGTAGACTATCTGGCCCGCTGCCTTACCTTTTTTCAACGCCTTTAAACCTTCAACCAACTCAGCCTCATTTAGCTTATCGTTCAATAAGAGCATTTTAGACTCCTCTAAAGCTGGGAGGTATGCTTTATCTAAAAATTCTCTTACCGGCTCTTCCAAGTTAACCAAACTTTCTGAATATATCTCCTGAAAAAAGGATACGAATGCCCCCTCAATCTCTTCTTGCTCCGTGCAGGTCTGATTCGTAAGATCTGATTTGACTGATAAAATGTGCTTTTTGGAAAGGTCCGACTTAACCTTCCACGCTAACAATTTACTGCAACCTTCTCCATATTCAAAGTGTGCATATTGACTACTTTCCCACTTTAACCTACAGCGATTTTCCAAAAAGGAGTCTAAGCTAGACCGAACCTTTTCCTCTTGACAAGACAGCTCCTTTAATAAGTCCTTTTTCCCTTCTAACCGCGCATTATACATTGAGACTTGAAGCGTTTTTAATGACAATTCCATATTTCCCAGCTTTTCCCTCTCTTCCCGATACTTATATGATGCTAGGCTGACTAACCTCCCTCTTATATAGGCCTTAAACGCATCCCAAACACACCACAAACTTGCTGTTCCTTGATTCACATGGAAAAATTCTCCAGTGTCTTTTTTTAACGCTTCTGCTATTGCGTCGTCTAGAAATAAAGCACAATTAATTGTGCTCCTAGTAGTCCTATTAATGACCCTGATGTCCGAGTGTAGTATTACTGCTGAATGATCTGACAAGTATGCTATATTGTGGGCTACCCTTCTTACCTCTGGGCATAAACTTTTATGAATTAGAAAAAAATCTATTCTGGATCTATGCCCATATTTTTTATTGTGAAATGTATATCTATCTCCTTCACCCCTTCTCCAATGCCAAACATCTACCAAGCCTAAATCCTGCATCGCTTGTTTCACCAGTGCCCTTGTTTTAGGTGAATTTACTGTACCCCGGGGGGTTGACTTGTCCTGTGCAGGGTCTAGCAATATATTAAAATCCCCACCTAATACCACTGGGTACCTAGCTGAAAGTAGAATATTAAATAGGTCTTGAAATGGCGTTGGGTCGTCAATGTTTGGCCCGTAATAACCCGCCACTGAAATCCAGTGACCGCATACACACAGCTCTACCACTACCCACCTCCCTCTGGAGTCAACATGTACTGTTCCTGCCTTAAACCTCATGGATTTCTTAATCAAAACTGCCACACCTTTTATTCTACTGGTTTGAGAAGAGCATACGCTAAATGAAACCCAATTCAGCCGTTTAAGCCAGGTCTCCCACTCACTTTGATGAAGATGAGTTTCCTGCAGTATAATGATCTCCTCCTCAACCAATCGTAAATACTCAAAGATCTTCCTCCTCCTACCGGGCACCCTTAACCCATTCACATTCCAAGAGAGGAATCTCAACCTTACATTGACATGCATGAACATTCGTAGAGAGAAGGAAGAAAAAAGGAGAACACCGAACCCCCGACCTATGTAGACAAGATATGAGGACTTTCTTATTTTTGTCATTTTCAACCCACCAAACCCAAAACAAACCCCAACACCCCTTGCCTCCCACCCCTACACCCAACACCAACATGACCCCAAAACCACACCCCCCCCCCAGAGGAACCCTCCCTATTTCTACTGGGATAACCATCCTGTTATCCTCACTTCGAACTCCTCGCCGGACGGGACTTTCCACTAGATCTTATTGAGACGCCTTAATCTGATCTATAAATGTGCTGACCTCCCCGGGATCTCTCATATTATACATTTTATTCTTCCACATTATGAGGAGAGCGGCCGGGAACCTTAGTTGAACTGTAGCCCCAAGTTCACGGAGCTCCCGCATGAAGTTTCCCAGCTCCCACTGCCTGTCTAACGTTGCCTTAGACACATCTGATCTTATCCTAAAAGACCAATCCCCTTTGGGGAAAGCTCCAACCTTGAGGGCTTCTGACAAGATTCTTTCCTTTATAGAGAATGTGTTAAAATTTATCAAGATCCTCCTGGGGTTTTTCCTTCCTGGATTTTTCTTGAAAGGATCACGATGGACTCTCTGAATATCGTCTTCCAAATTAATCCCTGCTATATTAGGGAGGACCTCCTTAATCAACGTTATCACATAGCCCTTAATATCTTCCCCTTCCAAGCCCTCTGGGACTCCCAGGAGCCTGATATTATTTCTCCTCATGTTATTTTCCAATATTTCCAATTTGTCCTGCAACAACTTTTCTCCCCGTTTTAATTGTAAAATGTCCTTAGATTGAGCTAACACTCGCTCCTCATGGGCCTCAATCACCGCCTCTAACTTCCCCAACTGGTCTGTTAACAGGTTGATTTTACTTTCCAAGACTTCACAGGCTTCCCGAATCCTAGTTTGATTAGTTTCTGAAATCTCGAATTTTCCCCTAATCTCTTTAGTAAGAGAGATTAACAGAGCCTGTACGTCCAAGTCATGTGATTTTGATCCACTAGAGGAATTACCGTCAACTTCCAGCAAGGGTAGTGTCTTAGGAGGGCCCTCTCTCAGCGTAGCTGGTTCCTTATCTAATAGTTTTTGAGCTGGGCCAACAGCTGAACCACCTTCAACTAGCTTTAAAACCCCTAACTCGCCTAAGACCGGTTGAGCGTCTGCCATGGCTTGTGGTGGAGGGATTGTGGTCTGAAAATACCTTGTAATCAACGAATCGCTCCTCCCCTGGAGCTCAATTTGACTTTCCTCCCGGTGGGGTAAAGGGTGATCCACGAGTAATGTTGTGTAGTTTGACCCCTCACCGTGGGTTTTAGGATCTGAGTCCGCTGTGCCTGTTGTTATAGTCCCCGACAACTGAGTCAGAAGATTAACACTTGCACCACGGGTACCGGGCTTACTTTTCCCAGCAACAATCAAGTCATTGACTTCTGCCCGGGCACCCCTGGGGGGACGCTTGATTGATGACATACACTGTGAGGCTCCAACACTCTCACACTCCCTTCTTACCCCCTTCCCAATTAAGTTACTTCTTGTGAAGACCCCCGGGGTCTCCGGGAGACTCCCACGAAAAGAGCAGCGGGAAGTATAAGATCTCCCACGTCGCACACCTCTCACCGCTTCTGTCCAAATACTGGAATTTGGTGCCTGCTTCCAGGACACCCCACCACCCCTCCCCGTAGTCAATGAACCCCCCTTCTTGTTCGCCGTTTTCCTTCCTAGTTTTCCAGACGAAGGTCGGAAAAAAGACACTATAGAGGGGTATATTAAGATATTAACGAGGCCCAATAAAAGGAGTATTTATCTTTTTGTTTTCTTTCCCCCTCTCTCTTTCCCTGGCAACTGGAAATGCTGGAAAACACAGTACAAGTTGTGAGGGTTCAAATACCCCCACCCCACGGGGAACCGAGCTAGACAATGGCCCACCTCTTATCGCAAAGGCCTTTAACCCCTGAAGAAATCTCAGTTGAAGCAACAATTCACGATCTCCAGCACTTCCAAACAAACCGTGTACCACCACGAATACAAGAACGCTGAATAATCGGCGTCCATCTGCGCTTCAATTCCCTTCTGCGCAGTGCAGTGAGCTTACACAAGTTCTATGTTTGTGGGATGTCAAGGAGCCGGAACTTAACACTCCCTGATGAAGTGCAGTTGTGGAACGCAATACCAAGAACACGGTATTCCGCTAATCCATAGCAAACTCTTGCTCCTACTTATTTTTACAAATGAGCAACACATGTATGTTTTATACGAGTTTGACTTAGGTGCCCCGTTACTCCTGGGAAGGCAGCACCGATAGTACAAACTGCCTCTGCCTGCTAAAGACAGGCTACAACCGGGAAAATAAATGCCCCGGACTCCCCCCAAGCCGCCAAGCAAATGATATCACCGTCTTTGCCGCTCCTCGCTCGCTCCGCCGGCACGGCTCCAGGGCTTCCCCAAAACGCCGAACGGGAGCTCCGGATTCCAAGCGCAGGCTCCCGGACCAAATGTACAATGACATGCGGGGGGAATCTTCTCCTCCGCCAAAATCCCTCCTGACAATCCGGCCGTCGCCAGGGGCCGGGGGCTCCAAAAATCAGAAACCAACGAGCGAAAACCACTGCAGCTCTCCCGAGCACAGACCGGGGGAGATCTGCTCACGTCCAAAATCGCGCGATGCTTGGCGTCTCTCGTCCGTCCGACGGGAGTTCACGGGCAGCGCGTTAGCTGCCCGTCATGTTCCTAGAAATAGAAGCATTATGCCTAACTTTATCACACATCGAGTATTATACATTTATGCATGATCCGATACTAGGGAGGGGTCCACCGCCACCAATACCACAGCCTTACCACTCGAAAGCCATCTCACCAGTTTTAGAAGTGAGGGGCTATGTATATGGGCGACAGATGCTTCTGGTGGGAAGTATGGGGTGGGGAGGGAGTTGGGGGCAAGGAGGTTCCGGCCTCGTTCTAAAGGCCAATGTTAGAATTTGTATGCGAAGGCAAGATTCATATTTTTTTTAATTGAGGCACAGGGCAGGATGCTTAATGACTCAACAGATATAATAGAGTCTGAGAATCGGCAGCAGGAAGATAGAGAGATAAGTCCTTCAGAGTCGCACAAACTAGGAGCAAAATGTTGGCTCAACAACTGTAAAATTCCACCTACAATCACACACCCCCCATGAATCAAGTACAAATTATGTCATGGAACATCAACGGGCTCCTAGACAAAATTAAACGTACTGCAGTATTCACCTTCATACATAGATACCATCCAGAAATACTCATGTTGCAGGAAACCCACCTTTTGGGGGATAAATACCAATTCCTGACTCGTCGAGGATTTGATAGAGTGTACCATGCGGGATACACACGTGGGTCACAAGGAGTAGCCATATTATTGCATCGTACCTTCCCTATTACACACCCAAGTATGGAGAGACCAACAGGAGCGGTTTGTAGCCATTACCGGTAAGATAAAAGGAATAACATTTAATATAATGAGTATCTACGCCCCTCCCTCCATGGTCAGCTCAAACCTCCAGGCACTCACAAAACATCTGTCTGACCTACCCCCTGGGCAGACTATACTAGGTGGCAACTTCAACGCAACCTTGGACCTGACCTTAGATGTAGACAGCCCACTCACCACATATATGGCAACCAAAATTAAGGGGTGGTTATCTGCCACGGACTATGTGACGCCTGGCGGATATGGCATCCGAGGCAGAGACAATTCACCCACACCTCAGCAACCCATGGCTCCCAATCCAGAATAGACCTGATGCTTCTTCCGAGCACAGATTGTACAACCCTCTCACACATCAAGATTCTAGCCAGAAGAAGATCTGACCATGCCCCTCTCCGGCTCATACTAGGCCCGGCCCGCCCCCGGCGTCGCCCCATGTGGCGGCTAAACGCATGGTATCTCCAAGATGAACACTTTAAGGAACAATTACGTCAGGCACAAGCAGAATACTTCCACCTAAACGAAGGCTCAGTAACCTCAGAGGGCACTCTATGGGCGGCAGGGAAGGCGGTATTAAGAGGTATGGCTAAAATTCTGATACATAATCAGGAACGTGCCAAAACGCTACATATCACACAGCTAGAGATCCGAGCAATAAACCTCAAAAGAGACAACGTAATAAACCCAAGCGAGAAACTGACGCGAAAACTCCTCCTAATCTGAGAGGAGATATGGGGTCAATCCCTGGAGGCCGCGAAACATTTATGGAGGGCCAGCACTGGAAGGATATATGGCTGGGGCACAAGACCGGGAAGATGCTGTACTGGTTGATCTCCCGCGATCACGCCTCCAAGATCGTCCCTGAAATTTATGACGGGGATGGGGCCCTGGTTACGGGTCATACCGAAATTGCAAATGCTTTTGACAACTATTATCATACACTGTACCAAGCATCTACACAAATAGATTCACATCAAACATGTCAACCACTTGACAAGATCCCCCTCCCACAGTAACCTATGATAGAAGCACAGCTTTTAGAGGCAGGAACCCATTAGAGAGGAAGAAATTGGGGCGGCAATCTCGACATTAAACGCTGGCAAGACGCCTGGTCCCGATGGGTTCCCCCCAGAATAATATAAGGTGTTTAGAGAAGACCTGACCCCACGTCTCCTACGCCTTTTTGCAAAAATAGGAAAAGGTGGATCCTTTCCTCCTGAACTAGATACAGCCATGATCGTGGTGCTCCCCAAAACCCAGCCCCCTTCGCCTCACTGCACGGATTACAGACCAATATCATCGATTAATACAGATATTAAAATTTTCGCCTCTATCCTTGCCACTCGCATCAAAAGGGTCCTGCCGCAGCTAATCCATCCTGACCAATGTGTGGTTTATGGAAACCCGCAGTACACAACACTGTAACCGCCGGCTACACGTAGCCTTGGTGGAGAGACGCCGGTTGCCCCAAAGCCTGGCCCTCTTGCTCATAGATTTTGAAAAGGCTTTTGATTCGGTTGACTGGGGATTCCTGTCACTGGTGCTCCGACGGGCAGGCATAGAAAGACAATTTTACCACTTAATTAAAGCATTATACACTAACCCTTCGGCCTGTGTACAGGTTAATGGGACCATATCCCACAAGTTCAACATCCGCAGAGGTACTCGAGAGGGATGTCCCCTATCCCCTCTTTTGTTTACCCTGGCCATTGAGCCTCTAGCCCAGATGATCAGAGCGGGCTCAGTATACAGAGAATGGAAATGGGGTCCATCTCATAAAGACAGGATAGCTCTATATGCAGATGACCCATACGCAAATTAAGTTTTAAATACCTAGGGATCTGGGTTACCTTTCTGCCCGAATTAACATGGGCCAAAAATCTATCTCCTCTGCTAACAAGAATCAAAACGGACATGCAGAGATGGCAAACCCTCCCCTTGAATGTGATGGGGCGGGTGGCCCTATACAAAATGATGATCTTTCCAAGACTCCTATACATATTCGAAAATGTTCCCATCCTCATCCCCCACTCCTGGTTCAAAAATCTCGAAAGCATCAATGGAAGATTTCTATGGAGAGGTAATAGACATCGAGTAGCGATACAACATTGCTGGAGAGGAATGTATGATGGAGGTTTGGGTGCGTCAGATCCCTATCTGTATTACCTGGCTACCCAATTGATAGTGGTCCATGACTGGTTTAATGGGGGCTGGGAAGACCCGGCGTATAAGATAGAATTGACACTCCTGGGGTTTCCACAGGTTCTTGACATACTATATGGAACATCGCTTCCACATGACATGGAGGAAACAACCAAAGTGGTCTTCCTGGCATGGCGAGCCGCGTTACGCCGCACTCACTGGAATACTGTTATCACCCTCCAGACTCCGCCATGGAGAAGGAAAGGGATGTATGCCTCGGCCACGCTGGAGGGATTCGCAACATGGGACCTAATAGGCATTTCCCTGGTTGGGGACATATGGAAAGGGAGGGCCATGAAATTGTTCCAAGACCTACAAGCAGAATTTCAATTAAACCAGACACAGTTCTTTAGATACCTTCAACTAAGACACGCACTGCGAACCCATCTGCCCACCACAAGCCCTATACCGGACTTTAACCCACTGGAAGCCAAAATACTCATGGGAAATATGGAGGGGAAAGGCATTTCTCAACTTTACAAAACACTAATCAACAACACTCCTGATAACTTAGTCATTTTTAGGACTAAGTGGGAATCATGGCTTGGACCCCTAGAAGAAACGGAATGGATGGAAGCCTTGATGGCGCCCAAGGTATTGGCATTATCGCAAGATTCCGCATGATACAATTCTATTATTTACATGCGGCCTATTTGACACCATCCAAACAACAAAAAATAGGAGCCCGCCCTTCTGCCAAATGCCCAAGATGCCCGAATGAACCAGCAGACTTCTTTCAAATGGTATGGACCTGTCAGAAAATACAAAAGTACTGGGAAGGGGTGATCCGAGATATAGGTAGGCACTGAGTGAAGAAATACAAAAATCAGCTAAGCTAATCCTATTGGGGGTAAAGGAAGAAATGGTAGGAACACGTGCTAAATGAACACTGACAGCTACGGCATTATTAGTCGCTAATAGAGATATCGCTGCAGCGTGGACGTCCCCAGAAAGCCCGTTGATCCAGAAATGGAGGAAGGGGGTGGATTGGTGTGACAATCAGGGGAAACTGGTATTTGAGTCTAGAGGGTGCCCACACAAATTTGAAAAGATAGGGGGACGATGGCTAGAGTTGATGACGTAAACCAGATACGTAATAAGATACTTAATGTTTCAAGGGGACACTACGATGGCTAGATCTGCTGATAGCAACACAACCCATTATTGTTGATGGCTAACAACAATACTAAAACAATGATAAGATATACAAATTCCATGCGTCCTTGTCTTGTACTGGAAGACAAAACAGATTAAAACAGTCTCCTAAAAACACACTCTGCAAGATGTATGTAG
Source organism: Pleurodeles waltl (assembly GCF_031143425.1). Lineage (NCBI taxonomy): Eukaryota > Metazoa > Chordata > Amphibia > Caudata > Salamandridae > Pleurodeles > Pleurodeles waltl. The sequence goes on from NC_090450.1 coordinate 479,234,381, forward strand.
CCTTTTTCCTTAAAAGAAAAAATGGGGGGGGGGGTTATGTGCCACAAACTAGCAAGGCAATTCACACAGTCACGGCAAAAACTGATTTGAAAAAAAACACCACTTTAAAAACAGGCCAGGCTGCCTGAAACACAGAGAGTCCACAGTAAAACAGACAATGGTAGCTGAAATAAATACTTTAGAAAAAATAATACTATTTACCCAGAAAAATCTCAGGGCTCCTTACCTAGGTCTTTTTGCAATCCTTGAAAACTAGGCTGTATCAGGACACAGGGAAATGCTGAGGCTCACAAAATAGAGGTGGCTGTCTTGGTCTTCCCTCCACAAACTTAAGGGGCCAGAGTAGGTGTTGGAAGCGGGGCTCAGGTGCAACAGGGACTCAGAGAGCCAATCAGCTAAGTCCAGTCCCTATGGGCAGGGGAAAGGCAGCTGCTGCTCTATTCAGAATCTCCTTGGATACAGACAGGCTGAATCCACACTTCCAAGCTAGCAGAGTCTACTTTTCAGGTAAGGGAGAGATTGTTTAAAAAACAAACACTGGAATACTGCTGAGTACGCACTCTGAAATTGGGCATTTTTAAAGGCAAAAAGAGGGGGGCAGACAGTTTTTAAACACAATTTAAATCACAGAAACAGATTAAAACAGTCTCCTAAAAACACACTCTGCAAGATGTATGTGGCCTTTTTACTTAGAAGAAGAAAGGGGGAGGTTATGTGCCACAAACTAGCAAGGCAATTCACACAGTCACAGCAAAAACACATTTTAAAAAAAAAACACTTTAAAAGAGACCAGGCTGCCTGAAACACAGAGAGTCCACAGTAAAACAGACACAGGTAGCTGAAATAAATACTTTTGAACAAATAATACTATTTACCCAGGAAAATCTCAGGGGTCCTTACCTAGGTCTTTTTGCAATCCTTGAACACTGGGCTGTATCAGGACACAGGGAAGATGCTGAGGCTCACAAAATGGAGGTGGCTGTCTTGGGCTTCCCTCCACAAACTTAAGGGGCCAGAGCAGGTGTGGGACGGCGGGACTCAGGTGCAACAGGGACTCAGAGAGCCAATGAGCTAAGTCCAGTCCCTGTGGGCACGGGGAAAGGCAGCTGCTGCTCTATTCACAATCTCCTTGGATACAGACAGGCTGAATCCACCCTTCCAAGCTAGCAGAATCTACTTTCCATGTAAGGGAGAGATTGTTTAAAAAAAACAAACACTGGAATACTGCTGGGTGCGCACTCTGAAATCAGGCTTTTTTAAAGGCAAAAAAAAGGGGGGCAGACAGTTTTTAAACACAATTTAAATCACAGAAACAGATTAAAACAGTCTCCTAAAAACACACTCTGCAAGATGTACGTAGCCTTTTCACAGCAAAAATTGATTTTAAAAAAAACACCACTTTAAAAGAGTCCAGGCTGCCTGAAACACAGAGAGTCCACAGTAAAACAGACACAGGTAGCTGAAATAAACACTTTTGAACAAACAACACTATTTACCCAGACAAATCTCAGGGCTCCTTCCCTAGGTCTTTTTGCAATCCTTGAACACTGGGCTGTATCAGGACACAGGGAAGATGCTGAGGCTCACAAAATGGATGTGGCTGTCTTGGGCTTCCCTCCACAAACTTAAGGGGCCAGAGCAGGTGTTGTAGGCGTGGCTCAGGTGCAACAGGGACTCAGAGAGCCAATCAGCTACGTCCAGTCCCTGTGGGCAGGGGGAAAGGAAACTGCTTGTCTATTCAGAAACTCCTTGGATTCAGACCTGCTGAATCTACACTTCCAAGCTAGCAAAGTCCACTTTGCAGGTAAGGGAGAGATTTTTTAAAAAACAAACACTGGAATACTGCTGGGCGCGCACTCTGAAATCTGGATTTTTTGAAGGTAGAAAACAGGGGGGGGAGACAGTTTTTAAACAGAATTTAAATCACAGAAACAGATTAAAACAGTCTCCTAAAAACACAATCTGTAAGATGTATGTAGTCTATTTACTTAGAGGAAAAAAGGGAGGGGCTAGGTGCCACAAAGTAGCAAGGCAATTCTCACAGTCACAGCAAAAACAAATTTAAAACAAACACCACTTTAAAAGAGGCCAGGATGCCTGAAACACAGAGAGTCCTCCGTAAAACAAACACAGGTAGCTAAAAATGAACACTATTGAACAAATAATACTATTTACCCAGAAAAATATCAGGGCCCTTAGCGAAGTCTTTTTGCAATCCTTGGACACTGGGCTGTATCATGACATAGGGAAGATGCTGAGGCTCACAATAAAGAGTTGGCTGTCTTTGGCTTCCCTCCACAAAATTAAGGGGCCAGAGCAGGTGTGGGGGGATGGGGCTCAGGTGCAACAGGGACTCAGAGAGACAATCAGCTAAGTGCAGTCCCTGTGGGCAGGCGGAAAGGCAGCTGCTGCTCTATTCAGAATCTCCTTGAATACAGAAAGTCTGAATCCACACTTCCAAGCTAGCAGAGACTACTTTCCAAGTAAGGGAGACATTGTTTCAAAAACAAACAATGGAATAACGCTGGCTACGCACTCTGAAATCTGGCGTTTTTAAAGGCTAAGATCAGGGGGCAGACAGTTTTTAAATACAATTTAAATCACAGAAACAGATTAAAACAGTCTCCTAAAAAACACATCTGCAAGATGTATGTAGCCTTTTTCCTTAGAAGAAAAAAGGGGGGGGGTTAGGTGTCACAAAGTAGGAAGGCAATTCACACAGTCACGGCAAAAACTAATTAAAAAAAAAAAACACCATTTTAAAAGAGGCCAGGCTGCCTGAAACACAGAGAGTCCACAATTAAACAGACACAGGTAGCAGAAATAAACACTTTTGAACAAATAATACTATTTACCCAGAAAAATCTCAGGGCTCCTTGCCTAGATCTTTTTGCAATCCTTGAACACTGGGCTGTATCAGGACACAGGGAAGATGCTGAGGCTCACAAAATGGATATGGCTTTCTTGGGCATCCCTCTACAAACTTAAGGGGCCAGACCAGGAGTGGGGGCGGGTGGGGCTCAGGTGCAACAGGGAACCAGAGAGCCAATCAGCTAAGTCCAGTCCCTGTGGGCAGGGGAAAAGGCAGCTGCTGCTCTATTCAGAATCTCACTGGATACAGACAGCCTGAATCCACACTTCCAAGCTAGCAGAGTCTTCTTTCCAGGTAAGGGAGAGATTGTTTAAAAAAGAAACACTGGAATACTGCTGGGCGCGCACTCCTAAATCGTGCTTTTATAAAGGCAAAAAACAGGGGGGGCAGACAGTTATTAAGCACAATTTAAATCACAGAAACAGATTAAAACAGTCTCCTAAAAACACACTCTGCAAGATGTATGTAGCCTTTTTACTTAGAAGAAAAAAGGGGGGGAGTTATGTGACACAAACTATCAAGGCAATTCACACAGTCACAGCAAAAACACATTTTAAAAAAACACCACTATAAAAGAGGCCAGGCTGCCTGAAACACAGAGGGTTCACATTAAAACAGACACAGGTAGCTGAAATAAACACTTTTGAACAAATAATACTATTTACCCAGAAAAATATCAGGGCTCCTTACCTAGGTCTTTTTACAATCCTTGAACACTGGGCTGTATCAGGACACAGGGAAGATGTTGAGGCTCACAAAATGGAGGTGGCAGTCGTTGGCTTCCCTCCACAAACTTAAGTGGCCAGAGCTGGTGTGGGGGGACCGGGCTCAGGGGCAACAGGGACTCAGAGAGCCAATCAGATAAGTCCAGACCCTGTGGGCAGGGGTAAAGGCAGCTGCTGCTCTAGTCAGAATCTCATTGGATACGGACAGGCTGAATCCATAATTCTAAGCTAGCAGAGTCTACTTTCCAGGTAAGGGAGAGATTGTTTAAAAAACAAACACTGGAATACTGCTGGGCGCGCACTCTTAAATCGTGCTTCTTTAAAGGGAAAAAACAGGGGGCAGACAGTTTTTAAACACAATTTAAATCACAGAAACAGATTAAAACAGTCTCCTAAAAACACACTCTGCAATATGTATGTAGCCTTTTTACTTAGAAGAAAAAGTGAGGGGCGGTTATGTGCCACAAAATAGCAAGGCAATTCACACAGTCACGGCAAAAACAAATTTAAAAAAAAAACACCACTTTAAAAGAGGTCAGGCTGCCTGAAACACAGAGTGTCCACAGTAAAACAGACACAGGTAGCTGAAATAAACACTTTTGAACAAATAATACTACTTTCCCAGAAAAATCTCAGGGCTCCTTACCTAGGTCCTTTTGCAATCCTTAAACACTGGGCTGTATCAGGACACAGGGAAGATGCTGAGGCTCACAAAATGGAGATGGCTGTCTTGGGCTTCCCTCCACAAACTTAAGGGGCCAGAGCTGGTGTGGGGAGACCGGGTTCAGGGGCAACAGGGACTCAGAGAACCAATCAGCTAAGTCCAGTCCCTGTGGACAGGGGTAAAGGCAGCTGCTGCTCTATGCAGAATCTCCTTGGATACAGAGAGGCTGAATCGACACTTCCAAGCTAGGAGAGTCTACTTTCCACGTAAGGGAGAGATTGTTTAAAAAACAAACACTGGAGGGGGCGTGGCCAGGGCGTCAAGATGGTGGTCGCACTTTTGTAGTGCTCAGGACCCCTCCGTCATCCGCATCTCATAAAATCCCTATCCGTACACATCAACATCGTGAAAGCTTCATCGGGGTTCCTTTATCCTGCCCCGTCTCGAGTGTCGGGTTCCCGGCCCCGTGAGACAGAGGTTTTGGCTGCCCAGCGTTCGACCGCTGCTTCCCCTGATCAAGATGGTGGCTGAGGGACAGACCTGAGGCACGGCCCGCTGCGGCAGAAAGGCGGCGGTGGCCTGGACGGCCTGGAGACAGGGCTGCGACCCCGAGCCAGAGAAGGTGCAGGTCGCAGCCATGGCCGCTGTGACTGGGAGAAATCAAGGTATGCCCCAGGCCGGCAGCGCCGCAATTCTCTGGTCCCCCTGATTTTTCCCCCCCCTTTCCGTGGTGACCGAAGGCTGAGAAGGGGGTCGGGCGCTCCGTGGGCCGGAGTCCTGGGTGCTCAGCCGAGAATTGTGCAGGGCCTGGCAGGCCCATAGTCCGATATTAGGAGGAGGACCTGCAGACCGCTGGGAGGGCCGCCTGAGTGGACAGGTGCTCGCCGGTGCACGTGGACCCCTGCTAATGCTGCTATAGGCTTGGACACCGGGCCGGGATGGAGGGCCTACTACGTGTGATCAGCCGGAGGACCGAACCGGTGGGCTCGTTGCCCACCTTCCCCCCCGAGATAAGAGACTCCATGGCAGCGAGGGGCCCCCCGGATGGAGCCCGGGAGAGGGTTTTGGAGCCTGCGGCTGGCTGCAGTCCGGGGCCTAGATATTACATCGCCTCGAGGGCAGCCAACTACAGACATTGTTGCAGTGACGCGCTCCCCACTGGTCTCCCCGGGGGAGGGGAAAGAATAAATTAAGTAGCAGTAACAAGCAGCAACCACAAACGTGAGCTGGGACAAACACTGGGATACCGAGAGGCGAATCTGGACCTTCGGGCCCGTGAGCAGAGAGGGGCCCCATCTCCGTCCTTCGGACCACGGTGGGGTGCAGACTGAAGGTGACACATTAGGGATTACAAGGAGTGCCTCCCTTTTCACCCTTTCTTTATTCGCTGACCGCCCCTCCACTGGACGCCAGGCATCCTTACCGGCTGGACAGGGGGGGAGTCCCGGGACCATATCGAGTGAATAAAAATGCCGCCGGGGTAAAGGACATAGAAGGGGATAGGACAATAACAAAACAAAACAGTAGGATGAAATAAACTCTGCAACACCGTGTTCCCCCAATACCCCTGGAACTATCTAATAGATTCATAAATTAGGGTATACCACAGGGGGAATCAGATTAGATCCCCAGAGATCTCCCATCAGGCCCTACAATAGGGCAGAACGAAATTGACCAATCACTGCAACCCTAGACAGGTTAGAACCGCACCCAACATCATGGGCAAAGACAAAGCGATCAATCAAACAACGGCACAAAGTCGTATGGACCAATTCACCACAGGTACAATGGGCCCACGGTCAGAAGGCCCAACCACAAATGGTGGTAATAACCCACAAATATCGTCCAGCGACCTGGCGGTAATCCTTCAGGCGATTCAGGCCTCCCAGACAGCAGTCGAATCAAAAATAGGGGAGGTCGGAGTGAATGTCGCCCTGAACTGACAAGATCTCCGCAATGCAGTATCCCGAATCACAGAGACCGAGTCGAGAATCTCCACGGCAGAAGATGAAATAACAACTCTAAAAACCCAAATCTCAATGCTGACCAAATGCACCTCAGATCTACACAGGAGGGCTGAAGACGCCAAAAACAGATCTCGACGTAACAATCTTCTCCTAGTGGGTCTTCCCAAGGTCACTGCAGAATCATCATTGGATACGTTCCTAGAGGAGTGGTTCCGGTCCTGGTTGCCGGCAGACCACTTCACGCCATGGTTCACAATCGAACAAGCCCATAGTTCGCTGCGCGCAAGGCCTTCACCCGGCTTTCTACCCATGGCAGTAATAATCTGCCTCTTCAACTTCAAAGACAGAGATCTGGTCCTGCGGGAGGCTCGCTCCAGGGGAGACCTCCTCTGCAATGGAACGAAAGTACTCCATTTCCCGGATTACACATTAGAGGTACAGCAACAACGCCGCACGTTCATGGAAGTGAAACAAAAGCTTAGATCAATGGACATCGAGTATCATCTCCTGTTTCCAGCCAGACTCCGGGTGATCTATAATAATAAAACCTACTTCTTTGAGCAGCCGACCGCGGCATGGACCTCGCTAATGGGAGAAACCCCACTAGATATGCACAGAACAGGATCACGGCCACCGCTTAAGACAACACCAGCTCACCCAAGGGGGCAACAACCGATGCGCAGTCAGCGCACACGCTCTCGGAAACAAAGAGGAAGCAGAGATCCAGCTCGGACTACCCTCCTGGGGCTCATCGATTGGAACCCAGAAACCCACAATAGAAAGAGAATTCCAGAGCCACCCTGACACACCTGAAACCACAGGACACAACCAAGATGAAGCTAGAGACACAAGAAGACTCTGACTTGTCCCGTATTCCAATCCTGTGACTGCATAGGTGGAACTTATTCTAGGAAAGACTTAAGACAATGAACACAGAAGTAGAACCGTTATGCCTAACTTGATCACACATCGAGTATTATACATTTATGCATGATTCGATACTAGGGAGGGGTCCACCGCCACAATACCACAGCCTTACCACTCAAAAGCCATCTCACCAGTTTTAGAAGTAAGTTACTATGTATATGGGCGACAGATGCTTCTGGGGGAAGTATGGGGTGGGGAGGGAGTTGGGGGGCAAGGGGGTTCCAGCCTTGTTCTAAAGGCCAATGTTAGAATTTGTATGCGAAGGAAAGATTCATATTTTTTTTTAATTGAGGCACAGGGCAGGATGCTTAATGACTCAACAGATATAATAGAGTCTGAGAATCGGCAGCAGGAAGATAGAAAGATAAGTCCTTCAGAGGCGCACAAACCAGGAGCAAAATGTTGGATAAACAACTGTAAAATTCCACCTACAATCACACACCCCCCATGAATCAAGTACAAATTATGTCATGGAACATCAACGGGCTCCTAGACAAAATTAAACGTACTGCAGTATTCACCTTCATACATAGATACCATCCAGAAATACTCATGTTGCAGGAAACCCACCTTTTGGGGGATAAATACCCATACCTGACTCGTCGAGGATTTGATAGAGTGTACCATGCGGGATACACACGTGGGTCACGAGGAGTAACAATATTATTGCATTGTACCTTCCCTATGACACACATCCAAGTACGGAGAGACCCCCAGGGGCGGTTTGTAGCCATTACCGGTAAGGTAGAAATGTTCACGTTTAATATAATAAGTATGTACCCCTTCCCTCCCTGGTCAGCTCAACCCTCCATGGAACTCACAAAACTTCTCTCTAACCTACCCCCTGGGCATACTATACTAGGTGGCGACTTCAACGCAACCCCGGACCCGTCCTTAGATGTAGACGGCCCACTCACCACACATAGACGTACACTGGCAACCAAAATTAAGGGGTGGTTATCTGCCACAGGACTATGTGACGCCTGGCGGATATGGCATCCGAGGCAGAGACAATTCACCCACACCTCAGCAGCCCATGGCTCCCAATCCAGAATAGACCTGATGCTTCTTCAGAGCACAGATTGTACAACCCTCTCACACGTCAATATTCTAACCAGAGGAATCTCTGACCTTGACCCTCTCCGGCTCATACTAGGCCCGGCCCACCTCCGGCGTCGCCACATGTGGCGGCTAAACGCATGGTATCTCCAAGATTAACACTTTAAGGAACAATTACGTCAGGCACAAGAAGAATACTTCCACCTAAACGAAGGCTCGGTAACCTCGGAGGGTGCTCTATGGGTGGCAGGGAAGGCGGTATTAAGAGGTATGGCTAAAAATCTGATACGTAATCAGGAACGTGCCAAAGCGCTACATATCACACAGCTAGAGCTCCGAGCAATAAACCTCGAAAGAGACAACGTAATAAACCCAAGCGAGGAACTGATGTGACAACTCCTCCTAATCTGAGAGGAGACACAGGGTCAATCCCTGAAGGCCGTGAAACATTTATGGAGGGCCAGCACTGGAAGGATATATGGCTGGGGGGACAAGACCAGGAAGATGCTGTATTGGTTGATCTCCCGCAATCAGGCATCCAAGTTCGTCCCTGAAATTTATGACGGGGATGGGGCCCTGGTTACGGGTCATACCGACATTGAGAATGCTTTTGCCAACTATTATCATACGCTGTACCAAGCATCTACACAAATAGATTCACATCAAACACGTCAACTACTTGACGAGATCCCCCTCCCACAGTTACCTATGATAAAAGCACAGCTTTTAGAGGAACCCATTAGAGAGGAAGAAATTGGGGCGGCAATCTCGACATTAAACGCTGGCAAGACGTCTGGTCCCGGTGGGTTCCCCCCAGAATATTATAAGGTGTTTAGAGAAGACCTGACCCCACGTCTCCTACGCCATTTCGCAGAAATAGGAAAAGGTGGATCCTTTACTCCTGAACTAGATACAGCCATGATCGTGGTGCTCCCCAAAACCCAGCCCCCTTCGCCTCACTGCGTGGATTACAGACCAATATCATTGATTAACACAGAAATTTAAATGTTTGCCTCTATCCTTGCCACTCGCCTCAAAAGGGTCCTGCCGCAGTTAATCCATCCTGACCAATGTGGGTTTATGGCAACCCGCAGTACACAACACTGTATCCGCCGGCTGCACGTAGCTTTGGTGGAGAGATGCCGGTTACCCCAAAGCCTGGCCCTCTTGCTCATAGATTTTGAAAAGGCTACTGATTCGGTTTACTGGGGATTCCTTCTACTGGTGCTCCGACGGGCAGGCATAGAAAACATTTTTTGCCACCTAATTAAAGCATTATACACTAACCCTACAGCCTGTGTACAGGTTAATGGGACCATATCCCATAGGTTCGACATCCGCAGAGGTACTCGACAGGGATGTCCCCTATCCCCTCTTTTGTTTACCCTGGCCATTGAGCCTCTAGCCCAGGTGATCAGAGCGGGCTCAGTATACCGAGGATGAAAATGGGGTCCATCTCATGAAGACAGGATAGCTCTATATACAGATGATGTTCTGCTATATTTGGAGGAACCCAGTATAACGGGTCCAAGGAGCCTTTGCCTTCTAAGGAAATACAAACTAATCTCAGGTTGAACTCCACCAAATCAATCATGATCCCGCTAGCAAACACATGTGTTTGCTTCGACTGGCAAAATACCATACCCATACGCAAATTAAGTTTTAAATACCTAGGGATCTGGGTAACCCCTTTGCCCGAATTAACATGAGCCAAAAATCTATCTCCTCTGCTAACAAGAATCAAAACGGACATGCAGAGATGGCAAACCCTCCCTTTGAATGTGATGGGGCGGGTGGACCTATACAAAATGATGATCTTGCCAAGACTCCTATACATATTCCAAAATGTTCCCATCCTCATCCCCCACTCCTGGTTCAAAAATCTCGAAACCATCACCGGAAGATTTCTATGGAGAGGTAATAGACATTGAGTAGCGATACAACATTGCCGGAGAGGAATGTATGATGGAGGTGTGGGTGCGTCAGATCCCTATCTACATTACCTGGCTACCCAATTGATAGTGGTTCATGACTGGTTTAATGGGGGCTGGGAAGACCCGGTGTATAAGACAGAGTTGACACTCCTGGGGTTTCCACAGGTTCTTGACATGCTGTATGGAGCATCGTTTCCTCGTGACATGGAGGAAACAACCAAAGTGGTCTTCCTGGCATGGCGAGCCGCGTTACGCCACACTCACTGGAATACCGTTATCACCCTCCAGACTCCGCTATGGAGACGGAAATGGATGTATGCCTCCACCACGCTGGAGGGATTCGCAACATGGGACCTAATAGGCATTTCCCTGATTGGGGACTTATGGAAAGGGAGGGCCATGAAATCGTTCCAAGACCTACAAGCAGAATTTCAATTAAACCAGACACAGTTCTTTAGATACCTTCAACTAAGACACGCACTGCGAACCCATCTGCCCACCACAAGCCCTATACTGGACTTTAACCCACGGGAAGCCAAAATACTCATGGGAAATATGGAGGGGAAAGGCATTTCTCAACTTTACAAAACACTAATCAACAACACTCCTGATAACCCGGCACTGGGTCAAGAAATGCAATAATCAGCTAAGCTAATCCTATTGGAGGTAAAGGAAGAAATGGGAGGAACACGTGCTAAACTAACACTGAGAGCTACGTCATTATTAGTCGCAAATAGAGATATCGCTGTAGCGTGGACGTCCCCAGAAGGCCAATGCTCCAGAAATGGAGGAAGGGTGTGGATTGGTGTACCAATCAGGAGAAACTGGTAGTTGAGTCTAGAGGGTGCCCACACAAATTCGAAAAGATATGGGGACGATGGCTAGAATTGATGACATAAACCAGATACGTAATAAGATACTTAATGTTTCAAGGGGACACCACGGTGGCTAGATCTGCTGATAGCACCACAACCCATTATTGTTGATGGCTAACAACGATACTAAAACAATGATAAGATGTATAAATTCCATCCATCCTTGCCTTGTACTTGAACCTGTTTTTTCCTTCCTTTTCTATATATGTCTGAAAAACAATAAAAATGTGTTTATAAAAAAAAACCACTGGAATACTGCTGGGCGCGCACTCTGAAATTGGGCTTTTTTAAAGGCAAAAAACAGGAGGTCAGACAGCTTTTAAAAACAATTTTAATCAAAGAAATAGATTAAACCTGTCTCCTAAAACCACAATTTGCAAGATGTATGTAGCCTTTTTACTTAGAAGAAAAAATGGGGGTGGGGGGATAAGTGGCATAAACTAGCAAGGCAATTAACAGTCACGGCAAAAAAAAAAAATAAACACCACTTTAAAAGAGGCCAGGCTGCCAGAAACACAGAGAGTCCACAGTAAAACAGACACAGGTAGGTTAAAAAAACAATTTCGAACAAATAATTCTATTTACCCAGACAAATCTCAGGGCTCCTTACCTAGGTCTTTCTGCAATCCTTGAACACTGGGCTGTATCAGGACATAGGGAAGATGATGAGGCTCACAAAATGGAGGTGGCTTTCTTGGGCTTCCTTCCACAAACTTAAGGGGCCAGAGCAGGTGTGGGTGGACGGGGCTCAGGTGCAACAGCGACTCAGAAAACCAATCAGCTAAGTCCAGTCCCTGTGGGCAGGGGGAAAGGCAGCTGCTGCTCTATTCAGAATCTCCTTGGATACAGACAGGCAGAATCCACACTTCCAAGCTAGCAGAGTCTACTTTCCATGTAAGGGAGAGATTGTTTAAAAAACAAACACTGGAATACTGCTGGGCGCGCACTCTGAAATCAGGCTTTTTTAAAGGCAAAACACAGGGGGGCAAACAGTTTTTAAACACAATTTAAATCACAGAAACAGATTAAAACAGTCTCCTAAAAACACACTCTGCAAGATGTATGTAGCCTTTTTACTTTGAAGATAAAAGGGGGAGGGGGGTTAAGTGCCACCAACTAGGAAGGCAATTCACTTAGTTACGGCAAAAATTAATAAAAATAAAAAAAACACCACTTTAAAAGAGGCCAGGCTGCCTGAAACACAGAGAGTCCACAGTAAAACAGAAACAGGAAGCTGAAATAAACACTTTTGAACAAATAATAATGTTTACCCAGAAAAATTTCAGGGCTCCTTACCTAGGTCTTTTTGCAATTCTTGAACACTGAGCTGTATCAGGACACAGGGAAAATGCTGAGTCTCACAAAATGGAGGTGGCTGTCTTGGGCTTCCCTCCACAAACTTAAGGGTCCAGAGCAGGTGTGGGGGGGAGGGAGGGCGGGGCATAGGTGCAACAGGGACTCCGAAAGCCAATCAGCTAAGTCCAGTCCCTGTGGGCAGGTGGAAGGCAGCTGCTGCTCTGTTCAGAATCTCCTTGTATACAGACAGGCTGAATCCACACTTCCAAGCTAGCAGAGTCTACTTTCCAGGTAAGAGACAGATTGTTTCAAAAACAAACACTGGAATACTGCTGGGCGCGCACTCTGAAATCGGGCTTTTTTTAAAGCAAAAAACAGGGGGCAGACAGGTTTTAAACACAATTTAAATCACAGAAATAGATTAAAACAGTCTCCTAAAAACACACTCTGTAAGATGTATGTAGCCTTTTTACTTCGAAGAAAAAAGGGGGGGGGGAGTTATGTGCCACAAACTAGCAAGGCAATTCACACAGTCACGGCAAAAACAAATTAAAAAAAAACACCACTTTAAAAGAGACCAGGCTGCCTGAAACAGAGTCCACAGTTAAACAAACACAGGTAGCTGAAAGAAACACTTTTGAACAAATAATACTATTTACCCAGAAAAATCTCAGGGCTCCTTACCTAGATCTTTTTGCAATCCTTGAACACTGGGCTGTATCAGGACACAGGGAAGATGCTGAGGCTCACAAAATGGATATGGCTTTCTTGGGCATCCCTCTCAAACTTAAGGGGCCAGACCAGGTGTGGGGGCGGGTGGGGCTCAGGTGCAACAGGGACTCAGAGAGCCAATCAGCTAAGTCCAGTCCCTGTGGGCAGGGGGAAAGGCTGCTGCTGCTCTATTCAGAATCTCATTTGATACAGACAGGCTGAATCCACACTTCCAAGCTAGCAGAGTCTTCTTTCCAGGTAAGGGAGAGATTGTTTAAAAAAGAAACACTGGAATACTGCTGGGCGCGCACTCCTAAATCGTGCTTTTATAAAGGCAAAAAACAGGGGGGGCAGACAGTTATTAAGCACAATTTAAATCACAGAAACAGATTAAAACAGTCTCCTAAAAACACACTCTGCAAGATGTATGTAGCCTTTTTACTTAGAAGAAAAAAGGGGGGGAGTTATGTGACACAAACTATCAAGGCAATTCGCACAGTCACAGCAAAAACACATTTTAAAAAAACACCACTATAAAAGAGGCCAGGCTGCGTGAAACACAGAGGGTTCACAAAACAGACACAGGTAGCTGAAATAAACACTTTTGAACAAATAATACTATTTACCCAGAAAAAAATCAGGGCTCCTTACCTAGGTCTTTTTACAATCCTTGAACACTGGGCTGTATCAGGACACAGGGAAGATGTTGAGGCTCACAAAATGGAGGTGGCAGTCTTTGGCTTCCCTCCACAAACTTAAGGGGCCAGAGCTGGTGTGGGGGGACCGGGCTCAGGGGAAACAGGGACTCAGAGAGCCAATCAGCTAAGTCCAGTCCCTGTGGGCAGGGGTAAAGGCAGCTGCTGCTCTAGTCAGAATCTCATTGGATACGGACAGGCTGAATCCATAATTCTAAGCTAGCAGAGTCTACTTTCCAGGTAAGGGAGAGATTGTTTAAAAAACAAACACTGGAATACTGCTGGGCGCGCACTCCTAAATCGTGCTTCTTTAAAGGGAAAAAACAGGGGGCAGACAGTTTTTAAACACAATTTAAATCACAGAAACAGATTAAAACAGTCTCCTAAAAACACACTCTGCAAGATGTATGTAGCCTTTTTACTTAGTAGAAAAAGTGGAGGGGCGGTTATGTGCCACAAAATAGTAAGGCAATTCACACAGTCACGGCAAAAAAGAATTAAAAAAAAAACACCACTTTAAAAGAGGTCAGGCTGCCTGAAACACAGAGTGTCCACAGTAAAACAGACACAGGTAGCTGAAATAAACACTTTTGAACAAATAATACTACTTTCCCAGAAAAATCTCAGGGCTCCTTCCGTAGGTCCTTTTGCAATCCTTAAACACTGGGCTGTATCAGGACACAGGGAAGATGCTGTGGCTCACAAAATGGAGATGGCTGTCTTGGGCTTCCCTCCACAAACTTAAGGGGCGAGAGCTGGTGTGGGGAGACCGGGTTCAGGTGCAACAGGGACCCAGAGAGCCAATCAGCTAAGTCCAGTCCCTGTGGGCAGGGGAAAAGGCAGCTGCTGCTCTATTCAGAATCTCACTGGATACAGACAGCCTGAATCCACACTTCCAAGCTAGCAGAGTCTTCTTTCCAGGTAAGGGAGAGATTGTTTAAAAAAGAAACACTGGAATACTGCTGGGCGCGCACTCCTAAATCATGCTTTTATAAAGGCAAAAAACAGGGGGGGCAGACAGTTATTAAGCACAATTTAAATCACAGAAACAGATTAAAACAGTCTCCTAAAAACACACTCTGCAAGATGTATGTAGCCTTTTTACTTAGAAGAAAAAAGGGGGGGAGTTATGTGACACAAACTATCAAGGCAATTCGCACAGTCACAGCAAAAACACATTTTAAAAAAACACCACTATAAAAGAGGCCAGGCTGCCTGAAACACAGAGGGTTCACAAAACAGACACAGGTAGCTGAAATAAACACTTTTGAACAAATAATACTATTTACCCAGAAAAATATCAGGACTCCTTACCTAGGTCTTTTTACAATCCTTGAACACTGGGCTGTATCAGGACACAGGGAAGATGTTGAGGCTCACAAAATGGAGGTGGCAGTCTTTGGCTTCCCTCCACAAACTTAAGGGGCCAGAGCTGGTGTGGGGGGACCGGGCTCAGGGGAAACAGGGACTCAGAGAGCCAATCAGCTAAGTCCAGTCCCTGTGGGCAGGGGTAAAGGCAGCTGCTGCTCTAGTCAGAATCTCATTGGATACGGACAGGCTGAATCCATAATTCTAAGCTAGCAGAGTCTACTTTCCAGGTAAGGGAGAGATTGTTTAAAAAACAAACACTGGAATACTGCTGGGCGCGCACTCCTAAATCGTGCTTCTTTAAAGGGAAAAAACAGGGGGCAGACAGTTTTTAAACACAATTTAAATCACAGAAACAGATTAAAACAGTCTCCTAAAAACACACTCTGCAAGATGTATGTAGCCTTTTTACTTAGTAGAAAAAGTGGAGGGGCGGTTATGTGCCACAAAATAGTAAGGCAATTCACACAGTCACGGCAAAAAAGAATTAAAAAAAAAACACCACTTTAAAAGAGGTCAGGCTGCCTGAAACACAGAGTGTCCACAGTAAAACAGACACAGGTAGCTGAAATAAAAACTTTTGAACAAATAATACTACTTTCCCAGAAAAATCTCAGGGCTCCTTCCGTAGGTCCTTTTGCAATCCTTAAACACTGGGCTGTATCAGGACACAGGGAAGATGCTGTGGCTCACAAAATGGAGATGGCTGTCTTGGGCTTCCCTCCACAAACTTAAGGGGCGAGAGCTGGTGTGGGGAGACCGGGTTCAGGGGCAACAGGGACTCAGAGAACCAATCAGCTAAGTCCAGTCCCTGTGGGCAGGGGTAAAGGCAGCTGCTGCTCTATGCAGAATCTCCTTGGATACAGAGAGTCTGAATCGACACTTCCAAGCTAGCAGAGTCTACTTTCCACGTAAGGGAGAGATTGTTTAAAAAACAAACACTGGAGGGGGCGTGGCCAGGGCGTCAAGATGGTGGTCGCACTTTTGTAGTGCTCAGGACCCCTCCGTCATCCGCATCTCATAAAATCACTATCCGTACACATCAACATCGTGAAAGCTTCATCGGGGTTCCTTTATCCTGCCCCGTCTCGAGTGTCGGGTTCCCGGCCCCGTGAGACAGAGGTTTTGGCTGCCCAGCGTTCGACCGCTGCTTCCCCTGATCAAGATGGTGGCCGAGGGACAGACCTGAGGCACGGCCCGCTGCGGCAGAAAGGCGGCGGTGGCCCGGACGGCCTGGAGACAGGGCTGCGGCCCCGAGCCAGAGAAGGTGCAGGTCGCAGCCATGGCCGCTGTGACTGGGAGAAATCAAGGTATGCCCCAGGCCGGCAGCGCCGCGATTCTCTGGTCCCCCTGATTTTTCCCCTCCTTTCCGTGGTGACCAAAGGCTGAGAAGGGGTTCGGGGCGCTCCGTGGGCCGGAGTCCTGGGTGCTCAGCAGAGAATTGTGCAGGGCCTGGCAGGCCCATAGCCCGATATTAGGAGGAGGACCTGCAGACCGCTGGGAGGGCCGCCTGAGTGGACGGGTGCTCGCCGGTGCACGTGGACCCCTGCTAATGCTGCTATAGGCTTGGACACCGGGCCGGGATGGAGGGCCTACTACGGGTGTGATCAGCCGGAGGACCGAACCGGCGGGCTCGTTGCCCACCTTCCCCCCCGAGATAAGAGACTCCATGGCAGCGAGGGGCCCCCCGGATGGAGCCCGGGAGATGGTTTTGGAGCCTGCGGCTGGCTGCAGTCCGGGGCCTAGATATTACATCGCCTCGAGGGCGGCCAACTACGGACATTGTTGCAGTGACGCGCTCCCCACTGGTCTCCCCGGGAGAGGGGAAAGAATAAATTAAGTAGCAGTAACAAGCAGCAACCACAAACGTGAGCTGGGACAAACACTGGGATACCGAGAGGTGAATCTGGACCTTCGGGCCCGTGAGCAGAGAGGGGCCCCATCTCCGTCCTTCGGACCACGGTGGAGTGCAGTCTGAAGGTGACACATTAGGGATTACAAGGAGTGCCTCCCTTTTCACCCTTTCTTTATTCGCTGACCGCCCCTCCTCTGGACGCCAGGCATCCTTACCGGCTGGACAGGGGGGGTGTCCCGGGACCATATCGAGTGAATAAAAATGCCGCTGGGGTAAAGGACATAGAAGGGGATAGGACAATAACAAAACAAAACAGTAGGATGAAATAAACTCTGCAACACCGTGTTCCCCCAATACCCCTGGAACTATCTAATAGATTCATAAATTAGGGTATACCACAGGGGGAATCAGATTAGATCCCCAGAGATCTCCCATCAGGCCCTACAATAGGGCAGAACGAAATTGACCGATCACTGCAACCCTAGACAGGTTAGAACCGCACCCAACATCATGGGCAAAGACAAAGCGATCAAACAAACAACGGCACAAAGTCGTATGGACCAATTCACCACAAGTACAATGGGACCACGGTCAGAAGGCCCAACCACAAATGGTGGTAATAACCCACAAATATCGTCCAGCGACCTGGCGGTACTCCTTCAGGCGATTCAGGCCTCCCAGACAGCAGTCGAATCAAAAATAGGGGAGGTTGGAGTGAATGTCGCCCTGAACTGGCAAGATCTCCGCAATACAGTATCCCAAATCACAGAGACCGAGTCGAGAATCTCCACTGCAGAAGATGAAATAACAACTTTAAAAACCCAAATCTCAATGCTGACCAAATGCACCTCAGATCTACACAGGAGGGCTGAAGACGCCAAAAACAGATCTCGACGTAACAATCTTCTCCTAGTGGGTCTTCCCAAGGTCACTGCAGAATCATCATTGGATACGTTCCTAGAGGAGTGGTTCCGGTCCTGGTTGCCGGCAGACCACTTCACGCCATGGTTCACAATCGAACAAGCCCATAGGTCGCTGCGCGCAAGGCCTTCACCCGGCTTTCCACCCATGGCAGTAATAATCTGCCTCTTCAACTTCAAAGACAAAGATCTGGTCCTGCGGGAGGCTCGCTCCAGGGGAGACCTCCTCTGCAATGGAACGAAAGTACTCCTTTTCCCGGATTACACATTAGAGGTACAGCAACAACGCTGCACGTTCATGGAAGTGAAACAAAAGCTTAGATCAATGGACATCCAGTATCATCTCCTGTTTCCAGCCAGACTCCGGGTGATCTATAATAATAAAACCTACTTCTTTGAGCAGCCGACCGCGGCATGGACCTCGCTAATGGGAGAAACCCCACTAGATATGCACAGAACAGGATCACGGCCACCGCTTAAGACAACACCAGCTCACCCAAGGGGGCAACAACCGATGCGCAGTCAGCGCACACACTCTCGGAAACAAAGAGGAAGCATAGATCCAGCTCGGACTCCCCTCCCGGGGCTCATCGATTGGAACCCAGAAACCCACAATAGAAAGAGAATTCCAGAGCCACCCTGACACACCTGAAACCACAGGACACAACCAAGATGAAGCTAGAGACACAAGAAGACTCTGACTTGTCCCCTATTCCAATCCTGTGACTGCATAGGAGGAAACTTATTCCAGGAAAGACTTAAGACAATGAACACAGAAATAGAACCGTTATGCCTAACTTGATCACACTTCGAGTATTATACATTTATGCATGATCCGATACTAGGGAGGGGTCCACCGCCACCAATACCACAGCCTTACCACTCAAAAGCCATCTCACCAGTTTTAGAAGTAAGGAACTATGTATATGGGCGACAGATGCTTCTGGGGGAAGTATGGGGTGGGGAGGGAGTTGGGGGGCAAGGGGGTTCCAGCCTTTTTCTAAAGGCCAAAGCTAGAATTTGTATGCGAAGACAAGATTCATATTTTTTTTTAATTGAGGCACAGGGCAGGATGCTTAATGACTCAACAGATATAATAGAGTCTGAGAATCGGCAGCAGGAAGATAGAAAGATAAGTCCTTCAGAGGCGCACAAACCAGGAGCAAAATGTTGGATAAACAACTGTAAAATTCCACCTACAATCACACACCCCCCATGAATCAAGTACAAATTATGTCATGGAACATCAACGGGCTCCTAGACAAAATTAAACGTACTGCAGTATTCACCTTCATACATAGATACCATCCAGAAATACTCATGTTGCAGGAAACCCACCTTTTGGGGGATAAATACCCATACCTGACTCGTCGAGGATTTGATAGAGTGTACCATGCGGGATACACACGTGGGTCACGAGGAGTAACAATATTATTGCATTGTACCTTCCCTATGACACACATCCAAGTACGGAGAGACCCCCAGGGGCGGTTTGTAGCCATTACCGGTAAGGTAGAAATGTTCACGTTTAATATAATAAGTATGTACCCCTTCCCTCCCTGGTCAGCTCAACCCTCCATGGAACTCACAAAACTTCTCTCTAACCTATCCCCCTGGGCACACTATACTAGGTGGCGACTTCAACGCAACCCCGGACCTGTCCTTAGATGTAGACGGCCCACTCACCACACATAGACGTACACTGGCAACCAAAATTAAGGGGTGGTTATCTGCCACAGGACTATGTGACGCCTGGCGGATATGGCATCCGAGGCAGAGACAATTCACCCACACCTCAGCAGCCCATGGCTCCCAATCCAGAATAGACCTGATGCTTCTTCAGAGCACAGATTGTACAACCCTCTCACACGTCAATATTCTAGCCAGAGGAATCTCTGACCTTGACCCTCTCCGGCTCATACTAGGCCTGGCCCACCCCCGGCGTCGCCACATGTGGCGGCTAAACGCATGGTATCTCCAAGATGAACACTTTAAGGAACAATTACGTCAGGCACAAGAAGAATACTTCCACCTAAACGAAGGCTCAGTAACCTCGGAGGGTGCTCTATGGATGGCAGGGAAGGCGGTATTAAGAGGTATGGCTAAAAATCTGATACGTAATCAGGAACGTGCCAAAGCGCTACATATCACACAGCTAGAGCTCCGAGCAATAAACCTCGAAAGAGACAACGTAATAAACCCAAGCGGGGGAACTGATGTGACAACTCCTCCTAATCTGAGAGGAGATACGGGGTCAATCCCTGAAGGCCGCGAAACATTTATGGAGGGCCAGCACTGGAAGGATATATGGCTGGGGGGAACAAGACCAGGAAGATGCTGTATTGGTTGATCTCCCGCAATCAGGCATCCAAGTTCGTCCGTGAAATTTATGACGGGGATGGGGCCCTGGTTACGGGTCATACCGACATTGAGAATGCTTTTGCCAACTATTATCATACGCTGTACCAAGCATCTACACAAATAGATTCACATGAAACACGTCAACTACTTGACGAGATCCCCCTCCCACAGTTACCTATGATAAAAGCACAGCTTTTAGAGGAACCCATTAGAGAGGAAGAAATTGGGGCGGCAATCTCGACATTAAATGCTGGCAAGACGTCTGGTCCCGGTGGGTTCCCCCCAGAATATTATAAGGTGTTTAGAGAAGACCTGACCCCACGTCTCCTACGCCATTTCGCAGAAATAGGAAAAGGTGGATCCTTTACTCCTGAACTAGATACAGCCATGATCGTGGTGCTCCCCAAAACCCAGCCCCCTTCGCCTCACTGTGTGGATTACAGACCAATATCATCGATTAACACAGAAATTAAAATGTTCGCCTCTATCCTTGCCACTCGCCTCAAAAGGGTCCTGCCGCAGTTAATCCATCCTGACCAATGTGGGTTTATGGCAACCCGCAGTACACAACACTGTATCCGCCGGCTACACGTAGCCTTGGCGGAGAGATGCCGGTTGCCCCAAAGCCTGGCCCTCTTGCTCATAGATTTTGAAAAGGCTACTGATTCGGTTTACTGGGGATTCCTTCTACTGGTGCTCCGACGGGCAGGCATAGAAAACATTTTTTGCCACCTAATTAAAGCATTATACACTAACCCTACAGCCTGTGTACAGGTTAATGGGACCATATCCCATAGGTTCG
Organism: Pleurodeles waltl; assembly: GCF_031143425.1. NCBI lineage: Eukaryota > Metazoa > Chordata > Amphibia > Caudata > Salamandridae > Pleurodeles > Pleurodeles waltl. Next base: position 479,255,412 of record NC_090450.1, read on the forward strand.
ACATCCGCAGAGGTACTCGACAGGGATGTCCCCTATCCCCTCTTTTGTTTACCCTGGCCATTGAGCCTCTAGCCCAGGTGATCAGAGCGGGCTCAGTATACCGAGGATGAAAATGGGGTCCATCTCATGAAGACAGGATAGCTCTATATACAGATGATGTTCTGCTATATTTGGAGGAACCCAGTATAACGGGTCCAAGGAGCCTTTGCCTTCTAAGGAAATACAAACTAATCTCAGGTTGAACTCCACCAAATCAATCATGATCCCGCTAGCAAACACACGTGATTGCTTCGACTGGCAAAATACCATACCCATACGCAAATTAAGTTTTAAATACCTAGGGATCTGGGTAACCCCTTTGCCCGAATTAACATGAGCCAAAAATCTATCTCCTCTGCTAACAAGAATCAAAACGGACATGCAGAGATGGCAAACCCTCCCTTTGAATGTGATGGGGCGGGTGGACCTATACAAAATGATGATCTTGCCAAGACTCCTATACATATTCCAAAATGTTCCCATCCTCATCCCCCACTCCTGGTTCAAAAATCTCGAAACTATCACCGGAAGATTTCTATGGAGAGGTAATAGACATTGAGTAGCGATACAACATTGCCGGAGAGGAATGTATGATGGAGGTGTGGGTGCGTCAGATCCCTATCTACATTACCTGGCTACCCAATTGATAGTGGTTCATGACTGGTTTAATGGGGGCTGGGAAGACCCGGTGTATAAGACAGAGTTGACACTCCTGGGGTTTCCACAGGTTCTTGACATGCTGTATGGAGCATTGTTTCCTCGTGACATGGAGGAAACAACCAAAGTGGTCTTCCTGGCATGGCGAGCCGCGTTACGCCACACTCACTGGAATACCGTTATCACCCTCCAGACTCCGCTATGGAGACGGAAATGGATGTATGCCTCCACCACGCTGGAGGGATTCGCAACATGGGACCTAATAGGCATTTCCCTGATTGGGGACATATGGAAAGGGAGGGCCATGAAATCGTTCCAAGACCTACAAGCAGAATTTCAATTAAACCAGACACAGTTCTTTAGATACCTTCAACTAAGACACGCACTGCGAACCCATCTGCCCACCACAAGCCCTATACTGGACTTTAACCCACGGGAAGCCAAAATACTCATGGGAAATATGGAGGGGAAAGGCATTTCTCAACTTTACAAAACACTAATCAACAACACTCCTGATAACTCGGCACTGGGTCAAGAAATACAATAATCAGCTAAGCTAATCCTATTGGAGGTAAAGGAAGAAATGGGAGGAACACGTGCTAAACTAACACTGAGAGCGACGTCATTATTAGTCGCTAATAGAGATATCGCTGTAGCGTGGACGTCCCCAGAAGGCCAATGATCCAGAAATGGAGGAAGGGTGTGGATTGGTGTGCAAATCAGGAGAAACTGGTACTTGAGTATAGAGGGTGCCCACACAAATTCGAAAAGATATGGGGACGATGGCTAGAATTGATGACATAAACCAGATACGTAATAAGATACTTAATGTTTCAAGGGGACACCACATGGCTAGATCTGCTGATAGCACCACAACCCATTATTGTTGATGGCTAACAACGATACTAAAACAATGATAAGATGTATAAATTCCATCCATCCTTGCCTTGTACTTGAACCTGTGTTTTCCTTCCTTTTCTATATATGTCTGAAAAACAATAAAAATTTGTTTATAAAAAAAAAACACTGGAATACTGCTGGGCGCGCACTCTGAAATTGGGCTTTTTTAAAGGCAAAAAACAGGAGGGCAGACAGATTTAAAAAACAATTTTAATCAAAGAAATAGATTAAACCTGTCTCCTAAAACCACAATTTGCAAGATGTATGTAGCCTTTTTACTTAGAAGAAAAAATGGGGGTGGGGGGTTAAGTGGCATAAACTAGCAAGGCAATTAACAGTCACGGAAAAAAAAACAAAAAAAAAAAACACCACTTTAAAAGAGGCCAGGCTGCCAGAAACACAGAGAGTCCACAGTAAAACAGACACAGGTAGCTTAAAAAAACACTTTCGAACAAATAATTCTATTTACCCAGACAAATCTCAGGGCTCCTTACCTAGGTCTTTCTGCAATCCTTGAACACTGGGCTGTATCAGGACATAGGGAAGATGATGAGGCTCACAAAATGGAGGTGGCTTTCTTGGGTTTCCCTTCACAAACTTAAGGGGCCAGAGCAGGTGTGGGGGGACGGGGCTCAGGTGCAACAGCGACTCAGAAAACCAATCAGCTAAGTCTAGTCCCTGTGGGCAGGGGGAAAGGCAGCTGCTGCTCTATTCAGAATCTCGTTGGATACAGACAGGCTGAATCCACACTTCCAAGCTAGCAGAGTCTACTTTCCATGTAATGGAGAGATTGTTTAAAAAACAAACACTGGAATACTGCTGGGCGCGCACTCTGAAATCAGGTTTTTTTAAGGCAAAACACAGGGGGGCAAACAGTTTTTAAACACAATTTAAATCACAGAAACAGATTAAAACAGTCTCCTAAAAACACACTCTGCAAGATGTATGTAGCCTTTTTACTTTGAAGATAAAAGGGGGAGGGGGGTTAAGTGCCACAAACTAGGAAGGCAATTCACTTAGTTACGGCAAAAAGGAATAAAAAAAAAAACACCACTTTAAAAGAGGCCAGGCTGCCTGAAACACAGAGAGTCCACAGTAAAACAGAAACAGGAAGGTGAAATAAAACTTTTGAACAAATAACAATGTTTACCCAGAAAAATTTCAGGGCTCCTTACCTAGGTCTTTTTGCAATTCTTGAACACTGAGCTGTATCAGGACACAGGGAAAATGCTGAGTCTCACAAAATGGAGGTGGCTGTCTTGGGCTTCCCTCCACAAACTTAAGGGTCCAGAGCAGGTGTGGGGGGGGGGGGGGGCGGGGCATAGGTGCAACAGGGGCTCCGAAAGCCAATCAGCTAAGTCCAGTCCCTGTGGGCAGGGGGAAGGCAGCTGCTGCTCTGTTCAGAATCTCCTTGGATACAGAGAGGCTGAATCCACACTTCCAAGCTAGCAGAGTCTACTTTCCAGGTAAGAGAGAGATTGTTTCAAAAACAAACACTGGAATACTGCTGGGCGCGCACTCTGAAATCGGGCTTTTTTTAAAGCAAAAAACAGGGGGCAGACAGGTTTTAAACACAATTTAAATCACAGAAATAGATTAAAACAGTCTCCTAAAAACACACTCTGGAAGATGTATGTAGCCTTTTTACTTCGAAGAAAAAAGGGGGGGGGAGTTATGTGCCACAAACTAGCAAGGCAATTCAACAGTCACGGCAAAAACAAATAAAAAAAAAACACCACTTTAAAAGAGACCAGGCTGCCTGAAACAGAGTTCACAGTTAAACAAACACAGGTAGCTGATAGAAACACTTTTGAACAAATAATGCTATTAACCCAGAAAATCTTGGGGCTCCTTACCTAGGTCTTTTTGCAATCCTTGAACACTAGGCTGTATCAGGACACAGGGAAGATGCTGAGGCTCACAAAATGGAGGTTGCTGTCTTGGGCTTCCCTCCACAAACTTAAGGGGCCAGAGAAGGTGAGGGAGTGGGCGGGGCGCAGGTGCAACAGGGACTCAGAGAGCCAATCAGATAAGTCCAGTCCCTGTGGGCAGGGGGAAAGGCAGCTGCTGCTCTATTCAGAATCTCATTTTATACAGACAGGCTAAATCCACACTTCCAAGCTAGCAGAGTCTACTTTCCAGGTAAGAGAGAGATTGTTTCAAAAACAAATACTGGAATACTGCTGGGCGCGCAACTCTGAAATCAGGCTTTTTTAAAGGCAAAAAACAGGGGGGCAAACAGTTTTTACACACAATTTAAATCACAGAAGCAGATTAAAACAGTCTCCTAAAAACACACTCTGCAAGATGTATGTAGACTTTTTACATAGAAGATAAAAGGGGGAGGGTGGTTATGTGCCACAAACTAACAAGGCAATTCACACAGTCACGGCAAAAGCAAATTAAAAAAAAAACACACCACTTTAAAAGAGGCCAGGCTGACTGAAATACAGAGTCCACAGTAAAACAGACAGAGTTAGCTGAAATAAACACTTTTGAACAAATAATACTATTTACCCAGAAAAATTTCAGGGCTCCTTACCTAGATTTTTTTGCAGTCCTTGAACACTGAGATGTATCAGGACACAGGGAAGATGCTGAGGCTCACAAAATGGAGGTGGCTGTCTTGGGCTTCCCTCCACAAACTTGAGGGTCCAGAGCAGGTGTGGGGGGGGGCGGTGCACAGGTGCAACAGGGACTCCAAAAGCCAATCAGCAAAGTCCAGTCCCTTTGGGCAGGGGGAAAGGCAGCTGCTGCTCTATTCGGAATCTCCTTGGATACAGACAAGCTGAATCCACACTTCCAAGCTAGCAGAGTCTACTTTCCAGGTAAGAGAGAGATTGTTTCATAAACAAAAACTGGAATACTGCTGGGCGCGCACTCTGAAATCGGGCTTTGTTAAAGGCAGATAACAGGGGGGCAGACAGTTTTTAAACACAATTTAAATCACAGAAACAGAATAAAACAGTCTCCTAAAAACACACTCTGCAAGATGTATGTAGCCTTTTTATTTAGAAGAAAAAAGGGTGGGGGTTATGTGCCACAAACTAGCAAAGCAATTCACACAGTAACGGCAAAAACAAATAAAAAAAAAAACACACCACTTTAAAAGAGGCCAGGCTGCCTGAAATACAGGGAGTCCACAGTAAAACAGACACAGTTAGCTGAAATAAACACTTTTGAACAAATAATACTATTTACCCAGAAAAATTTCAGGGCTCCTTACCTAGATTTTTTTGCAGTCCGTGAACACTGAGATGTATCAGGACACAGGGAAGATGCTGAGGCTCACAAAATGGAGGAGACTGTTTTGGGCTTCCCTCCACAAACTTAAGGGGCCAGAGCAGGTGGGGGGCGGGGCTCAGGTGCAACTGGTACTCAGAGAGCAAATCAGCTAACTCCACTCCCTGTGGGCAGGCAGCTGCTGCTCTACTCAGAATCTCCTTGGATACAGACAGGCTGAATCCACACTTCCAAGCTAGCAGAGTCTACTTTCCAGGTAAGGGAGAGATTGTTTAAAAAACAAACACTGGAATACTGCTGAGAGCGCACTCTGAAATCGGTCTTTTTTTAAAGGCAAGAAACAGGGGTGCAGACAGTTTTTAAACACATTTAAATCACAGAAACAGATTGAAACAGTCTCCTAAAAACACACTCTGCAAGATGTATGTAGCCTTTTTACTTAGAAGAAAAAAGAGGGGGGTATGTGCCACAAACTAGCAAGGCTATTCACATAGTCACGGCAAAAACAAATAAAAAAAAAAACACCACTTTAAAAGAGACCAGGCTGCCTGAAACACAGAGAGTCCACAGTAAACCAGACACAGGTAGCTGAAATAAACACTTTTGAACAAATAATACTATTTACCCAGACAAATCTCAGTGCTCCTTACCTAGGTCTTTTTGCAATCTTTGACCTGGGCTGTATCAGGACACAGGGAAGATGCTGAGGCTCACAAAATGGAGGTGGCTATCTTGGGCTTCCCTCCACAAACTTAAGGGGTCAGAGCAGGTGTGGGAAGGCGGGGCTCAGGTGCAACAGGGACTCAAAGAGCCAATCAGCTAAGTCCAGTCGTTGTGGGCACGGGGAAAGGCAGCTGGTGCTCTGTTCAGAATCTCCTTGGATACAGACAGGCTGAATCCACCTTTCCAAGCTAGCAGAGTCTACTTTCCATGTAAGGGAGAGATTGTTTAAAAAACAAACACTGGAATACTGCTGGGCGCTCACTCTGAAATCGGGCTTTTTTAAACTCTGCAAGATGCATGTAGCCTTTTCACTTAGGAGAAAAAAGGGGGGCTGTTATTTGCCACAAACTAGCAAGGCAAGTCACACAGTCACGGCAAAAACGAACTAAAAAAAACCACCACTTTAAAAGAGGCCAGGCTGCCTGAAACACAGAGAGTCCACAGTAAAACAGACACAGGTAGCCGAAATAAACAAAGTCCAGTCCCTGTGGGCAGGGGGAAATGCAGCTGCTCATCTATTCAGAATCTCCTTGGATACAGACAGGCTGAATCCACACTTCCAAGCTAGCAGAGTCTAATTTCCACATAAGGGAGAGATTGTTTAAAAAACAAACACTAGAGGGGGCGTGTTCAGGGCGTCAAGATGGCGGTCGCACTTTTGTAGTGCTCAGGACCACTCCATCATCCGCCTCTCATAAAATCACTATCGTACACATCAACACTGTGAACGCTTCATCGGGGTTCCTTTATTGTGCCCTGTCTCGTGTGGCGGGTTCCCGGCCCTCACTGCCCCGTGAGACCGAGGTTTTGGCTGCCCAGCATTCGACCACTGTTTCCCCCGATCAAGATGGCGGCTGAGGGACGGACCTGAGGCGCGGCCCGCTACGGCGGAAAGGCGGCAGCAGCCCGGACGGCCTGGAGGCAGAGAAGGTGTGGGTCGCGGCCGGGGCCGCTGTGACTTAGAGAAATCAAGGAAGGCCCGAGCCGGCAGCACCGCGATTCTCTGGTCCCCCTGATTTCCCCCCCCTTCCCGTGCTGACCGAGGGCTGGGAAGGGGGGCGTTCCGTGGGCCGGAGGCTGGGGTGCTCGGCCGCAAATTGTGTGGGGCCCTGCCAGGCCCAGAGCCCGATATTAGGAGGAAGACCTGCAGACCGCTGGGAGGGCCGCCTGAGCGGACGGTGCTCGCCGGGGAACGGGGACCCCTACTGATGCTGCTATAGGCCGGGACGCGGGGCCGGGATGGAGGACCTACCAGGGGTGTGATCAGCCGGAGGACCGAACCGGCGGGCTCGTTGCCTCTCCTCCCCCCAAAATAAGAGACTCCGTGGCAGCGAGGGGCCCCCCGGCTGGAGCCCGGGAGAGGGTTTTGGAGCCCAGGGCTGGCTGCAGTCCGGGGCCTAGACATTACATTGCCTCGAGGGCGGCCAACTACAGACCGTGTTGCGGTGACGCGCTCTCCACTGGCCTCCCCGGGAGAGGGGAAAGAAGAAATTAAGTAACAGTAACAAGCGTCAACCACAAACGTGAGCTGGGACAAAAACTGGGATACCGAGAGGTGAATCTGGACCTTCGGGCCCCGTGAGCAGAGAGGGGCCCGATCTTCCTCTATCGGACCACGGTGGGGTGCAGTCTGAAGGTGACACGTTAGGGATTACAAGTAGTGCCTCCCTTTTCACCCTTTCCTTATTCTCTGACCGCCCCTCCTCCGGACGCCAGGCATCCTTACCGGCTGGACAAGGGAGGAGTCCCGGGACCATATTGAGTGAATAAAAACGCCTCCGTGGTAAAGGACAGAGAAGGGGATAGGACAATAACAAAACAAAACAAAACAGTAAGATGAAATAAACTCTGCAACACCGTGTTCCCCCAATACCCCTGGAACTATCTAATAGATTAATAAATTAGGATATACCACAGGGGGAATCAGATTAGATCCCCACGGATCTCCCATCGGGCCCTACAGTAGGGCAGAACAAAAGTGACCAATCACTGCAACCCTAGAGAGGTTAGCACCACACCCAACATCATGGGCAAAGACAAAGCGATCAAACAAACAACGGCACAAACTCGTATGGACCAATTCACCACAGGTACAGTGGGCCCACGGTCGGTAGGCCCAACCACAAATGGTGGTAATAACCCACAAACATCGTCCAACGACCTGGCGGCAATCCTTCAGGCGATTCAGGCCTCCCAGACAGCAGTTGAATCAAAAATAGGGGAGGTCGGAGTGGATGTCGCCCTGATCCGGCAAGATCTCCGCAGTGCAGTATCCCGAATCTCGGAGGCCGAGTCGAGAATCTCCACGGCAGAAGATGAAATAACTCTAAAAATCCAAATCTCAATGCTGACCAAACGCATCTCAGATCTACACAGGAGGGCTGAAAATGGCGAAAACAGATCACGACGTAACAATCTTCGCCTAGTGGGTCTTCCTGAGGCCACTGCAGAATCATCATTGGATACATTCCTAGAGGAGTGGTTCTGGTCCTGGTTGCCGGCAGACCACCTCACGCCATGGTTCACAATCGAACAAGCCCATAGGTCGCTGCGCGCAAGGCCTCCGCCCGGCTCCCCACCCAGGCCAGTAATAATCTGCCTCTTCAACTCCAAAGACAGAGACCTGGTCCTGCAGGAGTTTCGCTCCAGGGGAGACCTCCTCTGCAATGGAACGAAAGTACTCCTTTTCCCGGATTACACATTAGAGGTACAGCAACAACGCCACTCGTTCATGGAAGTGAAGCAAAAGCTTTGATCAATGGACATCCAGTATAGTCTCCTGTTTCCAGCCAGACTCCGGGTGATCTATAATAATAAAACCTACTTCTTTGAGCAGCAGACCACAGCATGGACCTGGCTAATGGAAGAAACCCCACTAGATATGCACAGAACAGGATCACGGCCACCGCTTAAGACAACACCAGCTCACCCAAGGGGGAAACAACCGATGCGCAGTCAGCACACACGCTCTCGGAAATGAAGAGGAAGACATAGATCCAGCTCGGACTCCCCTCCTGGGGCTCATCGATCGGAACCCAGACACTCACAATCAAAAGAGAATTCCAAAGCTACCCTGACAAGCCTGAAACCACAGGACACAACCAAGATCCAGCTAGAGACACAAGAAGACTATGACTTGTCCAGTAGTCCAATCTTGTGACTGCATAGGTGGAACTTATTCTGGGAAAGACTTAAGACAATGAACACAGAAATAGAAGCGTTATGCCTAACTTTATCACACATCAAGTAATATACATTTATGCATGATCCGATACTAGGGAGAGGTACACCGTCACCAATACCACAGCCTTACCACTCGAAAGCCATCTCACCAGTTTTAGAAGTCAGGGGCTCTGTATATGGGTGACAAATGCTTCTGGGGGGAAGTTTGGAGTGGGGAGGGAGTTGGGGGGCAAGGGGGTTCCGGCCTCGTTCTAAAGGCCATTGATAGAATTTGTATGCGAAGGCAAGATTCATATTTTTTTTTTAATTGAGGCACAGGGCAGGATGCTTAATGACTCAACAGATATAATAGAGTCTGAGAATCGGCAGCAGAAAGATAGAAAGATAAGTCCTTCAGAGTCGCACAAACAAGGAGCAAAATGTTGGCTCAACAACTGTAAAATTCCACCTACAATCACACACCCCCATGAATCAAGTACAAATTATGTCATGGAACATCAACGGGCTCCTAGACAAAATTAAACGTACTGCAGTATTCACCTTCATGCATAGATACCATCCAGAAATACTCATGTTGCAGGAAACCCACCTTTTGGGGGATAAATACCGATTCCTGACTCGTCGAGGATTTGATAGAGTGTACCATGCGGGATACACACGTGGGTCATAAGGAGTAGCCATATTATTGCATCGTACCTTCCCTATGACACACACCCAAGTACGGAGAGACCAACTGGGGCGGTTTGTAGCCCTTACCGGTAAAATAGAAGGAATCACATTTAATATAATAAGTATCTACGCCCCTCTCTCCATGGTCAGTTCAACCCTCCAGGCACTCACAAAACTTCTCTCTGACCTACCCCCTGGGCAGACTATACTAGGTGGCGACTTCAATGCAACCTTGGACCCGACCTTAGATGTAGACGGCCCACTCACCACATATAGACATACACTGGCAACCAAAATTAAGGGGTAGTTATCTGCCACAGACTATGTGACGCCTGGCAGATATGGAATCCGAGACGGAGACAATTCACCCACACCTCAGCAACTCATGGCTCCCAATCCAGAATAGACCTGATGCTTCTTCCGAGCACAGATTGTACAACTCTCTCACACATTAAGATTCTAGCAAGAGGAATCTCTGACCATGCCCCTCTCGAGCTCATACTAGGCCCCGCCCACCCCCGGCGTCGCCCCATGTGGCGGCTAAACGCATTGTATCTCCAAGATGAACACTTTAAGGAACAATTACGTCAGGCGCAAGCAGAATACTTCCACCTAAACGAAGGCTCGGTAACCTCAGAGGGCACTCTATGGGCGGCAGGGAAGGCGGTATTAAGAGGTATGGCTAAAAATCTCATACATCATCAAGAATGTGCCAAAACGCTACATATCACACAGCTAGAGCTCCGAGCAATAAACCTCGAAAGAGACAACGTAATAAACCCAAGCGAGAAACTGACGCAACAACTCCTCCTAATCTGAGAGGAGATATGGGGTCAATCCCTGGATGCCGCGAAACATTTATGGAGGGCCAGCACTGGAAGGATATATGGCTGGGGGCACAAGACCGGGAAGATGCTGTACTGGTTGATCTCCCGCGATCACGCCTCCAAGATCGTCCCTGAAATTTATGACGGGATGGGGCCCTTTTTACAGGTCATACCGAAATTGCAAATGCTTTTGACAACTATTATCATACACTGTACCAAACATCTACACAAATAGATTCACATCAAACACGTCAACTACTTGACGAGATCCCCTTCCCACAGTTACCTATGATAGAAGCACAGCTTTTAGAGGAAGGAACCCATTAGAGAGGAAGAAATTGGGGCGGCAATCTCGACATTAAACGCTGGCAAGACGCCTGGTCCCGATGGGTTCCCCCCAGAATATTATAAGGTGTTTAGAGAAGACCTGACCCTACGTCTCCTACGCCTTTTTGCAGGAATAGGAAAAGGTGGATCCTTTCCTCCTGAACTAGATACAGCCATGATCGTGGTGCTCCCCAAAACCCAGCCCCCTTCGCCTCACTGCACGGATTACAGACCAATATCATTAATTAACACAGATATTAACATTTTTGCCTCTATCCTTGCCACTCGCATCAAATGGGTCCTGCCGCAGCTAATCCATCCTGACCAATGTGTGGTTTATGGCAACCCGCAGTATACAACACTGTATCCGCCTGCTTCACGTAGCCTTGGCGGAGAGACGCCGGTTGCCCCAAAGCCTGGCCCTCTTGCTCATAGATTTTGAAAAGGCTTTTGATTCGGTTGACTGGGGATTCCTTCTACTGGTGCTCCGACGGGCAGGCATAGAAAAACATTTTTACCACTTAATTAAAGCATTATACACTAACCCTTCGGCCTGTGTACAGGTTAATGGGACCATATCCCACAGGTTCGACATCCGCAGAGGTACTCGAGAGGGATGTCCCCTATCCCCTCTTTTGTTTACCCTGGCCATTGAGCCTCTAGCCCAGATGATCAGAGCGGGCTCAGTATACAGAGGATGGAAATGGGGTCCATCTCATGAAGACAGGAAAGCTCAATATGCAGATGACCCATACGCAAATTAAGTTTTAAATACCTAGGGATCTGGGTAACCTTTCTGCCCGAATTAACATGGGCCAAAAATCTATCTCCTCTGCTAACAAGAATCAAAACGGACATGCAGAGATGGCAAACCCTCCCCTTGAATGTGATGGGGCGGGTGGCCCTATGCAAAATGATGATCTTGCCAAGACTCCTATACATATTCCAAAATGTTCCCATCCTCATCCCCCACTCCTGGTTCAAAAACCTCGAAAGCATCACAGGAAGATTTCTATGGAGAGGTAATAGACATCGAGTAGTGATACAACATTGCCGGAGAGGAATGTATGATGGAGGTTTGGGTGCGTCGAATCCCTATCTGTATTACCTGGCTACCCAATTGATAGTGGTCCATGACTGGTTTAATGGGGGCTGTGAAGCCCCGGCGTATAAGACAGAATTGACACTCCTGGGGTTTCCACAGGTTCTTGACATGCTGTATGGAGCATCGCTTACACGTGATATGGAGTAAACAACCAAAGTGGTCTTCCTGGCATGGCGAGCCACATTACGCCGCACTCACTGGAATACTGTTATCACCCTCCAGACTCCGCTATGGAGAAGGAAATGGATGTATGCCTCAGCCACGCTGGAGGGATTCGCAACATGGGACCTAATAGGCATTTCCCTGGTTGGGGACATATGGAAAGGGAGGGCAATGAAATAGTTCCAAGACCTACAAGCAGAATTTCAATTAATCCAGACACAGTTTTTTGGATACCTTCAACTAAGACACGCACTGCGAACCCATCTGCCCATCACAAGCCCTATACCGGACTTTAACCCACTGGAAGCCAAAATACTCATGGGAAATATGGAGGGGAAAGGCATTTCTCAACTTTACAAAACACTAATCAACAACACTCCTGATAACTTAGTCATTTTTAGGACTAAGTGGGAATCATGGCTCGGACCTCTAGAAGAAACGGAATGGAGGGAAGCCTTGATGGCACCCGAGGTATTGGCAATATCTCAAGATTCCGCATGATACAATTCTATTATTTATATGGAGCCTATCTGACACCATCCAAACTACACAAAATGGGAGCACGCCCTTCTGACAAATGCTCAAGATGCCCGAATGAACCAGCAGACTTCTTTCACATGGTATGGACCTGTCAGAAAATACAAAAGTACTGGGAAGGGGTGATCCAAGATATAGGAAGGGCACTGGGACAAGAAATACAAAAATCAGCCAAGCTAATCCTATTGGTTGTAAAGGAAGAAATGGTAGGAACAAGTGCTAAATGAACACTGACAGCCACGGCATTATTAGTCGCTAATAGACATATGGCTGCAGCTTGGACGTCCCCAGAAGGCCCGTTGATCCAGAAATGGAGGAAGAGGGTGGGTTGGTGTGCCAATCAGGAGAAACTGGTATTTGAGTCTAGAGCAGAGGTCTTCAAACTGGGGGGCGGGCCCCCCTAGGGGGGCCTCAAGTGATCCGGGGGTGGGCAAAATCTGGCCAGAAGAAATATTATACAGATAACATGCCTTTGTTTCAAGCTGAAGCATTTTACTGCAGTTTTAAAAAGGTAACAATACCTAACTGCAATGTTTAAATAGGTTAGACATATTTAAACATTGCCATCTTTCTAAAATAATTGTGAAAAATTCTGAGGGGGGGGCCAAAGATTTTTATTTTTCAACTAGGGGGGCGCGGCATTAGAAAGTTTGAAGACCACTGGTCTAGAGGGTGCCCACACAAATTCGAAAAGATATGGGGACGATGGCTAGAATTGATGACATAAACCAGATACGTAATAAGATACTTAATGTTTCAAGGGGAAACTACGATGGCTTGATCTGGTGATAGCAACACAACCCATTATTGTTGATGGCTAACAACAATACTAAAACAATGATAAGATGTACAAATTCCATGCGTCCTTGCCTTGTACTGGAACCTGTGTTTTTTCCTTCCTTTTCCATATATGTCTCAATAAATAAATAAAAATGTGTTTATAAAAAACACTCTGCAAGATGTATGTAGCCTTTTTACTTAGAAGAAGAAAGGGAGGGTTATGTGCCACAAATTAGCAAGGCAATTCACACAGTCACGGCAAAAACAGATTTTAAAAAAACACCACTTTAAAAGAGGCCAGGCTGCCTGAAACACAGAGACTCCACCGTAAAACAGACACAGGTAGCTGAAATAAATACTTTTGAACAAATAATACTATTTACCCAGAAAAATCTCAGGGCTCCTTACCTAGGTCTTTTTGCAAGCCTTGAACACTGGGCTGTATCAGGACACAGGGAAGATGCTGAGGCTCACAACATGGAGGTGGTTGTCGTGGGCTTCCCTCCACAAACTTAAGGGGCAAGAGCAGGTGTGGGGGGGGCGGGGCTCAGGTGCAACAGGGACTCAGAGAGCCAATCAGCTAAGTCCAGTCCCTGTGAGCCGAGGGAAAGGCAGCTGCTGCTCTATTCAGAATCTCCTTGGATTCAGACAGGCTGAATCCACACTTCCAAGCTGGCAGAGTCTACCTTCCAGGTAAGGGAGAGATTGCTTAAAAAACAAACACTGGAATACTGCTGGGCACGCACTCTGAAATTGGGCTTTTTTAAAGGCAAAAAACAGGGGGGCAAACAGTTTTTAAACACAATTCAAATCACAGAAACAGATTAAAACAGTCTCCTAAAAACACACTCTGCAAGATGTATGTAGCCTTTTTACTTAGAAGAAATAAGGGGGGGTTATGTGCCACAAACTAGCAAGGCAATTCACACAGTCACGGCAAAAACACATTTAAAAAAAACACCACTTTAAAAGAGGCCAGGCTGCCTGAAACATAGAGGGTCCACAATAAAACAGAAACAGGTAGCTGAAATAAACACTTTTGAACAAATAATACTATTCACCCAGAAAAATCTCAGGGCTCTTTACCTAGGTATTTTTGCTAATCTTGAACACTGGGCTGTATCAGGACACAGGGAAGATGCTGAGGCTCACAAAATGGAGGTGGATGTCTTGGGCTTCCCTCCACAAACTTAAGGGGCCAGAGCAGGTGTGGGACGGCGGGGCTCAGGTGCAACAGGGACTCAGAGAGCCAATCAGCTAAGTCCAGTCCCTGTGGTCACGGGGAAAGGCAGCTGCTGGTCTATTCAGAATCTCCTTGGATACAGACAGGCTGAATCCACCCTTCCAAGCTAGCAGTCTACTTTCTAGGTAAGGGAGATATTGTTTAAAAAACAAACACTGAAATACTGCTGGGTGCGCACTCTGAAATCAGGCTTTTTTAAAGGCAAAAAAAAGGGGGGCATACAGTTTTTAAACACAATTCAAATCACAGAAACAGATTAAAACAGTCTCCTAAAAAAACACTCTGCAAGATGTATGTAGCCTTTTTACTTAGAAGAAAAGGGGAGGAGGGTTATGTGCCACAAACTAGCAAGGCAATTCACACAGTCACAGCAAAAATACATTTAAAAAAATCACCACTTTGAAAGAGGCCAGGCTGCCTGAAACATAGAGAGTCCACAATAAAACAGAAACAGGTAGCTGAAATAAACACTTTGAACAAATAATACTATTCACACAGAAAAATCTCAGGGCTCCTTACCCAGGTCTTTTTGCTATTCTTGAACACTGGGCGGTATCAGGAAACAGGGAAGATGCTGAGGCTCACAAAATGGAGGTGGCTGTCGTGGGCTTCCCTCCACAAACTTAAGGGGCCAGAGCAGGTGTGGGGGGACGGAGCTCAGGTGCAACAGGGACTCAGAGAGCCAGTCAGCTAAGTCCAGTCCCTGTGGGCAGGGGGAAAGGCAGCTGCTGCTCTATTCAGAATCTCCTTGAATACAAACAAGCTGAATCCACACTTCCAAGCTTGCAGAGTCTACTTTCCAAGTAAGGGAGAGATTGTTTCAAAAACAAACACTGGAATACTGCTGGGCGCGCACTCTGAAATCAGCTTTTTTAAAGGCAAAAAACAGGGGGGCAGACAGTTTTTAAACGCAATTTAAATCACTGAAACAGATTAAAACAGTCTCCTAAAAACACACTCTGCAAGATGTATCTCAGGGCTCCTTACCTAGGTCTTTTTGCAATCCTTGAACACTGGGCTGTATCAGTACACAGCGAAGATGCTGAGGCTCATAAAATGGAGGTGGCTGTCTTGGGCTTCCCTCCACAAACTTAAGGACCAGAGCAGGTGTGGAGGGCGGGGCTCAGGTGCAACAGGGACGCAGAGAGTTAATCAGCTACGTCCAGTCCCTGTGGGCAGGGGGAAAGGCATCTGCTGCTCTATTCAGAATCTCCTTGGATACAGACAGGCTGAATCCACACTTCCAAGCTAGCAGAGTCTACTTTCCAGGTAAGGGAGAGATTGTTTAAAAAACAAACACTGGAATACTGCTGGGCGCGCACTCTGAAATCTGGCTTTTTTGAAGGTAGAAAACAGGGGGGCAGACAGTTTTTAAACACAATTGAAATCACAGAAACAGATTTAAACAGTCTCCTAAAAACACACTATGGAAGATTTATGAAGCCTTTTCATTTAGAAGACAAAAGTGGGGGGTTAGGTGCCACAAAGTAGCAAGGCAATTCATACAGTCACGGCAAAAACACATTAAAAAAAAACACCACTTTAAAAGAGGCCAGGCTGCCTGAAACATAGTGAGTCCACAGTTAAACAGACACAGGTAGCTGAAATAAACACTTGAACAAAAAATACTATTTACCCAGAAAATTCTCAGGGCTCCTTACCTAGGTCTTTTTGCAATCCTTGAACACTGGGCTGTATCAGGACACAGGGAAGATGCTGAGGTTCACAAAATGGATGTGGCTGTCTTGGGCTTCCCTCCACAAAGTTAAGGGGCCAGAGCAGGTGTGGGACGGCGGGGCTCAGGTGCAACAGGGACTCAGAGAGCCAATCAGCTAAGTCCAGTCCCTGTGGGCACGGGGAAAGGCAGCTGCTGGTCTATTCATAATCTCCTTGGATACAGACAGGCTGATTCCACCCTTCCAAGCTAGCAGAGTCTACTTTCCAGGTAAGGGAGATATTGTTTAAAAAACAAACACTGGAATACTGCTGGGCGCGCACTCTGAAATCAGGCTTGCTTAAAGGCAAAAAACAGTTGGGCAGACAGTTTTTAAACACAATTCAAATCACAGAAACAGATTAAAACAGTCTCCTAAAAACACACTCTGCAAGATGTATGTAGCCTTTTTTTACTTAGAAGTAAAGGGGGGGGGGTTATGTGCCACAAACTACCAAGGCAATTCACACAGTCATGGCAAAAACGGATTTAAAAAAAACACCACTTTAAAAGAGGCCAAGCTGCCTGAAACACAGAGAGTCCACAGTAAAACAGACACAGGTTGCTGAAATAAACACTTTTGAACAAATAATACTATTTACCCAGAAAAATCACAGGGCTCCTTACCTAGGTCTTTTTGCAATCCTTGAACACTAGGCTGTATCAGGACACCGGGAAGGTGTTAAGGCTCACAAAATGGAGGTGGCTGTCTTGGGCTTCCGTCCACAAACGTAAGGGGCAAGAGCAGCTGTGGGGGGGCGGGGCTCAGGTGCAACAGGGACTCAGAGAGCCAATCAGCTAAGTCCAGTCCCTGCGGGCAGGGGGAAAGGCAGCTGCTGCTCTATTCAGAATCTTCTTGGATACAGACAGGCTAAATCCACACTTCCAACCTAGCAGTCTACCTTACAGGTAAGGGAGAGATTGTTTAAAAAACAAACACTGGAATACTGCTGGGCACTCACTCTGAAATTGGGCTTTTTTAATTGCAAAAAACAGGGGGGCAGACAGTTTTTAAACACAATATAAATCACAGAAACAGATTAAAACTCTCTCCTAAAAACTCACTCTGCAAGATGTATGTAGCCTTTTTACTTAGAATAAAAGGGGGGTGGGGGGTTATGTGCCACAAACTAGCAAAGCAATTCACACAGTAACGGCAAAAACAAATTTAAAAAAAAACACCACTTTAAATGTGGCCAGGCAGCCTGAAACACAGAGTCCACAGTAAAACAGACACATGTAGCTGAAATAAACACTTTTGAACAAATAGTACTATTTCCCAGAAATATCTCAGGGTTCCTTACCTAGGTCTTTTTGCAATCTTTGAACACTGAGCTGTATCAGGACACAGGAAAGATGCTGAGGCTCACAAAATGGAGGTGGCTGTCTTGGGCGTCCCTCAACAAACTTAAGGGGCCAGAGCAGGTGTGGGGGGGCAGGGCACAGGTGCAACAGAGACTCATAGAGGCAATCAGCTAAGTCCAGTCCCAGTGGGCAGGGGGAAAGGCAGCTGCTGCTCTATTCAGAATCTCCTTGGATACAGACAGACTGAATCCACACTTCCAAGCTAGCAGAGTCTACTTTCCAGGTAAGGGAGAGATTGTTTAAAAAACAAACACTGGAATGCTGCTGGGCGGGCACTCTGAAATTTGGCTTTTTTAAAGGTAGAAAACAGGGGGGCAGACCGTTTTTAAACACAATTTAAATCACAGAAACAGATTTAAACAGTCTCCTAAAAACATACTCTGCTAGATGTATGTAGCCTTTTTGCTTATAAGAAAAAAGGGATGGGGGTTAGGTGCGAAAACTAGCAAGGCAATTCACACAGTCACGGCAAAAACACATAAAAAAAAAACAACACTTTAAAAGAGTCCAGGCTGCCTGAAAAAGAGAGTCCACAGTTAAACAGACACAGGTAGCTGAAATAAACACTTTTGAACAAATTATACTATTTACCCTGAAAAATCTCAGGGCTCCTTACCTAGGTCTTCTTGCAATCCTTGAACACTGGGCTGTGTCAGGACACAGGGAAGATGCTGAGGCTCACACAATGGAGATGGCTGTCTTGGGCTTCCCTCCACAAACTTAAGGGGCCAGAGTAGATGTGAGGGGGTGGGACTCAGGTGCAATCAGGACTCAGGGAGCCAATCAGCTACGTGAGTCCCTTTGGGCAGGGGGAAATGAAACTGCTGCTCTATTCAGAAACTCCTTGGATTCAGACAGGCTGAATCCACACTTCCAAGCTAGCAGAGTCTACTTTCCAGGTAAGGGAGAGATTGTTTAAAAAACAAACACTGGAATACTGCTGGGCGCGCACTCTGAAATCTGGCTTTCTTAAAGGTAGAAAACAGGGGGGCAGACAGTTTTTAAACACAATTTAAATCACAGAAACAGATTTAAACAGTCTCCTAAAAACACACTATGGAAGATTTATGTAGCTTTTTTACTTAGAAGAAAGGGGGGGGGGAGGTTATGTGCCACAAACTAGCAAGGCAATTCACACAGTCACAGCAAAAACACATTTTAAAAAAACACCACTTTAAAAGAGGCCAGGCTGCCTGAAACATAGAGGGTCCACAATAAAACAGAAACAGGTAGCTGAAATAAACACTTTTGAACAAATAATACTATTCAGCCAGAAAAATCTCAGGGCTCCTTACCTAGGTATTTTTGCTAATCTTGAACACTGGGCTGTATCAGGACACAGGGAAGATGCTGAGGCTCACAAAATGGAGGTGGCTGTCTTGGGCTTCCCTCCACAAACTTAAGGGGCCAGAGCAGGAGTGGGACTGCGGGGCTCTGGTGCAACTGGGACTCAGAGAGCCAATCAGCTAAGTCCAGTCTCTGTGGGCACGGGGAAAGGCAGCTGCTGGTCTATTCAGAATCTCTTTGGATACAGACAGGCTGAATCCACCCTTCCAAGCTAGCAGTCTACTTTCCAGGTAAGGGAGATATTGTTTAAAAAACAAACACTGAAATACTGCTGGGCACGCACTCTGAAATCAGGCTTTTTTAAAGGCAAAAAAAAGGGGGGCATACAGTTTTTAAACACAATTCAAATCACAGAAACAGATTAAAACAGTCTCCTAAAAAAACACTCTGCAAGATGTATCTCAGGGCTCCTTACCTAGGTCTTTTTGCAATCCTTGAACACTGGGCTGTATCAGTACACAGCGAAGATGCTGAGGCTCATAAAATGGAGGTGGCTGTCTTGGGCTTCCCTCCTCAAACTTAAGGACCAGAGCAGGTGTGGAGGGCAGGGCTCAGGTGCAACAGGGACGCAGAGCGTTAATCAGCTACGTCCAGTCCCTGTGGGCAGGGGGAAAGGCATCTGCTGCTCTATTCAGAATCTCCTTGGATACAGACAGGCTGAATCCACACTTCCAAGCTAGCAGATTCTACTTTCCAGGTAAGGGAGAGATTGTTTAAAAAACAAACACTGGAATACTGCTGGGCGCGCACTCTGAAATCTGGCTTTCTTACAGGTAGAAAACAGGGGGGCAGACAGTTTTTAAACACAATTTAAATCACAGAAACAGATTTAAACAGTCTCCTAAAAACACACTATGGAAGATTTATGTAGCCTTTTTATTTAGAAGACAAAAGTGGGGGGTTAGGTGCCATAAAGTAGCAAGGCAATTCATACAGTCACGGCAAAAACACATTTTAAAAAAACACCACTTTAAAAGAGGCCAGGCTGCCTGAAACATAGAGAGTCCACAGTTAAACAGACACAGGTAGCTGAAATAAACACTTTTGAACAAATAATACTATGTACCCAGAAAATTCTCAGGGCTCCTTACCTAGGTCTTTTTGCAATCCTTGAACACTGGGCTGTATCAGGACACAGGGAAGATGCTGAGGTTCACAAAATGGATGTGGCTGTCTTGGGCTTCCCTCCACAAAGTTAAGGGGCCAGAGCAGGTGTGGGACGGCGGGGCTCAGGTGCAACAGGGACTCAGAGAGCCAATCAGCTAAGTCCAGTCCCTGTGGGCACAGGGAAAGGCAGCTGCTGGTCTATTCAGAATCTCCTTGGATACAGACAGGCTGAATCCACCCTTCCAAGCTAGCAGAGTCTACTTTCCAGGTAAGGGAGATATTGTTTAAAAAACAAACACTGGAATACTGCTGGGCGCGCACTCTGAAATCAGGCTTGCTTAAAGGCAAAAAACAGTTGGGCAGACAGTTTTTAAACACAATTCAAATCACAGAAACAGATTAAAACAGTCTCCTAAAAACACACTCTGCAAGATGTATGTAGCCTTTTTACTTAGAAGTAAAGGAGGGGGGTTATGTGCCACAAACTACCAAGGCAATTCACACAGTCATGGCAAAAACGGATTAAAAAAAAACACCACTTTAAAAGAGGCCAAGCTGCCTGAAACACAGAGTCCACAGTAAAACAGACACAGGTTGCTGAAATAAACACTTTTGAACAAATAATACTATTTACCCAGAAAAATCTCAGGGCTCCTTACCTAGGTCTTTTTGCAATCCTTGAACACTAGGCTGTATCAGGACACCAGGAAGGTGTTAAGGCTCACAAAATGGAGGTGGCTGTCTTGGGCTTCCGTCCACAAACGTAAGGGGCAAGAGCAGCTGTGGGGGGGCGGGGCTCAGGTGCAACAGGGACTCAGAGAGCCAATCAGCTAAGTCCAGTCCCTGCGGGCAGGGGGAAAGGCAGCTGCTGCTCTATTCAGAATCTTCTTGGATACAGACAGGCTAAATCCACACTTCCAACCTAGCAGTCTACCTTACAGGTAAGGGAGAGATTGTTTAAAAAACAAACACTGGAATACTGCTGGGCACTCACTCTGAAATTGGGCTTTTTTAATTGCAAAAAACAGGGGGGCAGACAGTTTTTAAACACAATATAAATCACAGAAACAGATTAAAACTCTCTCCTAAAAACACACTCTGCAAGATGTATGTAGCCTTTGTACTTAGAATAAAAAAGGGGGTGGGGGGGTTATGTGCCACAAACTAGCAAAGCAATTCACACAGTAACGGAAAAAAAAAATAAAAAAAAAAACACCACTTTAAATGTGGCCAGGCTGCCTGAAACACAGAGTCCACAGTAAAACAGACACATGTAGCTGAAATAAACACTTTTGAACAAATAGTACTATTTCCCAGAAATATCTCAGGCCTCCTTACCTAGGTCTTTTTGCAATCTTTGAACACTGAGCTGTATCAGGACACAGGAAAGATGCTGAGGCTCACAAAATGGAGGTGGCTGTCTTGGGCTTCCCTCCACAAACTTAAGGGGCCAGAGCAGGTGTGGGTCAGCGGGGCTCAGGTGCAACAGAGACTCATAGAGGCAATCAGCTAAGTCCAGTCCCTGTGGGCAGGGGGAAAGGCAGCTGCTGCTCTATTCAGAATCTCCTTGGATACAGACAGGCTGAATCCACACTTCCAAGCTAGCAGAGTCTACTTTCCAGGTAAGGGAGAGATTGTTTAAAAAACAAACACTGGAATGCTGCTGGGCGTGCACTCTGAAATCTGGCTTTTTTAAAGGTAGAAAACAGGGGGGCAGACCGTTTTTAAACACAATTTAAATCACAGAAACAGATTTAAACAGTCTCCTAAAAACATACTCTGCTAGATGTATGTAGCCTTTTTGCTTATAAGTAAAAAGGGAGGGGGGTTAGGTGCGAAAACTAGCAAGGCAATTCACACAGTCACGGCAAAAACACATAAAAAAAAAACACCACTTTAAAAGAGTCCAGGCTGCCTGAAAAAGAGAGTCCACAGTTAAACAGACACAGGTAGCTGAAATAAACACTTTTGAACAAATTATACTATTTACCCAGAAAAATCTCAGGGCTCCTTACCTAGGCCTTCTTGCAATCTTTGAACACTGGGCTGTATCAGGACACAGGGAAGATGCTGAGGCTCACACAATGGAGATGGCTGTCTTGGGCTTCCCTCCACAAACTTAAGGGGCCAGAGTAGATGTGAGGGGGTGGGACTCAGGTGCAATCAGGACTCAGGGAGCCAATCAGCTACGTGAGTCCCTTTGGGCAGGGGGAAAGGAAACTGCTGCTCTATTCAGAAACTCCTTGGATTCAGACAGGCTGAATCCACACTTCCAAGCTAGCAGAGTCTACTTTCCAGGTAAGGGAGAGATTGTTTAAAAAACAAACACTGGAATACTGCTGGGCACGCACTCTGAAATCTGGCTTTCTTAAAGGTAGGAAACAGGGGGGCAGACAGTTTTTAAACACAATTTAAATCACAGAAACAGATTTAAACAGTCTCCTAAAAACACACTCTGCAAGATGTATGTAGCCTTTTTACTTCGAAGAAAATGGGGGGGGGTTATGTGCCACAAAGCACGACAATTCACACAGTCACAGCAAAAACGACTTTAAAAAAAAAAAACACCACTTTAAAAGAGGCCAGGCTGCCTGAAACACAGAGAGTCCACAGGAAAACAGACACAGGTATCCGAAAGAAACACTTTTGAACAAATAATACTATTTACCCAGAAAATCTCAGGGCTCCTTACCTAGGTCTTATTGCAATCCTTGAACACTAGGCTGTATCAGGACACAGGGAAGATGCTGAGGCTCACAAAATGGAGGTTGCTGTCTTGGGCTTCACTCCACAAACTTAAGGGGCCAGAGAAGGTGTGGGGGTGGGCGGGCTCAGGTGCAACAGGGACTCAGAGAGCCAATCAGCTAAGTTCAGTCCCTGTGGGCAGGGGGAAAGGCAGCTGCTGCTCTTTTCAGAATCTCCTTGGATACAGACAGGCTGAATCCACACTTCCAGGCTAGCAGAGTCTACTTTCCAGGTAAGTGAGAGATTGTTTCAAAAACAAACACTGGAATACTGCTGGGCAGGCACTCTTAGATCATGCTTTTTTAAAGGCAAAAAACAGGGGGGCAGACAGTTTTTAAACACAATATAAATCACAGAAACAGATTAAAACAGTCTCCTAAAAACACACTCTGCAAGATGTATGTAGCCTTTTTACTTAGAAGAAAAAGGGGGGGGAGGGGTTTATGAGCCACAAACTAGCAAGGCAATTCACACAGTCACAGCAAAAATGGATTTATAAAAAACACCACTTTAAAAGAGGTCAGGCTGCCTGAAACACGGAGAATCCACAGTAAAACAGAAACAGGTAGCTGAAATAAACACTTTTGAACAAATAATACTATTCACCCAGAAAAATCTCTGGGCTCCTTACCTAGGTCTTTTTGCAATCTTTGAACACTGGGCTGTGTCAGGACACAGTGAAGATGCTGAGGCTCACAAAATGGAGGTAGCTGTCTTGGACTTCCCCCCACAATCGTTAGGGGCCAAAGCAGGTGTGGGGGGCGGGGCTTAGGTGCAAGAGGGACTCAGAGAGCCAATCAGCTAAGTCCAGTCACTGTGGGCAGAGGGAAAGGCAGCTGCTGCTCTATTCAGAATCTCCTAGGATACAGACAGGCTGAATCCACACTTCCAAGCTAGTAGGGTTTACTTTCCAGGTAAGGGAGAGATTGTTTAAAAAACAAACACTGGAATACTGCTGGGCGTCACTCTGAAATTGTGCTTTTTTAAATGCAAAAAACAGGGCAGGGGGAAAGGCAGCTGCTGCTCTTTTCAGAATCTCCTTGGATACAGACAGGCTGAATCCACACTTCCAGGCTAGCAGAGTCTACTTTCCAGGTAAGTGAGAAATTGTTTCAAAAACAAACACTGGAATACTGCTGGGCAGGCACTCTTAGATCATGCTTTTTTAAAGGCAAAAAACAGGGGGGCAGACAGTTTTTAAACACAACTCAGAGAGCCAATCAGCTAAGTCCAGTCCCATTGGGCAGGGGAAAGGCAGCTGCTGCTCTATTTAGAATCAGACAGGCTGAATCCACACTTCCAAGCTAGGAGAGTCTACTTTCCAGGTAAGAATCAAATCAAATCAAATCAAATCAAATCAAATCATTAACATTTATAAAGCACGCTACTCACCCGTGCGGGTCTCAAGGCGCTAGGGGAAAAAGGGGGGGTTATCGCTGCTCGAACAGCCAGGGCTTTAGGAGTCTCCGGAAAGCGGAGTGGTCCTGGGTGGTCCTGAGGCTGGTGGGGAGGGAGTTCCAGGTCTTGGCCGCCAGGAAGGAGAAAGATCTCCCACCCGCCGTGGAGCGGCGGATGCGAGGGACAGCAGCGAGTGCGAGGCCAGAGGAGCGGAAGAGGCGGGTGGGGACATAGAAGCTGAGGCGTCTGTTGAGGTATTCCGGTCCCTTGTCGTGGAGGGCTTTGTGTGCGTGGGTAAGAAGTCGGAAGGTGATCCTTTTGCTGACTGGGAGCCAGTGCAGGTATCTCAGGTGTGCGGAGATGTGGCTGCTGCGGGGTATGTCGAGGATGAGGGGGGCCGAGGCGTTTTGAATGCGTTGCAGGCGATTTTGGAGTTTGGCTGTGGTCCCGGCGTAGAGGGTGTTGCCGTAGTCCAGGCGGCTCGTGACGAGGGCGTGGGTCACGGTTTTTCTGGTGTCGGCGGGGATCCAGCGGAAGATCTTGCGGAGCATGCGGATGGTGAGGAAGCAGGCGGAGGACACGGCGTTGACTTGCTTGGTCATGGTGAGAAGAGGGTCCAAGATGAAGCCGAGGTTGCGGGCATGGTCTGTGGGGGTCGGTGCGGTGCCGAGGGCTGTGGGCCACCAGGAGTCGTTCAGAGTTCAGCTTTAGGCGGCTGAGCCTCGTCCAATCTGCGACGTCCTTCATAACCTCTTGTAGGTTGGTCTTGGCGCTGGCGGGGTCCTTGGTGAGGGAGAGTATAAGTTGAGTGTCGTCGGCGTAGGAGGTGATGATGATGTCGTGCTTGCGTACGATGTTGGCGAGGGGGCTCATGTAGACATTGAAGAGTGTCGGGCTGAGTGATGAGCCTTGGGGTACGCCGCAGATGATCTCGGTGGGTTCTGAGCGAAACAGAGGGAGGTAAACTCTTTGGGAACGGTTTGAGAGGAAGGAGGCGATCCAGTCCAGGGCCTGGCCTTGGATTCCGGTGGAGCGGAGGCGGGTGATTAGGGTGCGGTGACAGACGGTGTCAAAGGCAGCCGAGAGGTCGAGCAGAATGAGGGCGACTGTTTCACCGTTGTCCATCAGGGTTCTGATGTCGTCAGTGACTGAGATGAGGACGGTTTCAATGCTGTGGTTGGTTCGGAATCCGGTTTGTGAGGGGTCGAGCAGGTTGTTGTCTTCCAGGAAGGTGGTCAGCTGTTTGTTGACGGTCTTCTCTATTACTTTGGCTGGGAAAGGCAGAAGAGAGATGGGGCGGAAGTTTTTCAGGTCGCTCGGGTCAGCCGTAGGTTTCTTTAGTAGGGCGGTGACTTCGGCGTGTTTCCAGCATTCGGGGAAGGTAGCAGAAGAAAAAGAAGAGTTGATGACGGTCTGGAGGTGCGGGGCGATGATGTCGTCGGCTTTGTTAAAGATGAAGTGCGGGCAGGGGTCCGAAGGGGCGCCGGAGTGGATAGAGTTCATGATGGATTTGGTTTCTTCCGTGTTGATGTGGGACCAGTTGTTGAGGGTGATGGCCGTGGATGCCGGTTCGGTGGTGTTTGGTTGGGCCTGGTGTCCAAAGCTGTCGTGGAGGTCGCTAATCTTGCGATGGAAGAAAGTGGCGAGGGATTCGCACAGATCCTGTGAGGGCGTGACGGCGTTGGCGTTGGCGTTGGCGCTGGGGTTGCAGAACTCCTTGACGATGCTGAAGAGTTCTCTGCTGTTGTGTCTGTTTTTGTCCAGTCTGTCGGTGAAAAAGTTCCTTTTGGCGGCACGGATCAGGTGGTGGTGTTCGCGGGTAGCGTTCTTGAGGGCGGTCATGTTGTCAGCGGTGCGGTCCTTGCGCCAGGCTTTCTCAAGGGCGCGACAAGTTTTCTTTGATTCTTTGAGGGTGTCAGAGAACCAGAGAGGTTTTTTGGTGTTGGTCTGTCGATGCGTGCGTTTGAGGGGAGCATGGATGTCTGCGCAGTTGGAGATCCAGTTTGTGAGGTTGAGGGCTGCGTCGTTGGGGTCGGTGGTGAGGGTGGGTTGGTTGGCGGCGAGTGCGGAGAAGAGTTGCTCTTCGGGGATCTTGTTCCACTGTCGACGAGGGATGGGTTGGGTGTGGAGGTGGCGGGTCTCGCGTCGGAATGTGAAGTGGACGCAGCTGTGGTCGGTCCAGTGTAGGGTGGAGGCGTGGCTGAAGAAGACGTGTTTGCTGGCGGAGAAGATGGGGTCAAGCGTGTGTCCGGCGATGTGGGTGGCGGTGTTCACCAGTTGTTTGAGGCCGAGGTTGGCGAGGTTGTCGTGCAGGGTGGTAGTGTTGGGGTCGTTGTTTTGTTCCAGATGGAAGTTGAGGTCACCTAGGAGGATGTAGTCCGGCGAGGCGAGGGCGTGCGGGGAGATGAAGTCGGCAATGGCGTCGCTGAAAGGGGCGCGTGGCCCGGGAGGATGGTAGATGAGGGATCCTCTGAGGGTGGTCCTCAGATCGGTGCGAATCTGAAAATGCAGGTGTTCAGCGGCGAGAGGGGTGTCTTCGGTGGAGGTGGTGACGCTGATGGAGTCTTTGAAGACGATGGCGATACCTCCTCCTACCTGGTTGGTGCGGTCTTTTCTGGAGATCTTGTAGCCTTCGGGGATGGCAGTGGCGATGTCAGGGGCCGAGGAGGCATTCATCCAGGTCTCCGTGATGAAGGCGACGTCCGGTGCTATGGAGTCCAGGAGGTCCTAGAGTTCAACGGCGTGTTTGTGGACGGAGCGAGCGTTGACTAGGATGCACTTGAGGTGGTTGATGGCGCGTGGGCTTGTGGTCATGGTTGTTGCGTGGTGGAAGGTGCGTTTGCAGGAGTTGCAGGCGAAGGGTCCATGGGTGCGTTTGGGGTGAGCTTGGAAGCAAGTGTTGGAGCATCCTGGGTTGAGGGCGTGGAGGGTGGTGGGGTCGTAGCGGGTCAGCGGGGCTTGGAAGAGCTGGGGACCAGGGGTCGTGGCACTGGGTGCGGGACAGGCGCGGGCGCAGACGGGCTTGCCTCTGGTGCGCCAGCGGCGCGGTCGCGCAGCGGCCGCCATATGAGGTGGGGGGGAGGGGTCAGGTGGGGGCGAATGGGAGCTGGGGGGCGGGGGCGTGCAGGAGGTCGCGGCGGGAAAGCGAGAGGGAGGGGGGACAGGTAGAGTGAGAAGAGCTGAGGCAGGGGGGTTTAAGGGTGGAGGGGGGTGAGTGTTAGGAGGTTTAGGAGATAAGGGAGAAAGATAGGAGTAGGGTTGAGAAGATAGGGGAGGGGGGGTTGTAGAGGTGGGTGAGAGGTAGAGTGAGAGGATAGGAAGATAGGTAACAGAGGGGGTGAGGAAGGGGGGGAGAGATAGAGAAATAGATAGAGAAAATAGATAGATAGGGAAATCGATAGATAGGGAATTAGATAGAGAGATAGGAAGATAGGAGGAGGTGGAGAGTGAGGGAGTTAGATAGTGGGATAGAGAGATAGGTAGATAAGAGGAGTGGGGGAGGTAGATAGTGAACGGGTTAGATAGGGGAGATAGAGAGGGGGATGCGAGTGGGGGAGGGGGATGAGGCAGGAGCAGGAAGGCAGGCGCGGGGAGAAGAGGACGGAGGAGGCAGAAGAGCCGAAGTCAGAAGACAAGAAGAACAGAAGAACAGAAGAACAGAAGAACAGAAGACCGGAAGGAGAGAAGAAAGGAAGACCAGAAGACCGGAAGGAGAGAAGAAAGGAAGACCGGAAGAACACAGAAGAACACAGAAGAACACAGAAGAACACAGAAGAAGATACAGAAAACGAAGAACAGAGGGCAGAAGACCACAGAAGAAGATGAGGAAGAAGAGAAGTAGAGTGAAGAGAGGGGAAAGAAAAGTACAGAAGAAGATTACAGACGAGGAGCGAGGAGGAAGAACAGAAGAACAGAGAAGAAGAAAAGAAGAAAAGAAGAAAAGAAGCAGGAGCAGGAGAGAGGGTGAGTAGCGCGGGGCAGAGCGAGGGGCTGGGAGGTGGTGGGTACTTACTGTGAGGTGGGTCTCAGGAACTCAGGAACCTGGAGGAGCTGCAGCAGCAGGGGGAGCGACCTACCCTTGGGTCAACGGTCGCTACCACTGTCGCGCAGCGGCCGCCATATGAGGTAGGAGGGGGGGAGGGGTCAGGTGGGGGTGAATTGGAGCTGGGGGGCGGGGCGTGCAGGAGGTCGCGGTGGGAAAGCGCGAGGGAGGGGGGACAGGTAGAGTGAGAAGAGCTGGGGGAGTGGGGTTTAGGGGTGGAGGGGGGTGAGTGTTAGGAGGTTTAGGAGATAAGGGAGAAAGATAGGAGTAGGGTTGAGAAGATAGGGGAGGGGGGTTGTAGAGGTGGGTGAGGGTGAGAGGTAGAGTGAGAGGATAGGAAGATAGGTAATAGAGGGGGTGAGGGAGGGGAGGAGAGATAGAGAAATAGATAGAGAAAATAGATAGATAGGGAAATCGATAGATAGGGAAATAGATAGAGAGATAGGAAGATAGGAGGAGATGGAGAGTGAGGGAGTTAGATAGTTGGATAGAGAGATAGCGAGATAGGTAGATAGGAGGAGTGGGGGAGGTAGATAGTGAACGGGTTAGATAGGGGAGATAGAGAGGGGGATGCGAGTGGGGGAGGGGATGAGGCAGGAGCAGGAGGGCAGGCGCGGGGAGAAGAGGACGGAGGAGGCAGAGGAGCCGAAGTCAGAAGACAAGAAGAACAGAAGACAAGAAGAACAGAAGACAAGAAGAACAGGAGAATAGAAGAACAGAAGAACAGAAGAACAGAAGAACAGAAGAACAGAAGAACAGAAGAACAGAAGAACAGAAGAACAGAAGACCGGAAGGAGAGAAGAAAGGAAGATCAGAAGACCGGCAGGAGAGAAGAAAGGAAGACCGGAAGAACACGGAAGAACACAGAAGAACACAGAAGAAGATACAGAAAACGAAGAACAGAGGGCAGAAGGCCACAGAAGAAGATGAGGAAGAAGAGAAGTAGAGTGAAGACGGGGGAAAGAAGAGTACAGAAGAAGATTACAGACGAGGAGCGAGGAGGAAGAACAGAAGAACAGAGAAGAAGAAAAGAAGAAAAGAAGCAGGAGCAGGAGAGAGGGTGAGTAGCGCGGGGCAGAGCGAGGAGGTGGGGGGTACTTACTGTGTGGTGGGTCTCAGGAACTCAGGAACCTGGAGGAGCTGCAGCGGCAGGGGGAGCGACCTACCCTTGGGTCAAGGGTCGCTACCACTGTCGCGCAGCGGCCGCCATATGAGGTAGGAGGGGGGGAGGGGTCAGGTGGGGGCAAATGGGAGCTGGGGGGCGGGGGCGTGCAGGAGGTCGCGGCGGGAAAGCGCGAGGGAGGGGGGGACAGGTAGAGTGAGAAGAGCTGGGGGTGTTTAAGGGTGGAGGGGGGTGAGTGTTAGGAGGTTTAGGAGATAAGGGAGAAAGATAGGAGTAGGGTTGAGAAGATAGGGGAGGGGGGGTTGTAGAGGTGGGTGAGGGTGAGAGGTAGAGTGAGAGGATAGGAAGATAGGTAATAGAGGGGGTGAGGGAGGGGGGAGAGATAGAGAAATAGATAGAGAAAATAGATAGATAGGGAAATCGATAGATAGGGAAATAGATAGAGAGATAGGAAGATAGGAGGAGGTGGAGAGTGAGGGAGTGGGATAGAGAGATAGAGAGATAGGTAGATAGGAGGAGTGGGGGAGGTAGATAGTGAACGGGTTAGATAGGGGAGATAGAGAGGGGGATGCGAGTGGGGGAGGGGGATGAGGCAGGAGCAGGAGGGCAGGCGCGGGGAGAAGAGGACGGAGGAGGCAGAAGAGCCGAAGTCAGAAGACAAGAAGAACAGAAGAACAGAAGAACAGAAGACCGGAAGGAGAGAAGAAAGGAAGATCAGAAGACCGGAAGGAGAGAAGAAAGGAAGACCGGAAGAACACAGAAGAACACAGAAGAACACAGAAGAAGATACAGAAAACGAAGAACAGAGGGCAGAAGACCACAGAAGAAGATGAGGAAGAAGAGAAGTAGAGTGAAGACAGGGGAAAGAAGAGTACAGAAGAAGATTACAGACGAGGAGCGAGGAGGAAGAACAGAGAAGAAGAAAAGAAGAAAAGAAGCAGGAGCAGGAGAGAGGGTGAGTAGCGAGGGGCAGAGCGAGGGGCTGGGAGGTGGGGGGTACTTACTGTGAGGTGGGTCTTAGGAACTCAGGAACCTGGAGGAGCTGCAGCGGCAGGGGGAGCGACCTACCCTTGGGTCAAGGGTCGCTACCACTGTCGCGCAGCGGCCGCCATATGAGGTAGGAGGGGGTGGAGGGGTCAGGTGGGGGGGAATGGGAGCTGGGAGGCGGGGGCGTGCAGGAGGTCACGGCGGGAAAGCGCGAGGGAGGGGGGGACAGGTAGAGTGAGAAGAGCTGGGGGAGGGGGGTTTAAGGGTGGAGGGGGGTGAGTGTTAGGAGGTTTAGGAGATAAGGGAGAAAGATAGGAGTAGGGTTGAGAAGATAGGGGAGGGGGGTTGTAGAGGTGGGTGAGGGTGAGAGGTAGAGTGAGAGGATAGGAAGATAGGTAATAGAGGGGGTGAGGGAGAGGGGGGAGAGATAGAGAAATAGATAGAGAAAATAGATAGATAGGGAAATCGATAGATAGGGAAATAGATAGAGAGATAAGAAGATAGGAGGAGGTGGAGAGTGAGGGAGATAGATAGTGAGATAGAGAGATAGGTAGATAGGAGGAGTGGGGGAGGTAGATAGTGAACGGGTTAGATAGGGGAGATAGAGAGGGGGATGCGAGTGGGGGAGGGTGATGAGGCAGGAGGGCAGGCGCGGGGAGAAGAGGACGGAGGAGGCAGAAGAGCCGAAGTCAGAAGACAAGAAGAACAGAAGAACAGAAGAACAGAAGAACAGAAGAACAGAAGAACAGAAGACCGGAAGGAGAGAAGAAAGGAAGATCAGAAGACCGGAAGGAGAGAAGAAAGGAAGACCGGAAGAACACAGAAGAACACAGAAGAAGATACAGAAAACAAAGAACAGAGGGCAGAAGACCACAGAAGAAGATGAGGAAGAAGAGAAGTAGAGTGAAGACGGGGGAAAGAAGAGTACAGAAGAAGATTACAGACGAGGAGCGAGGAGGAAGAACAGAAGAACAGAGAAGAAGAAAAGAGGAAAAGAAGCAGGAGAGAGGGTGAGTAGCGCGGGGCAGAGCGAGGGGCTGGGAGGCGGGGGGTACTTACTGTGAGGTGGGTCTCAGGAACCTGGAGGAGCTGCAGCGGCAGGGGGAGCGACCTACCCTTGGGTCAAGGGTCGCTACCACTGTCGCGCAGCGGCCGCCATATGAGGTAGGAGGGGGGGGAGGGGTCAGGTGGGGGCGAATGGGAGCTGGGGGGCGGGGGCGTGCAGGAGGTCGCGCCGGGAAAGCGCGAGGGAGGGGGGGACAGGTAGAGTGAGAAGAGCTGGGGGGGGGTTTAAGGGTGGAGGGGGGTGAGTGTTAGGAGGTTTAGGAGATAAGGGAGAAAGATAGGAGTAGGGTTGAGAAGATAGGGGAGGGGGGGTTGCAGAGGTGGGTGAGGGTGAGAGGTAGAGTGAGAGGATAGGAAGATAGGTAATAGAGGGGGTGAAGGAGGAGGGGAGAGATAGAGAAATAGATAGAGAAAATAGATAGATAGGGAAATCGATAGATAGGGAAATAGATAGAGAGATAGGAAGATAGGAGGAGGTGGAGAGTGAGGGAGTTAGATAGTGGGATAGAGAGATAGAGAGATAGGTAGATAGGAGGAGTGGGGGAGGTAGATAGTGAACGGGTTAGATAGGGGAGATAGAGAGGGGGATGCGAGTGGGGGATGAGGCAGGAGCTGGAGGGCAGGCGCGGGGAGAAGAGGACGGAGGAGGCAGAAGAGCCGAAGTCAGAAGACAAGAAGAACAGAAGAACAGAAGAACAGAAGACCGGAAGGAGAGAAGAAAGGAAGATCAGAATACCGGAAGGAGAGAAGAAAGGAAGACCGGAAGAACACAGAAGAACACAGAAGAACAAAGCAGAAGATACAGAAAAAGAAGAACAGAGGGCAGAAGACAACAGAAGAAGATGAGGAAGAAGAGAAGAAGAGTGAAGACGGGGGAAAGAAGAGTACAGAAGAAGATTACAGACAAGGAGCGAGGAGGAAGAACAGAAGAACAGAGAAGAAGAAAAGAAGAAAAGAAGCAGGAGAGAGGGTGAGTAGCGCGGGGCAGAGCGAGGGGCTGGGAGGTGGGGGGTACTTACTGTGAGGTGGGTCTCAGGAACTCAGGAACCTGGAGGAGCTGCAGCGGCAGGGGGAGCGACCTACCCTTGGGAGAGAGATTGTTTAAAAAACGAACACTGGAATACTGCTGGGCGCTCACTCGGAAATCGGGTTTTTTAAAAGGCAAAAAACAGGGGGGGAAAACAGTTTTTAAACACAATTCAAATCACACAAAAAGATTAAAACAGTCTCCTAAAAACACACTCTGCAAGTTGTATGAAGCCTTTTTACTTATAAGAAGAAAGGGGGGTTATGTGCTACAAACTAGCAAGGCAATTCACACAGTCACTGCAAAAACAGATTTAAAAAAAAACCACTTTAAAAGAGGCCAGGCTGCCTGAATCACAGAAAGCCCACAGTAAAACAGACACAGGTAGCTGAAATAAATACTTTTGAACAAATAATACTATTTACCCCGAAAAATCTCAGGCTCCTTACCTAGGTCATTTTGCAATCTTTGAACACTAGGCTGTATCAGGACACAGGGAAGATGCTGAGGCTCACAAAATGGAGTTGGCTGTCTTGGGCTTCACTCCACAAACTTAAGGGGCCAGAGCAGGTGTTGGAGGCGGGGCTCAGGTGCAACAGGGACTCAGGGAGCCAATCAGCTAAGTCCAGTCCCTGTGGGCAGGGGAAAGGCAGCTGCTGCTCTATTCAGAATCTCCTTGGATACAGACAGGGTGAATCCACACTTCCAAGCTAGCAGAGTCTACCTCCCAGGTAAGAGAGATTGTTTAAAAAACAAACACTAGAAGGGGCGTGTTCAGGGCGTCAAGATGGCGGTCGCACTTTTGTAGTGCTCAGGACCACTCCGTCATCCGCCTCTCATAAAATCACTATCCGTTCACATCAACACCATGAACGCTTCATCTGGGTTCCTTTAGTTTTTCCTGTCTCGTGTGGCGGATTCCCGGCCCTCACGGCCCCATGAAACCGAGGTTTTGGCTGCCCAGCGTTCGACCACTGTTTCCCCCGATCAAGATTGCGGCTGAGGGATGAACCTGAGGAGCGGCTCGCTGCGGCGGAAAGGCAGCGGCAGCCCGGACGGCCTGGAGGCAGGGCTGCGGACCCTGCGCCAGAGAAGTTGCGGGTTGTGGCCGGGGCTGCTGTGACTGGGAGAAATCAAGGTAGGCCCGGGCCAGCAGCACCGCGATTCTCTGGTCCCCCTGATTCCCCCCCCTTCCTTTGGTGACCGAGGGCTGGGAAGGAGGGCGTTCCGTGGGCCGGAGGCCGCGGCGCAAGGCCGCGAATTGTGTGGGGCCCTGCCAGGCCCAGAGCCCGATATTAGGAGGAAGACCTGCGGACCGCTGGGAGGGCCGCTTGAGCGGACGGGTGCTCGCGGGGCACGGGGACCCCCACTGATGCTGCTATAGGCTGGGATGCGGGGCCGGGATGGAGGGCCTACCAGGGGTGTGATCAGCCGGAGGACTGAACCGGCGGGCTAGTTGCCCCCCTCCCCCCCAAGATAAGAGACTCCGTGGCAGCGAGGGGCACCCCGGGCTGGAGCCCGGACGAGGGTTTTGGAGCCCAGGGCTGGCTGCAGTCCGCGGCCTAGACATTACATCGCCTCGAGGGCGGCCAACTACGGACCGTGTTGCGGTGATGCGCTCCCCACTGGTCTCCCCAGGAGAGGGGAAAGAAGAAATTAATTAACAGTAACAAGCATCAACCACTAACGTGAGCTGAGACAAACACTGGGATACCGAGAGGTGAATCTGGACTTTCGGGCCCCGTGAGCAGAGAGGGGCCCCATCTCTGTCCTTCGGAACATGGTGGGGTGCAGTCTGAAGGTGACACATTAGGGATTACAAGTAGTGCCTCCCTTTTCACCCTTTCCTTATTCTCTGACCGCACCTCCTCCGGACGCCAGGCATCTTTACCGGCTGGACAAGGGAGGAGTCCTGAGACCATATTGAGTGAATAAAAACGCCGCCAGGGTAAAGGACATAGAAGGGGATAGGACAATAACAAAACGAAACAGTAAGATGAAATAAACTCTGCAACACCGTTTTCCCCCAATACCCCTGGAACTATCTAATAGCTTCATAAATTAGGACATACCACAGGGGGAATCAGATTAGATCCCCCGAATCTCCCATCGGGCTCTACAGTAGGGCAGAACAAAATTGAACGATCACTGCAACCTTAGAGAGGTAAGAACCACACCCAACATCATGGGCAAAGACAAAGCGATCAAACAAACAACGGCACAAACTCGTATGGACCAATTCACCACAGGTACAGTGGGCCCACAGTCGGTAGGCCCAACCACAAATGGTGGTAATAACCCACAAACATCGTCCAGCGACCTAGCGTCAATCCTTCAGGCGATTCAGGCCTCCCAGACAGCAGTCGAATCAAAAATATGGGAGGTCGGAGTGGATGTCACCCTGAACTGGCAAGATCTCCGCAATGCAGTATCCCGAATCACAGAGGCCGAGTCGAGAATCTCCGTGGCAGAAGATGAAATAACAACTCTAAAAACCCAAATCTCACTGCTGACCAAACGCACCTCAGATCTACACAGGAGGGCTGAAGACGCCGAAAACAGATATCGACGTAACAATCTTCGCCTAGTGGGTCTTCCCAAGGCCACTGCAGAATCACCACTGGATACATTCCTAGAGGAGTGGTTCTGGTCCTGGTTCCTGGCAGACCACCTCATGCCATGGTTCACAATCGAACAAGCCCATAGGTCGCTGCGCGCAAGGCCTCCGCCCGGCTCCCCACCCAGGCCAGTAATAATCTGCCTCTTCAACTCCAAAGACAGAGACCTGGTCCTGCGGGAGGATCGCTCCAGGGGAGACCTCCTCTGCAATGGAACAAAAGTACTCCTTTTCCCAGATTACACATTAGAGGTACAGCAACAACGCCGCTCGTTCATGGAAGGGAAACAAAAGCTTAGATCAATGGACATCCAGTATAGTCTCCTGTTTCCAGCCAGCCTCCGGGTGATCTATAATAATAAAACCTACTTCTTTGAGCAGCCGACCGCGGCATGGACCTGGCTAACGGAAGAAACCCCACTAGATATGCACAGAACAGGATCACAGCCACCGCTTAAGACAATACCAGCTCACCCAAGGGGGAAACAACCGTTGCGCAGTCAGCGCACACGCTCTCGAAAACTAAGAGTAAGACATAGATCCAGCTCGGACTCTCCTCCCGGGGCTCATGGATCGGAACCAAGACACCCACAATCAGAAGAGAATTCCAAAGCCACCCTGACAAGCCTGAAACCACAGGACACAACCAATATCCAGCTAGAGACACAAGAAGACTCTGACTTGTCCAGTAGTCCAATCCTGTGACTGCATAGGTGGAACTTATTCTGGGAAAGACTTAAGACAATGAACACAGAAATAGAAGCGTTATGCCTAACTTTATCACACATCGAGTATTATACATTTATGCATGATCCAATACTAGGGAAGGGTCCACCGCCACCAATACCACAGCCTTACCATTCGAAAGCCATCTCACCAGTTTTAGAAGTGAGGGGCTATGTATTTGGGCGACAGATGCTTCTGATGGGAAGTATGGGGTGGGGAGGGAGTTGGGGGGCAAGGGGGTTACCGCCTCGTTCTAAAGGCCAATGTTAGAATTTGTATGTGAAGGCAAGATTCGTATTTGTTTTTATTGAGGCACAGGGCAGGATGCTTAATGACTCAACAGATTTAATAGAGTCTGAGAATCGGCAGCAGGAAGATAGAAAGATAAGTCCTTCAGAGTCGCACAAACTAGTAGCTAAAGGTTGGCTCAACAACTGCAAAATTCCACCTACAATCACACCCGCCCCATGAATCAAGCACAAATTATGTCATGGAACATCAACGGGCTCCTAGACAAAATTAAACGTACTGCAGTATTCACCTTCATACATAGATACCATCCAGAAATACTCATGTTGCAGGAAACCCACCTTTTGGGGGATAAATACAAATTCCTGACTCATTGAGGATTTGATAGAGTGTACCAGGCGGTATACACACGCGGGTCACAAGGAGTAGCCATATTATTGCATCGTACCTTCCCTATGACACACACCCAAGTACGGAGAGACCAACAGGGGCGGTTTGTAGCCATTACCGGTAAGGTAGAAGGAATCACATTTAATATAATAAGTATCTACGCCCCTCCCTCCATGGTCAGCTCAACCCTCCAGGCACTCACAAAACTTCTCTCTGACCTACCCCCTGGGCAGACTATACTAGGTGGCGACTTCAACGCAACTTTGGACCCGAGCTTAGATGTAGATGGCCCACTCACCACATATAGATGTACACTGGCAACCAAAATTAAGGGGTGGTTATCTACCATGGACTATGTGACGCCTGGCGGATTCGGCATCCGATGCAGAGACAATTCACCCACACCTCAGCAAACCCATGGCTTCCAATCCAGAATAGACCTGATGCTTCTTCCGAGCACAGATTGTACAACCCTCTCACACATCAAGATTCTAGCAAGAGGAATCTCTGACCATGCCCCTCTCCGGCTCTTACTAGGCCCGGCCCGCCTCCGGCGTCGCCCCATGTGGCGGCTAAACGCATGGTATCTCCAAGATGAATAGTTTAAGGAACAATTACGTCGGGCACAAGCAGAATACTTCCACCTAAACGAAGGCTCGGTAACCTCAGAGGCCACTCTAAGGGCGGCAGGGAAGGCTGTATTAAGAGGTATGGATAAAAATCTGATACATCATCAGGAACGTGCCAAATCGCTACATATCACACAGCTAGAGCTCCGAGCAATAAACCTCGAAAGAGACAACGTAATAAACCCAAGCGAGAAACTGACGCGACAACTCTTCCTTATCTGAGAGGATATATGGGGTCAATCCCTGGAGGACGCAAAACATTTATGGAGGGCCAGCACTGGAAGGATATATGGCTGGGGGCACAAGACCGGGAAGATGCTGTACTGGTTGATCTCCCGCGATCACGCCTCCAAGATCGTCCCTGAAATTTATGACGGGGATGGGGCCCTGGTTACCGGTCATACCGAAATTGCAAATGCTTTTGACAACTATTATCATACACTGTACCAAGCATCTACACAAATAGATTCACATCAAACACGTCAACTACTTGACGAGATCCCCCTCCCACAGTTACCTATGATAGAAGCACAGCTTTTAGAGGAAGGAACCCATTAGAGAGGAAGAAATTGGGGCGGCAATCTCGACATTAAACGCTGGCAAGACGCCTGGTCCCGATGGGTTCCCCCCAGAATATTATAAGGTGTTTGGAGAAGACCTGACCCCACGTCTCCTACGCCTTTTTGCAGAAATAGGAAAAGGTGGATCCTTTCCTCCTGAACTAGATACAGCCATGATCGTGGTGATCCCCAAAACCCAGCCCCCTTCGCCTCACTGCACGGATTACAGACCAATATCATCGATTAATACAGATATTAAAATTTTCGCCTCTATCCTTGCCACTCGCATCAAAAGGGTCCTGCCGCAGCTAATCCATCCTGACCAATGTGTGGTTTATGGCAACCCGCAGTACACAACATTGTATCCGCCGGCTACACATAGCCTTGGCGGAGAGACGCCGGTTGCCCCAAAGCCTGGCCCTCTTGCTCATAGATTTTGAAAAGGCTTTTGATTCGGTTGACTGGGGATTCCTGTCACTGGTGCTCCGACGGGCAGGCATAGAAAGACAATTTTACCACTTAATTAAAGCATTATACACTAACCCTTCGGCCTGTGTACAGGTTAATGGGACCATATCCCACAGGTTCGACATCCGCAGAGGTACTCGAGAGGGATGTCCCCTATCCCCTCTTTTGTTTACCTTTGCCATTGAGCCTCTAGCCCAGATGATCAGAGCGGGCTCAGTATACAGAGGATGGAAATGGGGTCCATCTCATGAAGACAGGATAGCTCTATATGCAGATGACCCATACGCAAATAAAGTTTTTAATACCTAGGGATCTGGGTAACCTTTCTGCCCGAATTAACATGGGCCAAAAATCTATCTTCTCTGCTAACAGGAATCAAAACAGACATGCAGAGATGGCAATCCCTCCCCTTGAATGTGATGGGGCGGGTGGCCCTATACAAAATGATGATCTTGCCAAGACTCCTATACATATTCCAAAATGTTCCCATCCTCATTCCCCACTCCTGGTTCAAAAATCTCGAAAGCATCACTGGAAGATTTCTATGGAGAGGTAATAGAAATCGAGTAGCGATTCAACAATGCCGGAGAGGAATGTATGATGGAGGTTTGGGTGCGTCAGATCCCTATCTGTATTACATGGCTACCCAATTGATAGTGGTCCATGACTGGTTTAATGGGGGCTGGGAAGACCCGGCGTATAAGACAGAATTGACACTCCTGGGGTTTCCACAGGTTCTTGACATGCTGTATGGAGCATTGCTTCCACTTGACATGGAGGAAACAACCAAAGTGGTCTTCCTGGCATGGCGAGCCACGTTACGCTGCACTCACTGGAATACTGTTATCACCCTCCAGACTCCGCTATGGAGAAGGAAATGGATGTATGCCTCGGCCACGCTGGAGGGATTAGCAACATGGGACCTAATAGGCATTTCCCTGGTTGGGGACATATGGAAAGGGAGGGCCATGAAATTGTTCCAAGACCTACAAGCAGAATTTCCATTAAACCAGACACAGTTCTTTGGATACCTTCAAATAAGACACGCACTGCGAACCCATCTGCCCACCACAAGCCCTATACTGGACTTTAACCCACTGGAAGCCAAAATACTCATGGGAAATATGGAGGGGAAAGGCATTTCTCAACTTTACAAAACACTAATCAACAACACTCCTGATAACTTAGTCATTTTTAGGACTAAGTGGGAATCATGGCTCGGACCCCTAGAAGAAGCGGAATGGAGGGAAGCCTTGATGATGCCCAAGGTATTGGCAATATCGCAAGATTCTGCATGATACAATTCTATTATTTATATGGGGCCTATCTGACACCATCCAAACTACACAAAATGGAAGCCCGCCCTTCTGCCATATGCCCAAGATACCCGAATGAACCAGCAGACTTCTTTCACATGGTATGGACCTGTCAGAAAATACAAAAGTACTGGGAGGGTGTGATCCGAGATATAGGAAGGGCACTGGGTCAAGAAATACAAAAATCAGCCAAGCTAATCCTATTGGGGGTAAAGGAAGAAATGGTAGGAACACGTGCTAAATGAACACTGACAGCTACGGCATTATTAGTCGCTAATAGAGATATCGCTGCAGCGTGGACGTCCCCAGAAAGCCAGTTGATCCAGAAATGGAGGAAGGGGGTGGATTGGTGTGCCAATCAGGAGAAACCGGTATTTGAGTCTAGAGGGTGCCCACACAAATTTGAAAAGATAGGAGGACGATGGCTTGAATTGATGTCATAAACCAGATACGTAATAAGATACTTAGGCCCTCATTCTGACCTTGGCGGTCTTTTCGCAAGACCGCTGAGTTACCGCCGCGGTGAAGACCGCCGACCGCGGCGGTGTGCCGCTGTGCGCATTCTGACCGCTGGGAGCGTTCCGCCGGAAAACCGCCAGCAGCCACACTGCCGGTCGGCGGGAAAGTGGAGACTGGTCAACCTCCACCGCCACGCCAGCAGAACACCGCCCACAGAATTACGACCCACATTTCTGTGTGGCGGTCTTCTGTTGGCGGTCTTCTGTTGGCGGTCACGTCCCTATGGCTCCCGTCGCCTCCCGGAGGACCAACGCACAAGGTAAGTTGATCGTCCGTGAGGGGAGGGGGTGGGGGGGTGTTGTGTGATGTGGGCGTGCATGGGGGTGTGCGTGTGAGTGTGTAGAGTGGGTGTGTGAGTGCGTGTATGCGGGCGGGGGGTGCTGCTGTGTCTATGGGTAATGTGTGCTGTTCGGCAGGTGCGCATGTCGGCATGTATGTGTGCGGGTATGTGTCCCCGTTGTGTATGTGTGTGTAGGGGGTGTGTATATGTGCATGTTGGGGGTGTGTGCATGTCGAGGTACATGTATGTGCATGTCGGGGTGGGGGTGGGGAGGGGGTTCGTACCACCTCTGGGGGGTGGCAGGGGGGTGGAGGGTGGGGGGGAGGACTCGGGTGGGTAGTGGGGGGTGGGGGAGACCCCTATCAGTGCCAGGGAAGGAATTCCCTGGCCCCGATAGTGCTTACCGCCATGGTTCGCACGGCGGTTCCCGCCCGCAAGAAACCGCGGCGGTAGGCAGGGTCATAATACCCTTGGCGGTCTTGGGACGACCGCCGGGCCGGAGTGCGCAAACTCCAGCCCCGCGGTCATGACCGCCGCGGCGGTCGGAGTGGAGAAGTAGCGGTCGGTCGCGGCGGGGACCGCCGCGGTCAGAATGCCATTTTTAATACCGCCGGTCTGTTCGCGGTCCGACCGCCGTCTCTCCGCCGACCGCCAGGGTCAGAATGAGGGCCTTAATGTTTCAAGGGGACACTACGATGGCTAGCTCTACTGATAGCAACACAACCCATTAATGTTGATGGCTAACAACAATACTAAAACAATGATAAGATGTTCAAATTCCATGCGTCCTTGCCTTGTACTGGAACCTGTGTTTTTTCCTTCCTTTTCCATATATGTCTGAAAAACAATAAAAATGTGTTTATAAAAAAATAAAAACACTTGAATACTGCTGGGTGCGCACTCTGAA
Source organism: Pleurodeles waltl (assembly GCF_031143425.1). Taxonomy (NCBI): domain Eukaryota; kingdom Metazoa; phylum Chordata; class Amphibia; order Caudata; family Salamandridae; genus Pleurodeles; species Pleurodeles waltl. The sequence goes on from NC_090450.1 coordinate 479,296,388, forward strand.
ATCGGGCTTTTTTAAAGGCAAAAAACAGGGGGGCAGACAGCTTTTAAACACAATATAAATCACAGAAACAGATGAAAACAGTCTCCTAAAAACACACTCTGCAAGATGAATGTAGCCTTTTTACTTAAAAGAAAAAATGGGGGGGGGTTATGTGCCACAAACTAGCAAGGCAATTCACACAGTCACGGCAAAAACGGATTTGAAAAAAAACACCACTTTAAAAAAGGCCAGGCTGCCTGAAACACAGAGTCCACAGTAAAACAGACAATGGTAGCTGAAATAAATACTTTTGAAAAAATAACACTATTTACCCAGAAAAACCTCAGGGCTCCTTACCTAGGTCTTTTTGCAATCCTTGAACACTAGGCTGTATCAGGACACAGGGAAGATGCTGAGGCTCACAAAATGGAGGTGGCTATCTTGGGCTTCCCTCCACAAACTTAAGGGGCCAGAGCAGGTGTTGTAGGCGGGGCTCAGGTGCAACAGGGACTCAGAGAGCCAATCAGCTAAGTCCACTCCCTGTGGGAAGGGGAAAGGCAGCTGCTTCTCTTTTCAGAATCTCCTTGGATATAGACAGACTGAATCCACACATCCAAGCTAGCAGAGTCTACCTTCCAGGTAAGAGAGAGATTGTTTAAAAAACGAACACTGGAATACTTCTGGGCGCGCACTCTGAAATCGGGCTTTTTTAAATGCAAAAAACAGGGGGGCAAACAGTTTTTCAACACAATTCAAATCACAGAAACAGATTAAAACAGTCTCCTAAAAACACAATCTGCAAGATGTATGTGGCCTTTTTACTTAGAAGAAGAAAGAGGAGGGTTATGTGCCACAAACTATCAAGGCCATTCACACAGTCACTGCAAAAACAGATTTAAAAAAAACACCACTTTAAAAGAGGCCAGGCTGCCTGAAACACAGAAAGTCCACAGTAAAACAGACACAGGTAGCTGAAATAAATACTTTTGAACAAATAATACTATTTACCACGAAAAATCTCAGGGCTCCTTACCTAGGTCTTTTTGCAATCCTTGAACACTGGGCTGTATCAGGACACAAGGAAGATGCTGAGGCTCACAAACTGGAGGTGGCTGTCTTGTGCATCCCTCCACAAACTTAAGGGGCCAAAGCAGGTGTGGGGGGCGAGGATCAAGTGCAACAGGGACTCAGAGAGCCAATCAGCTAAGTCCAGTCCCTGTGTGCCGAGGGAAAGGAAGATGCTGCTCTATTCAGAATCTCCTTGGATACAGACAGGATGAATCCACACTTCCAAGCTAGCAGAGTCTACCTTCCAGGTAAGGGAGAGATTGTTTAAAAAACAAACACTGGAATACTGCTGGGCACGCACTCTGAAATCGGGCTTTTTTAAATGCAAAAAACAGGGGGGCAGACAGTTTTTAAACACAATTTAAATCACAGAAACAGATTAAATCAGTCTCCTAGAAACACACTCTGCAAGATGTGTATAGCCTTTTTACTTACAGGAAAATGGGGGGTTATGTGCCACAAACTAGCAAGGCAATTCACACAGTCACAGAAAAAACTAATTAAAACTAACACCACTTTAAAAGAGACCAGGCTGCCTGAAACACAGAGAGTCCTCCGTAAAACAGACACAGGTAGCTGAAATGAACACTTTTCAACAAATAATATTACTTACCCATAAAAATCTCAGGGCTCCTTACCTAGGTCTTTTTGCAATCGTTGAACACTGGGCTGTATCAGGACACAGGAAAGATGCTGAGGCTCACAAAATGGAGGTGGCTGTCTTGAGCTTCCCTCCACAAACTTAAGGGGCCAGAGTAGATGTGGGGGGGGCGTGACTCAGGTGCAACCAGGACACAGGGAGCCAATCAACAATGTCCAGTCCCTGTGGGGAGGGGGAAAGGAAACTGCTGCTCTATTCAGAAACTCCTTGGATTCAGACAGGCTGAATCCACACTTCCAAGCTAGCAGAGACTAGTTTCCAGGTATGGGAAAGATTGTTTAAAAAACAAACACTGGATTACTACTGGGCGCGCACTCTGAAATCTGGCTTTTTTTTAAAGGTAGAAAACAGGGGGGCACACAGTTTTTAAACACAATTTAAATCACAGAAACAGATTTAAACAGTCTCCTAAAAACACACTATGCATGATGTATGTAGCCTTTTTACTTAGAAGACAAAAGGGGGGGGGGGGTTAGGTGCCACAAAGTAGCAAGGAAATTCACACAGTCAAGGCAAAAAATAATTTGAACAAAACAGCACTTTAAAAGAGAACAGGAAGCCTGAAACACAGATAGTCCACAGTTAAACAGACACAGGTAGCTGAAATAAACACTTTTGAACAAATAAATCTATTTACTTAGAAAAATCTAAGGGCTCCTTACCTAGGTCTTTTTGCAATCCTTGAACACTAGGCTGTATCAGGATACAGGGAAGACGCTGAGGCTCACAAAATGGAGGTGGCAGTCTTGGGCTTCCCTCCACAAACTTAAGGGGCCAGAGCAGGTGAGGGGGGGCAGGGCTCAGGTGCAACAGGGACTCAGAGAGCCAATCAGCTAAGTTCAGTCCCTGTGGGCCAAGGGAAAGGCAGCTGCTGCTCTATTCAGAATCTCCTTGGATACAGACAGGCTGAATCCACACTTCCAAGTTAGCAGAGTCTACTTTTCAGGTAAGGGAGAGATTATTAAAAAAACAAACACTGGAATACTGCTAGGCGCGCACTCTGAAATAAGGCTTTTTTAAAGGCAAAAAACAGGGGGGCAAACAGTTTTTAAACACAATTTAAATCACAGAAATAGATTAAAACAGTCTCCTAAAAACACACTCTGCAAGATTTAAGTAGCCTTTTTACAAAGAAGAAAAGGGGGGGGGGGGGTTATGTGCCATAAACAAGCAAGGCAATTCACAAAGTCAAGGCAAAAAATAATTTGAACAAAACACCACTTTAAAAGAGGCCAGTCTGCCTGAAACACAGAGAGTCTACAGTAAAACAGAGACAGGTAGCTGAAATAAACACTTTTGAAGAAATAATACTATTTACCCAGAAAAATCTCAGGGCTCCTTACCAAGGTCTTTTTGCAATCAATGAACACTTGGCTGTATCAGGACACAGGGAAGATGCTGAGGCTCACAAAATGGAGGTGGCTGTATTGGGCTTCCCTCCACAAACTTAAGGGGCCAGAGCAGGTGTGGGGGCGGGGCTGAAGTGCGACAGGGACTCAGAGAGTTAATCAGCTACGTCCAGTCCCTGTGGGCAGGGGGAAAGGCATCTGCTGCTCTATTCAGAATCTCCTTGGACACAGACAGGCTGAATCCACACTTCAAAGCTAGCAGAGTCTACTTTGCAGGTAAGGGAGAGATTGTTTTAAAAACAAACACTGGAATACTGCTGGGCGTGCACTCTGAAATCTGGATTTTTTAAAGTTAGAAAACAGGGGGCCTGACAGTTTCTAAACACAATTTAAATCACAGAAACAGATTAAAATAGTCTCCTAAAAACACACTCTGCAAGATGTATGTAGCCTTTTTACTTAGAAGATAAAAGGGGGAGGAGGGGTTATGTGCCACATACTAGCAAGGGAATTCACACAGTCACAGCAAAAATGAATTTAAAAAAACACCACTTTGAAAGAGGCCAGGCTGCCTGAAACACAGAGAGTCCATAGTAAAATAGAAACAGGTAGCTGAAATAAACACTTTTGAACAAATAATATTATTCACCCAGACAAATCTCAGGGCTCCTTACCTAGGTCTTTTTGCAATCCTTGAACACTAGGCTGTATCAGGATACAGGGAAGACGCTGAGGCTCACAAAATGGAGGTGGCAGTCTTGGGCTTCCCTCCACAAACTTAAGGGGCCAGAGCAGGTGAGGGGGGGCAGGGCTCAGGTGCAACAGGGACTCAGAGAGCCAATCAGCTAAGTCCAGTCCCTGTGGGCAGGGGGAAAGGCAGCTGCTGCTCTATTCAGAATCTCATTTGATACAGACAGGCTGAATCCACACTTCCAAGCTAGCAGAGTCTACTTTCCAGTTAAGGGAGAGATTGTTTAAAAAACAAACACTGGAATACTGCTGGGCACACACTCTGACATCGGGCTTATTTAAGGGCAAAAAACAGGGGGGCTGACGGTTTCTAAACACAATTTAAATCACAGAAACAGATTAAAACAGTCTCCTAAAAACACACTCTGGAGGATGTATGTAGCCTTTTTACTTAGAAGAAAAAAGGGGAGGGGAGTTATGTGCCACAAACTATCAAGGCAATTCACACAGTCACAGCAAAAGTGAATTTAAAAAAAACACCACTTTAAAAGAGGCCAGGCAGCCTGAAACACAGAGAGTCCACAGTTAAACAGACACAGGTAGTTGAAATAAACACTTTTGAACAAATAATACTATTTACCCAGAAAAATCTCAGGGCTCCTTACCTAGGTCTTTTTGCAATCTTTGAACACTGGGTGTATCAGGACACAGGGAAGATGCTGAGGCTCACAAAATGGAGGTGGCTGTCTTGGGCTTCCCTCCACAAACTTAAGGGGCCAGAGCTGGTGTGGGGGGACCGGGCTCAGGTGCAACAGGGACTCAGAGAAGCAATCAGCTAAGTACAGTCCCTGTGGGCAGGGGGGAAGGCAGCTGCTGCTCTATTCAGAATCTCCTTGGATACAGACAGGCTGAATCGACACTTCCAAGCTAGCAGAGTCTGCTTTCCACGTAATGGAGAGATTGTTTAAAAACAAACACTGGAGGGGGCGTGACCAGGGCGTCAAGATGGCGGTCGCACTTTCGTAGTGCTCAGGACCCCTCCGTCATCCGCCTCTCATAAAATCACTATCCGTACACATCAACACCATGAAAGCTTCATCGGGGTTCCTTTATCCTGCCCCGTCTCGAGTGGCGGGTTCTCGGACCTCCTGGCCCCATGAGACAGAGGTTTTGGCTGCCCAACGTTCGAGCGCTGCTTCCCCCGATCAAGATGGTGGCTGAGGGACGGACCTGAGGTGCGGCCTGCTGCGGCGGAAAGGCGGCAGCGGCCCGGACGGCCTGGAGGCAGGGCTGCGGACCCCGAGCCACAGAAGGTGCGGGTCGCAGCCGGGGCTGCTGTGACTGGGAGAAATCAAGGTAGGCCCCTGCTGGCAGCACCGCTATTCTCTGGTCCCCCTGATTTTTTCCCCCCTTCCCGTGGTGACCGAGGGCTGGGAAGGGGGTCGGGGGCGCTCCGAGGGCCAAAGGCCTGGGTGCTCGGCCGCAAATTGTGCGGTGCCTGGCAGGCCCAGAGCCCGATATTAGGAGGAGGACCTGCAGACCGCTGGGAGGGCCGTCTGAGCGGACGGGTGCTCACCGGGGCACGGGGACCCCTGCTGATGCTGCTATAGGCTGGGAGGCGGGGTTTGGATGGAGTGCCTACCACGGGTGTGATCAGCCGGAGGACCGAACCGGCGGGCTTGTTGCCCCCCTTCCCCCCGAGATAAGAGACTCCGTGGCAGCGAGGGGCCCCCCGGCTGGAGCCAGGGAAAGGGTTTTGGAGCCCGGGGCTGGCTGCAGTCCGGGGCCTAGACATTAAATCGCCTCGAGGGCGGCCAACTACGGACCGTGTTGCGTGACGCGCTCCCCACTGGTCTCCCCGGGAGCGGGGAAAGAAGAAATTAAGTAGCAGTAACAAGCAGCAACCACAAACGTGAGCTGGGACAAACACTGGGATACCAAGAGGTGAATCTGGACCTTCGGGCCCCGTGTGCAGAGAGGGGCCCCATCTCCGTCCTTCGGACCACGGTGGGGTGCAGTCTGAAGGTGACACGTTAGGGATTACAAGGAGTGCCTCCCTTTTCACCCTTTCCTTATTAGCTGGCCGCCCCTCCTCCGGACGCCAGGCATCCTTACTGGCTGGACAGGGGAGGAGTCCCGGGACCATATTGAGTGAATAAAAACGCCGCTGGGGTAAAGGACATAGAAGGGGATAGGACAATAACAAAACGAAACAGTAAGATGAAATAAAATCTGCAGCACCGTGTTTCCCCAATACCCCTGGAACTATCTAATAGATTCATAAATTAGGATATACCCCTGGGGGAATCAGATGAGATCCCCAGGAATCTCCCATCAGGCCCTACACTAGGCAGAACGAAAATGACTGATCACTGCAACCCTAGAGAGGTTAGAACTGCACCCAACATCATGGGCAAAGACAAAGCGATCCATCAAACAACAGCACAAACTCTTATGGACCAATTCACCACAGGTACAGTGGGGCCACGGTCGGAAGGCCCAACCACAAATGGCGGTAATAACCCACAAACATCATCCAGTGACCTGGCAGTGATCCTTCAGGTGATTCAGGCCTCCCAGACAGCAGTTGAATCAAAAATAGGGGAGGTTGGAGTGGATGTCGCCCTGACCCGGCAAGATCTCCGCAATGCAGTATCCCGAAACACAGAGGCCGAGTTGAGAATCTCCCCGGCAGAAGATGAAAGAACAACTCTAAAAACCCAAATCTCAATGCTGACCAAACACACCTCAGATCTACACAGGGGGGCTGAAGACGCCGGAAACAGATCTCGATCTAACAATCTTTGCCTAGTGGGTCTTCCCAATGCCACTGCAGAATCATCATTGGATACGTTCCTAGAGGAGTGGTTCCGGTCCTGGTTGCCGGCAGACCACCTCACGCCATAGTTCACAATCGAACGAGCCCATAGGTCGCTGTGCACAAGGCCTCCGCCCAGCTCCCCACCCATGCCAGTAATAATCTGCCTCTTCAACTTCAAAGACAGAGACCTGGTCCTGCGGGAGGCAAAACTCCTGGGAAGACCTCCTCTGCAATGGAACGAAAGTACTCCTTTTCCCGGATTACCCATTAGAGGTACAGCAACAATGCCGCTCGTTAATGGAAGTGAAACAAAAGCTTAGATCAATGGACATCCAGTATCATCTCCTGTTTCCAGCCAGACTCCGGGTGATCTCTAATAATAAAACCTACTTCTTTGACCAGCCGACCGCGGCATGGACCTGGCTAGCGGAAGACACCCCACTAGATATGCACAGAACAGGATCACAGCCACCGCTTAAGACAACGCCAGCTCACCCAAGGGGGCAACAATCGATGCGCAGTCAGCGCACACGTTCTCGGAAACGAAGAGGAAGACATAGATCCAGCTCGGACTCCCCTCCCGGGGCTCATCGATCAGAACCAAGACACCCACAATCAAAAGAGAATTCCAGAGCCACCCTGAGAAGCCTGAAACCACAGGACACAACCAAGATCCAGCTAGAGACACAAGGAGACTCTGACTTGTCCAGTAGTCCAATCCTGTGACTGCATAGGTGGAACTTATTCTGGGAAATACTTAAGACAATGAACACAGAAATAGAAGCGTTATGCCTAATTTTATCACACATCGAGTATTTTACATTTATGCATGATCCGATACTAGGGAGGGATCCACCACCACCAATACCACAGCCTTACCACTCGAAAGCCATCTCACCAGTTTTAGAAGTGAGGGGCTATGTATATGGGCGACAGATGCTTCTGGGGGGAAGTATGGGGTGGGGTGGGGAGGGAGTTGGGGGACAAGGGGGTTCCGGCCTCGTTCTAAAGGCCAAAGTTAGAATTTGTATGCGAAGGCAAGATTCATATTTTTTTTAATTGAGGCACAGGGCAGGATGCTTAATGACTCAACAGATATAATAGAGTCTGAGAATCGGCAGCAGGAAGATAGAAAGATAAGTCCTTCAGAGTCGCACAAACTAGGAGCAAAATGTTGGCTCAATAACTGTAAAATTCCACCTACAATCACACACCCCCCATGAATCAAGTACAAATTATGGCATGGAACATCAACGGGCTCCTAGACTAAATTAAACGTACTGCAGTATTCACCTTCATACATAGATACCATCCAGAAATACTCATGTTGCAGGAAACCCACCTTTTGGGGGATAAATACCCATTCCTGACTCGTCGAGGATTTGATAGAGTGTACCATGCGGGATACACACGTGGGTCACGAGGAGTAGCCATATTATTGCACTGTACCTTTCCTATGACACACATCCAACTACGGAGAGACCAACAGGGGCGGTTTGTAGCCATTACCGGTAAGGTAGAAAGGTTCATGTTTAATATAATAAGTATCTACGGCCCTCCCTCCCTGGTCAGCTCAACCCTCCAGGCACTCACAAAACTTCTCTCTGATCTACCCCCGGGGCACACTATACTAGGTGGCGACTTCAACGCAACCCCGGACCCGACCTTAGATGTAGACGGCCCACTCACCACATAGAGACGTACACTGGCAACCAAAATTAAGGGGTGGTTATCTGCCACCGGACTATGTGACGCCTGGCGGATATGGCATCCGAGGCAGAGACAATTCACCCACACCTCAGCAGCCCATGGCTCCCAATCCAGAATAGACCTGATGCTTCTTCCGAGCACAGATTTTACAACCCTCTCACACGTCAATATTCTAGCCAGAGGAATCTCTGACCATGACCCTCTCCGGCTCATAGTAGGCCCGGCCCGCCCCCGGCAACACCTCATGTGGCAGCTAAACGCATGGTATCTCCAAGATGAACACTTTAAGGAACAATTACGTCAGGCACAAGCAGAATACTTCCACCTAAATGAAGGCTCAGTAACCTCGGAGGGCGCTCTATGGGTGGCAGGGAAGGCGATATTAAGAGGTATGGCTAAAAATCTGATACGTAATCAGGAACGTGCCAAAGCGCTACATATCACACAGCTAGAGCTCCGAGCAATAAACCTCGAAAGAGACAACGTAATAAACCCAAGCGAGAAACTGATGCGACAACTCCTCCTAATCTGAGAGGAGATACGGGGTCAATCCCTGGAGGCCGTGAAACATTTATGGAGGGCCAGCACTGGAAGGATATATGGCTGGGGGGACAAGACCTGGAAGATTCTGTATTGGTTGATCTCCCGCAATCAGGCCTCCAAGATCGTCCCTGAAATTTATGACGGGGATGGGGCCCTGGTTATGGGTCATACCGAAATTGTGAATGCTTTTGCCAACTATTATCATACACTGTACCAAGCATCTACACAAATAGATTCACATCAAACACGTCAACTACTTGATGGGATCCCTCTCCTACAGTTACCTATGATAGAAGCACAGCTTTTAGAGGAACCCATTAGAGAGGAAGAAATTGGGGCGGCAATCTAGACATTAAATGCTGGCAAGACTCCTGGTCCCGATGGGTTCCCCCCAGAATATTATAAGGTGTTTAGAGAACACCTGACCCCACGTCTCCTACGTCATTTCGCAGAAATAGGAAAAGGTGGATCCTTTCCTCCTGAACTAGATACAGCCATGATCGTAGTGCTCCCCAAAACCCAGCCCCCTTCGCCTCACTGCGCGGATTACAGACCAATATCATCGAATAACACAGAAATTAAAATGTTCGCCTCTATCCTTGCCACTCGCATCAAAAGGGTCCTGCCGGAGCTAATCCACCCTGACTATTGTGGGTTTATGGCAACCCGCAGTACATGACACTGTATCCGCAGGCTACACGTAGCCTTGGCGGAGAGACGCCGGTTGCCCCAAAGACTGGCCCTCTTGCTCATAGATTTTGAAAAGGCTTTTGATTCGGTTGACTGGGGATTCCTTCTACTGGTGCTCCGACGGGCAGGCATAGAAAAACAATTTTGCCACCTAATTAAAACATTATACACTAAACCTACGGCCTGTGTAAAGGTTAATGGGACCATATCCCACAGGTTCGACATCCGCAGAGGTACTCGACAGGGATGTCCCCTATCCCCTCTTTTGTTTACCCTGGCCATTGAGCCTCTAGCCCAGATGATCAGAGCGGGCTCAGTATACCGAGGATGGAAATGGGGTCCATCTCATGAAGACAGGATAGCTCTATATGCAGATGACCCATACGCAAATTAAGTTTTAAATACCTAGGGATCTGGGTAACCTTTCTGCCCGAATTAACATGGGCCAAAAATCTATCTCCTCTGCTAACAAGAATCAAAACGGACATGCAGAGATGGCAAACCCTCCCCTTGAATGTGATGGGGTTGGTGGCCCTATACAAAATGATGATCTTTCCAAGACTCCTATACATATTCCAAAATGTTCCCATCCTCATTCCCCACTCCTGGTTCAAAAATCTCGAAACCATCACCGGAAGATTTCTATGGAGAGGTAATATACATTGAGTAGTGATACAACATTGCCGGAGAGGAATGTATGATGGAGGTCTGGGTGCGTCAGATCCCTATCTACATTACCTGGCTACCCAATTGATAGTGGTCCATGACTGGTTTAATGGGGGATGGGAAGACCCGGCTTATAAAACAGAATTGACAATCCTGGGGTTTCCACAGGTTCTTGACATGCTGTATGGATCATTGCTTCCTCGTGACATGGAGGAAACAAACAAAGTGGTCTTCCTGGCATGGCGAGCCGCGTCACACCACACTCACTGGAATACCGTTATCACCCTCCAGATTCCGCTATGGAGAAGGAAATGGATTTATGCCTCCGCCACGCTGGAGGGATTCACAACATGGGACCTAGTAGGCATTTCCCTGGTTGGGAACATATGGAAAGGGAGGGCCATGAAATCGTTCCAAGATCTACAAGCAGAATTTCAATTAAACCAGACAGTTCTTTAGATACCTTCAACTAAGACACGCACTGCAAACCCATCTGCCCACCACAAGCCCTATACTGGACTTTAACCCACTGGAAGACAAAATACTCATGGGAAATATGGAGGGGAGAGGCATTTCTCAACATTACAAAACACTAATCAACAACACTCCTGATAACTTAGTCATTTTTAGGACTAAGTGGGAATCATGACTCGGACCCCTAGAAGAAATGGAATGGATGGAAGCCTTGATGGTGCCCAAGATATTGACAATATCGGCAAGGTTCCACATGATACAATTCTATTATTTATATGGGGCCTATCTGACACCATCCAAACTACACAAAATGGGAGCCCGCCCTTCTGCCAAATGCCCAAGATGCCCGAATGAACCAGCAGACTTCTTTCATATGCTATTGACCTGTCAAAAAATACAAAAGTACTGGGAAGGGGTGATCCGAGATATAGGAAGGGCACTGGGTCAAGAAATACAAAAATCAGCTAAGCTAATCGTATTGCAGGTAAAGGAAGAAATGGGAGGAACATATGCTAAACTAACACTGACAGCTATGGCATTATTAGTCGCTAATAGAGATATCGCTGCAGCGTGGACGTCCCCAGAAGGCCAGTTGATTCATAAATGGAGGAAGGGTGTGGATTGGTGTGCCAATCAGAGGAAACTGGTATTTGAGTCTAGAGGGTGCCCACACAAATTCGAAAAGATATGGGGACGATGGCTAGAATTGATGACATAAATCAGATACGTAATAAGATACTTAATGTTTCAAGGGGACACTACGGTGGCTAGATCTGCTGATAGCACCACAACCCATTATTGTTGATGGCTAACAACAATACTAAAACAATGATAAGATGTACAAATTCCATGCGTCCTTGAATTGTACTTGAACCTGTTTTTTCCTTCCTTTTCTATATAAGTCTGAAAAACAATAAAAACATTGTTTATAAAAAAATAACACTGGAATACTGCTGGGCGCGCGCTCTGAAATTGAGCTTTTTTAAAGGCAAAAAACAGGGGGGCAGACAGATTTTAAACACATTTTAAATCGAAGAAATAGATTAAACCTGTCTCCAAAAAACACACACTCTGCAAGATGTATGTAGCCTTTTTACTTAGAAGTAAAGGGGGGGGGGGTAATGTGCCACAAACTAGCAAGGCCATTCACACAGTCACTACAAAAACAAATTTTTAAAAAAAGACAACTTTAAAAGAGGCCAGGCTGCCTGAAACACACAGAGTCCACAGTAAAACAGACACAGGTAGCTGAAATAAACAATTTTGAACAAATACTACTATTTACCCAGAAAAATCTCAGTGCTCCTTACCTAGGTATTTTTGCAATCCTTGAACACTGGGCTGTATTAGGACACAGGAAAGATGCTGAAGCTCACAAAATGGAGGTGGCTGTCTTGGGCTTCCCTCCACAAACTTAAGGGGCCAGAGCAGGTGTGGGACGGCGGGGCTCAGGTGCAACAGTGACTCATAGAGCCAATCAGCTAAGTCCAGTCCCTGGGGCACGGGGAAAGGCAGCTGCTGCTCTATTCAGAATCTCCTTGGATACAGACAGGCTGAATCCACCCTTCCAAGCTAGCAGAGTCTACTTTCCAGGTAAGGGAGAGATTGTTTAAAAAACAAACACTGGAATACTGCTGGGCGCGCACTCTGAAATCGGTCTTTTTTTAATTAAAGGCAAGAAACAGGGGGGCAGACAGTTTTTAAACACAATTTAAATCACAGAAACAGATTAAAACAGTCTCCTAAAAACACACTCTGCAAGATGTATGTAGTCTTTTTACTTAGAACAAAAAGGGGGGGGAGTTATGTGCCACAAATTATCAAGGCAATTCACACAGTCACAGCAAAAACACATTTAAAAAAACATCACTTTAAAAGAGGCCAGGCTGCCTGAAACACAGAGAGTCCACAGTAAAACAGACACAGGTAGCTGGAATTAACACTTTTGAACAAATAATACTACTTTCCCAGAAAAATGTCAGGGCTCCTTAACTAGGTCTTTTTGCAATCCTTGAACAATGGGCTGTATCAGGACACAGGGAAGATGCTGAGGCTCACAAAATGGAGGTGGCTGTCTTGGGCTTCCCTCCACAATCTTAAGGGTCCAGAGCAGGTGTGGGGGGGCAGGGCACAGGTGCAACAGGGACTCCGAAAGCCAATCAGCTAAGTCCAGTCCCTGTGAGCAGGGGGAAAGGCAGCTGCTGCTCTATTCAGAATCTCATTGGATACAGACAGGCGGAATCCACACTTCCAAGCTAGCAGATTCTACTTTCCAGGTAAGGGAGAGATTGTTTAAAAAACAAACACTGGAATACTGCTGAGCGCGCACTCTGAAATCGGTCGTTTTTTAATTAAAGGCAAGAAACAGGGGGGCAGACAGTTTTTAAACACAATTTAAATCACAGAAACAGATTAAAACAGTCTCCTAAAAACACACTCTGAAAGATGTATGTAGCCTTTTTAGTTAGAACAAAAAGGGGGGGGAGTTATGTGCCACAAACTATCAAGGCAATTCACACAGTCACATCAAAAACACATTTAAAAAAACTCCACTTTAAAAGAGGCCAGGCTGCCTCGAACACAGAGAGTCCACAGTAAAACAGACACAGGTAGCTGGAATAAACACTTTTGAACAAATAATACTACTTTCCCAGAAAAATCTCAGGGCTCCTTACCTAGGTCTTTTTGCAATCCTTGAACAATGGGCTGTATCAGGACACAGGGAAGATGCTGAGGCTCACAAAATGGAGGTGGCTGTCTTGGGCTTCCCTCCACAAACTTAAGGGTCCAGAGCAGGTGTGGGGGGGCGGGGCACAGGTGCAACAGGGACTCCGAAAGCCAATAAGCTAAGTCCAGTCCCTGTGGGCAGGGGGAAAGGCAGCTGCTGCTCTATTCAGAATCTCCTTGGACACAGACAGGCTGAATCCACACTTCCAAGCTAGCCGAGTCTACTTTCCAGGTAAGGGAGAGATTGTTTCAAAAACAAACACTGGAATACTGCTGGGCTCGTACTCTAAAATCTGGCTTTTTTAAAGGTAGAAAAAAGGGGGGCAGACAGTTTTTAAACACAATTGAAATCACAGAAACAGATTAAACAGTCTCCTAAAAACACACTCTGCAAGATGTATGTAGCCTTTTTACTTAGAAGAAAAAAGGGGGGCTGTAGACGGGTCTCCTCGACCGCGTACTGTGACTCTCAGAGCTGGCGCCGTTCGCACGCCTCGCTCAATCCACTTCCGCATCCCCATGTTACCATGGGAACGCCGTTGGACGCCTCAGGGACGGATTTGCGGATAGTGGAAAGTAAAGCAACAACGGACTGCACAGAAGGTGCGCGTTGTACGGAGCCGAGGAAGATGGAGGAGAAACAACCACCGGACGCCGAGAGGGAGCTTCCTGGTCCTGCCCAGACGCCGGAGACCCACGAGGCAGCTTCCACTGGAACTCGAGACACAACGGTCTACGAATCCCGCCACAACCCCGAAGGGTCATGGCTCTACAAGGTACGGTCCTTCTTAGGACAGAAAACCCACAGAAAAACAACAGGGGCACGGGGAGGGAAACCGGGGAGGTGGACCAGGGGAAAGGGAGCACCGGGGAAACACTGGAGAGCACTTTGGGGCACAGCTCTTAATGAGAAAAGGACAGAGCGTGTCAAAAGTACCCGAGTCCCACATCCTCACAGCTGAGCACCCTTCACCGCCAAAACCCTGAGAACCCTCTTTCCCTGCATGCACCCCTAAAGAAACCAAGATAAATGCCCCACAACAAACTTACCTTTGGTATCTCCTCTGTTTGTTTTCCGGTCACCGCCGGAGACAAGAGGACCCGACGTCCGCCAAGCCTAAAAGAAGAGTAAAGACAAGACGATTAACAGTGAACAGAGGAATCCACAAGACGTACGAACTACACAATACCTGTGCAGCACTTGAATTATACTAGATCACAAACTAAATAAAAAAATAATTCACCCTATCTAAGTCTCTGACCCCTCTGTACCACCAGGAGCCTACCACAGTGGTGTCATAAGTGGGATCCTTACCCTGAGAGGCTGCTGGGCGGTACGCACAATGGGGGAAAAACCTACGCTAGAAGACATGATTAAACTGGCGGAGGGCCAACGCCATCTACAACTAATCTGGGAGGCACACCAGCGTGAGGCAAAAGAAGACAGAGAAGCCCTACAAACAGCCCTAAAAAGCCAAGCTACGATCATGGCTAACAACCAGCTCGTACATGAGACTGCGCTGCAGAAACTAACCGACACCATAGCAGCCAGCAAGGTACACCCTAATGTACCGATCTCTGTCTTACAAAAGTTCCAGGAAGGAGAAGATCCAGACTCCTTCTTCACAAACTTCGAACGTGTAGCCTCTTCATCCCAATGGCCTGAAGAACGGTGGGGACAGTATATTGCACCACTCCTCACGGGAATTTTACAGACGGCCTACCAGGCTGCTAATCCGGGAGGCACCACACCATACAAGGATATCAAGAGAAGTATCCTAGAAAGGGTTGGTCGTGACACTGAATACAACAGATTGACGTTCAGAAAAGTGAAATGGGGACAGAGTGAAGATCCCCGCACTTTTTACTTTAGGGTTTAAGATTTGGGACTAAAATAGTTGGGACCCCTAGGAACAACCCGAGAAGACGTAATAAAAACAATAATTCTGGAACAGTATCTAGACTCCCTTCCGATTAGCACCCGGAATTGGATAAGACAACATCCTAAGGTCGACACGGAGCTCGCCATAGACCTGGCCTGTGCCTATCACCGATCTACGGATGTTAAATGCATAAACCCCAGAACCACCATAAGACCAACCCCGACCCCCCTTAAGTATTCCCCACGACATCCACTGGAAGAAACCGGACCCCACAAACATGGAGAGAGTAGCCCTATGCAACAACCCCAGTGTTTTAGTTGTGGGGAGTGGTGACACATTGTGAGGGTATGTCCCAGAAAAAACGATGGGGCCGAACCCATGAAAATCGGGGTCACCCGACGTAGGGTATTATGTACAGGCAAGGGACATTCTAAGTTCAAACAGGTCATCAAAATAAATGGAAACCCTATAGATGCCTTAATTGATTCGGGTTGTAGTCAATCCGTAATACGAAGAGACTTATTGGACCCTACAGATCCAACCCCAAACCAGTGGGTCACTATTTGCAGTATTCACAGGGACAAGGAACAATATCCACTAGCGTTGGTCAAGATAGAATGGGGCGAGTATTACGATTTCCTCCCAGTGGGGAATATGGGCAGGCTGATTGAAGACTGTATTATCGGGACAGATTATATCTGGTTCTATGACCTCCTAGATCAAACCTGAGAACCCCAGCATTCCCCAGACTGGTGGATAGAAGCACCCTTTTCTAACAGTGTTATTGAGAGTCCTCCGAGTTGCATAAAACTAACCCAGAGGGAGAAAAGACAAGGAAAACTAAAATATCAGGAGTCCAGAGAGGAGTCAAATCACAACAAACTGGTAGCAGGAGCCAGTGAGACAACCGTCTCCTTTAGAACCAGTCAGAGGCAAGACCCTACTCTCTGTCATGCCTGGAACATGGCCAAAACAGATTTCACAAACAAGGTGGGTCCTTATTTTTTAATACAGAAGAATCTTCTGTATAGAACTACCACATCTGCAAAGGGAGAAAAAAAACAACAACTGGTTGTACCTGAACCTTATCGAAATCAGGTCCTCTTCTTAGCTCATAACCAACCAGGGGGTGGCCACTACGGTAGAGAAAAGACTGAGGAGTATCTCCTATGGAGCCTCTATTGGCCAGGGGTCTACGCTCACATCAGGAGATACTGTTTACAATGTCCCAGGTGTCAATTGACGGAACCAAGAATGCCCAAGAAAGTTCTGTTATAACCCCTACCCATTATTGAGGTGCCTATTAGCCGTGTAGGTATGGATTTAGTTGGACCCCTCCTCCCATCATCCAGAGGTCATACCTACATTCTGGTATTGGTTGACTACGCTACGAGATATCCAGAAGCAATTCCCTTATCCAGCATGACTACGAAAATGGTAGCTCAAGCCATGATAATTTTTTTTTCAAGAATAGGATTTCCCCAAGGGATCCTCACTGATCAAGGTACTCCTTTTATGTCAAACCTTATTAAACAGATTTGCAAACTATTAGGGATCACTCAGATAAAAACATCTGTATACCACCCCCAAATGGACGGTTTAGTGGAACGCTACAACCGTACCATAAAAACCCTATTGAGGAAAGTAGTAGATGACTCCGGAAAAGACTGGGACCAGAAGTTACCCCTGGTCCTTTATGCCATCCAGACTCATGATCAATCCTCCACAGGACATAGTACTTTTAAATTAGTCTTTGGAAGACAACCACGTAGTCTCCTTGATATGGCCGCAGAAACATGGGAAGAGGAGGGAGAGGAAGGGAAACCCTTACTAGAATATGTCCATAACCAGAAAACACAGTTACAAACTATAGGGGAGGCTGTGCGAAAACATCTCGAGAAGGCACAAACAAATCAAAAGACATATTACGACCAGGGAACTAAATTACGATCTTTCCACCCTAATGACCAAGTTCTCATAATACGACCAACATCTGAGCATAACCTTATAGCTAAATGGCAAGGACCCTATAGAGTAATAAGAGCAGTTTCTCCCGTCACCTACCTCATAGAACTGAGTTCACATCCAAAAAGAACCCAAATATACCTTGTAAACTTACTAAAAAAATGGGAACAACCAAAGGATGTCACTAGCAGAGCAGCTGACGGATTTTTTTATCACACCATCCACAGGTCTAGGGTTAGAGCTCTACCCCATGGGGAGCAAGAAACCGGAGGAAACTCCATGCATAAGTAATTCTCTTACTGAAACTGAAAAGTCGCAACTGTCTGTTCTCTTACAACATCACTCACATTTCTTTTCTAAGACACCAGGGAGAACCTCATTAATCCACCACAAAATCAAAATACCTGAGGGTCAGACTATTCGTCTCTGCCCCTACCGCATACCCGAAGCCCGGAAGCATATCATTGAAGACAAAATAGATAAAATGCTAGCCCTGAGGGTGATTGAACCCTCTGTGAGCCCATGGTGTTCCCCGGTGGTTCTCGTTCCAAAACCCGATGGGTCTGTTCGATTTTGCATCGACTTCAGTAGGCTAAATGACATATCACTCTTTGACACATACCCTATTCCTCATGTCGATGACGTCCTAGAGAAGCTAGGAAGAGCCAAATACCTGTCCACGCTCGATCTAACAAAAGGGTACTGGAAAATTCCACTCGCACCAGAGGACAAAGAGAAAACAGCTTTTGTGACTCAATCAGGCTTTTATCACTTTCCGGTCTTGCCCTTTGGTCTCCACGGGGCCCCAGCTACCTTTCAACGTTTGATGGACAGGCTCTTGAAACCATTTCATGACTTTGCTGCAGCGTACTTGGATGACATTGTAATTTTAGCGACACTTGGCTCGATCCTTTACACCATCTCAATGAAGTGTTCACTGCCTTGGAGGAAGCCGGGCTGACGGCCAATCCAAAAAAATGTACCCTGAGAAACACTGAAATATCCTATCTAGGTTATCTGATAGGTAACGGGGCTCTCCAACCCCAGAAAAATAAAATTGAGGCCATAATACAAGTGCCAATGTCGAAGACCAAGAAAGACCTATGTTCCTTTTTAGGTTTAGTAGGCTATTACCGCAGGTTCACACCCCAGTAGTCCACGATTGCCGCCCCTCTCACTGATCTCCTAACAAAACAACGCCCCTCCACTTTGGCCCCGTTGACTGATTCACAAATTGCTAGTTTTGAACAATTAAAACGATCCCTTACAAACGACCCCGTCCTGAAGTGTCCAGATTTTTCCAGGCCATTTCACTTGTATACTGACGCTTCTAACATCGGTCTAGGTGCGGTCCTCACCCAACCTGACAAGGAGGGTCTTGATCATCCCATTGTATTTATCAGTAGAAAACTCCTTCCCAGAGAATGCCATTACCCCACTATTGAAAAGGAGTGTCTGGCCATTAAATGGGCTATGGAGAACTTGCAATATTACCTCTTCGGCAGACCTTTCGTGCTTTACACCGACCATGCCCCCCTCACTTGGTTGGCCTCCCATAAGGATTCCAATTCTAGAGTGTTACGATGGTTTCTTGAGCTCCAACCTTTTACTCTCCAGGTCCGCCACGTACCGGGTTCTCAGCAGGGCCCTGCCGATTATCTGTCCCGGTTCCCCACCTCTTCGGTCCTCTACCAGTCCCGATCATGGGATTGGGAGTGTAGACGGGTCTCCTTGACCGCGTCCTGTGACCCTTAGAGCTGGCGCCGTTCGCACGCCTCGCTCAATCCACTTCCGCATCCCCATGTTACCATGGGAACGCCGTCGGACGCCTCAGGGACGGATTTCCGGATAGGGGAAAGAAAAGCAACGACGGACTGCACAGAAGGCGTGCGTTGTACGGAGCCGAGGAAGGCGAGGAGAAACAACCACCGGACGCCGAAAGGGAGCTTCCTGGTTCTGCCCAGACGCCGGAGACCCGCGAGGCAGCTTCCACTGGAACTCGAGACACAACGGTCTACGAATCCCGCCACGACCCCGGAGGGTCGTGGCTCTACTAGGTACGGTCCTTCCTAGGACAGAAAACCCACAGAAAAACAACAGGGGCACAGGGGAGGGGAACCGGGGAGGTGGGCCAGGAGAAAGGGAGCACCAGGGAAACACTGGAGAGCACTTTGGGGCACAGCTCTTAATGAGAAAAGGACAGAGCGTGTGAAAAGTACCCAAGTCCCACATCCTCACAGCTGAGCACCCTTCACCGCCAAAACCCTGAGAACCCTCTTTACCTGCATGCACCCCTAAAGAAACCCAGATAAATACCCAACAACAAACTTACCTTTGGTGTCTCCTCTGTTTGTTTTCCGGTAACCGCGGGAGACAAGAGGACCCGACGTCCGCCGAGCCTAAAAGAAGAGTAAAGACAAGACAATTAACAGCGAACAGAGGAATCCACAAGACGTATTAACTACACAATACCTGCACAGCAGTTGAATTTAACTAGATCACAAACTAAATAAAAAAATCATTCACCCTATCTAAGTCTCTGACCCTTCTGTACCACCAGGAGCCTAACACAGGGGGGTATGTGCAAAAAACTAGCAAGGCAATTCACACAGTCACGGCAAAAACTAATTTAAAAAAAACACCACTATAAAAGAGACCAGGCTGCCTGAAACATGGAGAGTCCACAGTTAAACAGACACAGGTAGCTGAAAGAAACACTTTTGAACAAATAATACTATTTACCCAGAAAAATCTCAGGGCTCCTTACCTAGTTCTTTTTGCAATCCTTGAACACTGGGCTGTATCAGGACACAGGGAAGATGCTGAGGCTCACAAAATGGAGGTTGCTGTCTTTGGCTTCCCTCCACAAACTTAAGGGGCCAGAGCAGGTGTGGGGGGGGCAGGGCTCAGGTGCAACAGGGACACAGAGAGCTAATCAGCTAAGTCCAGTCCCTGTGGGCAGTGGGAAAGGCAGCTGCTGCTCTATTCAGAATCTCCTAGGATACAGACAGGCTGAATCCACACTTCCAAGCTATACAAATAATACTATTCACCCAGAAAAATCTCAGGGCTCCTTACCTAGGTCTTTTTGCAATCCTTGAACACTGGGCTGTATCAGGACACAGGGAAGATGCTGAGGCTCACAAAAAGGAGGTGGCTGTTTTGGGCTTCCCTCCACAAACTTAAGGGGCCAGAGCAGGTTTTGGACGGCGGGGCTCAGGTGCAACAGGGACTCAGAGAGCAATTCAGCTAAGTCCGGTCTCTGTGGGCAGGGGGAAAGGCAGCTGCTGTTCTATTCAGAATCTCCTTGGATACAGACAGACTGAATCCACATTTACAAGCTAGCAGAGTCTACTTTCCAGGTGAGAGATTGTTTCAAAAACAAACACTGGAATACTGCTGGGCGCGCACTCTGAAATCGGGCTTTGTTAAAGGTAGAAAACAGGGGGGCAGACAGTTTTTAAAAACAATTTAAATCACAGAACCAGATTAAACAGTCTCCTAAAAACACACTCTGCAATATGTATGTAGCCTTTTTACTTAGAAGACAAAAGGGGGGAGGTATGTGCTACAAATTGGCAAAGAAATTCACACAGTAACGGCAGAAACACATTAAAAAAAAAAACACCACTTTAAATGAGGCCAGGCTGTCTGAAACACAGAGACTCCACAGTATAACAGACACATGTAGCTGAAATAAACACTTTTGAACAAATAGTACTATTTCCAAGAAAAATCTCAGGGCTCCTTACCTAGGTCTATTTGCAATCCTTGAACACTAGGCTGTATCAGGACACAGGGAAGATGCTGAGGCTCACAAAATGGAGGTGGCTGTCTTGAGATTCCCTCCACAAACTTAAGGGGCCAGAGCAGGTGTTGGAGGCGGGGCTCAGATACAACAGGGACTCAGAGAGCCAATCAGCTAAGTCCAGTCCCTGTGGGCAGGGGAAAAGGCAGCTGCTGCTCTAGTCAGAATCTCCTTAAATACAGACAGGCTGAATCCACACTTCCAAACTAGCAGAGTCTACTTTCCAGGTGAGGGAGAGATTGTTTAAAGAACAAACACTGGAATACTGCTGGGCGCGCACTCTGAAATTGCTCTTTTTTAATTGAAAAAGACAGGGGGGTAGACAGTTTTTAAACACAATTTAAGTCACAGAAACGGATCAAAACAGTCTCCTAAAAACACACTCTGCAAGATGTATGTAGCCTTTCTACTTAGAAGAAAAAAGGGGGGTGGTTATGTGCCACAAACTAGCAAGGCAATTCACACAGTCAAGCAAAAAGAAATTTAAAAAACACCACTTTAAAAGAGGCCAGGCTGACTGAAACACAGAGTCCACAGTAAAACAGAAATAGATAGCAGAAAGAAACACTTTTGAACAAATAATACTATTTACCCAGAAAATCTCAGGGCTCCTTACCTAGGTCTTTTTGCAATCCTTGAACACTAGGCTGTATCAGGACACAGGGAAGATGCTGAGGCTCACAAAATGGAGGTTGCCGTCTTGGGCTTCCCTCCACAAACTTAAGGGGCCACAGATCGTGTGAGGCACGGGCGGGGCTGAGGTGCAACAGGGACTCGGAGAGCCAATCAGCTAAGTCCAGTCCCTGTGGGCAGGGGGAAAGGCAGCTGCTGCTCTATTCAGAATCTCATTGGATACAGACAGGCTGAATCCACACTTCCAAGCTAGCAGAGTCTTCTTTCCAGGTAAGGGAGAGATTGTTTAAAAAACAAATACTGGAATACTGCTGGGCGTGCACTCTGTAATCAGGTTTTTTTAAAGGCAAAAAACAGGGGGGCAGACAGTTTTTAAACACAATTTAAGTCACAGAAACAGATTAAAACAGTCCCCTAAAAACACACTCTGCACAATGTATGTATTTTTACTTAGAAGAAAAGGGGGGGGGGGGGTTATGTGCCACAAACTAGCAAGGCAATTCACACAGTCACAGCAAAACCAAATAAAAAAAAATCACCACTTTAAAAGAGGCCAGGATGCCTGAAACACAGGGACTCCACAGTAAAACAGAAACAAGTAGCTGAAATAAACACTTTTGAACAAATAATACTATTCACCCAGAAAAATCTCAGGGCTCCTTACCTAGGTCTTTTTGCAATCCTTGAACACTGAGCTGTATCAGGACACAGGGAAAATGCTGAGGCTCACAAAATGGAGTTGGCTGCCTTGGGATTCCCTCCACAAACCTAAGGGTCCAGAGCAGGTGTGGGGGGGCGGGGCACACGTGCAACAGGGACTCCGAAAGCCGATCAGCTAAGTCCAGTCCCTGTGGGCAGGGGGAAACTCAGCAGCTGTTCTATTTAGAATCTCCTTGGATACAGACAGACTGAATCCACACTTCCAAGCTAGCAGGTTCTACTTTCCAGGTAAGAGAGAGATTGTTTCAAAAACAAACACTGGAATACTGTTGGGCGCACACTCTGAAATCGGGCTTTGTTAAAGGCAGAAAACAGGGGGGCAGACAGTTTTTAAAAACAATTTAAATCACAGAACCAGATTAAACAGTCTCCTAAAAACACACTCTGCAATATGTTTGTAGCCTTTTTACTTAGAAGAAAAAAGGGGGGGAGGGTATGTGCCACAAATTAGTAAAGCAATTCACACAGTAACGGCAGAAACAAATTAAAAAAACAAAACACCACTTTAAATGAGGCCAGGCTGTCTGAAACACAGAGACTCCACAGTAAAACAGACACATGTAGCTGAAATAAACACTATTGAACAAATAGTACTATTTCCCAGAAATATCTCAGGCCTCCTTACCTAGGTCTTTTTGTAATCTTTGAACACTGGGCTGTATCAGGACGCAGGGAAGATGCTAAGGCTCACAAAATGGAGATGACTGTTTTGGGCTTCCCTCCACAAACTTAAGGGACCAGAGCAGGTGTGGGGGGGCGGGGCTCAGGTGCAACAAGGACTCAGAGAGCCAATCAGCTAAGTCCAGTCTCTGTGGGCAGGGGGAAAGGCAGCTGCTACTCTATTCAGAATCTCCTTGGATACAGACAGGCTGAATCCACCCTTCCAAGCTAGCAGAGTCTACTTTCCGGTAAGGGAGAGATTGTTTAAAAAACAAACACTGGAATACTGCTGAGCGCGCACTCTGAAATCGGTCTTTTTTTTTAGAGTTAAAAAACAGGTGGGCAGACAGTTTTTAAAAACAATTTAAATCACAGAAACAGATTAAAACAGTCTCCTAAAAACACACTCTGCAAAATGTATGTAGCCTTTTTACTTACAAGAAAAAAGGGGGTGGGTTATGTGCGACAAACTAGCAAGGCAATTCACACAGTCACGACAAAAAAAATTAAAACAAACACCACTTTAAAAGAGCCCAGGTTGCCTGAAACACAAAGACTCCACAGTAAAACATAAACAGGTAGCTGAAATAAACACTTTTGAACAAATAATACTATTAACCCAGAAAAATCTCAGGGCTCCTTACCTAGGTCTTTGTGCAATCCTTGAACACAGGGCTGTATCAGGACACAGGGAAGATGCTGAGGCTCACAAAATGGAGGTGGCTGTCTTGAGCTTCCCCCCACAAAATTAAGGGGCAAAGCAGGTGTGGGGGGCGGGGCTCAGTTGCAACAGGGACTCAGAGAGCCAATCAGCTTAGTGCTGTCCCTGTGGGCAGAGGGAAAGGCAGCTGCTGCTCTATTCAGAATCTCCTTTGATACACACAGGCTGAATCCACACTTCCAAGTTAGCAGAGTCTACTTTTCAGATAGGGGAGAGATTATTTAAAAAACAAACACTGGAATACTGCTGGGCGCGCACTCTGAAATCAAGCTTTTCTAAAGACAAAAAACAGGGGGGCAAACAGTTTTTACACACAATTTAAATCACAGAAACAGATTAAAACAGTATCCTAAAAACACACTCTGCAAGATGTATGTAGCCTTTTTACTTAGAAGATAAAAGTGGGAGGGGGGTTATGTACCACAAACTAACAAGGCAATTCACACAGTCACAGCAAAAACAAATTAAAAAAACACACCACTTTAAAAGAGGCCAGGCTGCCTGAAATACAGGGAGTCCACAGTAAAACATAAACAGGTAGCTGAAATAAACACTTTTGAACAAATAATACTATTCACCCAGAAAAATCTCAGGGCTCCTTACCTAGGTCTTTTTGCAATCCTTGAACACTGGGCTGTATCAGGACACAGGGAAGATGCTGAGGCTCACAAAATGGAGGTGGCTGTTTTGGGCTTCCCTCCACAAACTTAAGGGACCAGAGCAGGTGTGGGGGGGCGGGGCTCAGGTGCAACAGGGACTCCGAAAGCCAATCAGCTAAGTCCAGTCTCTGTAGGCAGGGGGAAAGGCAGCTGCTGCTCTATTCAGAATCTCCTTTGATACAGACAGGCTGAATCCACACTTCCAAGCTAGCAGGGTCTACTTTCCAGGTAAGAGAGAGATTGTTTAAAAAACAAACACTGGAATACTGCTGGGCGCGCACTCTGAAATCAGGTTTTTTTAAAGGCAAAAAACAGGGGGGCAGACAGTTTTTAAACACAATATAAATCAGAGAAACAGATTAAAACACTCTCCTAAAAATACACTCTGCAAGATGTATGTAGCCTTTTTACTTACAAGAAAAAAGGGGGTGGGTTATGTGCCACAAAGTAGCAATGCAATTCACACAGTAACGGTAAAAACGAATTAAAAAAAAACACCACTTTAAAAGAGACCAGGCTGCCTGAAACACAGAGAGTCCACAGTAAAACAGAAACAGGTAGCTGAAATGAACACTTTTGAACAAATAATACTACTTACCCTGAAAAATTTCAGAGCTCCTTACCTAGGTCTTTTTGCAATCCTTGAACACTGGGCTGCATCGGTACACAAGGAAGATGCTGAGGCTGACAAAATGGAGGTGGCTGTCTTGGACTTCCCCCACAAACTTAAGGGGCCAAAGCAGGTGTGGGGGGCGGGGCTCAGGTGCAACAGGGACTCAGAGAGCTAATCAGCTTAGTGCAGTCCCTGTGGGCAGAGGGAAAGGCAGCTGCTGCTCTATTCAGAATCTCCTTGGATACACACAGGCTGAATCCACACTTCCAAGTTAGCAGAGTCTACTTTTCAGGTAAGGGAGAGACTATTTCAAAAACAAACACTGGAATACTGCTGGGCGCGCACTCTGAAATCAAGCTTTTTTAAAGGCAAAAAACAGGGGGGCAAACAGTTTTTACACACAATTTAAATCACAGAAACAGATTAAAACAGTATCCTAAAAACACACTCTGCAAGATGTATGTAGCCTTTTTACTTAGAAGATAAAAGGGGGAGGGAGGTTATGTGCCACAAACTAACAAGGCAATTCACACAGTCTCAGCAAAAACAAATTAAAAAAAAAACACCACTTTAAAAGAGACCAGGCTGCCTCAAACACAGAGAGTCCACAGTAAAACAGAAACAGGTAGCTGAAATAAACACTTTTGAACAAATAATACTATTCACCCAGAAAAATCTCAGGGCTCCTTACCTAGGTCTTTTTGCAATCCTTGAACACTGGGCTGTATCAGGTCACAGTGAAGATGCTGAGGCTCACAAAATGGAGGTGGCTGTCTTGGGCTTCCCCCACAAACTTAAGGGGCCAAAGCAGGTGTGGGGGGCAGGGCTCAGGTGCAACAGGGACTCAGAGAGCCAAACAGCTAAGTCCAGTCCCTGTGGGAAGGGGGAAAGGCAGCTGCTGCTCTATTCAGAATCTCCTTGGATACAGACAGACTGAATCCACACTTCCAAGTTAGTAGAGTCTACTTTTCAGGTAAGGGAGAGATTATTTAAAAAACAAACACTGGAATACTGCTGGGCGTGCACTCTGAAATCAGGCTTTTTTAAAGGCAAAAAACAGGGGGGCAAACAGTTTTTAAACACAATTTAAATCACAGAAACAGATTAAAACAGTATCCTAAAAACACACTCTGCAAGATGTATGTAGCCTTTTTACTTAGCAGATAAAAGGGGGAGGGGGGTTATGTGCCACAAATTAGCAAAGGAATTCACACAGTAACGGCAAAAACACATGTTAAAAAAACACCATATTAAATGAGGCCAGGCTGTCTGAAACACAGAGAGTCCACAGTAAAACAGACACATGTAGCTGAAATAAACACTTTTGAACAAATAGTACTATTTCCCAGAAATATCTCAGGCCTCCTTACCTAGGTCTTTTTGTAATCCTTGAACACTGAGCTGTATCAGGATGCAGGGAAGATGCTAAGGCTCACAAAATGGTGAAGGCTGTTTTGGGCTTCCCTCCACAAACTTAAGGGACCAGAGCAGGTGTGGGGGGGGCGTGGCTCAGGTGCAACAGGGACTCAGAGAGCCAATCAGCTAAGTCCAGTCTCTGTGGGCAGGGGGAAAGGCACCTGCTGCTCTATTCAGAATCTCCTAGGATACAGACAGGCTGAATCCACACTTCCAAGCTAGCAGGGTCTACTTTCCAGGTAAGTGAGAGATTGTTTAAAAAACAAACACTGGAATACTGCTGGGAGCCACTCTGAAATTAGGCTTTTTTAAAGGCAAAAAACAGGGGGGCAGACAGTTTTTAAAAACAATTTAAATCACAGAAACAGATTGAAACAGTCTCCTAAAAACACACTCTGCAAGATGTGTGTAGCCTTTTTACTTAGAAGAAAAGGGGGGGGGGGGGGATGTGCCACAAACTAGCAAGGAAATTCACACAGTCACAGCAAAAACTATTTTTTTTAAAATCACCACTTTAAAAGAGGCCAGGCAGCCTGATACACAGAGACTCCACAGTAAAACATAAACAGGAAGCTGAAATAAACACTTTTGAACAAATAATACTAATCACCCAGAAAAATCTCAGGGCTTTTTGCAATCCTTGAACACTGGGCTATATCAGGACACAGGGAAGATGCTGAGGCTTCTCAAAATGGAAGTTGCTGTCTTGGACTTCCCTCCACAAACTTAAGGTGCCAGAGCAGGTGTGGGACGGCGGGGCTCAGGTGCAACAGGGACTCAGACAGCCAATCAGCTAAGTCCAGTCCCTGTGGGCAGGGGGAAAGGCAGCTGCTGCTCTATTAAGAATCTCCTTGGATACAGACAGACTGAATCCACACTTCCAAGCTAGCAGAGTCTACTTTCCAGGTAAGGGAGAGATTCTTTAAAAAAAAAAAACACTGTAATACTGCTGGGCACGCACTCTCAAATCGGGCTTTTTTAAAGACAAAAAACAGGGAGCCTGAGAGTTTGTAAACACAATTTAAATCACAGAAACAAATTAAAACAGTCTCCTATAAACACACTCTGCAAGATGTATGTAGCCTTTTTACTTAGAAGATAAAAGGGGGATGGGGGTTATGTGCCACAAACTAGCAAGGCAATTCACACAGTCAGAGCAAAAACGAATTTGAAAAAACACCACTTTAAAAGGGGCCAGGCTGCCTGAAACACAGAGAGTCCACAGTAAAACAGAAACAGGTAGATGAAATAAACACTTTTAAACAAATCATACTATTTACCCAGACAAATCTCAGGGCTCCTTACCTAGGTCTTTTTGCAATCCTTGAACACTGGGCTCTATCAGGACACAGGGAAGATGCTGAGGGTCACAAAATGGAGGTGGCTGTCTTGGATTTCCCTCCACAAACTTAAGGGGCCAGAGCAGTTGTGGGGGGGCGAGCCTCAGGTGCAACAGTGACTCAGGGAGCCAATCAGCTAAGTCCAGTCCCTGTGGTCAGTGGGAAAGGCAACTGCTGCTCTATTAGGAATCTTCTCAGATACAGATAGGCTGAATCCACACTTCCAAGCTAGCAGAGTCTACTTTCCAGTTAAGGGAGAGATTGTTTAAGAAACAAACACTGGAATACTGCTGGGCGCGCACTCTGAAATCAGGCTTTTTTAAAGGTAAAAAAATAGGGGGCAGACAGTTTTTGAGCACAAATTAAATCACAGAAACAGATTAAAACAGTCTCCTAAAAACACGCTCTGCAAGATGTATGTAGCCTTTTTACTTAGAGGAGAAAAAAAGGGGGGGGCTTATGTGCCACAAACTAGCAAGGCAATTCACACAGTCACGGCAAAAACAAGTTTTAAAAAAAAGCACCACTTTAAAAGAGGCCAGGCTGCCTGAAACACAGAGAGTACACAGTAAAACAGACACAGGTAGCTGAAATAAACACTTTTGAACAAATAATACTATTTACCTAGAAAAATATCAGGGCTCCTTACCTAGGTATTTTTGCAATCCTTGTACACTGGGCTGTATCAGGACACAGGGGAGATGTAGAGGCTCACAAAATGGAGGTGGCTTTCTTGGGCTTCCCTGCACAAACTAAAGGGGCCAGAGCAGGTGTGGGGGGGCAGGCCTCTGGTGCAACAGGGACTCAGGGAGCCAATCATCTAGGTCCAATCCCTGTGGTCAAAGGGAAAGGCAACTGCTGCTCTATTTTGAATATCCTTGGATACAGACAGACTGAATCCACACTTCCAAGGTACCAGAGTCTACTTTCCAGGTAAGGGAGAGATTGTTTAAGAAACACACACTGGAATACTGCTGGGCATGCACTCTGAAATCAGGATTTTTTAAAGGCAAAAAAACAGGGGGGCAGACAGTTTTTAAGCACAATTTAAATCACAGAAACAGATTGAAACAGTCTCCTAAAAACACACTCTGCAAGATGTATGTAGCCTTTTTACTTAGAAGAAAAAAGGTGGGGGTATGTGCCACAAACTAGCAAGGCAATTCACACAGTCACAGCAAAAAACACATTTTTAAAAAAAATACACGACTTTAAAAGAGGCCAGTCTGCCTGAAACTCTGAGAGTACACAGTAAAACAGACGGAGGTAGCTGAAATAAACACTTTTGAACAAATAATACTATTTACCTAGAAAAATCTCATGACTCCTTACCCAGGTCTTTTTGCTATTCTTGAACACTGGGAAGTATCAAGAAACAGGGAAGATGCTGAAGCTCACAAAATGGAGGTGACTGTCTTGGGCTTCCCTCCACAAACTTAAGGGGCCAGAGCATGTGTGGGGGGACGGGGCTCAGGTGCAACAGGGACTCAGAGAGCCAATCAGCTAAGTCCAGTCCCCGTGTGGAGGGGGAAAGGCAGCTGCTGCTCTATTCAGAATCTCCTTGAATACAAACAAGCAGAATCCACAATTCCAAGCTAGCAGAGTCTACTTTCCAAGTAAGGGAGAGATTGTTTCAAAAACAAACAATGGAATACTGCTGGGCGCGCACTCTGAAATCAGGGATTTTTAAAGGTAAAGATCAGGGTGGCAGACAGTTTTTAAACACAATTTCAATCACAGAAACAGATTAAAACAGTCTCCTAAAAACACACTCTGCAAGATGTATATAGCCTTTTTACTTAGAAGAAAAAAGGTGGGGGTATGTGCCACAAACTAGCAAGGCAATTCACACAGTCACTGCAAAAATTGAATTTAAAAAAAAAACACCACTTTAAAAGCGACCAGGCTGCCTGAAACACAGAGACTCCACAGTTAAACAGACACAGGTAGCTGAAATAAACACTTTTGAACAAATAATACTATTTACCCAGAAAAATCTCAGGGCTCCTTACCTAGGTCTTTTTGCAATCCTTGAACACTGGGCTGTATCAGGACACAGGGAAGATGCTGAGGCTCACAAAATGGAGGTGGCTGTCTTGGGCTTCCCTCCACAAACTTAAGGGGCCAGAGCAGGTGTGGGACGGTGGGGCTCAGGTGCAACAGGGACTCAGAGAGCCAATCAGGTAAGTCCAGTCCCTGTGGCAGGGGGAAAGGCAGCTGCTGCTCTATTCAGAATCTCCTTGGATACAGACAGGCTAAATCCACACTTCCAAGCTAGCAGAGTCTACTTTTCAGGAAAGGGAGAGATTGTTTAAAAAACCTCCACTGGAATACTGCTGGGCGCGCACTCTGAAATACGGGTTTTTAAAGGTAGAAAACAGGGGGGCAAACAGTTTTTAAACACAATTTAAATCACAGAAACATATTAAAACAGTCTCCTAAAAACACTCCCTGCAAGATTTGTGTAGCCTTTTTACATAGAAGAAAATGGTGGGGGGGGGGGGTTCTGTGCCACAAACTAGCAAGGCAATTCACACACTCACTGCAAAAACTAATTTGAAAAAAACACCACTTTAAAAGAGGCCAGGCTGCCTGAAACACAGAGAGTCCACAGAAAAACAGACACAGGTAGCTGAAATAAACACTTTTGAACAAATCATACTATTTACCCAGACAAATCTCAGGGCTCCTTACCTAGGTCTTTTTGCAATCCTTGAACACTGGGCTGTATCAGGAAACAGGGAAGATGCTGAGGCTCACAAAATGGAGGTGGCTGTCTTGGGCTTCCCTTCACAAACTTAAGGGGACAGGCAGGTGTGGGGAAACGAGCTCAGGTGCAACAGGGACTAAGAGAGCCAATCAGCTACGTCAAGTCCCTGTGGGCAGGGGGAAAGGCAGCTGCTGCTCTATTCAGAATCTCCTTGGATACAGACAAGCTGAATCCACACTTCCAAGCTAGCAGAGTCTACTTTCCAAGTAAGGGAGAGATTGTTTAAAAAACAAACACTGGAATACTGCTGGTCGCGCACTCTGAAATCGGGCTTTTTTAAAGGTAGAAAACAGGGGGGCAGACAGTTTTTAAACACAATTTAATTCACAGAAACAGATTAAAACAGTGTACTAAAAACACACTGTGCAAGATGTGTGTAGCCTTTTTGCTTATAAGAAAAAAGGGGGGGGTTAGGTGCAAAAACAAGCAAGGCAATTCACACAGTCACGGCAAAGACACATTTAAAAAGAAAAACACTTTAAAAGAGACCAGGCTGCCTGAAACATAGAGTCCACAGTTAAACAGACACAGGTAGCTGAAATAAACACTTTTGAACAAATTATAGTATTTACCCAGAAAAATCTCAGGGCTCTTACCTAGGTCTTTTTGCAATCCTTGAAAACTGGGCTGTATCAGGACACAGGGAAGATGCTGAGGCTCACAAAATGGAGATGGCTGTCTTGGGCTTCCCTCCCCAAACTTAAGGGGCCAGAGTAGATGTGGGGCGGCGGGACTCAGGTGCAACCGGGACTCAGGGAACCAATCAGCTACGTCCAGTCCCTGTGGGCAGGGGGGAAGGAAACTGCTGCTCTATTCAGAAACTCCATGGATTCAGACAGGCTGAATCCACAATTCCAAGCTAGCAGAGTCTACTTTCCAGGTAAGGGAGAGATTGTTTAAAAAACAAACCTGTAATACTGCTGGGCCGCACTCTGAAATAGGAGAATTTTAAAGGCAAAGATCAGGGGGGGCACACAGTTTTTAAACACAATTTAAATCACAGAAACAGATATAAACAGTCTCCTAAAAACACACTATGCATGATGTATGTAGCCTTTTTCTTTAGAAGACAAAAGGGAGGGGGGTTACGTGCCACAAAGTAGCAAGGCAATTCACACAGTCACAGCAAAAACAAATAATAAAAAAACACACCACTTTAAAAGAGTCCAGGCTGCCTGAAACACAGAGAGTCCACAGTTAAACAGACACAGGTAGCTGAAATAAACACTTTTGAACAAATAATACTATTTACCCAGAAAATTCTCAGGGCTCCTTACCTAGGTCTTTTTGCAATCCTTGAAAACTGGGCTGTATCAGGACACAGGGAAGATGCTGAGGCTCACAAAATGGAGATGGGTGTCTTGGGCTTCCCTCGACAAACTTAAGGGGCCAGAGTAGATGTGGGGGGACGGAACTCAGGTGCAACCGGGACTCAGGGAGCCAATCAGCTACGTCCAGTCCCTGTGGGCAGGGGGGAAGGAAACTGCTGCTCTATTCAGAAACTCCATGGATTCAGACAGGCTGAATCCACAATTCCAAGCTAGCAGAGTCTACTTTCCAGGTAAGGGAGAGATTGTTTAAAAAACAAACCTGTAATACTGCTGGGCCGCACTCTGAAATAGGAGAATTTTAAAGGCAAAGATCAGGGGGGGCAGACAGTTTTTAAACACAATTTAAATCACAGAAACAGATTAAAACAGTCTCCTAAAAATACACTCTGCAAGATGTATATAGCCTTTTTACTTATAAGAAAAAAGGGGGGAGGGAGTTATGTGCCACAAACTAGCAATGCAATCCACACAGTCACAGCAAAAATGAATAAAAAAAAAAAAACACCACTTTAAAATAGGCCAGTCTGCCTGAAATACAGAGAGTCTACAGTAAAACAGACACAGGTAGCTGAAATAAACACTTTTGAAGAAATAATACTATTTACCCAGAAAAATCTCAGGGCTCCTTACCTAAGTCTTTTTGCAATCCTTGAACACTTGGCTGTATCAGGACACAGTGAAGATGCTGAGGCTCACAAAATGGAGGTTGCTTTCTTGAGCTTCCCCCCACAAACTTAAGGGGCCAGAGCAGGTGTGGGACAGCGGGGCACAGGTGCAACAGGGACTCAGAGAGCGAATCAGCTAAGTCCAGTCCCTGTGGGCAGGAGGAAAGGCAGCTGCTGCTCTATTCAGAATCTCCTTGGATACAGACAGGCTGAATCCACCCTTCCAAGCTAGCAGAGTCTACTTTCCAGGTAAGGGAGAGATTGTT
This sequence comes from Pleurodeles waltl, assembly GCF_031143425.1. Classification (NCBI taxonomy): domain Eukaryota; kingdom Metazoa; phylum Chordata; class Amphibia; order Caudata; family Salamandridae; genus Pleurodeles; species Pleurodeles waltl. The sequence continues at coordinate 479,329,216 of NC_090450.1, forward strand.
TAAAAAACAAACACTGAAATACTGCTGGGGGCTCACTCTGAAATTGGGCTTTTTTAAAAGCAAAAAACAGGGGGCAGACAGTTTTTAAACACAATTTAAATCACAGAAATAGATTAAAACAGTCTCCTAAAAACACACTCTGCAAGATGTATGTAGCCTTTTTACATCGAAGAAAAAAGGGGAGGGGAGTTATGTGCCACAAACTGGCAAGGCAATACCCCCAGTCATGGCAAAAACAAATTTTAAAAAACCACCACTTTAAAAGAGACCAGGCTGCCTGAAACACAGGGAGTCCATAGTAAAACAGACACAGGTAGCTGAAATATACACATTTGAACAAATAATACTATTTACCCAGAAAGATTTCAGGGCTCCTTACCTATGTCTTTTTGCAGTCTTTGAACACTGAGCTGTATCAGGACACAGGGAAAATGCTCAGGCTCACAAAATGGAGGTGGCTGTCTTGGGCTTCACTCCACAAACTTAAGGGTCCAGAGCTGGTGTGGGGGGGGCGGGGCACAGGTGCAACAGGGACTCCGAAAGCCAATGAGCTAAGTCCAGTCCCTGTGGGCAGGGGGAAAGGCAGCTGCTGCTCTATTCAGAATCTCCTTGGATTCAGACAGGCTGAATCCACACTTCCAAGCTACCAGAGTCTACTTTCCAGGTAAGAGAGAGATTGTTTCAAAAACAAACACTGGAATACTGCTGGGCGCGCACTCTGAAATCGGGCTTTGTTAAAGGCAGAAAACAGGAGGGCAGACAGTTTTTAAACACAATTTAAATCACAGAAACAGATTAAACAGTCTCCTAAAAACACACTCTGCAAGATGTATGTAGCCTTTTTACTTAGAAGAAAAAAGGGGGGGTATGTGCCACAAACTAGCAAGGCAAATCACACAGTCACAACAAAAACACATTTTAAAAAAACACCACTTTAAAAGAGACCAGGCTGCCTGAAACACAGAGAGTCCACAGTATAACAGAAACAGGTGGCTGAAATAAACACTTTTGAACAAATAATACTATTCACCGAGAAAAATCTCGGGGCTCCTTACCTAGGTCTTTTTGCAAACCTTGAACACTGGGCTGTATCAGGATACAGGGGAGATGCTGAGGCTCACAAAATGGAGGTGGCTGTCTTTCGCTTCCCTCCACAAACTTAAGCGGCCAGAGCAGGTGTGGGGGGATGGGGCTCAGGTGCAACAGGTCCTCCGAAAGCCAATCAGCTAAGTCCAGTCCCTGTGGGCAGAGGGAAAGGCAGCTGCTGCTCTGTTCAGAATCTCATTGGATACAGACAGGCTGAATCCACACTTCCAAGCTAGCACAGTCTTCTTTCCAGGTAAGGGAGAGATTGTTTAAAACACAAACACTGGAATACTGCTGAGCGCGCACTCTGCCTACCTGTTTTTTGCCTTTAAAAAAAGACCAATTTCAGACAGTTTTTAAACACAATTTAAATCACAGAAACAGATTAAAACAGTCTCCTAAAAACACACTCTGCAAGATGTATGTAGCCTTTTTACTTAGAAGAAAAAAGGGGGTGGGTTATGTGCCACAAACTAGCAAGGCAATTCACACAGTCACAACAGAAGCAAATTAAAACAAACACCACTTAAAAAGAGCCCAGGTTGCCTGAAACGCAGAGAGTCCACGGTAAAACAGACACAGGTAGCTGAAATGAACACTTTTGAACAAATAATACTATTTACCCAGAAAAAACTCAGAGCTCCTTACCTAGGTCTTTGTGCAATCCTTGAACACTGGGCTGTATCAGGACACAGGGAAAATACTGAGGCTCACAAAATGAAGGTGGCTGTCTTGGGCTTCCCTACACAAACTTATGGGGCCAGAGCAGATGTGGGACGGAGGGGCTCAGGTGCAACAGGGACTCAGAGAGCCAATCAGCTAAGTCCAGTCCCTGTGGCAGGAGACAAGGCAGCTGCTGCTCTATTCAGAATCTCCTTGGATACATACAGGCTGAATCCACACTTCCAAGCTAGCAGAGTCTACTTTTCAGGTAAGGGAGAGATAATTTAAAAAACAAACACTGGAATACTGCTGGGCGTGCATTCTGAAATCAGGCTTTTTTTAAAGGCAAAAAACAGGGGGGCAAACAGTTTTTAAACACAATTTAAATCACAGAAACAGATTAAAACAGTCTCCTAAAAACACACTCTCCAAGATGTATGCAGCCTTTTTACTTTGAAAAAAAGGGGGGGGTTAGGTGCCACAAAGTAGCAAGACAATTCACACAGTCACAGCAAAAACGAATAAAAAAAAAAACACCACTTTGAAAGAGGCCAGGCTGCCTGAAACACAGAGACTCCACAGTAAAACAGACATAGGAATCTGAAATAAACACTTTTGAACAAATAATACTATTTACCCAGAAAAATCTCAGGGCTCCTTACCTATGTCTTTTTGCAATCCTTGAACACTGGGCTGTATCAGGACACAGGGAAGATGCTGAGGCTCACAACATGGAGGTGGTTGTCGTGGGCTTCCCTCCACAAACTTAAGAGGCCACAGCAGGTGTCGGACGGGGCTCAGGTGCAACAGGGACTCAGAGATCCAATCAGCTAAGTCCAGTCCCTGTGGGCAGGGGGAAAGGCAGCTGCTGCTCTATTCAGAATCTCCTTGGATACAGACAGGCTGAATCCACACTTCCAAGCTAGCAGAGTCTACTTTTCAGGTAAGGAAGAAATTGTTTAAAAAACAAACACTGGAATACTGCTGGGCGCGCACTCTGAAATTTTCTTTTTTAAAGGTAGAAAACAGAGGGGCAGACAGTTTTTAAAAACAATTTAAATTACAGAAACAGATTAAAACATTGTCCTAAAAACACACTCTGCAAGATGTATGTAGCCTTTTTACTTAGAAGAACAAATTGGGGGTTAGGTGCAAAAACTAGCAAGGCAATTCACACAGTCACGGCAAAAACAATTTTTTAAAAAAACACCACTTTAAAAGAGACCAGGCTGCCTGAAACACAGAGAGTCCACAGTTAAACAGACACAGGCAGCTGAAATAAATACTTTTGAACAAATAATACTATTTACTCAGGAAAATTTCAGGGCTCCTTACCTAGGTCTTTTTGCAATCCTTGAACACTGGGCTGTATCAGGACACAGGGAAGATGCTGAGGCTCACAAAATGGAGGTGGCTGTCTTGGGCTTATCTCCACAAACTTAAGGGGCCAGATCAGGTGTGGGAAGGCGGGACTCAGGTGCAACAGGGACTCAGAGAGCCAATCAGCTAAGTCCAGTCCCTGTGGGCACGGGGAAAGGCAGCTGCTGCTCTATTCAGAATCTCCTTGGATACAGACAGGCTGAATCCACACTTCCAAGCTAGCAGAGTCTACTTTCCAGGTAAGGGAGAGATTGATTAAAAAACAAACACTGGAATACTGCTGGGTGAGCACTCTGAAATCAGGCTTTTTTAAAGGCAAAAACCAGGGAGGGAAGACAATTTTTAAACACAATTTAAATCACAGAAACAGATTAAAACAGTCTCCTAAAAACACCATCTGCAAGATGTATGTAGCCTTTTTACTTAGAGGAACAGGGGGGGTGTATGTGCCACAAACTTGCAAGGCAATTCACACAGTCACAGCAAAAATGGATTTAAAAAAAACACCACTTTAAAAGAGGCCAGGCTGCCTGAAACACAGAGAGTCCACAGTAAAACAGAAACAGGTGGCTGAAATAAACACTTTTGAACAAATAATACTATTCACCGAGAAAAATCTCAGGGCTCCTTTCCTAGGTCTTTTTGTAAACCTTGAACACTGGGCTGTATCAGGATACAGGGGAGATGCTGAGGCTCACAAAATGGAGGTGGCTGTCTTTCGCTTCCCTCCACAAACTTAAGCAGCCAGTGCAGGTGTGGGGGGATGGGGGTCAGGTGCAACAATGACTCAGAGAGCCAATCAGCTAAGTCCAGTCCCTGTAGGCAGGGGTAAAGGCAGCTGCTGCTCTATTGAGAATCTCTTTGCACACAGACAGGCTGAATCCACACTTCCAAGCTAGCAGAGTCTACTTTCCAGGTAAGGGAGAGATTTTTTAAAAAACAAACACAGGAATACTGCTGGGCGCTCACTCATAAAACGTCGTTTTTTAAAGGCAAAAAACAGAGGGGCACACAGTTTTTAAACACAATTTAAATCACAGAAACGGATTAAAACTGTCTCCTAAAAACACACACTGTAAGATGCATGTAGCCTTTTTACATAGAAGAAAAAAGGGGGTGGTTATGTGCCACAAACTAGCCAGGCAATTCATACAGTCACGGCAAAAACTAATTAAAAAAACACCACTTTAAAAGAGGCCAGGCTGCCTGAAACACAGAGAGTCCACAGAAAAACAGAAACAGGTAGCTGAAATAAACACTTCTGAACAAATAATACTATTCACCCAGAAAAATCTCAGGGCTCCTTAGCTAGGTCTTTTTGCAATCCTTGAACACTGAATTGTATCAGGACACAGGGAAGATGCTGAGGCTCACAAAATGGAGGCGGCTGTCTTGGGCTTCCTTCCACAAACTTAAGGGGCTAGAGCAGGTGTGGGGGGATGGGGCTCAGGGGCAACAGGGACTCAGAGAGCCAATCAGCTAAGTCCAGTCCCTGTGGGCAGGGGGAAAGGCAGCTGCTGCTCTATTCAGAATCTCCTTGAATACAAACAGGCTGAATCCACACTTCCAAGCTAGCAGAGTCTTATTTCCAAGTAAGGGAGAGATTGTTTAGAAAACAAACACTGGAAGACTTCTGGGCGCGCACTCTTAAATCGTGTTTTTTAAAGGCAAAAAACAGGGGGGCAGACATTTTTTAAACACAATTTAAATCACAGAAACAGATTAAAACAGTCTCCTAAAAACACACTCTGCAAGATGTATGTAGCCTTTTTACTTAGAAGAAAAAAGGGGGGGTTATGTGCCACAAACTAGCAAAGCAATTCACACAGTAACAGCAAAAACACATTTTAAAAAAACACCACTTTAAATGAGGCCTGGCTTCTGAAACACAGATAATCCACAGTAAAACAGACACATGTAGCTGAAATAAACACTTTTGAACAAATAGTACTATTTCCCAGAAATATCTCAGGCCTTCTTACCTAGGTCTTTATATAATCCTTAAACAGTGGGCTGTATCAGGACGCAGGGAAGATGCTGAGGCTCACAAAATGGAGGTGGCTGTCTTGGGCTTCCCTCCACAAACTTAAGAGGCCAGAGAAGGTGTGTGGGGAGGGGCTCATGAGCAACAGGGATTCAGAGAGCCAATCAGCTAAATCCAGTCCCTGTGGGCAGGAGGAAAAGAAGTTGCTGCTCTATTCAGAATCTCCTTGAATACTGACAGGCAGAATCCACACTTCCAAGCTAGCAGAGTCTACTTTTCAGGTAAGGGAGAGATTGATTAAAAAACAAACACTGGAATACTGCTGGGCGCGCACTCTGAAATCTGGCTTTTTTAAAGGTAGAAAACAGGGGGGCAGACAGTTTTTAAACACAATTTAAATCATAGAAACAGATTAAAACATTGTCCTAAAAAAACACTCTGCAAGATGTATGTAGCCTTTTTACTTAGAAGAACAAATTGGGGGTTAGGTGCAAAAACTAGCAAGGCAATTCACACAGTCATGGCAAAAACAATTTTAAAAAAAACACCACTTTAAAAGAGACCAGGCTGCCTGAAACACAGAGAGTCCACAGTAAAACAGACACAGGTAGCTGAAATAAACACTTTTGAACAAATAATACTATTTACCGAGGAAAATTTTAGGGCTCCATACCTAGATCTTTTTGCAATCCTTGAACACTGGGCTGTATCAGGACACAGGGAAGATGCTGAGGCTCACAAACTGGAGGTGGCTGTCTTGGCCTTCCCTCCACAAACTTAAGGGGCCATGCAGGAGTGGGGGGCGGGGCTCAGGTGCACAAGGGACTCAGAGAGCCAATCAGCTAAGTCCAGTCCCTGTAGGCAGGGGGAAAGGCATCTGCTTCTCTATTAAGAAACTCCTTGGATACAGACAGGCTGAATCCACACTTCCAAGCTAGCAGAGTCTACTTTTCAGGTAAGGGAGAGATTGTTTAAAAAACAATCAATTGAAAACTGCTGGGCACGCACTCTGAAATCAGGCTTTTTCAAAGACAAAAAACAAGGGGACAAACAGTTTTTAAACATCATTTAAATCACAGAAACAAATTAAAACAGTCTCCTAAAAACACACTCTGCAAGATGTATGTAGCCTTCTTACTTAGAAGAAAAAAGGGGGGGGTTATGTGCCACAAACTAGCAAGGCAAATCACACAGTCACAGCAAAAACAAATTTAAAAAAATCACCTCTTTAAAAGAGGTCAGGCTGTCTGAAACACAGAGAGTCCACAGTAAAACAGACACAGGTAGCTGAAATAAACACTTTTGAACAAATAATACTATTTACCCAGAAAAATCTCACGGCTCCTTACCTATGTCTTTTTGCAATCCTTGAACACAGGGCTGTATCAGGACACAGGGAAGATGTTGAGGCTCACAAATTAGAAGTGGCTGTCTTCGGCTTCCCTCACAAACTTAAGGGGCCAGAGCAGGTGTGGGGGGAGGGGCTCAGGGGCAACCGGGACTCAGAGAGCCAATCAGCTAAGTCCAGTCCCTGTCGGCAGGGGGAAAGGCAGCTGCTGCTCTATTCATAATCTCCTTGAATAGAGACAGGATGAATCCACCCTTCCAAGCTAGCAGAGTCTACTTTCCATGTAAGGGAGAGATTGTTTAAAAAGCAAACACTGTAATACTGATGGGTGCGCACTCTGAAATCAGGCTTTATCAAAGGCAAAAACCAGGGGGGCTGACAGTTTTTAAAAACAATTTAAATCACAGAAACAGATTAAAACAGTCTCCTAAAAACACACTCTGCAAGATGTATGTAGCCTTTTTACTTAGAGGAAGAGGGGGGGGTATGTGCCACCAAATAGCAAGGCAATTCACACAGTCACAGCAAAAATGGATTTTAAAAAAACACCACTTTAAAAGAGGCCACGCTGACTGAAATACAGAGAGTCCACAGTAAAACAGAAACAGGTAGCTGAAATAAACACTTTTGAACAAATAATACTATTCACCCAGAAAAATCTCAGGGCTCCTTACCTAGGTCTTTTTGCAATCCTTGAACACTGGATTGTATTAGGACACAGGGAAGATGCTAAGGCTCACTAAATGGAGGTGGCTGTCTTGGGCTTCCCTCCACAAACTTAAGGGGCTAGAGCAGGTGTGGGGGGCTGGGGCTCAAGGGCAACAGGGACTCAGAGAGCCAATCAGAAAAGTCCAGTCCCTGTGGGCAGGAGGAAAGGCAGCTGCTGCTCTATTCAGAATCTCCTTGAATCCAGACAGGCTGAATCCACACTTCCAAGCTAGCAGAGTCTTATTTCCAAGTAAGGGAGAGATTGTTTAGAAAACAAACACTGGAAGACTGCTGGGTGCGCACTCTTAAATCGTGTTTTTTTAAAGGCAAAAAACAGGGTGGCAGACGGTTTTTAAACACAATTTAAATCACAGAAACAGATTAAAACAGTCTCCTAAAAACACACTCTGCAAGATGTATGTAGCCTTTTTACTTAGAAGAAAAAAAATGGGGGGTTATGAGCCACAAACTAGCAAAGCAATTCACACAGTAACAGCAAAAACAAATTTAAAAAAAACACCACTTTAAATGAGGCCAGGCTATCTGAAACACAGAGAGTCCACAGTAAAACAGACACATGTAGCTGAAATAAACACTTTTGAACAAATAGTACTATTTCCCAGAAATATCTCAGGCCTTCTTACCTAGGTCTTTTTGTAATCCTTAAACAGTGGGCTCTATCAGGACGCAGGGAAGAAGCTGAGGCTCACAAAATGGAGGTGGCTGTTTTGGGCTTCCCTCCACAAACTTAAGGGGCCAGAGCAGGTGTGGGGGGGCAGGGCTCAGTTGCAACAGGGACTCAGGCAGCCAATCAGCTAAGTCCTGTCCCTGTGGGCAGGAGGAAAAGAAGCTGCTGCTCTATTCAGAATCTCCTTGAATACAGACAGGCTGAAACCACACTTCCAAGCTAGCAGAGTCTACTTTTCAGGGAAGGGAGAGATTGATTAAAAAACAAACACTGGAATACTGCTGTGCGTGCACTCTGAAATCGGGGATTTTTAAAGGCAAAGATCAAGGGGGCAGACAATTTTAAACACAATTTAAATCACAGAAACAGATTAAAACAGTCTCCTAAAAACACACGCTGCAAGATGTATGTAGCCTTTTTACTTCAAAGAAAAAAGGTGGGGGGGAGTTATGTGCCACAAACTTGCAAGGCAATTCACACAGTCACAGCAAAAACAAATTAAAAAAAAAACATCACTTTAAAAGAGGCCAGGCTGCCTGAAACACAGGGAGTCCACAGTAAAACAGAAACAGGTAGCTGAAATAAACACTTCTTAACAAATAATACTATTCACCCAGAAAAATCTCAGGGCTCCTTAGCTAGGTCTTTTTGCAATCCTTGAACACTGAATTGTATCAGGACACAGGGAAGATGCTGAGGCTCACAAAATGGAGGCGGCTGTCTTGGGCTTCCTTCCACAAACTTAAGGGGCTAGAGCAGGTGTGGGGGGATGGGGCTCAGGGGCAACAGGGACTCAGAGAGCCAATCAGCTGAGTCCAGTCCCTGTGGGCAGAGGGAAAGGCAGCTGCTGCTCTATTCAGAATCTCCTTGAATACAAACAGGCTGAATCCACACTTCCAAGCTAGCAGAGTCTTATTTCCAAGTAAGGGAGAGATTGTTTAGAAAACAAACACTGGAAGACTTCTGGGCGCGCACTCTTAAATCGTGTTTTTTAAAGGCAAAAAACAGGGGGGCAGACATTTTTTAAACACAATTTAAATCACAGAAACAGATTAAAACAGTCTCCTAAAACACACTCTGCAAGATGTATGTAGCCTTTTTACTTAGAAGAAAAAAGGGGGGGTTATGTGCCACAAACTAGCAAAGCAATTCACACAGTAACAGCAAAAACACATTTTAAAAAAACACCACTTTAAATGAGGCCTGGCTGTCTGAAACACAGAGAATCCACAGTAAAACAGACACATGTAGCTGAAATAAACACTTTTGAACAAATAGTACTATTTCCCAGAAATATCTCAGGCCTTCTTACCTAGGTCTTTATATAATCCTTAAACAGTGGGCTGTATCAGGACGCAGGGAAGATGCTGAGGCTCACAAAATGGAGGTGGCTGTCTTAGGCTTCCCTCCACAAACTTAAGGGACCAGAGCAGGTGTGGGGGGGCGGGGCTCAGGTGCAACAGGGATTCAGAGAGCCAATCAGCTAAATCCAGTCCCTGTGGGCAGGAGGAAAAGACGCTGCTGCTCTATTCAGAATCTCCTTGAATACTGACAGGCAGAATCCACACTTCCAAGCTAGCAGAGTCTACTTTTCAGGTAAGGGAGAGATTGATTAAAAAACAAACACTGGAATACTGCTGGGTGCGCACTCTGAAATCTGGCTTTTTTAAAGGTAGAAAACAGGGGGGCAGACAGTTTTTAAACACAATTTAAATCATAGAAACAGATTAAAACATTGTCCTAAAAAAACACTCTGCAAGATGTATGTAGCCCTTTTACTTAGAAGAACAAATTGGGGGTTAGGTGCAAAAACTAGCAAGGCAATTCACACAGTCATGGCAAAAACAATTTTTAGAAAAACACCACTTTAAAAGAGACCAGGCTGCCTGAAACACAGAGAGTCCACAGTAAAACAGACACAGATAGTTGAAATAAACACTTTTGAACAAATAATACTATTTACCGAGGAACATTTAAGGGCTCCATACCTAGATCTTTTTGCAATCCTTGAACACTGGGCTGTATCAGGACACAGGGAAGATGCTGAGGCTCACAAACTGGAGGTGGCTGTCTTGGCCTTCCCTCCACAAACTTAAGGGGCCATGCAGGAGTGGGGGGCGGGGCTCAGGTGCACAAGGGACTCAGAGAGCCAATCAGCTAAGTCCAGTCCCTGTAGGCAGGGGGAAAGGCATCTGCTGCTCTATTAAGAAACTCCTTGGATACAGACAGGCTGAATCCACATTCCAAGCTAGCAGAGTCTACTTTTCAGGTAAGGGAGAGATTGTTTAAAAAACAATCAATTGAAAACTGCTGGGCACGCACTCTGAAATCAGGCTTTTTTAAAGACAAAAAACAGGGGGACAAACAGTTTTTAAACATAATTTAAATCACAGAAACAAATTAAAACAGTCTCCTAAAAACACACTCTGCAAGATGTATGTAGCCTTTTTACTTAGAAGAAAAAAGGGGGGGGTTATGTGCCACAAACTAGCAAGACAAATCACACAGTCACAGCAAAAACAAATTTAAAAAAATCACCTCTTTAAAAGAGGTCAGGCTGTCTGAAACACAGAGAGTCCACAGTAAAACAGACACAGGTAGCTGAAATAAACACTTTTGAACAAATAATACTATTTACCCAGAAAAATCTCACGGCTCCTTACCTATGTCTTTTTGCAATCCTTGAACACAGGGCTGTATCAGGACACAGGGAAGATGTTGAGGCTCACAAAATGGAAGCGGCTGTCTTCGGCTTCCCTCCACAAACTTAAGGGGCCAGAGCAGGTGTGGGGGGAGGGGCTCAGGGGCAACCGGGACTCAGAGAGCCAATCAGCTAAGTCCAGTCCCTGTAGGCAGGGGGAAAGGCAGCTGCTGCTCTATTCAGAATCTCCTTGAATAGAGACAGGCTGAATCCACCCTTCCAAGCTAGCAGAGTCTACTTTCCATGTAAGGGAGAGATTGTTTAAAAAGCAAACACTGGAATACTGATGGGTGCGCACTCTGAAATCAGGCTTTTTCAAAGGCAAAAACCAGGGGGGCAGACAGTTTTTAAACACAATTTAAATCACAGAAACAGATTAAAACAGTCTCCTAAAAACACACTCTGCAAGATGTATGTAGCCTTTTTACTTAGAGGAAGGGGGGGGGGGTATGTGCCACCAAATAGCAAGGCAATTCACCCAGTCACAGCAAAAATGGATTTTAAAAAAACACCACTTTAAAAGAGGTCAGGCTGCCTGAAATACAGAGAGTCCACAGTAAAACAGAAACAGGTAGCTGAAATAAACAATTTTGAACAAATAATACTATTTACCCAGAAAAATCTCAGGGCTCCTTACCTAGGTCTTTTTGCAATCCTTGAACACTGGATTGTATTAGGACACAGGGAAGATGCTGAGGCTCACTAAATGGAGGTGGCTGTCTTGGGCTTCCCTCCACAAACTTAAGGGGCTAGAGCAGGTGTGGGGGGATGGGGCTCAGGGGCAACAGGGACTCAGAGAGCCAATCAGAAAAGTCCAGTCCCTGTGGGCAGGAGGAAAGGCAGCTGCTGCTCTATTCAGAATCTCCTTGAATCCAGACAGGCTGAATCCACACTTCCAAGCTAGCAGAGTCTTATTTCCATGTAAGGGAGAGATTGTTTAGAAAACAAACACTGGAAGACTGCTGGGCGCGCACTCTTAAATCGTGTTTTTTTAAAGGCAAAAAACAGGGAGGCAGACAGTTTTTAAACACAATTTAAATCACAGAAACAGATTAAAACAGTCTCCTAAAAACACACTCTGCAAGATGTATGTAGCCTTTTTACTTAGAAGAAAAAAAATGGGGGGTTATGTGCCACAAACTAGCAAAGCAATTCACACAGTAACAGCAAAAACAAATTTAAAAAAAACACCACTTTAAATGAGGCCAGGCTGTCTGAAACACAGAGAATCCACAGTAAAACAGACACATGTAGCTGAAATAAACACTTTTGAACAAATAGTACTATTTCCCAGAAATATCTCAGGCCTTCTTACATAGGTCTTTTTGTAATCCTTAAACAGTGGGCTCTATCAGGACGCAGGGAAGAAGCTGAGGCTCACAAAATGGAGGTGGCTGTTTTGGGCTTCCCTCCACAAACTTAAGGGGCCAGAGCAGGTGTGGGGGGGCAGGGCTCAGTTGCAACAGGGACTCAGACAGCCAATCAGGTAAGTCCAGTCCCTGTGGCAGGGGGAAAGGCAGCTGCTGCTCTATTCAGAATCTCCTTTAATACAGACAGGCTGAATCCACACTTCCAAGCTAGCAGAGTCTACTTTTCAGGTAAGGGAGAAATTATTTTTAAAAAAACACTGGAATACTGCTGGGCGCGCACTCTGAAATCTGGCTTTTTTAAAGGTAGAAAATAGGGGGGCAGACAGCTTTTAAACACAATTTAAATCACAGAAACAGATTAAAACAGTCTCCTAAAAACACACTCTGCAAGATGTATGTAGCCTTTTTACTTAGAGGAAGGGGGGGGGGTATGTGCCACAAACTAGCAAGGCAATTCACACAGTCACAGCAAAAATGGATTAAAAAAAAAACACCACTTTAAAAGAGGCCAGGCTGCCTGAAACACAAAGAGTCCACAGTAAAACAGACACAGGTAGCTGAAATAAACACTTTTGAACAAACAACACTATTTACCCAGACAAATCTCAGGGCTCCTTCCCTAGGTCTTTTTACAATCCTTGAACACTGGGCTGTATTAGGACACAGGGAAGATGCTGAGGCTCACAAAATGGATGTGGCTGTCTTGGGCTTCCCTCCACAAACTTAAGGGGCCAGAGCAGGTGTTGTTGGCGTGGCTCAGGTGCAAAAGGGACTCAGAGAGCCTTGAATACAGACATGCTGAATCCACCCTTCCAAGCTAGCAGAATCTACTTTCCATGTAAGGGAGAGATTGTTTAAAAAAAAACAACACTGGAATACTGCTGGGCGCGCACTCTGAAATTGGGCTCTTTTTGTTGCAAAAAACAGGGGGGCAGACAGTTTTGAACACAATATAAATCACAGAAACAGATTAAAACAGTCTCCTTAAAACACACTCTGCAAGATGTATGTAGCCTTTTTACTTAGAAGTAAAGGGGTGTTATGTGCCACAAACTAGCAAGGCAATTCATACAGTCACGGCAAAAACGAATTAACAAAACACCACTTTAAAAGAGGCCAGGCTGCCTGAAACACAGAGAGTCCACAGTAAAACAGAAACAGGTAGCTGAAATAAACACTTTTGAACAAATAATACTATTCACCCAGAAAAATCTCAGGGCTCCTTACCTAGGTCTTTTTACAATCCTTGAACACTGGATTGTATCAGGACACAGGGAAGATGCTGAGGCTCACAAAATGGAGGTGGCTGTCTTGGGCTTCCTTCCACAAACTTAAGGGCCTAGAGCAGGTGTGGGGGGAAGGGGCTCAGGGGCAACAGGGACTCAGAGAGCCAATCAGCTAAGTCCAGTCCCTGTGGGCAGGGGGAAAGGCAACTGCTGCTCTATTCAGAATCTCCTTGAATACAGACAGGCTGAATCCACACTTCCAAGCTAGCAGAGTCTTATTTCCAAGTAAGGGAGAGATTGTTTAGAAAACAAACACTGGAAGACTGCTGGGCGCGCACTCTTAAATCTTGTTTTTTTAAAGGCAAAAAACAGGGGGGTAGACGGTTTTTAAACACAATTTAAATCACAGAAACAGATTAAAACAGTCTCCTAAAAACACACTCTGCAAGATGTATGTAGCCTTTTTACTTAGAAGAAAAAAGGGGGGTTATGTGCCACAAACTAGCAAAGCAATTCACACAGTAACAGCAAAAACAAATTTTAAAAAAACACCACTTTAAATGAGGCCAGGCTGTCTGAAACACAGAGAGTCCACAGTAAAACAGACACATGTAGCTGAAATAAACACTTTTGAACAAATAGTACTATTTCCCAGAAATATCTCAGGCCTTCTTACCTAGGTCTTTTTGTAATCCTTAAACAGTGGGCTGTATCAGGACGCAGGGAAGATGCTGAGGCTCACAAAATGGAGATGGCTGTTTTGGGCATCCCTCCACAAACTTAAGGGGCCACAGCAGGTGTGGGGGGGGCAGGGCTCAGTTGCAACAGGGACTCAGAGAGCCAATCAGCTAAGTCCTGTCCCTGTGGGCAGGAGGAAAAGAAGCTGCTGCTCTATTCAGAATCTCCTTGAATACAGACAGGCTGAATCCACACTTCCAAGCTAGCAGAGTCTACTTTTCAGGGAAGGGAGAGATTGATTAAAAAACAAACACTGGAATACTGCTGTGCGTGCACTCTGAAATCGGTGATTTTTAAAGGCAAAGATCAAGGGGGCAGACAATTTTTAAACACAATTTAAATCACAGAAACAGATTAAAACAGTCTCCTAAAAACACACGCTGCAAGATGTATGTGGCCTTTTTACTTAGAAGAAGAAAGGGGGAGGTTATGTGCCACAAACTAGCAAGGCAATTCACACAGTCACAGCAAAAACAAATAAAAAAAAAACACCACTTTAAAAGAGGCCAGGATGCCTGAAACACAGAGAGTCCACAGTAAAACAGACACAGGTTGCTGAAATAAACACTTTTGAACAAATAATACTATTCACCCAGAAAAATCTCAGGGCTCCTTACCTAGGTCTTTTTGCAATCCTTGAACACTGGACTGTATCAGGACACAGGGAAGTTGCTGAGGCTCACAAAATGGAGGTGGCTGTCTTGAGCTTCCCTCCACAAACTTAAGGGGCCAGATCAGGTGTGGGACGGCGGGACTCAGGTGCAACAGGGTCTCAGAGACGAATTATGAGTGGTGAGGATTGACGGGGAACATGGCGGCCAGTTAACAGACTGGACCGCGAGCTCTCGTCGGACGAGAGACGCCGGGAGACGCCGAGGACACGTGACGCGCCGTGCCTGAGAGTCAGAGCTCCCTGGCCATCGCTTGGGAGGGCCACTGTTGCCGCGGATGCTGCTCCGCTTCAGCGGCTGATAGGGTTCCCTGGGAGCGGACGTAGCGCTGGACAGGAGACGCCAGGGGAAGCCGGAAAACGTGTAACGCGCCGTGCTGTGAGTTGGAGCTCCCAGGCCGGCGTTTGGGAGAGTCGCTGTTGCCGCGGTTGCTGCTTTGCTTCAGAAGCTGATTTTTGCCTATTGGAACGGCTTGGTCGCTTTGAAGTTTCTGGCGTTGCGGAGGGGAAGAGAAAAGGAAAAAAAAAAAAGAGTAGGAGAGAATTCTGGCAGGTTTTCCCTTTCTTTTTTTTCTCTCCCCTGTCTAGCACGGAGTGGTTTCTCTTGGGAGGGGCTGTTTAGCTCTGTGATTTACCAGAGTTTTTGTGCTCTCAAAAGCGTGTATACTGTTCCCGGGCACTACCAATAAGGGTTTCTTCTTGGAATACATTGGGGAAATCAAGACTAACACAGAGTTGTGTTTTCCATTAAATCTGTAGACACAAAAGACTTTAGGAAATAGTATTTTTCTCCCTGCTACAGCCAGTTGGGCTTGAGAACATAATGGTTGGATGATTGATGTTTTAAAAGAACACATTTTGCTACTTGGTTACCTCGTTACCTCATATCTCCCCTGCCGTATTGTCTTCCCCGGCCTAGGTCGGGCAATAAAAAATGGCGAATAGGAAGAGGGAGTCACGCGCTTCGGCGAGAGGTGGTGAGGTGGTGGGCTGGAAGCACGCATCAAACTCCAGTATCTGGGCGGAGGCGGTGAGGGGTGTGCGACGTGGGAGATCTTACACCTCTCGCTGTTCCCTTCATGGGGGCCTACCGGAGACTCCGGGGTTTTCAACTAGGAGAAATTTAAATGGAAGTTTGGTAGGAGGAGAACGCAACAGTGTCGGAGCCTCACGGTGTTTGTCGACAATTAAGCATCGCCCCAGGGGTGTACAGGCAGAAGTTAAGGACTTGGTTGGTGTGAAGAAAGGTAAGCCTGGCCCCCTGGGTGTGAGTATTAAGCCTCAGCTATCAGAGACCGTAGCAGCAGCTATAGTAAATACTGGATCAGAGACTCGTGGCGAGGGTCTAGTAAGGGGGATTGATCATACAGTGTCATACTTGGAGTTGCCCAAGCCCTAGAGGAGGTTCGAATTGAGCCTCTGGGAAAGAGTGAGTCTTTGATCACAAGGTATTTCCCGTCCACAACTCTTCCACCGCAAGTTATGGCTAATGCCCAACCAATTTTAGGTGAATTAGGGGCATTAAATCTAGCTGTAAGCTCAGTCCAAAATATGTCAGATCCATTAGTTAAGGAACTAGAAGGGCAGAGGGTAGACTCTTCTAGTACAATAACCTTGTCGGAGGCAGAGGGTAATCCTCCTAGTGGATAAGTGACTTACGGTATGGACGTACAGGCGTTGTTACTCTCCCTTACTAAAGAGATTAGGGAGAAATTTGAGATCTCAGAAAATAATCAAGCTAGGATTCGGGAAGCCTGTGAAGTTTTGGAAAGCAAAATTAATTTGTTATCAGATCGGCTGGGTAAGCTGGAGGCTGTGGTGGAGGCTCAGGAGGAGCGGTGTTAGCACAATCCAAGGATATTCTACAACTAAAACGTGGAGAAAAGATGTTACAGGAGAAGCTAGAGTCACTGGAAAACAACATGAGGAGAAACAATGTTAGACTTTTGGGAGTCCCCGAGGGATTGGAAGGGGAAGACATTAAGGGCTACGTGATCACTCTAATTAAGGAGGTTATCCCGAACATAGCAGTGCTTAACTTGGAGGAGGATATTCAAAGAGTCCATCGGGATCCGTTCAAGAAGAATCCCGGAAGGAAAAACCCCAGGAGGATTTTGATAAACTTCAACACATATTCTATTAAGGAAAGAATTTTGTCTGAAGCCCTTAAAGTTGGTGTTTTTTCCAAGGTAGATTGGTCTTTCAGGATAAGATCAGATGTGTCCAAAGCAACATTAGACAGGCAGTGGGAGTTGGGAAATTTTAGGCGGGAGCTTCGCTCTCTTGGGGCTACGGTTCAATTAAGGTTCCCGGCTGCTCTTCGCATCATGTGGAAGAATAAAATGTATAACATGAGAGATCCGGGGGAAGTTAGTGCATTTATGAATCAGATTAAGGCGTCTCAGTGAGATCTAGGGGAAAGTCCCGTCCGACGGGGAGTTCGAATTGAGGATAACAGGATGGCTATCCTAGTAGAAACAGGGAGGGTTCCCCTGGGTGGGGGGTTTGGGTTTGGTTGTGTGTTGGTGGAGGGTGAGGGTGGCATTGGGTGTAGGGGTTGGGTTTGGGTTAGGTGGGTTGAAAATGATAAAAATAGGAAAGTCCTCATAACTTGCTTAAATAGGAGGGGGAGTTCTGTGTTCATGATTTTTCTTTTCCTTCTTTTTCGGAATGACTAAGTATGGTAATTTAAGATTAAAATTTATTTCTTGGAATGTTAACGGTTTAAGGGTACTTTGTAGGAGGAGGAAGATTTTTGAATATTTAAGATTGGCGGAAGAGGAGATCATTATATTGCAGGAAACCCATCTTCAACAAGATGAGTGGGAGAGTTGGCTTAAACGGTTAAATTGGGTTTCATTCAGTGTATGTTCTTCCCAAAGTAGCGCGATTAAAGGTGTGGCAGTCCTCATTAAAAAATCCATAAGGCTTAAGGTAGGAGAGGTGCAAGTAGATCCTAGGGGTAGATGGGTAGTGGTAGAAGTGTGTCTATGTGGCTACTGGGTCACAGTGGCGGGTTACTACGGGCCAAATCTAGATGACCCGACACCATTTCAAGAATTATGTAACATTTTACTTCTAGCTAGGTACCCAGTGGTGCTAGGTGGGGATTTTAATATACTGTTAGATCCGGTTCATGATAAGTCGACTCCCCGGGGTATGGTTAATTTACCTAAAACGAGGGTACAGGTGAAGCAAGCCATGCAGGATTTAGGATTGATAGATATTTGGCACTGGAAAGGGGGTGAAGGAGATAGAAGGGGGTATTTTTATTACAAAAAAAAATATGGGCATAGATCTAGAATAGATTTTTTCCTAATACATAAAAGTCTATGCTCAGAGGTGAGAAAGGTAGCCCATAACCCAGCACACCTTTTGGATCACTCTGCTGTAAAACTACACTTGGATATCAGGGTCGTAAGTAAGGGTATTAGGAGTACAATTAATCGCGCTTTACTTTCAGATGACTCAATAGTAGAGGTGTTAAAAAAGGATACAAGAGATTTTTTCTACTTAAATCAAGGAACAGCAAGTTTACGGTGTGTTTGGGACGCGTTTAAGGCTTATATTAGAGGGAGGCTTGTGAGCCTGGCAACATATAAGCATCGTAAAGAAAAGGAAAAGCTGGGAGGTATGGAATTATCTTTAAAAACTCTTCAAGTTTTAATTCATAATGCACGACTGGAATGGAAGGATGATTTATTAGAGGAGCTCATACGCCAAGAGGAAAAGGTTCGGATTGATTTAGATGCTTTTTTGGAGAAGCGCAATAGGTTAAAGTGGGAAAGTAGTCGATATGCACACTATGAATATGGAGAAGGTTGTAGTAAACTGTTAGCTTGGAAGGTTAAGTCGGACCTGTCTAAGAGGCATATTTTATCGGTTAAATCAGATCTTATGAATCAGATCTGTGTGGAGCAAGAAGAGATTGAGGGGGCATTTGTATCCTTTTTTCAAGAAATGTATTCAGAAAGCTTGGTAAATTTAGAGGAGTCGATCAGAGCATTCTTGGAAAAAACGCATCTCCCAGTCTTAGAGGAATCAGCAAAGCTTTCATTGAATTGTAAGATAAATGAGGCTGAGCTTGTTGAAGGCATAAAAGCTTTGAAAAAAGGAAAGGCAGGTGGCCCAGATAATCTACCTAGTGAATTATATAAGGTTTTGGGGGAAGAACTGATTCCATTTCTATTAGAATTATTTAACTCTATGCTGGTAGAAGGGGCGCAGATACCTAAATCCTGGAGAGATGCGACAATCTGTTTATTGTTAAAGCCAGGTAAGGACTCAATGTCTTGTTCCTCCTATAGACCCATTTCCTTGTTGAATGCAGATTACAAATTGTATACAGGGATTTTATCTAGGAGATTGGGGAAAGCCATAGGTAATCTGATCCATTTGGATCAAAAGGGTTTTATGAAGGGTAGGCAACTCCACGAGGTAACTCACGAGCTATTCGCTGCAGTGGACCTGGCGGAACAAGAAAAGGCTCCATTAGCGATTCTGACTTTTGATGCAGCGAAAGCCTTTGATCGTGTTAACTGGTCTTTCTTGAGGGTTGTGTTGGAACAAGGGGGCCGTAAGGGAACTGTATAGATGCCCCTCTGCGAGAGTCTTGGTTAATGGCCAACTATCACAGGAATTCAGGATCTGGCGGGGCACGCGACAGGGGTGTCCTTTATCTCCCTTGCTTTTCAATTTATATATTGAACCGTTGGCAATTTTATTGCGGTCTTGTAACGACATTCCCCCATTTCGGATCGGGGGCTGGGAAAAGAAAGTAGCGTTATATGCGGATGATCTTATGCTATATACTAGCGATGTCAGGACTACTCTACCTATGGTCAACACATTGATGGAACAATTTGGTAGATTTTCTGGTTACAGTATAAATACAGAAAAGACGGAAATTATGTGTTGGAACTTGGCTTATGCTTCTCCCTTAGTTAAACAAGAGATCAAATATTTGGGAATTCTATTAACAACTGATCTTAATGATGTAGCTAAACTAAATTTTTACATAACTTACAGGGAAACTAAAAAACTGCTAAAGGCGAGGGCTGCTCTCCACTTTCTATGATTGGAAGATCTAATATCTTGAAGATGTGTATTCTTCCAAAATTCACCTTTTTATTTAATACAATTCAACTAGAGTTTAAGGGGAGCTGGTTTAAAAAACTACAGGGAGATCTATCCTCCTTTGTATGGGCTTCCAAGGGAGTAAGGATTTCTTGGAAAAAGATGAGCAGAAAGAAAGAGGGGGGGGATATCGCGTCTCCAGACTTTTTTAGGTATTATTTGGCTTTTCAACTTAAAAATACCAGAATGTTATTGAACAAGAAGTCAGAGTATGATCCGGTCTGGAGAGCTTTGATGGCAAATCTTGAGGAAGGAGCAGACCATTTTTTATATAAATTTGGACACCCAAAGTACTTCAAGAAGGTACGTTTGAAGCTCCCCAGACAGGCATGTAATGTTTGGATGTATTTTCGGAAGGTGTTAGAGATACCTTATTATTGTAGTTCTGCTCCCATCTGGGATTCACCCGGTACCCCTGAATGTCTTATCGACAAACTATCAATTCCTCTGAGAGCGAGTGGGATGATAAGATGGGGTCAGATTATAGAAGGATTGGAATTGTTAAGCTGGTCTGCTTTTCAGGAGGGTACTGGAGGGACAGTCTCAAAATTCAAGTATTTCCAGATATCTAGTTGGGTGAAATCTCGACGAATAGGAGAAATAGGGGGGAGCTCATGGGAAGGGAAATTAAACCAGATAGTCATTAAAAAAGAAGTTGCTTTGTGGTATCATGCTTTGTTGGAAACAATAGAGGATGGTGCATCCCTTCCCTTGTTGAAGTGGGGGGGGATTTTCCCAACCCTAGATATTACAGCATTGTGGCAAAGGTCTTTTTCAGAACTGTGGTTTACTATTAAACCTGCAGGGTTGAAGAAAAACCATTTGTTCCCACTACATAGGGTTTATTGGACACCGGCTAGATTAACAGCTATTGGGAAAGTTAAGAAAAACTGTCCGCGGTGTGGGGAAGACAAGGCGGACGACGTTCACATGTTTTGGCAGTGTTCAAAGCTGATGAAATATTGGGAGGATATAGGAAGCATCCTAAAGGTAATCTTTAATGTAAACTTAAAAATAAATCTTTCCATGGTGGTGTTTGGGGTTGGTGAACAGGGTATAAATTACCAGAGAATGTCAGTACATCAGGAGCACTTGTTGTTTGTATTAATGCTTTTAGATAGACGAGAAATATGTTGTAAATGGGTGGACCCTCTGGCCCCCCTTGTTCAGGACTGGCAAATATCTGTAAATCGCCTGTGCAAAATGGAACAACGAGGTCCTTCTACTAGAAGAGACAACTTTTGGGTGGACTGGGAAAATGTTTATCAGTAGTTCATCAAATTTGTGTTTGGTCGTTTCTTTTGTTTGGTCTCCTCCTCTTGAAACTTAAGTCCAATAATTAGAACTCCCCTCATCCTATAGGGTGCTGCATTGGTTACCATCAGGTCTCGAAGAAAATAATAAGACTAGGTTGATGGTTGATGGCAGTCGATTGGGAAAAGAGTAATAAGTAGAACAGGTGGGGCGGCCCAATAGAGGTGTGGATCGCATACCTGGAGACATACTACTACTGTATTTGCCTTGGCCATTGCCTTTTTCCTCTCAAACAAAGCGTGGGTGACGAAATGAGGACAATAAAACAAAAAAACTAAAACAAAAAACAGG
Source organism: Pleurodeles waltl (assembly GCF_031143425.1). Taxonomy (NCBI): domain Eukaryota; kingdom Metazoa; phylum Chordata; class Amphibia; order Caudata; family Salamandridae; genus Pleurodeles; species Pleurodeles waltl. Next base: position 479,350,519 of record NC_090450.1, read on the forward strand.
GTCTCAGAGAGCCAATCAGCTAAGTCCAGTCCCTGTGGGCATGGGGAAAGGCAGCTGCTGCTTTATTCAGAATCTCCTTGGATACAGACAGGCTGAATCCACCCTTCCAAGCTAGCAGAGTCTACTTTCCATATAAGGGAGAGATTGTTTAAAAAACAAACACAGGAATACTGCTGGGCGCTCACTCTTAAATCGTTGTTTTTAAAGGCAAAAAACAGAGGGTCAGACAGTTTTTAAACAGAAGTTAAATCACAGAAACGGAATAAAACTGTCTCCTAAAAACATACACTGTAAGATGCATGTAGCCTTTTTACATAGAAGAAAAAAGGGGGTGGTTATGTGCCACAAACTAGCAAGACAATTCATACAGACACGGCAAAAACGAATTAAAAAAACACCACTTTAAAAGAGGCCAGGCTGCCTGAAACACAGAGAGTCCACAGTAAAACAGACACATGTAGCTGAAATAAACACTTTTGAACAAATACTACTATTTCCCAGAAATATCACAGGCCTTCTTACCTAGGTATTTTTGTAATCCTTAAACAGTGGGCTGTATCAGGACGCAGGGAAGATGCTGAGGCTCACAAAATGGAGATGGCTGTTTTGGGCTTCCCTCCACAAACTTAAGGGGCCAGAGCAGGTGGGGGGGGCAGGGCTCAGTTGCAACAGGGACCCAGAGAGCCAATCAGCTAAGTCCAGTCAATGTGGGCAGTTGGAAAGGCATCTGCTGCTCCTTGGATACAGACAGGCTGAATCCAAACTTCCAAACTAGCAGAGTCTACTTTTCAGGTAAGGGAGAAATTGTTTAAAAAACAAACACTGGAATACTGCTGGGCACACACTCTGAAATCGGGCTTTTTTAAAGGCAGAAAACAGGGGGGCAGAAAGTTTTTAAACACAATTTAAATCACAGAAACAGATTAAAACAGTCTCCTAAAAACACACTCTCCAAGAAATATGTACCCTTTTTACTTAGAACAAAAAAGGGTGGGGGCTTATGTGCCAGAAACTAGGAAGGCAATTCACTTAGTTACGTCACAAATGAATAAAAAAAACCACCACTTTCAAAGAGGCCAGGCTGCCTGATACACAGAGAGGCCACAGTAAAACAGACACAGATAGCTAAAATAAACACTTTTGAACAAATAATACTATTTAACCAGAAAAATCTCATGGCTCCTTACCTAGGTCTTTTTGCAGTCCTTGAACACTGGGCTGTATCAGGACACAGGGAAGATGCTGAGGCTCACAAAATGGAGGTGGCTGTCTTGGGCTTCCCTCCACAAACTTAAGGGGCAGAGCAGGTGTGGGGGGGGCGGGGCTCAGGTGCAACAGGGACTCAGAGAGCCAATCAGCTAAGTCCAATCCCTGTGAGCAGGGGGAAAGGCAGCTACTGCTCTATTCAGAATCTCCTTGAATACAGACAGGCTGAATCCACACTTCCAAGCTAGCAGAGTCTGCTTTCCAGGTAAGGGAGAGATTGTTTCAAAAACAAACACTGGAATACTGCTGTGGGGGCACTTTGAAATCGGCATTTTTAAAGGCAAAGATCAGGGGGGCAAACAGTTTTTAAACACAATTTAAATCACAGAAACAGATTAAAATAGTCTCCTAAAAACACACTCTGCAAGATGTATGTAGCCTTTTTACTCAGAAGAAAAAAGGGGGGGGTTATGTGCCACAAACTAGCAAGGCAATTCACACTGTCACAACAAAATGTTTTTAGAGCCAATCAGCTAAGTCCAGTCCCTGTGGGCAGAGGAAAAGGCAGCTGCTGCTCTATTCAGAATCTCCTAGGATACAGACAGGCTGAATCCACACTTCTAAGCTAGCAGAGTCGACCTTCCAGGTAAGGGAGAGATTGTTTAAAAAACAAATACTGGAATACTGCTGAGTGAGCAAGCTTAAATCGTGCTTTTTTAAAGGCAAAATACAGGGGGCAGACAGTTTTTAAACACAATTCAAATCACAGAAACTGATTAAAACAGTCTCCTAAAAACACACTCAGCAAGATGTATGTGGCCGTTCTACTTAGAAGATAAAAGGGGATGAGGGGCTATGAGCCACAAACTAGCAAGGCAATTGACACAGTCACAGCAAAAACAAATTAAAAATAAACACCATTTTAAAAGAGGCCAGGCTGCCTGAAACACAGAGAGTCCACAGTAAAACAGACACAGGTAGTTGAAATAAACACTTTTGAACCAATAATACTATTTACCCAGAAATATCTCAGGACTCCTTACCTATGTCTTTTTGCAATCCTTGAACACTGGGCTGTATCAGGACACAGGGAAGATGCTAAGGCTCACAAATGGAGGTGCTGATCATGGGATTCCCTCCACAAACTTAAGGGTCCACAGCAGGTGTCGGGGGCAGGGCTCAGGTGCAACAGGGACCCAGAGAGCCAATCAGCTAAGTCCAGTCCCTGTGGGCAGGGGGAAAGGCAGCTGCTGCTCTATTCAGAATCTCCTTGGATACAGGCAGGCAGAATACACACTTCCAAGCTAGCAGAGTCTACTTTCCAGGTAAAGGAGAGATTGTTTAAAAAACAAACACTGGAATACTGCTGGGCGCACACTCTGAAATCAGGCTTTTTTAAAGGCAAAAAACAGGGGGGCAAACAGTTTTTAAACACAATTCAAATCACAGAAACAGATTAAAAAAGTCTCCTAAAAAACACTCTGCAAGATGTATGTAGCCTGCTTACTTAGAAGAAAAAGGGGGGGGGAGGGTTATGTGCCACAAACTAGCAGGGCAATTCACACAGTCACAGCAAAAACAAATTTATAAAAAAACACCACTTTCAAAGAGGCCAGGCTGACTGAAACACAGATAGTCCACAGTAAAACAGACATAGGTAGCTGAAATAAACACTTTTGAACAAATAATACTATTTACCCAGACAAATCTCAGGGCTCCTTACCTAGGTCTTTTTGCAATCCTTGAACACTGTGCTGTATCAGGACACAGGGAAGATGCTGAGGCTCACAAAATGGAGGTGGTGGTCGTGGGCTTCCCTCCACAAACTTAAGGGGCCACAGCAGGTGTCGGGCGGGGCTCAGGTGCAACAGGGACTGAGAGAGCCAATCAGCTAAGTCCAGTCCCTGTGGGCAGGGGGAAAGGCAGCTGCTGCTCTATTCAGAATCTCCTAGGATACAGACTGGCTGAATCCACACTTCCAAGCTGGCAGAGTCTACCTTCTAGGTAAGGGAGAGATTGTTTAGAAAACAAACACTGGAATACTGCTGTGCACACATTCTGAAATCGGGCTTTTTTAAAGGCAGAAAACTGGGGGGGCAGACAGTTTTTAAACATAATTTAAATCACAGAAACAGATTAAAACAGTCTCCTAAAAACACACTCTGCAAGATGTATGTAGCCTTTTAACTTAGAAGAAAAAAGGGGGGGGATATGTGCCACAAACTAGCAAAGCAATTCACACAGTCACGGCAAAAACGAATTTGAAAAAAACACCACTTTAAAAGAGGCCAGGTTGCCTGAAACACAGAGAGTCCACATTAAAACAGACACAGGTACCTGATATAAAAACTTTTGACCAAATAATACCATTTACCCAGGAAACTTTCAGGGCTCCTTACCTAGGTCTTTTTGCAATCCTTGAACACTGAGCTGTATCAGGACACACGGAAGATGCTGAGGCTCACAAAATGGAGGTGGCTGTCTTGGGCTTCCCTCCACAAACGTAAGTGGCCAGAGCAGGTGTGGGGGGCGGGGCTCAGGTGCAACAGGGAGTCAGAGAGCCAAATCAGCTAAGTCCAGTCCCTGTGGGCAGGGGGGAAGGGAGCTGCTGCTCTATTCAGAATCTCCTTGAATACAGACAGGCTGAATACACACTTCCAAGCTAGCAGAGTCTACTTTCCAGGTAAGGTAGAGATTGTTTAAAAAACAAACACTGGAATACTGCTGTGCACACATTCTGAAATCGGGCTTTTTTAAAGGCAGAAAACTGGGGGGGCAGACAGTTTTTAAACATAATTTAAATCACAGAAACAGATTAAAACAGTCTCCTAAAAACACACTCTGCAAGATGTATACAGCCTTTTTACTTACAAGAAAAAAGGGGGGGTTAGGTGCAAAAACTAGCAAGGCAATTCACACAGTCACGGCAAAAACAAATTAAAAAAAAACACCACTTTCAAAGAGGCCAGGCTGCCTGAAACAGTGAGAGTCCACAGTAAAACAGACACAGATAGCTAAAATAAACACTTTTTAACAAATAATACTAGTTACCCAGAAAAATCACAGGGCCCCTTACCTAGGTCTTTTTGTAATCCTTGAACACTGGGCTGTATCAGGACACAGGGAAGATGCTGAGGCTCCCAAAATGGAGGTGGCTGTCTAGGGCTTCCCTCCACAAAATTAAGGGGCCAGAGCAGGTATGGGGGCGGGGCTCAGGTGCAACAGGGACTCAAAGAGCCAATCAGCTAAGTCCAGTCCCTGTGGGCAGAGGAAAAGGCAGCTGCTGCTCTATTCAGAATCTCCTTGGATACAGACAGGCTGAATCCACACTTCCAAGCTGGCAGAGTCTACTTTCCAGGTAAGAGAGACATTGTTTAAAAAACAAACACTGGAATACTGCTGGGCAAACACTCTGAAATTGGGCTTTTTTAAAGGCAGAAAACAGGGGGGCAGACAGTTTTTAAACACAATTTAAATGACAGAAACAGATTAAAACATTCTCCTAAAAACACACTATGCAAGATGTATGTAGCCTTTTCACTTAGAAGTAAAAAGGGGGGGTATGTGCCACAAACTAGCAAGGCAATTCACACAGTCACAGCAAAAACAAATTTAAAAAAAACACCACTTTAAAAGAGGCCAGTCTGCCTGAAACACAGAGAGTCCACACTAAAACAGACACAGGTAGGTGAAATACTCACTTTTGAACAAATAATACTATTTACCCCAAAAAATCTCAGGGCTTCTTACCCAGGTCTTTTTGCAATCCTTGAACACTGGGCTGTATCGGGACACAGGGAAGATGCTGAGGCTCACAAAATGGAGGTGGCTGTCTAGGGCTTCCCTCCACAAAATTAAGGGGCCAGAGCAGGTGTGGGGGCGGGGCTAAGGTGCAACAGGGACTCCGAAAGCCAATCAGCTAAGTCCATTCCCTGTGGGCATGGATAAAGGCAGCTGCTGCTCTATTCAGAATCTCCTTGAATACAGACAGGCTGAATCCACATTTCCAAGCTAGCAGAATCTACTTTCCAGGTAAGGGAGAGATTTTTAAAAAAACAAACACTGGAATACTTCTGGGCGAGCACTCTGAAATCGGTTGTTTGTAAACACAAAGATCAGGGGGGGCAGACAGTTTTTAAACACAATTTATATCACAGAAACAGATGAAAACAGTCTCCTTAAAACACACTCTGCAAGATGTATGTACCCTTTTTACTCAGAAGAAAAAAGGGGGGGGGGTTATGTGCCACAAACAAGCAAGGCAATTCAGAAAGTCACGGCAAAAACAAATTTGAAAAAAAACACCACTTTAAAAGAGGCCAGGTTGCCTGAAACACAGAGAGTCCACAGTAAAACAGACACAGGGAGCTGAAATAAACACTTTTGAACAAATATTACTGTTTAGCCAAACAAATCTCTGGGCTCCGTACCTAGGTCTTTTTGCAATCCTTGAACACTGGGCTGTATCAAGACACAGGGAAGATGCTGAGGCTCACAAAATGGAGGTGGCTGTCTTGGGCTTCCCTCCACAAACTTAAGGGGCCAGAGCTGGTGTGGGGGGCGGGGCTCAGGGCAACAGGGACTCAGAGAGCCAATCAGCTAAGTCCATTCCCTGTAGGCAGGGGGAAAGGCAGCTGCTGCTCTATTCAGAATCTCCTTCAATACAGGCAGCCTGAATCCACACTTCCAAGCTGGCAGAGTCTACTTTCCAGGTAAGGGAGAGATTGTTTAAAAAACAAACACTGAAATTCTGTTCGGTGCGCACTCTGATATCGGGCTTTTTTGAAGTTAGAAAACAGGGGGGCAGACAGTTTTTAAACACAATTTAAATCACAGAAACAGATTAAAACAGTCTCCTAAAAACACACACTGCAAGATTTATATAGCCTTTTTACTTAGAAGAAAAAAGTGGGGGGGGGGTTAGTTGCAAAAACTAGCAAGGCAATTCACACAGTCACGGCAAAAACAAATTAAAAAGCAAACACCACGTTAAAAGAGACCAGGCTGCCTGAAACACAGAGAGTCCACAGTTAAACAGACACAGGTAGCTGATATAAACACTTTTGAACAAATAATACTATTTACCAAGAAAAATCTCAGGGCTCCTTACCTAGGTCTTTTTGCAATCCTTGAACACTGGGCTGTATCAGGACACATTGAAGATGCTGAGGCTCACAAAATGGAGGTGGCTGTATTGGGCTTCCCTCCACAAACTTAAAGGGCAAGAGCAGGTGTTGGGGGTGGGGCTCAGGTGCAACAGGGACTCAGAGAGCCAATCAGCTAAGTCCAATCCCTGTGGGCAGGGGGAAAGGCAGCTGCTGCTCTATTCAGAACCTCCTTGGATACAGACAGGCTGAATCCACACTGTCAAGCTAGCAGAGTCTACATTCCAGGTAAGGGAGAGATCGTTTAAAAAACAAACACTGGAATACTGCTGGGCACGCACTCTGAAATCGGGCTTTTTTAAAGGCAAAAAACAGGGGGGCTGACAGTTTCTAAACACAATTTAAATCACCGAAACAGATTAAAACAGGCTCCTAAAAACAGACTCTGCAAGATGTATGTAGCCTTTTTACTTAGAAGATAAAAGGGGGAGGGTGGTTATGTGCCACAATCTACAAAGGCAATTCACACATTCACAGCAAAAACAAATAAATAAAAAAACACTTTAAAAGAGGCCAGGCTGCCTGAAACACAGAGAGTCCACAGTAAAACAGACAGAGGTAGCTGAAATAAACACTTTTGAACAAATAATACTATTTACCCAGAAAAATCGCAGGGCTCCTTACCTAGGTCTTTTTGCAATCCTTGAACACTGGGCTGTATCAGGACACAAAGAAGATGCTGAGACTAATAAAATGGACGTTGCTGTCTTTGGCTTCCCTTCACAAACTTAAGGGGCCAGAACAGGTGTGGGGGCGGGCGGAGCTCAGGTGCAACAGGGACTCAAAGAGCCAATAAGCTAAGTCCAGTCCCTGTGGGCAGGGGGAAAGGCAGCTGCTGCTCTTTTCAGAATCTCCTTGGATACAGACAGGCTGAATCCACACTTCCAAGCTAGCAGAATCAACTTTCGAGGTAAGGGAGAGATTGTTTAAAAAACAAACACTGGAATACTGCTGGCCGGGCACCCTTAAATAGTGCTTTTTTAAAGGCAAAAAACAGGGGGGCAGACAGTTTTTAAACACAATTTAAATCACAGAAACAGATTAAAACAGTCTCCTAAAAACACACTCTGCAAGATGTATGTAGCCTTTTTACTTAGAAGAAAAAGTGGAGGGGCGGTTAAGTGCCACAAAATAGCAAGGCAATTCACACAGTCACGGAAAAAACAAATTAAAAAAAAAAACACCACTTTAAAAGAGGTCAGGCTGCCTGAAACACAGAGTGTCCACAGTAAAACAGACACAGGTAGCTGAAATAAACACTTTTGAACAAATAATACTACTTTCCCAGAAAAATCTCAGGGCTCCTTACCTAGGTCCTTTTGCAATCCTTAAACACTGGGCTGTATCAGGACACAGGGAAGATGCTGAGGCTCACAAAATGGAGATGGCTGTCTTGGGCTTCCCTCCACAAACTTAAGGGGCCAGAGCTGGTGTGGGGAGACTGGGTTCAGGGGCAACAGGGACTCAGAGAACCAATCAGCTAAGTCCAGTCTCTGTGGGCAGGGGTAAAGGCAGCTGCTGCTCTATGCAGAATCTCCTTGGATACAGAGAGGCAGAATCGACACTTCCAAGCTAGCAGAGTCTACTTTCCACGTAAGGGAGAGATTGTTTAAAAAACAAACACTGGAGGGGGCGTGGCCAGGGCGTCAAGATGGTGGTCGCACTTTTGTAGTGCTCAGGACCCCTCCGTCATCCGCATCTCATAAAATCACTATCCGTACACATCAACATCGTGAAAGCTTCATTGGGGTTCCTTTATCCTGCCCGTCTTGAGTGTCGGGTTCCCGGCCCCGTGAGACAGAGGTTTTGGCTGCCCAGCGTTCGACCGCTGCTTCCCCTGATCAAGATGGTGGCTGAGGGACAGACCTGAGGCACGGCCCGCTGCGGCAGAAAGGCGGCGGTGGCCCGGACGGCCTGGAGACAGGGCTGCGGCCCCGAGCCAGAGAAGGTGCAGGTCGCAGCCATGGCCGCTGTGACTGGGAGAAATCAAGGTATGCCCCAGGCCGGCACCGCCGCGATTCTCTGGTCCCCCTGATTTTTCCCCCCCTTTCCGTGGTGACCGAAGGCTGAGAAGGGGGTCGGGGCGCTCCGTGGGCCGGAGTCCTGGGTGCTCAGCCGAGAATTGTGCAGGGCCTGGCAGGCCCATAGCCCGTTATTAGGAGGAGGACCTGCAGACCGCTGGGAGGGCCGCCTGAGTGGACGGGTGCTCACCGGTGCACGTGGACCCCTGCTAATGCTGCTATAGGCTTGGACACCGGGCCGGGATGGAGGGCCTACTACGTGTGTGATCAGCCGGAGGACCGAACCGGTGGGCTCGTTGCCCACCTTCCCCCCCGAGATAAGAGACTCCATAGCAGCGAGGGGCCCCCCGGATGGAGCCCGGGAGAGGGTTTTGGAACCTGCGGCTGGCTGCAGTCCGGGGCCTAGATATTACATCGCCTCGAGGGCGGCCAACTACGGACATTGTTGCAATGACGCGCTCTCCACTGGTCTCCCCGGGAGAGGGGAAAGAATAAATTAAGTAGCAGTAACATGCAGCAACCACAAACGTGAGCTGGGACAAACACTGGGATACCAAGAGGTGAATATGGACCTTCGGGCCCGTGAGCAGAGAGGGGCCCCATCTCCGTCCTTCGGACCACGGTGGGGTGCAGTCTGAAGGTGACACATTAGGGATTACAAGGAGTGCCTCCCTTTCCACCCTTTCTTTATTTGCTGACCGCCCCTCCTCTGGACGCCAGGCATCCTTACCGGCTGGACAGGGGGGGAGTCCCGGGACCATATCGAGTGAATAAAAATGCCGCCGGGGTAAAGGACATAGAAGGGGATAGGACAATAACAAAACAAAACAGTAGGATGAAATAAACTCTGCAACACCGTGTTCCCCCAATACCCCTGGAACTATCTAATAGATTCATAAATTAGGGTATACCACAGGGGGAATCAGATTAGATCCCCAGAGATCTCCCATCAGGCCCTACAATAGGGCAGAACGAAATTGACCGATCACTGCAACCCTAGACAGGTTAGAACAGCACCCAACATCATGGGCAAAGACAAAGCGATCAAACAAACAACGGCACAAAGTTGTATGGACCAATTCACCACAGGTACAATGGGCCCACGGTCAGAAGGCCCAACCACAAATGGTGGTAATAACCCACAAACATCGTCCAGCGACCTGGCGGTAATCCTTCAGGCGATTCAGGCCTCCCAGACAGCAGTCGAATCAAAAATAGGGGAGGTCGGAGTGAATGTCGCCCTGAACTGGCAAGATCTCCGCAATGCAGTATCCCGAATCACAGAGACCGAGTCGAGAATCTCCACGGCAGAAGATGAAATAACAACTCTAAAAACCCAAATCTCAATGCTGACCAAATGCACCTCAGATCTACACAGGAGGGCCGAAGACGCCAAAAACAGATCTCGACGTAACAATCTTCTCCTAGTGGGTCTTCCCAAGGTCACTGCAGAATCATCATTGGATACGTTCCTAGAGGAGTGGTTCCGGTCCTGGTTGCCGGCAGACCACTTCACGCCATGGTTCACAATCGAACAAGCCCATAGGTCGCTGCGCGCAAGGCCTTCACCCGGCTTTCCACCCATGGCAGTAATAATCTGCCTCTTCAACTTCAAAGACAGAGATCTGGTCCTGCGGGAGGCTCGCTCCAGGGGAGACCTCCTCTGCAATAGAACGAAAGTACTCCTTTTCCCGGATTACACATTAGAGGTACAGCAACAACGCCGCACGTTCATGGAAGTGAAACAAAAGCTTAGATCAATGGACATCCAGTATCATCTCCTGTTTCCAGCCAGACTCCGGGTGATCTATAATAATAAAACCTACTTCTTTGAGCAGCCGACCGCGGCATGGACCTCGCTAATGGGAGAAACCCCACTAGATATGCACAGAACAGGATCACGGCCACCGCTTAAGACAACACCATCTCACCCAAGGGGGCAACAACCGATGCGCAGTCAGCGCACACGCTCTCGGAAAAAAAGAGGAAGCATAGATCCAGCTCGGACTCCCCTCCTGGGGCTCATCGATTGGAACCCAGAAACCCACAATAGAAAGAGAAATCCAGAGCCACCCTGACACACCTGAAACCACAGGACACAACCAAGATGAAGCTAGAGACACAAGAAGACTCTGACTTGTCCCGTATTCCAATCCTGTGACTGCATAGGTGGAACTTATTCTAGGAAAGACTTAAGACAATGAACACAGAAATAGAACCGTTATGCCTAACTTGATCACACATCGAGTATTATACATTTATGCATGATCCGATACTAGGGAGGGGTCCACCGCCACCAATACCACAGCCTTACCACTCAAAAGCCATCTCACCAGTTTTAGAAGTAAGGGACTATGTATATGGGCGACAGATGCTTCTGGGGGAAGTATGGGGTGGGGAGGGAGTTGGGGGGCAAGTGGGTTCCAGCCTTGTTCTAAAGGCCAATGTTAGAATTTGTATGCGAAGGCAAGATTCATATTTTTTTTTAATTGAGGCACAGGGCAGGATGCTTAATGACTCAACAGATATAATAGAGTCTGAGAATCGGCAGCAGGAAGATAGAAAGATAAGTCCTTCAGAGGCGCACAAACCAGGAGCAAAATGTTGGATAAACAACTGTAAAAATCCACCTACAATCACACACCCCCCATGAATCAAGTACAAATTATGTCATGGAACATCAACGGGCTCCTAGACAAAATTAAACGTACTGCAGTATTCACCTTCATACATAGATACCATCCAGAAATACTCATGTTGCAGGAAACCCACCTTTTGGGGGATAAATACCCATACCTGACTCGTCGAGGATTTGATAGAGTGTACCATGCGGGATACACACGTGGGTCACGAGGAGTAACAATATTATTGCATTGTACCTTCCCTATGACACACATCCAAGTACGGAGAGACCCCCAGGGGCGGTTTGTAGCCATTACCGGTAAGGTAGAAATGTTCACGTTTAATATAATAAGTATGTACCCCTTCCCTCCCTGGTCAGCTTAACCCTCCATGGAACTCACAAAACTTCTCTCTAACCTACCCCCTGGGCACACTATACTAGGTGGCGACTTCAACGCAACCCCGGCCCCGTCCTTAGATGTAGACGGCCCACTCACCACACATAGACGTACACTGGCAACCAAAATTAAGGGGTGGTTATCTGCCACGGGACTATGTGACGCCTGGCGGATATGGCATCCGAGGCAGAGACAATTCACCCACACCTCAGCAGCCCATGGCTCCCAATCCAGAATAGACCTGATGCTTCTTCAGAGCACAGATTGTACAACCCTCTCACACGTCAATATTCTAGCCAGAGGAATCTCTGACCTTGACCCTCTCCGGCTCATACTAGGCCCGGCCCACCCCCGGCGTCGCCACATGTGGCGGCTAAACGCATGGTATCTCCAAGATGAACACTTTAAGGAACAATTACGTCAGGCACAAGAAGAATACTTCCACCTAAACAAAGGCTCAGTAACCTCGGAGGGTGCTCTATGGGTGGCAGGGAAGGCGGTATTAAGAGGTATGGCTAAAAATCTGATATGTAATCAGGAACGTGCCAAAGCGCTACATATCACACAGCTAGAGCTCCGAGCAATAAACCTCGAAAGAGACAACGTAATAAACCCAAGCAAGGAACTGATGTGACAACTCCTCCTAATCTGAGAGGAGATACGGGGTCAATCCCTGAAGGCCACGAAACATTTATGGAGGGCCAGCACTGGAAGGATATATGGCTGGGGGGGACAAGACCCGGAAGATGCTGTATTGGTTGATCTCCCGCAATCAGGCATCCAAGTTCGTCCCTGAAATTTATGACGGGGATGGGGCCCTGGTTACGGGTCATACCGACATTGAGAATGCTTTTGCCAACTGTTATCATACGCTGTACCAAGCATCTACACAAATAGATTCACATCAAACACGTCAACTACTTGACGAGATCCCCCTCCCACAGTTACCTATGATAAAAGCACAGCTTTTAGAGGAACCCATTAGAGAGGAAGAAATTGGGGCGGCAATCTCGACATTAAACGCTGGCAAGACGTCTGGTCCCGGTGGGTTCCCCCCAGAATATTATAAGGTGTTTAGAGAAGACCTGACCCCACGTCTCCTACGCCATTTCGCAGAAATAGGAAAAGGTGGATCCTTTACTCCTGAACTAGATACAGCCATGATCTAGGTGCTCCCCAAAACCCAGCCCTCTTCGCCTCACTATGTGGATTACAGACCAATATCATCGATTAACACAGAAATTAAAATGTTCGCCTCTATCCTTGCCACTCGCCTCAAAAGGGTCCTGCCGCAGTTAATCCATCCTGACCAATGTGGGTTTATGGCAACCCGCAGTACACAACACTGTATCCGCCGGCTACACGTAGCCTTGGCGGAGAGATGCCGGTTGCCCCAAAGCCTGGCCCTCTTGCTCATAGATTTTGAAAAGGCTACTGATTCGGTTTACTGGGGATTCCTTCTACTGGTGCTCCGACGGGCAGGCATAGAAAACATTTTTTGCCACCTAATTAATGCATTATACACTAACCCTACAGCCTCTATACAGGTTAATGGGACCATATCCCATAGGTTCGACATCCGCAGAGGTACTCGACAGGGATGTCCCCTATCCCCTCTTTTGTTTACCCTGGCCATTGAGCCTCTAGCCCAGGTGATCAGAGCGGGCTCAGTATACCGAGGATGAAAATGGGGTCCATCTCATGAAGACAGGATAGCTCTATATACAGATGATGTTCTGCTATATTTGGAGGAACCCAGTATAACGGGTCCAAGGAGCCTTTGCCTTCTAAGGAAATACAAACTAATCTCAGGTTGAACTCCACCAAATCAATCATGATCCAGCTAGCAAACACACGTGATTGCTTCGACTGGCAAAATACCATACCCATACGCAAATTAAGTTTTAAATACCTAGGGATCTGGGTAACCCCTTTGCCCGAATTAACATGAGCCAAAAATCTATCTCCTCTGCTAACAAGAATCAAAACGGACATGCAGAGATGGCAAACCCTCCCTTTGAATGTGATGGGGCGGGTGGACCTATACAAAATGATGATCTTGCCAAGACTCCTATACATATTCCAAAATGTTCCCATCCTCATCCCCCACTCCTGGTTCAAAAATCTCGAAACCATCACTGGAAGATTTCTATGGAGAGGTAATAGACATTGAGTAGCGATACAACATTGCCGGAGAGGAATGTATGATGGAGGTGTGGGTGCGTCAGATCCCTATCTACATTACCTGGCTACCCAATTGATAGTGGTTCATGACTGGTTTAATGGGGGCTGGGAAGACCCGGTGTATAAGACAGAGTTGACACTCCTGGGGTTTCCACAGGTTCTTGACATGCTGTATGGAGCATCGTTTCCTCGTGACATGGAGGAAACAACCAAAGTGGTCTTCCTGGCATGGCGAGCCGCGTTACGCCAAACTCACTGGAATACCGTTATCACCCTCCAGACTCCGCTATGGAGACGAAAATGGATGTATGCCTCCACCACGCTGGAGGGATTCGCTACATGGGACCTAATAGGCATTTCCCTGATTGGGGACATATGGAAAGGGAGGGCCATGAAATCGTTCCAAGACCTACAAGCAGAATTTCAATTAAACCAGACACAGTTCTTTAGATACCTTCAACTAAGACACGCACTGCGAACCCATCTGCCCACCACAAGCCCTATACTGGACTTTAACCCACGGGAAGCCAAAATACTCATGGGAAATATGGAGGGGAAAGGCATTTCTCAACTTTACAAAACACTAATCAACAACACTCCTGATAACCCGGCACTGGGTCAAGAAATACAATAATCAGCTAAGCTAATCCTATTGGAGGTAAAGGAAGAAATGGGAGGAACACGTGCTAAACTAACACTGAGAGCTACGTCATTATTAGTCGCTAATAGAGATATCGCTGTAGCGTGGACGTCCCCAGAAGGCCAATGATCCAGAAATGGAGGAAGGGTGTGGATTGGTGTGCCAATCAAGAGAAACTGGTATTTGAGTCTAGAGGGTGCCCACACAAATTCGAAAAGATATGGGGACGATGGCTAGAATTGATGACATAAACCAGATACGTAATAAGATACTTAATGTTTCAAGGGGACACCACAGTGGTTAGATCTGCTGATAGCACCACAACCCATTATTGTTGATGGCTAACAACGATACTAAAACAATGATAAGATGTATAAATTCCATCCATCCTTGCCTTGTACTTGAACCTGTTTTTTCCTTCCTATTTTATATATGTCTGAAAAACAATAAAAATGTGTTTATAAAAAAAAACACTGGAATACTGCTGGGCGCGCACTCTGAAATTGGGCTTTTTTAAAGGCAAAAAACAGGAGGGCAGACAGATTTTAAAAACAATTTTAATCAAAGAAATAGATTAAACCTGTCTCCTAAAACCACAATTTGCAAGATGTATGTAGCCTTTTTACTTAGAAGAACAAATGGGGGTGGGGGGTTAAGTGGCATAAACTAGCAAGGCAATTAACAGTCACGGCAAAAAAAAACAACAAAAAAAACACCACTTTAAAAGAGGCCAGGCTGCCAGAAACACAGAGAGTCCACAGTAAAGCAGACACAGGTAGCTTAAAAAAACACTTTGGAACAAATAATTCTATTTACCGAGACAAATCTCAGGGCTCCTTACCTAGGTCTTTCTGCAATCCTTGAACACTGGGCTGTATCAGGACATAGGGAAGATGATGAGGCTCACAAACTGGAGGTGGCTTTCTTGGACTTCCCTCCACAAACTTAAGGGGCCAGAGCAGGTGTGGGGGGACGGGGCTCAGGTGCAACAGCTGCTCAGAAAACCAATCAGCTAAGTCTAGTCCCTGTGGGCAGGGGGGAAGGCAGCTGCTGCTCTATTCAGAATCTCCTTGGATACAGACAGGCTGAATCCACACTTCCAAGTTAGCAGAGTCTACTTTCCAGGTAAGGGAGAGATTGTTTAAAAAACAAACACTGGAATACTGCTGGGCGCGCACTCTGAAATCAGGCTTTTTTAAAGGCAAAACACAGGGGGGCAAACAGTTTTTAAACACAATTTAAATCACAGAAACAGATTAAAACAGTCTCCTAAAAACACACTCTGCAAGATGTATGTAGCCTTTTTACTTTGAAGATAAAAGGGGGAGGGGGGTTAAGTGCCACAAACTAGGAAGGCAATTCACTTAGTTACGGCAAAAATGAATAAAAAAAAAAACACCACTTTAAAAGAGGCCAGGCTGACTGAAACACAGAGAGTCCACAGTAAAACAGAAACAGGAAGCTGAAATAAACACTTTTGAACAAATAATAATGTTTACCCAGAAAAATTTCAGGGCTCCTTACCTAGGTCTTTTTGCAATTCTTGAACACTGAGCTGTATCAGGACACAGGGAAAATGCTGAGTCTCACAAAATGGAGGTGGCTGTCTTGGGCTTCCCTCCACAAACTTAAGGGTCCAGAGCAGGTGTGGGGGGAGGGGGGGCAGGGCATAGGTGCAACAGGGACTCCGAAAGCCAATCAGCTAAGTCCAGTCCCTGTGGGCAGGGGGAAGGCAGCTGCTGCTCTGTTCAGAATCTCCTTGGATACAGACAGGCTGAATCCACACTTCCAAGCTAGCAGAGTCTACTTTCCAGGTAAGAGAGAGATTGTATCAAAAACAAACACTGGAATACTGCTGGGCGCGCACTCTGAAATCGGGCTTTTTTTAAAGCAAAAAACAGGGGGCAGACAGGTTTTAAACACAATTTAAATCACAGAAATAGATTAAAACAGTCTCCTAAAAACACACTCCGGAAGATGTATGTAGCCTTTTTACTTCGAAGAAAAAAGGGGGGGGGGAGTTATGTGCCACAAACTAGCAAGGCAATTCACACAGTCACGGCAAAAACAAATTAAAAAAAAACACCACTTTAAAAGAGACCAGGCTGCCTGAAACAGAGTCCACAGTTAAACAAACACAGGTAGCTGAAAGAAACACTTTTGAACAAATAATACTATTTACCCAGAAAAATCTCAGGGCTCCTTACCTAGATCTTTTTGCAATCCTTGAACACTGGGCTGTATCAGGACACAGGGAAGATGCTGAGGCTCACACAATGGATATGGCTTTCTTTAGCATCCCTCCACAAACTTAAGGGGCCAGACCAGGTGTGGGGGCGGGTGGGGCTCAGGTGCAACAGGGACTCAGAGAGCCAATCAGCTAAGTCCAGTCCCTGTGGGCAGGGGAAAAGGCAGCTGCTGCTCTATTCAGAATCTCACTGGATACAGACAGCCTGAATCCACACTTCCAAGCTAGCAGAGTCTTCTTTCCAGGTAAGGGAGAGATTGTTTAAAAAAGAAACACTGGAATACTGCTGGGCGCGCACTCCTAAATCGTGCTTTTATAAAGGCAAAAAACAGGGGGGGGCAGACAGTTATTAAGCACAATTTAAATCACAGAAACAGATTAAAACAGTCTCCTAAAAACACACTCTGCAAGATGTATGTAGCCTTTTTACTTAGAAGAAAAAAGGGGGGAGTTATGTGACACAAACTATCAAGGCAATTCACACAGTCACAGCAAAAACACATTTTAAAAAAACACCACTATAAAAGAGGCCAGGCTGCCTGAAACACAGAGGGTTCACAAAACAGACACAGGTAGCTGAAATAAACACTTTTGAACAAATAATACTATTTACCCAGAAAAATATCAGGGCTCCTTACCTAGGTCTTTTTACAATCCTTGAACACTGGGCTGTATCAGGACACAGGGAAGATGTTGAGGCTCACAAAATGGAGGTGGCAGTCTTTGGCTTCCCTCCACAAACTTAAGGGGCCAGAGCTGGTGTGGGGGGACCGGGCTCAGGGGCAACAGGGACTCAGAGAGCCAATCATCTAAGTCCAGTCCCTGTGGGCTGGGGTAAAGGCAGCTGCTGCTCTAGTCAGAATCTCATTGGATACGGACAGGCTGAATCCATAATTCTAAGCTAGCAGAGTCTACTTTCCAGGTAAGGGAGAGATTGTTTAAAAAACAAACACTGGAATACTGCTGGGCGCGCACTCTTAAATCGTGCTTCTTTAAAGGGAAAAAACAGGGGGCAGACAGTTTTTAAACACAATTTAAATCACAGAAACAGATTAAAACAGTCTCCTAAAAACACACTCTGCAAGATGTATGTAGCCTTTTTACTTAGAAGAAAAAGTGGATGGGCGGTTATGTGCCAAAAAATAGCAAGGCAATTCACACAGTCACGGCAAAAACGAATAAAAAAAAAAACACCACTTTAAAAGAGGTCAGGCTGCCTGAAACACAGAGTGTCCACAGTAAAACAGACACAGGTAGCTGAAATAAACACTTTTGAACAAATAATACTACTTTCCCAGAAAAATCTCAGGGCTCCTTACCTAGTTCCTTTTGCAATCCTTAAACACTGGGCTGTATCAGGACACAGGGAAGATGCTGAGGCTCACAAAATGGAGATGGCTGTCTTGGGCTTCCCTCCACAAACTTAAGGGGCCAGAGCTGGTGTGGGGAGACCGGATTCAGGGGCAACAGGGACTCAGAGAACCAATCAGCTAAGTCCAGTCCCTGTGGGCAGGGGTAAAGGCAGCTGCTGCTCTATGCAGAATCTCCTTGGATACAGAGAGGCTGAAACGACACTTCCAAGTTAGCAGAGTCTACTTTCCACGTAAGGGAGAGATTGTTTAAAAAACAAACACTGGAGGGGGCGTGGCCAGGGCGTCAAGATGGCGGTCACACTTTTGTAGTGCTCAGGACCCCTCCGTCATCCGCATCTCATAAAATCACTATCCGTACACATCAACATCGTGAAAGCTTCATCGGGGTTCCTTTATCCTGCCCCGTCTCGAGTGTCGGGTTCCCGGCCCCGTGAGACAGAGGTTTTGGCTGCCCAGCGTTCGACCGCTGCTTCCCCTGATCAAGATGGTGGCTGAGGGACAGACCTGAGGCACGGCCCGCTGCGGCAGAAAGGCGGCGGTGGCCCGGACGGCCTGGAGACAGGGCTGCGGTCCCGAGCCAGAGAAGGTGCAGGTCGCAGCCATGGCCGCTGTGACTGGGAGAAATCAAGGTATGCCCCAGGCCGGCAGCGCCGCGATTCTCTGGTCCCCCTGATTTTTCCCCCCCTTTCCGTGGTGACCGAAGGCTGAGAAGGGGGTCGGGGCGCTCCGTGGGCCGGAGTCCTGGGTGCTCAGCCGAGAATTGTGCAGGGCCTGGCAGGCCCATAGCCCGATATTAGGAGGAGGACCTGCAGACCGCTGGGAGGGCCGCCTGAGTGGACGGGTGCTCGCCGGTGCACGTGGACCCCTGCTAATGCTGCTATCGGCTTGGACACCGGGACGGGATGGAGGGCCTACTACGGGTGTGATCAGCCGGAGGACCGAACCGGCGGGCTCGTTGCCCATCTTCCCCCCCGAGATAAGAGACTCCATGGCAGCGAGGGGCCCCCCGGATGGAGCCCGGGAGAGGGTTTTGGAGCCTGCGGCTGGCTGCAGTCCGGGGCCTAGATATTACATCGCCTCGAGGGCGGCCAACTACGGACATTGTTGCAGTGGTGCGCTCCCCACTGGTCTCCCCGGGAGAGGGGAAAGAATAAATTAAGTAGCAGTAACAAGCAGCAACCACAAACGTGAGCTGGGACAAACACTGGGATACCGAGAGGTGAATCTGGACCTTCGGGCCCGTGAGCAGAGAGGGGCCCCATCTCCGTCCTTCGGACCACGGTGGGGTGCAGTCTTAAGGTGACACATTAGGGATTACAAGGAGTGCCTCCCTTTTCACCCTTTCTTTATTCGCTGACCGCCCCTCCTCTGGACGCCAGGCATCCTTACCGGCTGGACAGGGGGGGAGTCCCGGGACCATATCGAGTGAATAAAAATGCCGCCGGGGTAAAGGACATAGAAGGGGATAGGACAATAACAAAACAAAACAGTAGGATGAAATAAACTCTGCAACACCGTGTTCCCCCAATACCCCTGGAACTATCTAATAGATTCATAAATTAGGGTATACCACAGGGGGAATCAGATTAGATCCCCAGAGATCTCCCATCAGGCCCTACAGTAGGGCAGAACAAAAGTGACTGATCATTGCAACCCTAGAGAGGTTAGAACTGCACCCAACATCATGGGCAAAGACAAAGCGATCAAACAAACAACGGCACAAAGTCGTATGGACCAATTCACCACAGGTACAATGGGCCCATGGTCAGAAGGCCCAACCACAAATGGTGGTAATAACCCACAAACATCGTCCAGCGACCTGGCGGTAATCCTTCAGGCGATTCAGGCCTCCCAGACAGCAGTCAAATCAAAAATAGGGGAGGTTGGAGTGAATGTCGCCCTGAACTGGCAAGATCTCCGCAATGCAGTATCCCAAATCACAGAGACCGAGTCGAGAATCTCCACGGCAGAAGATGAAATAACTCTAAAAACCCAAATCTCAATGCTGACCAAATGCACCTCAGATCTACACAGGAGGGCTGAAGACGCCAAAAACAGATCTTGACGTAACAATCTTCTCCTAGTGGGTCTTCCCAAGGTCACTGCAGAATCATCATTGGATACGTTCCTAGAGGAGTGGTTCCGGTCCTGGTTGCCGGCAGACCACTTCACGCCATGGTTCACAATCGAACAAGCCCATAGGTTGCTGCGCGCAAGGCCTTCACCCGGCTTTCCACCCATGGCAGTAATAATCTGCCTCTTCAACTTCAAAGACAGAGATCTGGTCCTGCGGGAGGCTCGCTCCAGGGGAGACCTCCTCTGCAATGGAACGAAAGTATTCCTTTTCCCGGATTACACATTAGAGGTACAGCAACAACGCCGCACGTTCATGGAAGTGAAACAAAAGCTTAGATCAATGGACATCCAGTATCATCTCCTGTTTCCAGCCAGACTCCGGGTGATCTATAATAATAAAACCTACTTCTTTGAGCAGCTGACCGCGGCATGGACCTCGCTAATGGGAGAAACCCCACTAGATATGCACAGAACAGGATCACGGCCACCGCTTAAGACAACACCAGCTCACCCAAGGGGGAAACAACCGATGCGCAGTCAGCGCACACGCTCTCGGAAACAAAGAGGAAGCATAGATCCAGCTCGGACTCCCCTCCCGGGGCTCATCGATTGGAACCCAGAAACCCACAATAGAAAGAGAATTCCAGAGCCACCCTGACACACCTGAAACCACAGGACACAACCAAGATGAAGCTAGAGACACAAGAAGACTCTGACTTGTCCCGTACGTATTCCAATCCTGTGACTGCATAGGTGGAACTTATTCTAGGAAAGACTTAAGACAATGCACACAGAAATAGAACCGTTATGCCTAACTTGATCACACATCGAGTATTATACATTTATGCATGATCCGATACTAGGGAGGGGTCCACCGCCACCAATACCACAGCCTTACCACTCAAAAGCCATCTCACCAGTTTTAGAAGTAAGGGACTATGTATATGGGCGACAGATGCTTCTGGGGGAAGTATGGGGTGGGGAGGGAGTTGGGGGGCAAGGGGGTTCCAGCCTTGTTCTAAAGGCCAATGTTAGAATTTGTATGCGAAGGCAAGATTCATATTTTTTTTTAATTGAGGCACAGGGCAGGATGCTTAATGACTCAACAGATATAATAGAGTCTGAGAATCGGCAGCAGGAAGATAGAAAGATAAGTCCTTCAGAGGCGCACAAACCAGGAGCAAAATGTTGGATAAACAACTGTAAAATTCCACCTACAATCACACACCCCCCATGAATCAAGTACAAATTATGTCATGGAACATCAACGGGCTCCTAGACCAAATTAAACGTACTGCAGTATTCACCTTCATACATAGATACCATCCAGAAATACTCATGTTGCAGGAAACCCACCTTTTGGGGGATAAATACCCATACCTGACTCGTCGAGGATTTGATAGAGTGTACCATGCACTCTATCAAATCCTCGACGAGTCAGGTCACTAGGAGTAACAATATTATTGCATTGTACCTTCCCTATGACACACATCCAAGTACGGAGAGACCCCCAGGGGCGGTTTGTAGCCATTACCGGTAAGGTAGAAATGTTCACGTTTAATATAATAAGTATGTACCCCTTCCCTCCCTGGTCAGCTCAACCCTCCATGGAACTCACAAAACTTCTCTCTAACCTACCCCCTGGGCACACTATACTAGGTGGCGACTTCAACGCAACCCCGGACCCGTCCTTAGATGTAGACGGCCCACTCACCACACATAGACGTACACTGGCAACCAAAATTAAGGGGTGGTTATCTGCCACGGGACTATGTGACGCCTGGCGGATATGGCATCCGAGGCAGAGACAATTCACCCACACCTCAGCAGCCCATGGCTCCCAATCCAGAATATACCTGATGCTTCTTCAGAGCACAGATTGTACAACCCTCTCACACGTCAATATTCTAGCCAGAGGAATCTCTGACCTTGACCCTCTCCGGCTCATACTAGGCCCGGCCCACCCCCGGCGTCGCCACATGTGGCGGCTAAACGCATGGTATCTCCAAGATGAACACTTTAAGGAACAATTACGTCAGGCACAAGAAGAATACTTCCACCTAAACGAAGGCTCGGTAACCTCGGAGGGTGCTCTATGGGTTGCAGGGAAGGCGGTATTAAGAGGTATGGCTAAAAAACTGATACGCAATCAGGAACGTGCCAAAGCGCTACATATCACACAGCTAGAGCTCCGAGCAATAAACCTCGAAAGAGACAACGTAATAAACCCAAGCGAGGAACTGATGTGACAACTCCTCCTAATCTGAGAGGAGATACGGGGTCAATCCCTGAAGGCCGCGAAACATTTATGAACGGCCAGCACTGGAAGGATATATGGCTGGGGGGACAAGACCAGGAAGATGCTGTATTGGTTGATCTCCCGCAATCAGGCATCCAAGTTCGTCCCTGAAATTTATGACGGGGATGGGGCCCTGGTTACGGGTCATACCGACATTGAGAATGCTTTTGCCAACTATTATCATACGCTGTACCAAGCATCTACACAAATAGATTCACATCAAACACGTCAACTACTTGACGAGATCCCCCTCCCACAGTTACCTATGATAAAAGCACAGCTTTTAGAGGAACCCATTAGAGAGGAAGAAATTGGGGCGGCAATCTCGACATTAAACGCTGGCAAGACGTCTGGTCCCGGTGGGTTCCCCCCAGAATATTATAAGGTGTTTAGAGAAGACCTGACCCCACGTCTCCTACGCCATTTCGCAGAAATAGGAAAAGGTGGATCCTTTACTCCTGAACTAGATACAGCCATGATCGTGGTGCTCCCCAAAACCCAGCCCCCTTCGCCTCACTGCTTGGATTACAGACCAATATCATCGATTAACACAGAAATTAAAATGTTCGCCTCTATCCTTGCCACTCGCCTCAAAAGGGTCCTGCCGCAGTTAATCCATCCTGACCAATGTGGGTTTATGGCAACCCGCAGTACACAACACTGTATCCGCCGGCTACACGTAGCCTTGGCGGAGAGATGCCGGTTGCCCCAAAGCCTGGCCCTCTTGCTCATAGATTTTTAAAAGGCTACTGATTCGGTTTACTGGGGATTCCTTCTACTGGTGCTCCGACGGGCAGGCATAGAAAACATTTTTTGCCACCTAATTAAAGCATTATACACTAACCCTACAGCCTGTGTACAGGTTAATGGGACCATATCCCATAGGTTCGACGTCCGCAGAGGTACTCAACAGGGATGTCCCCTATCCCCTCTTTTGTTTACCCTGGCCATTGAGCCTCTAGCCCAGGTGATCAGAGCGGGCTCAGTATACCGAGGATGAAAATGGGTCCATCTCATGAAGACAGGATAGCTCTATATACAGATGATGTTCTGCTATATTTGGAGGAACCCAGTATAACGGATCCAAGGAGCCTTTGCCTTCTAAGGAAATACAAACTAATCTCAGGTTGAACTCCACCAAATCAATCATGATCCCGCTAGCAAACACACGTGATTGCTTCGACTGGCAAAATACCATACCCATACGCAAATTAAGTTTTAAATACCTAGGGATCTGGGTAACCCCTTTGCCCGAATTAACATGAGCCAAAAATCTATCTCCTCTGCTAACAAGAATCAAAACGGACATGCAGAGATGGCAAACCCTCCCTTTGAATGTGATGGGGCGGGTGGACCTATACAAAATGATGATCTTGCCAAGACTCCTATACATATTCCAAAATGTTCCCATCCTCATCCCCCCACTCCTGGTTCAAAAATCTCGAAACTATCACCGGAAGATTTCTATGGAGAGGTAATAGACATTGAGTAGCGATACAACATTGCCGGAGAGGAATGTATGATGGAGGTGTGGGTGCGTCAGATCCCTATCTACATTACCTGGCTACCCAATTGATAGTGGTTCATGACTGGTTTAATGGGGGCTGGGAAGACCCGGTGTATAAGACAGAGTTGACACTCCTGGGGTTTCCACAGGTTCTTGACATGCTGTATGGAGCATCGTTTCCTCGTGACATGGAGGAAACAACCAAAGTGGTCTTCCTGGCATGGCGAGCCGCGTTACGCCACACTCACTGGAATACCGTTATCACCCTCCAGACTCCGCTATGGAGACGGAAATGGATGTATGCCTCCACCACGCTGGAGGGATTCGCAACATGGGACCTAATAGGCATTTCCCTGATTGGGGACATATGGAAAGGGAGGGCCATTAAATCGTTCCAAGACCTACAAGCAGAATTTCAATTAAACCAGACACAGTTCTTTAGATACCTTCAACTAAGACACGCACTGCGAACCCATCTGCCCACCACAAGCCCTATACTGGACTTTAACCCACGGGAAGCCAAAATACTCATGGGAAATATGGAGGGGAAAGGCATTTCTCAACTTTACAAAACACTAATCAACAACACTCCTGATAACCGGGCACTGGGTCAAGAAATACAATAATCAGCTAAGCTAATCCTATTGGAGGTAAAGGAAGAAATGGGAGGAACACGTGCTAAACTAACACTGAGAGCTACGTCATTATTAGTCGCTAATAGAGATATCGCTGTAGCGTGGACGTCCCCAGAAGGCCAATGATCCAGAAATGGAGGAAGGGTGTGGATTGGTGTGCCAATCAGGAGAAACTGGCATTTGAGTCTAGAGGGTGCCCACACAAATTCGAAAAGATATGGGGACGATGGCTAGAATTGATGACATAAACCAGATACGTAATAAGATACTTAATGTTTCAAGGGGACACCACGGTGGCTAGATCTGCTGATAGCACCACAACCCATTATTGTTGATGGCTAACAACGATACTAAAACAATGATAAGATGTATAAATTCCATCCATCCTTGCCTTGTACTTGAACCTGTTTTTTCCTTCCTTTTCTATATATGTCTGAAAAACAATAAAAATGTGTTTATAAAAAAAAAACACTGGAATACTGCTGGGCGCGCACTCTGAAATTGGGCTTTTTTAAAGGCAAAAAACAGGAGGGCAGACAGATTTTAAAAACAATTTTAATCAAAGAAATAGATTAAACCTGTCTCCTAAAACCACAATTTGCAAGATGTATGTAGCCTTTTTACTTAGAAGAAAAAATGGGGGTGGGGGGTTAAGTGGCAAAAACTAGCAAGGCAATTAACAGTCACAGCTAAAAAAAAAAATTAAAAAAAAAAAAAAAAAACAGCACTTTAAAAGAGGCCAGGCTGCCAGAAACACAGAGAGTCCACAGTAAAACAGACACAGG
This sequence comes from Pleurodeles waltl, assembly GCF_031143425.1. Taxonomy (NCBI): domain Eukaryota; kingdom Metazoa; phylum Chordata; class Amphibia; order Caudata; family Salamandridae; genus Pleurodeles; species Pleurodeles waltl. The sequence continues at coordinate 479,375,678 of NC_090450.1, forward strand.
TAGCTTAAAAAAACACTTTCGAACAAATAATTCTATTTACCCAGACAAATCTCAGGGCTCCTTACCTAGGTCTTTCTGCAATCCTTGAACACTGGGATGTATCAGGACATAGGGAAGATGATGAGGCTCACAAAATGGAGGTGGCTTTCTTGGGCTTCCCTCCACAAACTTAAGGGGCCAGAGCAGGTGTGGGGGGACGGGGCTCAGGTGCAACAGCGACTCAGAAAAACAATCAGCTAAGTCTAGTCCCTGTGGGCAGGGGGAAAGGCAGCTGCTGCTCTATTCAGAATCTCCTTGGATACAGACAGGCTGAATCCACACTTCCAAGCTAGCAGAGTCTACTTTCCAGGTAAGGGAGAGATTGTTTAAAAAACAAACACTGGAATACTGCTGGGCGCGCAATCTGAAATCAGGTTTTTTTAAGGCAAAACACAGGGGGGCAAAGTTTTTAAACACAATTTAAATCACAGAAACAGATTAAAACAGTCTCCTAAAAACACACTCTGCAAGATGTATGAAGCCTTTTTACTTTGAAGATAAAAGGGGCAGGGGGGTTAAGTGCCACAAACTAGGAAGGCAATTCACTTAGTTACGGCAAAAATGAATTTAAAAAAAAAACCACCACTTTAAAAGAGGCCAGGCTGCCTGAAACACAGAGAGTCCACAGTAAAACAGAAACAGGAAGCTGAAATAAACACTTTTGAACAAATAATAATGTTTACCCAGAAACATTTCAGGGCTCCTTACCTTGGTCTTTTTGCAATTCTTGAACACTGAGCTGTATCAGGACACAGGGAAAATGCTGAGTCTCACAAAATGGAGGTGGCTGTCTTGGGCTTCCCTCCACAAACTTAAGGGTCCAGAGCAGGTGTGGGGGGGAAGGGGGAAGGGGCATAGGTGCAACAGGGATTCCGAAAGCCAATCAGCTAAGTCCAGTCCCTGTCGGCAGGGGGAAGGCAGCTGCTGCTCTGTTCAGAATCTCCTTGGATACAGACAGGCTGAATCCACACTTCCAAGTTAGCAGAGTCTACTTTCCAGGTAAGAGAGAGATTGTTTCAAAAACAAACACTGGAATACTGCTGGGCGCGCACTCTGAAATCGGGCTTTTTTTAAAGCAAAAAACAGGGGGCAGACAGGTTTTAAACACAATTTAAATCACAGAAATAGATTAAAACAGTCTCCTAAAAACACACTCTGGAAGATGTATGAAGCCTTTTTACTTCGAAGAAAAAAGGGGGGGGGGGGGAGAGTTATGTGCCACAAACTAGCAAGGCAATTTACACAGTCACAGCAAAAATGAATTTTAAAAAAACACCTCTTTAAAAGAGGCCAGGCTGCCTGAAACACAAAGACTCCACAATAAAACAGAAACAGGTAGCTGAAATAAACACTTTTGAACAAATAATGCTATTCACCCAGAGAAATCTCAGGGCTCCTTACCTAGGTCTTTTTGCAATCCTTGAACACTGGGCTGTATCAGGAAACATGGAAGATGCTGAGGCTCACAAAATGAAGGTGGCTGTCTGAGCTTCCCCACACAAACTTAAGGGGCAAAGCAGGTGTGGGGGCGGGGCTCAGGTGCAACAGGGACGCAGAGAGCCAATCAGCTTAGTCCAGTCCCTGTGGGCAGAGGGAAAGGCAGCTGCTGCTCTATTCAGAATCTCCTTGGATACACACAGGCTGAATCCACACTTCCAAGCTGGCAGAGTCTACTTTTCAGGTAAGGGAGAGATTATTTAAAAAAACAAACACAGGAATACTGCTGGGCGCGCACTCTGAAATCAAGCTTTTTTAAAGGCAAAAAACAGGGGGGCAAACAGTTTTTACACACAATTTAAATCACAGAAGCAGATTAAAACAGTCTCCTAAAAACACACTCTGCAAGATGTATGTAGACTTTTTACATAGAAGATAAAAGGGGGAGGGGGGTTATGTGCCACAAACTAACAAGGCAATTCACACAGTCACGGCAAAAGCAAATAAAAAAAAAAACACATCACTTTAAAAGAGGCCAGGCTGCCTGAAATACAGGGAGTCCACAGTAAAACAGACACAGTTAGCTGAAATAAACACTTTTGGCCAAATAATACTATTTACCCAGAAAAATTTCAAGGCTCCTTACCTAGGTTTTTTTGCAGTCCTTGAACACTGAGATGTATCAGGGCACAGGGAAGATGCTGAGGCTCACAAAATGGAGGTGGCTGTCTTGGGCCTCCCTCCACAAACTTGAGGGTCCAGAGCAGGTGTGGGGGGCGGTGCACAGGTGCAACAGGGACTCCAAAAGCCAATCAGCTAAGTCCAGTCCCTTTGGGCAGGGGGAAAGGCAGCTGCTGCTCTATTCGGAATCTCCTTGGATACAGACAGGATGAATCCACACTTCCAAGCTAGCAGAGTCTACTTTCCAGGTAAGAAAGAGATTGTTTCATAAACAAACACTGGAATACTGCTTGGCGCGCACTCTGAAATCGGGCTTTGTAAAAGGCAAAAAACAGGGGGGCAGACAGTTTTTAAACACAATTTAAATCACAGAAACGGAATAAAACAGTCTCCTAAAAACACACTCTGCAAGATGTATGTAGCCTTTTTATTTAGAGGAAAAAAGGGTGGGGGTTATGTGCCACAAACTAGCAAAGCAATTCACACAGTAACGGCAAAAAACACATTTTTAAAAAACACCAATTTAAAAAAGGCCAGGCTGTCTGAAACACAGAGAGTCCACAGTAAAACAGACACATGTAGCTGAAATAAACACTTTTGAACAAATAGTACTATTTCCCAGAAATATCTCAAGCCTCCTTACCTAGGTCTTTTTGTAAGCCTTGAACACAGGGCTGTATCAGGACGCATTGAAGATGCTGAGGCTCACAAAATGGAGGAGGCTGTTTTGGGCTTCCCTCCACAAACTTAAGGGGCCAGAGCAGGTGGGGGGCGGGGCTCAGGTGCAACTGGTACTCAGAGAGCAAATCAGCTAAGTCCACTCCCTGTGGGCAGGCAGCTGCTGCTCTATTCAGAATCTACTTGGATACAGACAGGCTGAATCCACACTTCCAAGCTAGCAGAGTCTACTTTCCAGGTAAGGGAGAGATTGGTTAAAAAACAAACACTGGAATACTGCTGAGAGCGCACTCTGAAATCGGTCTTTTTTTAAAGGCAAGAAACAGGGGTGCAGACAGTTTTTAAACACATTTAAATCACAGAAACAGATTGAAACAGTCTCCTAAAAACACACTCTGCAAGATGTATGTAGCCTTTTTACTTAGAAGAAAAAAGAGGGGGGTTTGTGCCACAAACTAGCAAGGCTATTCACATAGTCACGGCAAAAACAAATAAAAAAAAAACACCACTTTAAAAGAGACCAGGCTGCCTGAAACACAGAGAGTCCACAGTAAACCAGACACAGGTAGCTGAAATAAACACTAATGAACAAATAATACTATTTACCCAGACAAATCTCAGGACTCCTTACCTAGGTCTTTTTGCAATCTTTGACCTGGGATGTATCAGGACACAGGGAAGATGCTGAGGCTCACAAAATGGAGGTGGCTATCTTGGGCTTCCCTCCACAAACTTAAGGGGTCAGAGCAGGTGTGGGAAGGCGGGGCTCAGGTGCAACAGGGACTCAAAGAGCCAATCAGCTAAGTCCAGTCGTTGTGGGCACGGGGAAAGGCAGCTGGTGCTCTGTTCAGAATCTCCTTGGATACAGACAGGCTGAATCCACCTTTCCAAGCTAGCAGAGTCTACTTTCCATGTAAGGGAGAGATTGTTTAAAAAACAAACACTGGAATACTGCTGGGCGCTCACTCTGAAATCGGGCTTTTTTAAACTCTGCAAGATGCATGTAGCCTTTTCACTTAGGAGAATAAAGGGGGGCTGTTATTTGCCACAAACTAGCAAGGCAAATCACACAGTCACGGCAAAAACGAACTAAAAAAAAACACCACTTTAAAAGAGGCCAGGCTGCCTGAAACACAGAGAGTCCACAGTAAAACAGACACAGGTAGCCGAAATAAACAAAGTCCAGTCCCTGTGGGCAGGGGGAAATGCAGCTGCTCCTCTATTCAGAATCTCCTTGGATACAGACAGGCTGAATCCACACTTCCAAGCTAGCAGAATCTACTTTCCACATAAGGGAGAGATTGTTTAAAAAACAAACACTAGAGGGGGCGTGTTCAGGGCGTCAAGATGGCGGTCGCACTTTTGTAGTGCTCAGGACCACTCCATCATCCGCCTCTCATAAAATCACTATCGTACACATCAACACCGTGAACGCTTCATCGGGGTTCTTTATTGTGCCCTGTCTCGTGTGGCGGGTTCCCGGCCCTCACGGCCCGTGAGACCGAGGTTTTGGCTGCCCAGCATTCAACCACTGTTTCCCCCGATCAAGATGGCGGCTGAGGGACGGACCTGAGGCGCGGCCCGCTGCGGCGGAAAGGCGGCAGCAGCCCGGACGGCCTGGAGGCAGAGAAGGTGTGGGTCGCGGCCGGGGCCGCTGTGACTTGGAGAAATCAAGGTAGGCCCCGGGCCGGCAGCAACGCGATTCTCTGGTCCCCCTGATTTCCCCCCCCTTCCCGTGGTGACCGAGGGCTGGGAAGGGGGGCCTTCCGTGGGCCGGAGGCCGGGGTGCTCGGCCGCAAATTGTGTGGGGCCCTGCCAGGCCCAGAGCCCGATATTAGGAGGAAGACCTGCAGACCGCTGGGAGAGCCGCCTGAGCGGACGGGTGCTCGCCGGGGAACGGGGACCCCTACTGATGCTGCTATAGGCTGGGACGCGGGGCCGGGATGGAGGACCTACCAGGGGTGTGATCAGCCGGAGGACCGAACCGGTGGGCTCGTTGCCTCCCTTCCCCCCCAAGATAAGAGACTCTGTGGCAGCGAGGGGCCCCCCGGCTGGAGCCAGGGAAAGGGTTTTGGAGCCCCGGGCTGGCTGCAGTCCGGGGCCTAGACATTACATCGCCTCGAGGGCGGCCAACTACAGACCGTGTTGCGGTGACGCGCTCTCCACTGGTCTCCCCAGGAGAGGGGAAAGAAAAAATTAATTAACAGTAACAAGCGTCAACCACAAACGTGAGCTGGGACAAAAACTGGGATACCGAGAGGTGAAGCTGGACCTTCGGGCCCCGTGAGCAGAGAGGGGCCCGATCTTCCTCTATCAGACCACGGTGGGGTGCAGTCTGAAGGTGACACTTTAGGGATTACAAGTAGTGCCTCCCTTTTCACCATTTCCTTATTCTCTGACCGCCCCTCCTCCGGACGCCAGGCATCCTTACCGGCTGGACAAGGGAGGAGTCCCGGGACCATATTGAGTGAATAAAAACGCCTCCGGGGTAAAGGACAGAGAAGGGGATAGGACAATAACAAAACAAAACAGTAAGATGAAATAAACTCTGCAACACCGTGTTCCCCCAATACCCCTGGAACTATCTAATAGATTCATAAATTAGGATATACCACAGGGGGAATCAGATTAGATCCCCACGGATCTCCCATCGGGCCCTACAGTAGGGCAGAACAAAAGTGACCAATCACTGCAACCCTAGAGAGGTTAGCACCACACCCAACATCATGGGCAAAGACAAAGCGATCAAACAAACAACGGCACAAACTCGTATGGACCAATTCACCACAGGTACAGTGGGCCCACGGTCGGTAGGCCCAACCACAAATGGTGGTAATAACCCACAAACATCGTCCAGCGACCTGGCGGCAATCCTTCAGGCGATTCAGGCCTCCCAGACAGCAGTTGAATCAAAAGTAGGGGAGGTCGGAGTGGATGTCACCCTGATCCGGCAAGATCTCCGCAGTGCAGTATCCCGAATCACGGAGGCCAAGTCGAGAATCTCCACGGCAGAAGATGAAATAACTCTAAAAATCCAAATCTCAATGCTGACCAAACGCATCTCAGATCTACACAGGAGGGCTGAAAACGGCGAAAACAGATCTCGACGTAACAATCTTCGCCTAGTGGGTCTTCCTGAGGCCACTGCAGAATCATCATTGGATACATTCCTAGAGGAGTGGTTCTGGTCCTGGTTGCCGGCAGACCACCTCACGCCATGGTTCACAATCGAACAAGCCCATAGGTCGCTGTGCGCAAGGCCTCCGCCCGGCTCCCCACCCAGGCCAGTAATAATCTGCCTCTTCAACTCCAAAGACAGAGACCTGGTCCTGCAGGAGTTTTGCTCCAGGGGAGACCTCCTCTGCAATGGAACGAAAGTACTCCTTTTCCCGGATTACACATTAGAGGTACAGCAACAACGCCGCTCGTTCATGGAAGTGAAGCAAAAGCTTTGATCAATGGACATCCAGTATAGTCTCCTGTTTCCAGCCAGCCTCCGGGTGATCTATAATAATAAAACCTACTTCTTTGAGCAGCAGACCACAGCATGGACCTGGCTAATGGAAGAAACCCCACGAGATATGCACAGAACAGGATTACGGCCACCGCTTAAGACAACACCAGCTCACCCAAGGGGGAAACAACCGATGCGCAGTCAGCACACACGCTCTCGGAAACGAAGAGGAAGACATAGATCCAGCTCGGACTCCCCTCCTGGGGCTCATCGATCGGAACCCAGACACTCACAATCAAAAGAGAATTCCAAAGCCACCCTGACAAGCCTGAAACCACAGGACACAACCAAGATCCAGCTAGAGACACAAGAAGACTATGACTTGTCCAGTAGTCCAATCTTGTGACTGCATAGGTGGAACTTATTCTGGGAAAGACTTCAGACAATGAACACAGAAATAGAAGCGTTATGCCTAACTTTATCACACATCAAGTATTATACATTTATGCATGATCCGATACTAGGGAGAGGTACACCGCCACCAATACCACAGCCTTACCACTCGAAAGCCATCTCACCAGTTTTAGAAGTGAGGGGCTCTGTATATGGGTGACAAATGCTTCTGGGGGGAAGTATGGAGTGTGGAGGGAGTTGGGGGGCAAGGGGGTTCCGGCCTCGTTCTAAAGGCCAATGATAGAATTTGTATGCGAAGGCAAGATTCATATATTTTTTTTTAATTGAGGCACAGGGCAGGATGCTTAATGACTCAACAGATATAATAGAGTCTGAGAATCGGCAGCAGAAAGATAGAAAGATAAGTCCTTCAGAGTCGCACAAACAAGGAGCAAAATGTTGGCTCAACAACTGTAAAATTTCACCTGCAATCACACACCCCCATGAATCAAGTACAAATTATGTAATGGAACATCAACGGGCTCCTAGACAAAATTAAACGTACTGCAGTATTCACCTTCATACATAGATACCATCCAGAAATACTCATGTTGCAGGAAACCCACCTTTTGGGGGATAAATACTGATTCCTGACTCGTCGAGGATTTGATAGAGTGTACCATGCGGGATACACACGTGGGTCATAAGGAGTAGCCATATTATTGCATCGTACCTTCCCTATGACACACACCCAAGTACGGAGAGACCAACTGGGGCGGTTTGTAGCCCTTACCGGTAAGGTAGAAGGAATCACATTTAATATAATAAGTATCTACGCCCCTCTCTCCATGGTCAGTTCAACCCTCCAGGCACTCACAAAACTTCTCTCTGACCTACCCCCTGGGCAGACTATACTAGGTGGCGACTTCAATTCAACCTTGGACCCGACCTTAGATGTAGACGGCCCACTCACCACATATAGACATACACTGGCAACCAAAATTAAGGGGTAGTTATCTGCCTCGGACTATGTGACGCCTGGCAGATATGGAATCCGAGACGGAGACAATTCACCCACACCTCAGCAACCCATGGCTCCCAATCCAGAATAGACCTGATGCTTCTTCCGAGCACAGATTGTACAACTCTCTCACACATCAAGATTCTAGCAAGAGGAATCTCTGACCATGCCCCTCTCGAGCTCATACTAGGCCCGGCCCGCCCCCGGCGTCGCCCCATGTGGCGGCTAAACGCATTGTATCTCCAAGATGAACACTTTAAGGAACAATTACGTCAGGCGCAAGCAGAATACTTCCACCTAAACGAAGGCTCGGTAACCTCAGAGGGCACTCTATGGGTGGCAGGGAAGGCAGTATTAAGAGGTATGGCTAAAAATCTCATACATCATCAGGAATGTGCCAAAACGCTACATATCACACAGCTAGAGCTCCGAGCAATAAACCTCGAAAGAGACAACGTAATAAACCCAAGCGAGAAACTGACGCAACAACTCCTCCTAATCTGAGAGGAGATATGGGGTCAATCCCTGGATGCCGCGAAACATTTATGGAGGGCCAGCACTGGAAGGATATATGGCTGGGGGCACAAGACCGGGAAGATGCTGTACTGGTTGATCTCCCGCGATCACGCCTCCAAGATCGTCCCTGAAATTTATGACGGATGGGGTCCTGGTTACGGGTCATACCGAAATTGCAAATGCTTTTGACAACTATTATCATACACTGTACCAAGCATCTACACAAATAGATTCACATCAAACACGTCAACTACTTGACGAGATCCCCTTCCCACAGTTACCTATGATAGAAGCACAGCTTTTAGAGGAAGGAACCCATTATAGAGGAAGAAATTGGGGCGGCAATCTCGACATTAAACGCAGGCAAGACGCCTGGTCCCGATGGGTTCCCCCCAGAATATTATAAGGTGGTTAGAGAAGACCTGACCCCACGTCTCCTACGCCTTTTCGCAGAAATAGGAAATGGTGGATCCTTTCCTCCTGAACTAGATACAGCCATGATCGTGGTGCTCCCCAAAACCCAGCCCCCTTCGCCTCACTGCACGGATTACAGACCAATATCATTAATTAACACAGATATTAAAATTTTCGCCTCTATCCTTGCCACTCGCATCAAAAGGGTCCTGCCGCAGCTAATCCATCCTGACCAATGTGTGGTTTATGGCAACCCGCAGTATACAACACTGTATCCGCCTGCTTCACGTAGCCTTGGCGGAGAGACGCCGGTTGCCCCAAAGCCTGGCCCTCTTGCTCATAGATTTTTAAAAGGCTTTTGATTCGGTTGACTGGGGATTCCTTCGACTTGTGCTCCGACGGGCAGGCATAGAAATTTTTTTTTAGCACTTAATTAAAGCATTATACACTAACCCTTCGGCCTGTGTACAGGTTAATGGGACCATATCCCACAGGTTCGACATCCGCAGAGGTACTCGAGAGGGATGTCCCCTATCCCCTCTTTTGTTTACCCTGGCCATTGAGCCTCTAGCCCAGATGATCAGAGCGGGCTCAGTATACAGAGGATGGAAATGGGGTCCATCTCATGAAGACAGGAAAGCTCTATATGCAGATGACCCATACGCAAATTAAGTTTTAAATACCTAGGGATCTGGGTAACCTTTCTGCCCGAATTAACATGGGCCAAAAATCTATCTCCTCTGCTAACAAGAATCAAAACGGACATGCAGAGATGGCAAACCCTCCCCTTGAATGTGATGGGGCGGGTGGCCCTATACAAAATGATGATCTTGCCAAGACTCCTATACATATTCCAAAATGTTCCCATCCTCATCCCCCACTCCTGGTTCAAAAACCTCGAAAGCATCACAGGAAGATTTCTATGGAGAGGTAATAGACATCGAGTAGTGATACAACATTGCCGGAGAGGAATGTATGATGGAGGTTTGGGTGCGTCGAATCCCTGTCTGTATTACCTGGCTACCCAATTGATATTGGTCCATGACTGGTTTAATGGGGGCTGTGAAGACCCGGCGTATAAGACAGAATTGACACTCCTGGGGTTTCCACAGGTTCTTGACATGCTGTATGGAGCATCGCTTACACGTGATATGGAGTAAACAACCAAAGTGGTCTTCCTGGCATGGCGAGCCGCATTACGCCGCACTCACTGGAATACTGTTATCACCCTCCAGACTCCGCTATGGAGAAGGAAATGGATGTATGCCTCAGCCACGCTGGAGGGATTCGCAACATGGGACCTAATAGGCATTTCCCTGGTTGGGGACATATGGAAAGGGAGGGCCATGAAATAGTTCCAAGACCTACAAGCAGAATTTCAATTAATCCAGACACAGTTCTTTGGATACCTTCAACTAAGACACGCACTGCGAACCCATCTGCCCATCACAAGCCCTATACCGGACTTTAACCCACTGGAAGCCAAAATACTCATGGGAAATATGGAGGGGAAAGGCATTTCTCAACTTTACAAAACACTAATCAACAACACTCCTGATAACTTAGTCATTTTTAGGACTAAGTGGGAATCATGGCTCGAACCTCTAGAAGAAACGGAATGGAGGGAAGCCTTGAGGGCGCCCAAGGTATTGGCAATATTGCAAGATTCCGCATGATACAATTCTATTATTTATATGGGGCCTATCTGACACCATCCAAACTACACAAAATGGGAGCCCGCCCTTCTGCCAAATGCTCAAGATGCCCGAATGAACCAGCAGACTTCTTTCACATGGTATGGACCTGTCAGAAAATACAAAAGTACTGGGAAGGGGTGATCCGAGATATAGGAAGGGCACTGGGTCAAGAAATACAAAAATCAGCCAAGCTAATCCTATTGGTTGTAAAGGAAGAAATGGTAGGAACAAGTGCTAAATGAACACTGACAGCCACGGCATTATTAGTCGCTAATAGACATATCGCTGCAGCTTGGACGTCCCCAGAAGGCCCGTTGATCCAGAAATGGAGGAAGAGGGTGGGTTGGTGTGCCAATCAGGAGAAACTGGTATTTGAGTCTAGAGCAGAGGTCTTCAAACTGGGGGGCGGGCCCCCCTAGGGGGGCCTCAAGTGATCCGGGGGGGGCAAACTCTGGCCAGAAGAAATATTATACAGATAACATGCCTTTGTTTCAAGCTGAAGCATTTTACTGCAGTTTTAAAAAGGTAACAATACCTAACTGCAATGTTTAAATAAGTTAGACATATTTAAACATTGCCATCTTTCTAAAATAATTGTGAAAAATTCTGAGGGGGGGGGCAGAAATTTTTATTTTTCAACTAGGGGGGCGCGGCATTAGAAAGTTTGAAGACCACTGGTCGAGAGGGTGCCCACACAAATTCGAAAAGATAGGGGGACGATGGTTAGAATTGATGACATAAACTAGATACGTAATAAGATACTTGGGGGGTGATTCTGACCGCGGCGGACGGCGGTCGCCGCCCGCCAAGCGGTTCCCGCCGAAACACCGCTCCGCGGTCAAAAGACCGCGGCGGTCATTCTGGCTTTCCCACTGGGCTGGCGGGCGACCGCCGAAAGTCCGCCCGCCAGCCCAGCGGGAAACACCCTTCCCACGAGGAAGCCGGCTCAGAATGGAGCCGCCGGAGTGGGAAGGTGCGACGGGTGCAGTTGCACCCGTCGCGAATTTCAGTGTCTGCAAAGCAGACACTGAAATTCTTTGTGGGGCCCTCTTACGGGGGCCCCTGCAGTGCCCATGCCATTGGCATGGGCACTGCAGGGGCCCCCAGGGGCCCCACGACACCCCATACCGCCATCCTGTTCACGGCGGGCGAACCGCCAGGAACAGGATGGCGGTATGGGCTGTCAGAATCCCCATGGCGGCGCAGCAAGCTGCGCCGCCATGGCGGATTCCCATGGGCAGCGGAAAGTCGGCGGTACACCGCCGGCTTTCCGCTTCTGGCCGCGGCTGTACCGCTGCGGTCAGAATGCCCGGCGGAGCACCGCCAGCCTGTTGGCGGTGCTACCGCCAACCTCCGCCATGGCGGTAATTACCGCCAGGGTCAGAATGACCCCCTTAATGTTTCAAGGGGAAACTACGATGGCTTGATCTGGTGATAGCAACACAACCCATTATTGATGATGGCTAACAACAATACTAAAACAGTGATAAGATGTACAAATTCCATGCGTCCTTGCCATGTACTGGAACCTGTGTTTTTTCCTTCCTTTTCCATATATGTCTCAATAAATAAATAAAAATGTGTTTATAAAAAACACTCTGTAAGATTTATGTAGCCTTTTTACTTAGAAGAAGAAAGGGAGGGTTATGTGCCACAAACTAGCAAGGCAATTCACACAGTCACGGCAAAAACAGATTTAAAAAAAACACCACTTTAAAAGAGGCCAGGCTGCCTGAAACACAGAGACTCCACAGTAAAACAGACACAGGTAGCTGAAATAAATACTTTTGAACAAATAATACTATTTACCCAGAAAAATCTCAGGGCTCCTTACCTATGTCTTTTTGCAATCCTTGAACACTGGGCTATATCAGGACACAGGGAAGATGCTGAGGCTCACAACATGGAGGTGGTTGTCGTGGGCTTCCCTCCACAAACTTAAGGGGCAAGAGCAGGTGTGGGGGGGGCGGGGCTCAGGTGCAACAGGGACTCAGAGAGCCAATCAGCTAAGTCTAGTCCCTGTGAGCCGAGGGAAAGGCAGCTGCTGCTCTATTCAGAATCTCCTTGGATTCAGACAGGCTGAATCCACACTTCCAAGCTGGCAGGATCTACCTTCCAGGTAAGGGAGAGATTGCTTAAAAAAAAAACACTGGAATACTGCTGGGCACGCACTCTGAAATCAGGCTTTTTTAAAGGCAAAAAAAAGGGGGGCATACAGTTTATAAACACAATTCAAATCACAGAAACAGATTAAAACAGTCTCCTAAAAAAACACTCTGCAAGATGTATGTAGCCTTTTTACTTAGAAGAAAAGGGGAGGAGGGTTATGTGCCACAAACTAGCAAGGCAATTCACACAGTCACAGCTAAAATACATTTAAAAGAAACACCAATTTGAAAGAGGCCAGGCTGCCTGAAACATAGAGAGTCCACAATAAAACAGAAACAGGTAGCTGAAATAAACACTTTGAACAAATAATACTATTCACACAGAAAAATCTCAGGGCTCCTTACCCAGGTCATTTTGCTATTCTTGAACACTGGGCGGTATCAGGAAACAGGGAAGAAGCTGAGGCTCACAAAATGGAGGTGGCTGTCTTGGGCTTCCCTCCACAAACTTAAGGGGCCAGAGCAGGTGTGGGGGGACGGGGCTCAGTTGCAACAGGGACTCAGAGAGCCAGTCAGCTAAGTCCCGTCCCTGTGGGCAGGGGGAAAGGCAGCTGCTGCTCTATTCAGAATCTCCTTGAATACAAACAAGCTGAATCCACACTTCCAAGCTTGCACAGTCTACTTTCCAAGTAAGGGAGAGATTGTTTCAAAAACAAACACTGGAATACTGCTGGGCGCGCACCCTGAAATCAGCTTTTTTAAAGGCAAAAAACAGGGGGGCAGACAGTTTATAAACGCAATTTAAATCACTGAAACAGATTAAAACTGTCGCCTAAAAACACACTCTGCAAGATGTATCTCAGGGCTCCTTACCCAGGTATGTTTGCTATTCTTGAACACTGGGCGGTATCAGGACACAGCGAAGATGCTGAGGCTCATAAAATGGAGGAGGCTGTGTTGGGCTTCCCTCCACAAACGTAAGGGGCCAGAGCAGGTGTGGGGGGCGGGGCTCAGGTGCAACAGGGACTCAGGGAGCCAATCAGCTACCTCCAGTCCCTGTGGGCAGGGGGAAAGGAAACTGCTGCTCTATTCAGAAACTCCTTGGATACAGACAGGCTAAATCCACACTTCCAACCTAGCAGTCTACCTTACAGGTAAGGGAGGGATTGTTTAAAAAACAAACACTGGAATACTGCTGGGCACTCACTCTGAAATTGGGCTTTTTTAATTGCAAAAAACAGGGGGGCAGACAGTTTTTAAACACAATATAAATCACAGAAACAGATTAAAACTCTCTCCTAAAAACACACCCTGGAAGATGTATGTAGCCTTTTTACTTAGAATAAAAGGGGGGTGGGGGGTTATGTGCCACAAACTAGCAAAGCAATTCACACAGTAACGGCAAAAACAAATTAAAAAAAAAACACCACTTTAAATGTGGCCAGGCTGCCTGAAACACAGAGTCCACAGAAAAAGAGACACATGTAGCTGAAATAAACACTTTTGAACAAATAGTACTATTTCCCAGAAATATCTCAGGCCTCCTTACCTAGGTCTTTTTGCAATCTTTGAACACTGAGCTGTATCAGGACACAGGAAAGATGCTGAGGCTCACAAAATGGAGGTGGCTGTCTTGGGCTTCCCTCCACAAACTTAAGGGGCCAGAGCAGGTGTGGGTCAGCGGGGCTCAGGTGCAACAGAGACTCATAGAGGCAATCAGCTAAGTCCAGTCCCTGTGGGCAGGGGGAAAGGCAGCTGCTGCTGTATTCAGAAACTCCTTGGATAAAGACAGGCTGAATCCACACTTCCAAGCTAGCAGAGTCTACTTTCCAGGTAAGGAAGAGATTGTTTAAAAAACAAACACTGGATTACTGCTGTGCGCGCACCATGAAATCGGGCTTTTTTAAAGGCAAAAAACAGGGGGCAGACAGTTTCTAAACAAACTATAAATCACAGAAACAGATTGAAACAGTCTCCTAAAAACACACTCTGCAAGATGTATGTAGCCTTTTTACTTAGAAGAAAGGGGGGGGGGGGGTGGGGGGTTATGTGCCACAAACTAGCAATGCAATTCACACAGTCACAGGAAAAACAATTTTTTTAAAAAAAATGCCACTTTAAAAGAGGCCAGTCTGCTTGAAACACAGAGAGTCTAATGTAAAACAGACACAGGTAGCTGAAATAAACACTTTTGAACAAATAATGCTATTTACCCTGAAAAATCTCAGGGCTCCTTACCTAGGTCTTTTTGCAATCCGTGAACACTGGGCTGTATCAGTACACAGCGAAGATGCTGAGGCTCATAAAATGGAGGTGGCTGTCTTCGGCTTCCCTCCACAAACTTAAGGACCAGAGCAGGTGTGGAGGGCGGGGCTCAGGAGCAACAGTGACGCAGAGAGTTAATCAGCTACGTCCAGTCCCTGTGGGCAGGGGGAAAGGCATCTGCTGCTCTATTCAGAATCTCCTTGGATACAGACAGGCTGAATCCACACTTCCAAGCTAGCAGAGTCTACTTTCCAGGTAAGGGAGAGATTGTTTAAAAAACAAACACTGGAATGCTGCTGGGCGTGGACTCTGAAATCTGGCTTTTTTAAAGGTAGAAAACAGGGGGGCAGACAGTTTTTAAACACAATTTAAATCACAGAAACAGATTTAAACAGTCTCCTAAAAACATACTCTGCTAGATGTATGTAGCCTTTTTGCTTATAAGAAAAAAGGGAGGGGGGTTAGGTGAGAAAACTAGCAAGGCAATTCACACAGTCACGGCAAAAACACATAAAAAAAACACCACTTTAAAAGAGTCCAGGCTGCCTGAAAAAGAGAGTCCACAGTTAAACAGACACAGGTAGCTGAAATAAACACTTTTGAACAAATTATACTATTTACCCAGAAAAATCTCAGGGCTCCTTACCTAGGTCTTCTTGCAATCCTTGAACACTGGGCTGTATCAGGACACAGGAAAGATGCTGAGGCTCACACAATGGAGATGGCTGTCTTGGGCTTCCCTCCACAAACTTAAGGGGCCAGAGTAGATGTGAGGGGGTGGGACTCAGGTGCAATCGGGACTCAGGGAGCCAATCAGCTACGTAAGTCCCTTTGGGCAAGGGGAAAGGAAACTGCTGCTCTATTCAGAAACTCCTTGGATTCAGACAGGCTGAATCCACACTTCCAAGCTAGCAGAGTCTACTTTCCAGGTAAGGGAGAGATTGTTTAAAAAACAAACACTGGAATACTGCTGGGCGCGCACTCTGAAACCTGGCTTTCTTAAAGGTAGAAAACAGGGGGGCAGACAGTTTTTAAACACAATTTAAATCACAGAAACAGATTTAAACAGTCTCCTAAAAACACACTATGGAAGATGTATGTAGCCTTTTTACTTCGAAGAAAATGGGGGGGGGGTTATGTGCCACAAACTAGCAAGGCAATTCACACAGTCACAGCAAAAACACATTTAAAAAAAACACCACTTTAAAAGAGTCCAGGCTGCCTGAAACATAGAGGGTGCACAATAAAACAGAAACAGGTAGCTGAAATAAACACTTTTGAACAAATAATACTATTCACCCAGAAAAATCTCAGGGCTCCTTACCTAGGTATTTTTGCTAATCTTGAACACTGGGCTGTATCAGGACACAGGGAAGATGCTGAGGCTCACAAAATGGAGGTGGCTGTCTTGGGCTTCCCTCCACAAACTTAAGGGGCCAGAGCAGGTGTGGGACGGCGGGGCTCAGGTGCAACAGGGACTCAGAGAGCCAATCAGCTAAGTCCAGTCCCTGTGGGCACGGGGAAAGGCAGCTGCTGGTCTATTCAGAAACTCCTTGGATACAGACAGGCTGAATCCACCCTTCCAAGCTAGCAGTCTACTTTCCAGGTAAGGGAGATATTGTTTAAAAAACAAACACTGAAATACTGCTGGGCGCGCACTCTGAAATCAGGCTTTTTTAAAGGCAAAAAAAAGGGGGGCATACAGTTTTTAAATACAATTCAAATCACAGAAACAGATTAAAACAGTCTCCTAAAAAAAACACTCTGCAAGATGTATGTAGCCTTTTTACTTAGAAGAAAAGGGGAGGAAGGTTATGTGCCACAAACTAGCAAGGCAATTCACACAGTCACAGCAAAAATACATTTAAAAAAAACACCACTTTGAAAGAGGCCAGGCTGCCTGAAACATAGAGAGTCCACAATAAAACAGAAACAGGTAGCTGAAATAAACACTTTGAACAAATAATACTATTCACACAGAAAAATCTCAGGGCTCCTTACCCAGGTCTTTTTGCTATTCTTGAACACTGGGCGGTATCAGGAAATAGGGAAGATGCTGAGGCTCACAAAATGGAGGTGGCTGTCTTGGGCTTCCCTCCACAAACTTAAGGGGCCAGAGCAGGTGTGGGGGGACGGGGCTCAGGTGCAACAGGGACTCAGAGAGCCAGTCAGCTAAGTCCAGTCCCTGTGGGCAGGGGGAAAGGCAGCTGCTGCTCTATTCAGAATCTCCTTGAATACAAACAAGCTGAATCCACACTTCCAAGCTTGCAGAGTCTACTTTCCAAGTAAGGGAGAGATTGTTTCAAAAACAAACACTGGAATACTGCTGGGCGCGCACTCTGAAATCAGGCTTTTTTAAAGGTAGAAAACAGGGGGGCAGACAGTTTTTAAACGCAATTTAAATCACTGAAACAGATTAAAACAGTCTCCTAAAAACACACTCTGCAAGATGTATCTCAGGGCTCCTTACCCAGGTATTTTTGCTATTCTTGAACACTGGGCGGTATTAGGACACACCGAAGATGCTGAGGCTCATAAAATGGAGGTGGCTGTGTTGTGCTTCCCTCCACAAACTTAAGGGGCCAGAGCAGGTGTGGGGGGCGGGGCTCAGGTGCAACAGGGACTCAGGGAGCCAATCAGCTACATCCAGTCCCTGTGGGCAGGGGGAAAGGAAACTGCTGCTCTATTCAGAAACTCCTTGGATTCAGACAGGCTGAATCCACACTTCCAAGCTAGCAGAGTCTACTTTCCAGGTAAGGGAGAGATTGTTTAAAAAACAAAAACTGGAATACTGCTGGGCGCGCACTCTGAAATCTGGCTTTCTTAAAGGTAGAAAACAGGGGGGCAGACAGTTTTTAAACACAATTTAAATCACAGAAACAGATTTAAACTGTCTCCTAAAAACACACTATGGAAGATTTATGTAGCCTTTTTATTTAGAAGACAAAAGTTGGGGGTTAGGTGTCACAAAGTAGCAAGGCAATTCATACAGTCACGGCAAAAACACATTAAAAAAAACACCACTTTAAAAGAGGCCAGGCTGCCTGAAACATAGAGAGTCCACAGTTAAACAGACACAGGTAGCTGAAATAAACACTTTTGAACAAATAATACTATTTACCCAGAAAATTCTCAGGGCTCCTTACCTAGGTCTTTTTGCAATCCTTGAACACTGGGCTGTATCAGGACACAGGGAAGATGCTGAGGTTCACAAAATGGATGTGGCTGTCTTGGGCTTCCCTCCACAAAGTTAAGGGGCCAGAGCAGGTGTGGGACGGAGGGGCTCAGGTGCATTTGGGACTCAGAGAGCCAATCAGCTAAGTCCAGTCCCTGTGGGCACGGGGAAAGGCAGCTGCTGGTCTATTCAGAATCTCCTTGGATACAGACAGGCTGAATCCACCCTTCCAAGCAAGCAGAGTCTACTTTCCAGGTAAGGGAGATATTGTTTAAAAAACAAACACTGGAATACTGCTGGGTGCGCACTCTGAAATTAGGCTTGCTTAAAGGCAAAAAACAGTTGGGCAGACAGTTTTTAAACACAATTCAAATCACAGAAATAGATTAAAACAGTCTCCTAAAAACACACTCTGCAAGATGCATGTAGCCTTTTTACTTAGAAGTAAAGGGGGGGGGGGCTATGTGCCACAAACAACCAAGGCAATTCACACAGTCACGGCAAAAACGGATTTAAAAAAAACACCACTTTAAAAGAGGCCAAGCTGCCTGAAACACAGAGAGTCCACAGTAAAACAGACACAGGTTGCTGAAATAAACACTTTTGAACAAATAATACTATTTACCCAGATAAATCTCAGGGCTCCTTACCTAGCTCTTTTTGCAATCTTTGAACACTGGGCTGTATCAGGACACAGGAAAGATGCTGAGGCTCACAAAATGGAGGTGGCTGTCTTGGGCTTCCCTCCACAAACTTAAGGGGCCAGAGCAGGTGTGGGTCAGCGGGGCTCAGGTGCAACAGAGACTCATAGAGGCAATCAGCTAAGTCCAGTCCCTGTGGGCAGGGGGAAAGGCAGCTGCTGCTCTATTCAGAAACTCCTTGGATAAAGACAGGCTGAATCCACACTTCCAAGCTAGCAGAGTCTACTTTCCAGGTAAGGAAGAGGTTGTTTAAAAAACAAACACTGGATTACTGCTGTGCGCGCACCATGAAATCGGGCTTTTTTTAAAGGCAAAAAACAGGGGGCAGACAGTTTCTAAACAAACTATAAATCACAGAAACAGATTAAATCCGTCTCCTAAAATCACACTCTGCAATATGTATATGGCCTTTTTACTTAGAAGAAAAAAGGGGGGGTTATGTGCCACAAACTAGCAATGCAATTCACACAGTCACAGGAATTTTTTTTTTTTTTTTAAAATACCACTTTAAAAGAGGCCAGTCTGCTTGAAACATAGAGAGTCTACAGTAAAACAGACACAGGTAGCTGAAATAAACACTTTTGAATAAATAATGCTATTTACCCTGAAAAATCTCAGGGCTCCTTACCTAGGTCTTTTTGCAATCCTTGAACACTGGGCTGTATCAGTACACAGCGAAGATGCTGAGGCTCATAAAATGGAGGTGGCTGTCTTGGGCTTCCCTGCACAAACTTAAGGACCAGAGCAGGTGTGGAGGGCGGGGCTCAGGTGCAACAGGGACGCAGAGAGTTTATCAGCTACGTCCAGTCCCTGTGGGCAGGGTAAAAGGCATCTGCTGCTCTATTCAGAATCTCATTGGATACAGACAGGCTGAATCCACACTTCCAAGCTAGCAGAGTCTACTTTCCAGGTAAGGGAGAGATTGTTTAAAAAACAAACACTGGAATGCTGCTGGGCATGCACTCTGAAATCTGGCTTTTTTAAAGGTAGAAAACAGGGGGGCAGACAGTTTTTAAACACAATTTAAATCACAGAAACAAATTTAAACAGTCTCCTAAAAACATACTCTGCTAGATGTATGTAGCCTTTTTACTTATAAGAAAAAAGGGAGGGGGGTTAGGGGCGAAAACTAGCAAGGCAATTCACACAGTCACAGCAAAAACACATTAAAAAAAAACACCAGTTTAAAAGAGTCCAGGCTGCCTGAAAAAGAGAGTCCACAGTTACACAGACACAGGTAGCTGAAATAAACACTTTTGAACAAATTATACTATTTACCCAGAAAAATCTCAGGGCTCCTTACCTAGGTCTTCTTGCAATCCTTGAACACTGGGCTGTATCAGGACACAGGGAAGATGCTGAGGCTCACACAATGGAGATGGCTGTCTTGGGTTTCCCTCCACAAACTTAAGGGGCCAGAGTAGATGTGAGGGGGTGGGACTCAGGTGCAATCGGGACTCAAGGAGCCAATCAGCTACGTGAGTCCCTTTGGCCAGGGGGAAAGGAAACTGCTGCTCTATCCAGAAACTCCTTGGATTCAGACAGGCTGAATCCTCACTTCCAAGCTAGCAGAGTCTACTTTCCAGGTAAGGGAGAGATTGTTTAAAAAACAAACACTGGAATACTGCTGGGCGCGCACTCTGAAATCTGGCTTTCTTAAAGGTAGAAAACAGGGGGGCAGACAGTTTTTAAACACAATTTAAATCACAGAAACAGATTTAAACAGTCTCCTAAAAACACACTATGGAAGATTTATGTAGCCTTTTTACTTAGAAGAAAAGGGGGGGGGGAGGTTATGTGCCACAAACTAGCAAGGCAATTCACACAGTCACAGCAAAAAATCATTTAAAAAAAACACCACTTTAAAAGAGGCCAGGCTGCCTGAAACATAGAGGGTCCACAATAAAACAGAAACAGGTAGCTGAAATAAACACTTTTGAAAAAATAATACTATTCACCCAGAAAAATCTCAGGGCTCCTTACCTAGGTATTTTTGCTAATCTTGAACACTGGGCTGTATCAGGACACAGGGAAGATGCTGAGGCTCACAAAATGGAGGTGGCTGTCTTGGGCTTCCCTCCACAAACTTAAGGGGCCAGAGCAGGTGTGGGACGGCGGGGCTCAGGTGCAACAGGGACTCAGAGAGCCAATCAGCTAAGTCCAGTCCCTGTGGGCACGGGGAAAGGCAGCTGCTGGTCTATTCAGAATCTCCTTGGACAAGACAGGCTGAAACCACCCTTCCAAGCTAGCAGTCTACTTTCCAGGTAAGGGAGATATTGTTTAAAAAACAAACACTGAAATACTGCTGGGCGCGCACTCTGAAATCAGGCTTTTTTAAAGGCAAAAAAAAGGGGGGCATACAGTTTTTAAACACAATTCAAATCACAGAAAAAGATTAAAACAGTCTCCTAAAAAAACACTCTGCAAGATTTATGTAGCCTTTTTACTTAGAAGAAAAGGGGAGGAGGGTTATGTGCCACAAACTAGAAAGGCAATTCACACAGTCACAGCAAAAATACATTAAAAAAAACACCACTTTGAAAGAGGCCAGGCTGCATGAAACATAGAGAGTCCACAATAAAACAGAAACAGGTAGCTGAAATAAACACTTTGAACAAATAATACTATTCACACAGAAAAATCTCAGGGCTCCTTACCCAGGTCTTTTTGCTATTCTTGAACACTGGGTGGTATCAGGACACAGCGAAGATGCTGAGGCTCATAAAATGGAGGTGGCTGTGTTGGTCTTCCCTCCACAAACTTAAGGGGCCAAAGCAGGTGTGGGGGGCGGGGCTCAGGTACAACAGGGACTCAGGGAGCCAATCAGCTACCTCCAGTCCCTGTGGGCAGGGGGAAAGGAAACTGCTGCTCTATTCAGAAACTCCTTGGATTCAGACAGGCTGAATCCACACTTCCAAGCTAGCAGAGTCTACTTTCCAGGTAAGGGAGAGATTGTTTAAAAAACAAACACTGGAATACTGCTGGGCGCGCACTCTGAAATCTGGCTTTCTTAAAGGTAGAAAACAGGGGGGCAGACAGTTTTTAAACACAATTTAAATCACAGAAACAGATTTAAACAGTCTCCTAAAAACACACTATGGAAGATTTATGTAGCCTTATTATTTAGAAGACAAAAGTGGGGGGTTAGGTGCCACAAAGTAGCAAGGCAATTCATACAGTCACGGCAAAAACACATTAAAAAAAACACCACTTTAAAAGAGGCCAGGCTGCCTGAAACATAGAGAGTCCACAATAAAACAGAAACAGGTAGCTGAAATAAACACTTTTGAACAAATAATACTATTCACCCAGAAAAATCTCAGGGCTCCTTACCCAGGTCTTTTTGCTATTCTTGAACACTGGGAGGTATCAGGAAACAGGGAAGATGCTGAGGCTCACAAAATGGAGTTGGCTGTCTTGGGCTTCCCTCCACAAACTTAAGGGGCCAGAGCAGGTGTGGGGGGACGGGGCTCAGGTGCAACAGGGACTCAGAGAGCCAATCAGCTAAGTCCAGTCCCTGTGGGCAGGGGGACAGGCAGCTGCTGCTCTATTCAGAATCTCCTGGATACAAACAGGCTGAATCCACACTTCCAAGCTAGCAGGGTCTACTTTCCAGGTAAGGGAGAGATTGTTTCAAAAACAAACAATGGAATACTGCTGGGCGCGCACTCTGAAATCAGAGAATTTTAAAGGTAAAGATCAGGGGGGCAGACAGTTTTTAAACACAATTTAAATCACAGAAACAGATTAAAACAGTCTCCTGAAAACACACTCTGCATGATGTATATAGCCTTTTTACTTATAAGAAAAAAGGGGGGGGGGGGGGAGTTATGTGCCACAAACTAGCAATGCAATTCACACAGTCACAGCAAAAATGAATAAAAATAAAAAAAACTTTAAAAGAGGCCAGTCTGCCTGAAACACAAAGAGTCTACAGTAAAACAGACACAGGTAGCTGAAATAAACACTTTTGAAGAAATAATACTATTTACCCAGAAAAATCTCAGGGCTCCTTACCAAGGGCTTTTTGCAATCCTTGAACACTTGGCTGTATCTGGACACAGGGAAGATGCTGAGGCTCACAAAATGGAGGTGGCTCTCTTCGGCTTCCCTCCACAAACTTAAGGGGCCAGAGCAGGTGTGGGGGGCGGGGCTGAGGTGCAACAGGGACTCAGAGAGCCAATCAGCTACGTCCAGTCCCTGTGGGCAGGGGTAAAGGCATCTGCTCCTCTATTCAGAATCTCCTTGGATACAGACAGGCTGAGTCCACACTTCCAAGCTAGCAGAGTCCACTTTCCAGGTAAGGGAGAGATTGTTTAAAAAACAAGCACTGGAATACTGCTAGGCGTGCACTCTGAAATCTGGCTTTTTTAAAGGCAAAAAACAGTGGGGCAGACTGTTAATAAACACAATTTCAATCACAGAAACAGATTAAAACAGTCTCCTAAAAACACACTCTGCAAGATGTATATAGCCTTTTCACTTACAAGAAAAAGGTGGGGGTATGTGCCACAAACTAGCAAGGCAATTCACACAGTCACTGCAAAAATCGAATAAAAAAAAAAACACCACTTTAAAAGAGGCCAGGCTGCCTGAAACATAGAGAGTCCTCCGTAAAACAGACACAGGTAGCTGAAATAAACACTTTTGAACAAATAATACTATTCACCCAGAATAATCTCAGGGCTCCTTACCTAGGTCTTTTTGCAATCCTTGAACACTGGGCTGTATCAGGACACAGGGAAGATGCTGAGGCTCACAAATTGGAGGTGGCTGTCTTGGGCTTTCCTCCACAAACTTAAGGGGTCAGAGCAGGTGTGGTGGGACGGGGCTCAGGTGCAACAGGGACTCAGAGAGCCAATCAGCTAAGTCCAGTCCCTGTAGGCAGGGGGAAAGGCAGCTGCTGCTCTATTCACATCCTCCTTGGATACAGACAGGCTGAATCCACACTTCCAAGCTAGCAGAGTCTACTTTCCAAGTAAGGGAGAGATTGTTTCAAAAACAAGCACTGGAATACTGCTGGGCGCACACTCTGAAATTGGGCATTTTTAAAGGCAAAGATTAGGGGGGAGACAGTTTTTAAACACAATTTAAATCACAGAAACAGATTAAAACCGTCTCCTAAAAACACACTCTGCAAGGTGTAGGTACCCTTTTTACTTAGAAAAAAAAGGGGGGGAGATATGTGCCACAAACTATCAAGGCAATTCACACAGTCACAGCAAAAACACATTTAAAAAAAACACCACTTTACAAGAGGCCAGGCTGCCTGAAACACAGAGTCCACAGTAAAACAGACACAGATAGCTGAAATAAACACTTTTGAACAAATAATACTATTTACCCAGAAAAATCTCAGGGCTCCTTACCTAGGTCTTTTTGCAATCCTTGAACACTGGGCTGTATCAGGAAACAGGGAAGATGCTGAGGCTCACAAACTGGAGGTGGCTGTCTTGGCCTTCCCTCCACAAACTTAAGGGGCCAAAGCAGGTGTGGGGGGGTGGGGCTGAGGTGCAACAGGGACTTAGAGAGCCAATCAGCTAAGTCCAGTCCCTGTGGGCAGAGTGAAAGGCAGCTGCTGCTCTATTCAAAATCTGCTTGGATACAGACAGGCAGAATCCACACTTCCAAGCTAGCAGAGTCTACTTTTCAGGTAAGGGAGAGATTGTTTAAAAAACAAACACTGGAATACTGCTGGGCGCGCACTCTGAAATAGGGGTTTTTAAAGGTAGAAAACAGGGGGGCAGACAGTTTTTAAACACAATTTAAATCACAGAAACAGATTAAAACAGTCTCCTAAAAACACACACTGCAAGATTTGTGTAGCCTTTTTACATAGAAGAAAATGGGGGGGTTTATGTGCCACAAACTAGCAAGGCAATTCACACACTCACTGCAAAAACTAATTTGAAAAAAACACCACTTTAAAAGAGGCCAGGCTGCCTGAAACACAGAGAGTCCACAGTAAAAGAGACACAGGTAGCTGAAATAAACACTTCTTAACAAATCATACTATTTACCCAGGCAAATCTCAGGGCTCCTTACCTAGGTCTTTTTGCAATCCTTGAACACTCGGCTGCATCAGGACACAGGGAAGAAGCTGAGGCTCACAAAATGGAGGTGGCTGTCTTGGGCTTACCTCCACAAACTTAATGGGCCAGAGCAGGTGTGGGGGGAGGGGCTCATGTGCAACAGGGATTCAGAGAGCCAATCAGCTAAATCCAGTCCCTGTGGGCAGGGGGAAAGACAGCTGCTGCTCTATTCAGAATCTCCTTGGATACAGACAAGCTGAATCCACACTTCCAAGCTAGCAGAGTCTACTTTCCAGGTAAGGGAGAGATTGTTTAAAAAACAAACCCTGGAATACTGCTGGGCGTGCACTCTGAAATCGGGCTTTGTTAAAGGCAGAAAACAGGGGGGCAGACAGTTTTTAAAAACAATTTAAATCACAGAAACAGATTAAAACAGTCTCCTAAAAACACACTCTGCAAGATGCATGTATCCTTTTTACTTACAAGAAAAAAGGGGGGTGTTATGTGCCACAAACTAGCAAGGCAATTCACACAGTCACGACAAAAACAAATTAAAACAAACACCACTTTAAAAGAGCCCAGGTTGCCTGAAACACAGAGACTCCACCGTAAAACAGACACAGGTAGCTGAAATGAACACTTTTGAACAAATAATACTATTTACCCAGTAAAATCTCAGGGCTCCTTACCTAGGTCTTTTTGCAATCCTTGAACACTGGGCAGTATCAGGACACAGGGAAGATACTGAGGCTCACAAAATGGAGGTGGCTGTCTTGGGCTTCCCTCCACAAACTTAAGGGGCCAGAGCAGGTGTGGGGGGCGGGGCTCAGGCACAATAGGGACTCAGAGAGCCAATCAGCTACGTCCAGTCCCTGTGGGCAGGGGCAAAGGAAACTGCTGCTCTATTCAGAATCTCCTTGGATTCTGACAGGCTGAATCCAAACTTCCAAGCTAGCAGAGTCTACTTTCCAGGTAAGGGAGAGATTGTATAAGAAACAAACACTGGAATACTGCTGGGCGCGCACTCTGAAATCGGGATTTTTTAAAGGCAAAAAAACAGGGAGGCAGTTTTTAAGTACAATTTAAATCACTGAAACAGATTAAAACAGTCTCCTAAAAACACGCTCTGCAAGATGTATGTAGCCTTTTTACTTAGAGGAGAAAAAAAGGGGAGGCTTATGTGCCACAAACAAGCAAGGCAATTCACACAGTCACGGCAAAAACGATTTAAAAAAAAAACACCACTTTAAAAGAGGCCAGGCTGCCTGAAACACAGAGCGTCCACAGTGAAACAGACACAGGTAGCTGAAATAAACACTTTTGAACAAATAATACTATTTACCCAGTAAAATCTCAGGGCTCCTTACCTAGGTCATTTTGTAATCCTTGAACACTGGGCTGTATCAGGACACAGGGGAGATGTAGAGGCTCACAAAATGGAGGTAGCTGTCTTGGGCTTCCCTCCACAAACTTAAGGGGCCAGAGCAGGTGTGGGGAGGTGGGCCTCAGGTGCAACAGGGTCTCAGTGAGCCAACCAGCTAAGTCCAGTCCCTGTGGTCAGGGGGAAAGGCAACTGCTGCTCTATTCAGAATCTCTTTGGATACAGACAGGCTGAATCCACACTTCCAAGCTAGCAGAGTCTACTTTCCATGTAAGGGAGAGATTGTTTAAGAAACAAACACTGGAATAGTGCTGGACGCGCACTCTGAAATCTGGCATTTTTAAAGGCAAAAAAACAGGGGGGCAGACAGTTTTTAAGCACAATTTAAATCACAGAAACAGATTAAAATATTTTCCTAAAAACACACTCTGCATGATGTATGTAGCATTTTTACTTAGAGGAGAAAAAAAGGGGGGGCTTATGTGCCACAAACTAGCAAGGCAATTCACACAGTCACGGCAAAAACGTTTTTTTTTTTAAAAACACCACTTTCAAAGAGGCCATAATGCCTGAAACACAGAGAGTCCACAGTAAAACAGACATAGGTAGCTGAAATAAACACTTTTGAACAAATAATACTATCTACCCAGAAAAATCTCAGGGCTCCTTACCTGTGTCTTTTTGCAATGCTTGAACACGGGCTGTATCAGGACACAGGGGAGATGTAGAGGCTCACAAAATGGAGGTAGCTGTCTTGGACACCCCTCCACAAACATAAGGGGCCAGAGCAGGTGTGGGGGGGGGCGGGCCTCAGGTGCAACACGGACTCAGGGAGCCAATCAGCTAAGTCCAGTCCCTGTGGTCAGGGGGAAAGGCAACTGCTGCTCTATTCAGAATCTACTCGGATACAGATAGGCTGAATCCACACTTCCAAGCTAGCAGAGTCTACTTTCCAGTTAAGGGAGAGATTGTTTAAGAAACAAACACTGGAATACTGCTGGGCGCGCACTCTGAAATCTGGCTTTTTTAAAGGCAAACAAACAGGGAGGCAGTTTTTAAGTACAATTTAAATCACAGAAACAGATTAAAACAGTCTCCTAAAAACACGCTCTGCAAGATGTATGTAGCCTTTTTACTTAGAGGAGAAAAAAAGGGGAGGCTTATGTGCTACAAACTAGCAAGGCAATTCACACAGTCACGGCAAACAAAATATTTTTTTTAAAACACCACTTTAAAAGAGGCCAGGCTGCCTGAAACACAGAGCGTCCACAGTGAAACAGACACAGGTAGCTGAAATAAACACTTTTGAACAAATAATACTATTTACCCAGTAAAATCTCAGGGCTCCTTACCTAGGTCATTTTGTAATCCTTGAACACTGGGCTGTATCAGGACACAGGGGAGATGTAGAGGCTCACAAAATGGAGGTAGCTGTCTTGGGCTTCCCTCCACAAACTTAAGGGGACAGAGCAGGTGTGGGGAGGTGGGCCTCAGGTGCAATAGGGTCTCAGTGAGCCAACCAGCTAAGTCCAGTCCCTGTGGTCAGGGGGAAAGGCAACTGCTGCTCTATTCAGAATCTCTTTGGATACAGACAGGCTGAATCCACACTTCCAAGCTAGCAGAGTCTACTTTCCATGTAAGGGAGAGATTGTTTAAGAAACAAACACTGGAATAGTGCTGGACGCGCACTCTGAAATCTGGCATTTTTAAAGGCAAAAAAACAGGGGGGCAGACAGTTTTTATGCACAATTTAAATCACAGAAATAGATTAAAGTATTCTCCTAAAAACACACTCTGCATGATGTATGTAGCATTTTTACTTAGAGGAGAAAAAAAGGTGGGGCTTATGTGCCACAAACTAGCAAGGCAATTCACACAGTCACGGCAAAAATGTTTTTTTTTTTAAAAACACCACTTTCAAAGAGGCCATAATGCCTGAAACACAGAGCGTCCACAATGAAACAGACACAGGTAGCTGAAATAAACACTTTTGAACAAATAATACTATTTACCCAGAAAAGTCTCAGGGCTCCTTACCTAGGTCTTTTTGCAATCCTTGAACACAGGGCTGTATCAGGACACAGGGGAGATGTAGAGGCTCACAAAATGGAGGTAGCTGTCTTGGGCTTCCCTCCACAGACTTAAGGGGCCAGAGCAGGTGTGGGGAGGTGGGCCTCAGGTGCAACAGGGTCTCAGTGAGCCAACCAGCTAAGTCCAGTCCCTGTGGTCAGGGGGAAAGGCAACTGCTGCTCTATTCAGAATCTCTTTGGATACAGACAGGCTGAATCCACACTTCCAAGCTAGCAGAATCTACTTTCCAAGTAAGGGAGAGATTGTTTAAGAAACAAACACTGGAATACTGCTGGGCATGCACTCTGAAATCGGGCTTTTTTAAAGGCAAAAAAAAACAGGGAGACAGTTTTTAAGTACAATTTAAATCACAGAAACAGATTAACACCACTGCCAGGATCCGTCGCATGAGGGGGGTCAGTGCCCAACGGGCACCCCTTCCACGTTGGGAGGACCTCCCCAGCTGGGCCTCAATGATCTTTTGTGCCCAGTGCCGCAGGTCCTCCCAACTCTTTCGACTGTGGGTGCTCTGCCGGTTGTAGACCCCCAGGGTCCACACCTCCTTAGTGATTGCATGCCAATGTGCCCTCTTCTGGTGGGTGCTTACCTCGAAGGGTGACACAGAAATGGAACACATAGGTCAGGCACTTGCACGATAGGAACAGCTGGCAAATTGTCCAACATAGGACTGACAGTACTCTCAGACATACAGGACAGTGACACGCAGCATTCCATGCACCATGGCCCATCCAGGCTCAGAGGAGCACACATATGTGCAATCCACACCATCCATTACTCACACAGTGCCCCCAAACCCATACTCACCTGTACCTCGGGCCGTCTGTAGAGTCTGCCGTACAGGGGCAGGACCCATTCCACTAGCTTCTCCAGTTCTTCCTGGGTGAATGCCGGGGCCCCTTCCCCTGCACCACGTGGAACATCCATAGCCAGAGGCAGGCCACAGCAGTACACAGAGTGGAGTACCTGTCCGCAAGAGATCAGGGAGTCAAGTGATCAAACGATGATGAAATTGTGTACGTTCCGTGGCAGTATGCACCATCACTGCCGGCGGCGATCCTGATACACCAGGATTACCCATTGGCATCCATGTTAGCCATTGAGGGTGCGAACAGCGGTCAACACTGCTGTACGCTGTGACATCAGCCGCTAGCGGTATGAGGTCCCTTCCAGAACGAAGGGGCAGATCTACAGTGGGCAGACATTTTGCCATCCCCTACGCATCTTGAAATTCCTACTACTCACAATCCAATGCCTACTAGCCACATGTAGCACCTAGGCCTCTATCCATTCCGTATAGTAGAACACATGAATTACTCTGTTCCCTTCTAGTGATGTACATGTACATCTGTCAGGTAGCAGTTATTGTAAAGACACTACTATGAACAATGCAGTGCATGCATTTTGCAAATTTTGCCTATGTATGTGTGCACATCACTCATTTTTGTAACCCCTTGTAGGTACCGACCCTTGTGGCAAGGAAGGGCACCATCGGTGTACAGACCACTTGTGGATATGGGAACCATGGTGGAGCGTCAGATCATTATCACTTACAGACTCACATGTGCAACTATTCAGGACCTTTGTGCATTACTGGATCCTTCACTAACTCCGGGAATTCATAATCAGCATGCCATTCCAACTGAGGTGCAGGTGTTCTCCGCACTCCATTTCCTGGCCACAGGCTCTTTTCAAGTGACAGTGGGCATGGGTGCTGGTTTCTCACAGCCAATGTTCAGCCAGGTACTGACAAGATTTCTGAATGCATTTGTACAACATCTGCAATTCTATGTGCGACTTCCCCAAAGTACTGACCTTCCTGCCATCAAGTCTGACTTCTAGCCTTTGCAAACATTCCCCATGTCATAGGTGCCATCGATGGTACACACATACCCATCATCCCCCTAAGAGTGAGTGAACAGGTGTACAGAAACAGGAAGAACTTTCACTCCATGAGCAACCAATTGGTGTGTACTGCAGACCAGTACATTTCCCATGTGAATGCCATGTTTCCAGGTTCAGTCCATGATTCATTTGTGTTGAGGAACAGTAGTGTGCCACAGAAGATGGAACAACTACAAGAGGACAGAGGGTGGATCATAGGTAAGTTTGCCTGTCACTAACTGACACATTGCAGAAAACCAGCCGGTCTGACTAAAGAACATTACAATGACGACTCTGTATTGAACCATTTTCTAGGTGATTCTGGCTATCCAAACTTGCGTTGGCTCCTGACCCCATTGAGGAATCCCAGGATGGATGCAGAGAGGAAATACAATGAGGCCCATGGACGTACTAGGAGGGTCATAGAGTGTACTATAGGTCTCCTGAAGGCTAGATTCCGGTGTCTACATATCTCTGGGGGTTCCCTGGCCTATGGGCCTGATAAGGTGTGTAGAATAGTGGTGGCTTGCTGCATTCTGCACAAGGTGGCAGTGAGACATTCTATTCCCCTTTTGGAGTTGGAGGGTGCTATAGGTCCTGATCAGCTACCTCAGAGAGGTGAGGAGAGTGATGGTGAGGATGAGGAAGGGAAGATGTCCATTCCAGGAACCAACTGATACAACTCTACTTCCAATAACTGTGTGGGACTTAAGCCTGTCATTGGGTTAGTGACTAATACTGTCAGTGTGCTCTGTCACATAGGGGGGATTGGTCATGATAGTCGATACTTGGACCACTTCTGCATGGTACTGACTAAAATATATGCATTCCCTCCTTGCCTAATTTTAAACACACAGTACCACCATCAAGCACAAATTGATAATAAAGTTGTTCTCTGCCAGTTGCATCCATACTCCACTTTGTTCAACATTGAAGACAGGGGACAGTGTTACAGGTGTGAAATGTGTTTTATTGGTAGAATAGAGTGAATTGTGCTATATACAATGATGGGAGTCATACGGGTTGGGTGTGCTCAAAACCTACTTGGTGGCAGCCCTGTTGGATGTCTTAGATGGGTCAATTTTTTAGAACAGTACTTCAATTTGCCCTCAGCTAAGTGTTGTTGGTGAATGGGTGGGATGGTTGCTTTGCATTAGTAGCAATGTCAATTGTTGGAAGGGGGCTTGTTCTTAGCTGGGTTTCCAGTGCCATATCTTGGCCTAAGACTACGTTTGGGTGCCTGCTGTAGAGCTACTTGTGGTGGCATGTTTGGCTCTTGTGTTTCCTGGGAGGGAATTTCCTGTGCTGTTTCTGCTGATTAGGTCATCTGTTGCTGGTTGTCCTGGGCTGTTGTGGGGGCCTCTTGTCCAGTGTGGGTGTCAGACTGTTTTTTTACCAACTGCAGCAGTGCTCCAGCAATGGTGGCCATTGTGGCATTGTGCTCTTTCCACTGCTCCATGGCCTGTTGGTGTTGTTCCAGCTGCATCCTCTGACTTTGCTCCAGGGTAGACACAACCTGTGCCAACCTGTCTTGGGTATGTTGGTAGGCCCCCAATACCTCCTGGGCTGCTGCATCCATCCGGTGCCCTACCCCCTGACCCACTGGGACACTTGAACTTGCCCTAGCCCCCTGTGCCTGTGTCCCCTGCACAGGTCTGGACATGCCACTTCTACTGGGGCCCTCGCCTTCCTGCATGTTGGGAGAGGGAGACTGTGGCCCCTGTAGCTGTGTTCCACCAGTCTGTGCCCTGGGTACACTGGTGTGGGTACGCCTCACCTGGCCTGCTGGTCTTGACTGGGTGTTAGGGGTGACAGTGGTTTCCTGGGTGGGGCTGCTGCATGGTGAGAATCCAGGACTGTGTGAGGGGCCTGCCTGCTCATCAGTGTCCAGAACAGAAGCTCACGGGAAGGGGGGAAGTGGATAAAATAAAAAAGAGAGACAACACCGTTCTTGCGTTTCCACTGTTGAAGTGCTGCACAAATCTGCGGCCCTTTCTGACTTCTGTAGAAACTGGTGCCTAATGAAACATAAACAAAGAACAGATAAGTGCAACCTATTCCTAAATGGGTTCCTGACTATCCCTTTATTTATTAGAAATTCTCTTCTAAAAGTACCTCTTGGATCCTGGTCTCTAGTTTCCAGGTTTGGAATGTGTTACTGCTCTGGGATGTGTTTTCTATTACTGTAAAGCTTCTAAAACATTAAACAAATACCGTTATCAGAATTACCAATATCAAACATTCATCATAATATAACTAAAGCCTAAATTCCCAATAGCAGACTCACTTTTCCCATATTTCCAGAATCTTTTATAAAACAAATACTGTACTTTTACATCAAAATACAGCATGTAATTTGTGCAAGTCCTTGATTTACTGTTTGCCTTGCTGTTAATGGTTTCCACTGTTCGATTCTTAAAAGTTCCATGAGAAAAAACAATGTTTGCTTCACAAAGTTCAGCAAAATATTCTTGTAACAAAGAGTTTGAATCACAATGTTCGTGGAAGGTATTTCGTTTCAAATTGTCTATACACGAATCCAGAAATTGTTGTCAAAGTTCTTTCAGGTAATAAAAGGTTTTGCACTTACTTGTTGCTGGCAAGAGATACTGATCAGTCTAACCTTGTCTTCTTTCTCTTTTGCAGGTTACTCATAGGAGAGAGGCTGAAGCAAGGAGGAACCGGAAACCGGAAGAAGGAAGAGCCAGAAGCTGCGCCCATTGAAGTCAATGAAAGTCTGTAAAGAGCAGGAGTGCCAGCGCCGAGGGATCTGTTCTCAGGTAAGCGGGAGGTAGACGAGCACAAGCACTGGGTGAGGCTCAGGGGATGACTTTTATAGACAGGGCTGGGTGTGGTTTGAAGGGCTGGGTGTGGTCCTCACATGCTGCACATGTTCTTGGAAGGTGTGCAGAGCTGGGTGTGGTTTGAAGAGCTGGGTGTGGTCCTCACATGCTGCACATGTTCTTGAAAGGTGTGCAGAGTTTCAGTTATTATACAAATGAGTTGGATTAACACATGGCCTAGGGAGGAGTATTTTAAAGAAGCCTTGGTAAAAGCAAGGCCCAATGTGTAAACAAAACAGCACATTAAACAACATACACAGAAGCCTAGGGGGGGGGAATGTGAGATAACAAGAAAGGCTTTCAATAGTAAGTTTAAAAGGGAGCTATTACAGAACCCACTAGTGCAGTGAGAGGGGACATGCTCTTTGCTGTGTACAAACCCTAACAGGATCAACAGTGTGCCCAGAGCAAATCAGGGTCCACACTGAAGCTAATTTAGTCTCAGAGAGTGGAGTGGATTTAGCCACACTTGCTGCCTGGCCACCTAACATGCAAAAATACAGGAAGCAACTCTTGATAAATGGAAATAAGGTAGAAGACCTGAGGGATAGAGGTGTCAGTGTCACCATGGTGACAGACAAACTGGTTTCCCGAAGACAGTACCTGGCTGGACAGACATAACCAGTCACAAATGCTGACAATGAAACTAAAGTCCATCCCGTGGCAATGGTAACTTTAGAATGGGGAGGGGTCACTAGCCTGAAACAGGTGGTAGTCTCCTCTGTAATTCCAGTAGAGTGTCTGCTAGGGAATGATCTGGAGTCCTCAGCATGGGCTGAGGTAGAGCTCAAGACCCATGCAGCCATGCTGGGTATCCCTGAACTGGTGTGTGTCAAGACATGAGCACAATGCAGAGCACAGGGTGATAAAGAAGTGTTGGAGTCTCGAAAAATGGCCTAACCTTACAAGAGGAAAGGAAAGAAGACTGGGGGACCAGCTTTTTCACAGCACAAGAAACAAAACCTCTCTTCTCAGGAAGATGTTCTATCCCCTGAGAGAACTGAGTCCATGGAGCTGGCGCCTTATCAGGTAGAGCTCGTGGGCCCAGGGGGACCCTCAAGGGAACAGCTGTGTCAGGGACAAAAGACTTGTCCCACTCTTGAAGGCCTAAGACAGCAAGCGGCTGAGCATGAAAAAGGTAATGTCAGAGAAATCCACAGGGTCTATTGGGAAGATGGACTCCTTTACACTGAGGCAAGAGATCCCAAACCTGGTGCCACTAGGAGAGTGGTAGTGCCTCAGGATTTTAGGAAGTTAATTCTGACCTTAGATCATGATATTCAACTTGCTGGGCATTTGGGACAAACCAAGACTTGGGAAAGGTTAGTTAACCATTTCTATTGGCCCAACATGTCCCAGAAGGTAAAGGAGTTTTGTGTCTCCTGTGTCACCTGTCAAGCCAGTAGTAAGACAGGTGGACAGCCAAAGGCCCCTCTCATTCCACTTCCAGTGGTGGGGGTCCCCTTTGAAAGAGTGGGTGTGGACATAGTGGGTCCACTTGAACCTCCCACAGCCTCAGGGAAGCAATACATACTAGTAGTAGTAGATCATGCTACTAGATACCTTGAAGCAATTCCCCTTAGGTCCACTACTGCCCCTGCAGTTGCTAAAGCACTCATTGGTATCTTTACAAGAGTGGGATTTCCTAAGGAGGTGGTGTCTGACAGGGGTACCAACTTCATGTCAGCATACCTGAAGCACATGTGGAATGAGTGTGGGGTGACTTACAAATTCACCACACCCTACCATCCACAAACCAATGGTCTTGTAGAAAGATTTAACAAGACATTGAAAGGCATGATCATGGGGCTCCCTGAAAAGCTCAAAAGGAGATGGGATGTCCTCTTGCAATGTCTGCTTTTCGCCTACTGAGAGGTGCCACAGAAGGGAGTAGGGTTTTCCCCCTTTGAGCTTATGTTTTGCCATCCTGTAAGGGGACTACTGGCACTTGTAAAAGAAGGCTGAAAGAGACCTCTCCATGAGCCTACGCAAGATGTAGTGGACTATGTACTAGGCCTCCACTCCAGGATGGCAGAGAACATGGAAAAGGCAAGCAAAAACCTTGAGGCCAGCCAACAACTCCAGAAGCTGGGCACTAGCAGGACACCCAAGAGGGCGATCCATGTTAACCGCCTTAAACTCTATAATGATAGGGCAGACTTAGCCATGCTGATGGTTACTGATGAGGATCAGGAAGCAAAGAGTGAACCTCTCCCTGGCCTCCTCTCAACCTACCCTAAAAATGGCTCAGTAGATGGAGTTGCCTACTCAGACACCCTCTCTGGCCAACAGCAAGCTGACTGCAGGCACGTCCTCCAGCAGTTTGCTGAGCTCTTTTCTTTGACCCCTGGTCAGATACACCTGTGTACCCATGATGTGGACATAGGAGAAAGTTTACCTGTCAACAATAAAATATTCAGATAGTCTGACCAAGTCAAGGAAAGCATCAAAGTGGAAGTCCACAAGATGTTGGAATTGGGAGTGATAGAGCAGTCTGACAGTCCCTGGGCTAGCCCAGTGGTCTTGGTCCCCAAACCTCACACCAAGGATGGAAAGAGAGAGATGAGGTTTTGTGTGGACTACAGAGGGCTCAACTCTGTCACCAAGACAGATGCTCACCCCATACCAATGGCAGATGAGTTGAATGATAAATTAGGTGCTGCCAAATTCTGAAGTACCTTTGACTTGACAGCAGGGTACTGGCAAATAAAAATAGCACCTGGAGCAAAAGAAAAGACAGCATTCTCTCCACCTGATGGGCATTATCAGTTTACTGTTATGCCCTTTGGCTTGAAGAATGCCCCTGCCACCTTCCAAATGTTGGCAAATCAAGTCCTTCATGGCTTGGAGTCCTTTAGTACAGCATATCTTGAGGATATTACTGTCTTTAGCTCCAACTGGCAGGATCACCTGGTCCACCTGAAGAAGGTTTTGCAGGCCCTGCAAGCAGCAGGCCTCTCTATCAAGGGATCCAAATGTCAGATAGGGCAGGGCACAGTGGTATACTTGGGACACCTTGTAGGTGGAGGCCAGGTTCACCCATTACAACCCAAGATCCAGACTATTCTGGACTGGGAAGCTCCAAACCCCTTGACTCAAGTCAGGGAATTCCTTGACTTGACTGGCTACTATAGGAGGATTGTGAAGGGACATCGCTCACAGAACTTACCTCCAAGAAAATGGCCAGAAAGGTTAACTGGACCTTGGATTGTGAAAAGGACTTTGACACCCTGAAAGAAGCTATGTGCTCAGCACCAGTTTTGAAAGGTCCAGATTATTCTAAGCAGTTCATTGTGCAGACTGATGCCTCTGAGCATGGGATAGGAGCAGTTCTATCCCAAACCAATGATGATGGCCTTGACCAGCCTGTTGCTTTTATTAGCAGGAGGTTACTCTCCACAGGGAGCAATGTTGAAGTGCCATTGAGAGGGAAGCCTTTGCTGTGGTTTGGTCCCTGAAGAAGTTGAGACCATACCTGCTTGGTACTCATTTCACAGTTCAAACTGACCACAGACCTCTCAGATGGATTATGCAAATGAAAGGAGAGAACCCTAAACTGTTGAGGTGGTCCATATCCCTACAGGGAATTGACTTTTTGGTGGAACACAGACCTGAGACTGCCCATGCCAATGCAGTTGGCCTTTCCAGGTTCTTCCACTTAGAAAATGAAGACTCCCTTTGTCTCCACAATTGGCACAGCCCTGGCAAACAGATATATCCCTTGTAAAGGGTACCCCTGGTACCAAGGGCCCTGTGGCCAGGGAAGGTCTCTAAGGGCTGCAGCATGTATTATGCCACCCTGGGGACCCCTCACTCAGCACATGCACACTGCCTCCCATCTTGTGTGTGCTGGTGGGGAGAAAAAGACTAAGGCGGCATGGCACTCCTCTCAGAGTGCCATGCCGACAACCCACTGCCTGTGGCAAAAGTAAGTCACCTCTCTAGCAGGCCTTACAGCCCTAAGGCAGGGTGCACTATACCACAGGTGAGGACAGTGTCTAAGCCAATTCTTAGACATTGTAAGTGCAGGGTAGCCATAAAGAGTATATGGTCTGGGAGTTTGTCAAACAGGAACTCCACAGTTCCATAATGGCTACACTGAATACTTGGAAGTTTGGTATCAAACTTCTCAGCACAATAAATCCACACTGTTGCCAGTGTGGAATTTATTGAGAAATGCATACAGAGGGCATCTTAGATATACCCCCTGTATACTAGTCCAACTACTATTGCTAGGCTGACCAGTTTCTGCCAGCCTGCCATATCCAGACGGGTTTCTGGCCACATGGGGTGAGTGCCTTTGTCACTCTGTGGCCAGGAACAAAGCCTGTACTGGGTGGCAGTGCTTAACACCTCCACCTGCAGGAACTGTAACACCTGGCAGTGAGCCTCAAAGGCTCAAGCCTGGTGTTACAGCGCCCCAGGGCACTCCAGCTAGTAGAGGTGCCCGCCCCCAGACACAGCCCCCACTTTTGGCGGCAAGTCCGGAGGAGTTATGAGAAAAACAAGGAGTCACCCTCCAGCCAGGACAGCCCCTAAGGTGTCCTGAGCTGAGGTGACCTCTGCCTTAGGAAATCCTTCATCTTGCTTTGGGGGATTCCCCCAATAGGATTAGGGATGTGCCCCCCTGCCCACAGGGAGGAGGCACAAAAGGGTGTTGCCACCCTCAAGGACAGTAGCCTTTAGCTGCTGTCCCCCAGATCTAAACACAGCCCTAAATTGAGTATTTAGGGGCGACCCTGAACCCAGGAAATCAGATTCCCGACGACCTGCCACAAGAAGAAGGACTGCTGACCTGAAAGCCCCCAGAGACCAGGGACACGACAGCTGACTTGGCCCCAGCCCTACCGGCCTGTCTCCAGACTCAAAGAACCTGCACAGCCTCGCATGCAGTAGGACCAGCGACCTCTAAGGACTCAGAGGACTGCCCTGCAACCAAAGGACCAAGAAACTCCCATGGACAGCGGCTCTGTTCAAACAACTACAAAGAAACCATCTTTAAAGGGACTCCAGCCTCACTGCGGAAGCGTGAGTCGCAGACACTCTGCACCCGACACTCCCAGCTCGTGTCCAGAAGAACCAACACTGCAGAGAGGACCCCCCAGGCGACTCCCACAACGTGGACACCCTGAGACAACCTCCCTGCATCACCACAGCAACGCCTGCAGAGATAATCCAGAGGATTCCCCTGACCGCGACTGCCCGGTAACAAAGAACCCGACGCCTGGAAGAAGCACTGCACCCGCAGCCCCCAGGCCCAAGAGAAACCAAATACCGGTGCAGGAGTGACCAACAGGCAGCCCTCATACTTGCCCAGTCGGTGGCTGGCCTGAGAAGCCCCCCTGTGCTCTGCCTGCATCGCCAGAATGACCCCCTGGTCTTCTCCATTGATTTCTACCTAAAACCCGACACCTACTTCACACACTGCACCCAGCCGCCCCTGTGCCATTGAGGATGTATTTTGTGTGCCTATTTGTGATACCCCAGTGCTCTACAAAACTTCCCTGGTCTGCTCCCTGAGGACGCAGGTACTTACCTGCTAGCAGACTGGAACCGGAGCACCCTTAATCTTTTGCCTCTGCACCTGATCGGCCCTGTGTTGCAGGTGCTGGGTGTTTGGGTTTGACTTGAACCTCCAATGGTGGGCTGCCTAAGCTCTGGAGACTGAACTTGTAGGTGCTTTACTTACCTGAAAAACTAACCACTACTTACCTCCCCCAGGAACTGTTGATTTTTGCAGTGTCCGCTTTAAAATAGCTTATTGACGTTTTTGCCAAAACTGTGTACATTACTGTTTTAATTCAGAGTTCCATATTTACCTATGCCAAGTACCTTACAATTTATGAATCTTGTATTTTTAAAATAAATTAAGAAAATCATATTTTTCTATTTAAAAACCTATTGTCCTGGATTTAAGTCTTTGAGTGTGTGTTCTCATTTATTGCCTGTGTGTGTGTGTGTACAACAAATGCTTAACACTACTCTTTGATAAGCCTACTGCTCGACCACACTACCACAAAATAGAGCATTAGTATTATCTAACTTTGCCACGATCAACCTCTAAGGGGAACCCTTGGACTCCGTGCACACTATCTCAACTTCCTACAGTTACTTGATATAGTGCATCAATTCATTAAACATTTAGTTGATGCTTTATTTTTCCTTTTTTATTTTAAATGTATTTACTGTTTCCAGATAGTAATAATATTTTTATTTCAATCGATTAATTGATTTATTTCTGCTATACATTTGAGATTGTTAATTTATAAATTATATATTTGGATTAGTTAAATGAATAGTATCATCCTTTTTTTCTAATTCTAAAGTTATTTTGTTGTTATTTAATGTAATTATCCATAGATTAAATATATTATGGTTATGGATGTGGGTGGTGTTAATATTATTTCAACTCTGCAATAAATTGTTTATTTTGTTGTTGTTTAATATTTGTGTTTAACATTTGTATCTAATTTAAATAATATGAAAATGTTGAATTGTTTCAAGTTATGAAATTGATTATTTTAACATTTTTATATACTTATTGTCTTATCTTTGTTATGGTTTGAATGGTAAAAGTTTACATGTCTTTAAAGTCCAACACTTGCCCAAATGTGGCTAGGTTTTGAGCAGAAATAACAAATGTGCCTCCACCGCCCTGCCCTTTTTGTTTTTTTATACACTGCGGAATTTAAACATCAATATTTTACTTTCAAATAGATGTTAACCTCTTAGCTGCTGGGCTGTCCCCCCCCCCCACCCCCGACCCCACCCCAGTGCTGAGCCCTTTTTTTTAGCTATTTGGGGTAGTTTGCGCTTAGGCCTTCATAACTTTTTGTCCACGTAAGCTATCTATGCCAGATATGCATCCTTTTTTTCCAACATCCTAGGGATTCTAAAGGTACCCGGAGTTTGTGGTTTCCCCTGGAGGAGACCAAGAAATTAGCCAAAATAGTGCAAACATTTTTTTTTTTTTTTTTAAATTGAAAAAAAGGGCTGCCGAAGAAGGCTTGTGGTTTGTCCCCTGAAAATGGCATCAAAAAAGGGTTTGCGGTGCTAAAATCACCATCTTCCCAGCTTTCAGGAAAAGGCAGACTTGAATCAGAAAACCACATTTTCCACACAATTTTGGCATTTTTCTGAGACATACCCCATTTTTACTATTTTCTGTGCTTTCAGCCTCCTTCCACTTAGTGACAGAATTGGGTGTGAAACCAATGCTGGATCCCGGAAAGCTAACTATTTTTGAAAAATAAACAAAATTCTGAATTCAGCAAAAGTTCATTTGTGTAGATCCTACAAGGTTTTCCTACAGAAAATAACAGCTGAAATAAAACAAATATTGAAATTGAGCTGAAAACAACAGCCATTTTTCTTTATGTTTTACTCTGTAACTTTTTCCTGCGATTTCAGATTTTTGAAAGCAATATACCGTTATGTCTGCTGGACTCTTCTGGTTGCGGGGATATATAGGGCTTGTAGGGTCATCAAGAACCCTAGGTACCCAGAGCCAATAAATGAGCTGCACCCTGCAGTGGGTTTTCAATCTATACTGCGTATACAGCAATTCATTTGCTGAAATATAAAGAGTGAAAAATAGGTATCAAGAAAACCTGTGTATTTCCAAAATGGGCTCAAGATAAGGTGTTGAGGAGCAGTGGTTATTTGCACATCTCTGAATTCTGGGGTGCCCATATTAGCATGTGAATTACAGGACATTTCTCAAATAGATGTATTTTTTACACACTCTTTTACATTTGGAAGGAAAAAATGTAGAGAAAGACAAGGGGCAATAACACTTGTTTTGCTATTCTATGTTCCCCCAAGTCTCCCGATAAAAATGGTACCTCACTTGTGGGGAAATGCCCCAACACACAACATGGACACATCACATTTTCCCAAAGAAAACAGAGGTGTTTTTTGCAAAGTGCCTACCTGTGGATTTTGGCCTCTAGCTCAGCCTGCACCTAGGGAACCCTACCAAACCTGTGCATTTTTGAAAACTGGAGACCTAGGGGAACCCAATATGGGGTGACTTGTGGGGCTCTCACCAGGTTCTGTTACCCAGAATCCTTTGCAAACCTCACAATTTGACTAAAACAACACTTTTTCATCACATTTAGGTGACAGAGAGTTCTGGAATCTGAGAGGAGCCACAATCTTCCTTCCACCAAGCGTTCCCCCAAGTGTCCCGATAAAAATGATACCTCACTTGTGTGGGTAGGCCTAGTGCCCGCGACAGAAAATGCCCCAATACACAAAGTGGACATTTCACATTTTCTCAAAGAAAACAGAGGTATTTTTTGCAAACTGCCTACATGTGGATTTTGGCCTCCAGCTCAGCCGGCACCTAGGGAAACCAACCAAACCTGTGCATTTTTTTAAACTAGAGACCTAGGGGAATCCAAGATGGGGTGGCGTGTGGGGCTATCACCAGGTTCTGTTTCCCCGAATCCTTTGCAAATCTCAAAATTTGGCTAAAAAAACATTTTTTCCTCACTTTTCGGTGACGAAGAGTTCTGGAACCTGAGAGGAGCCACAAACTTCCTTCCACCAAGCGTTCCCCAAAGTGTCCCGATAAAAATGATACCTCACTTGTGTGGGTAGGCCTAGCGCCCGTTACAGGAAATACCCCAAAATACAACGTGGACACATCCCATTTTTTGACAGAAAACAGAGGTGTTTTTTGCAAAGTGCCTACCTGTAGATTTTGGCCTCTAGCTCAGCCGGCACCTAGGGAAACCTACCAAACCTGTGCATTTTTTAAAACTGGAGACCTAGGGGAATCCAAGATGGGGTGATTTGTGGTGCTCTTACCAGGTTCTGTTATCCAGAATCCTTTGCAAACCTCAAAATTTGGCTGAAAAATCACTTTTTCCTCACATTTCGGTGACAGAGAGTTCTGGAATCTGAGAGGAGCCACAAATTTTCTTCCACCCAGCGTTCCCCCAAGTGTCCCGATAAAAATAGTACCCCACTTGTGTTGGTAGGCCTAGTGCCTGCGACAGGAAATGCCCCAAAACACAAAGTGGACATATCACATTTTCTCAAAGAAAACAGAGGTGTTTTTTGCAAACTGCCTACCTGTGGATTTTAGACTCTAGCTCAGCCGGCACCTAGGGAAACCTACCAAACCTGTGCATTTTTTGAAACTAGAGACCTAGGGGAATCCAAGATGAGCTGATTTGTGGGGATCTCACCAGGTTCTGTTACCCAGAATCCTTTGCAAACCTCAAAATTTGGCTAAAAAACATGTTTTCCTCACATTTCGGTGTCAGAAAGTTCTGGAATCTGAGAGGAGCCACAAATTTCCTTCCACCCAGCTTTCCCCCAAGTCTCCCGATAAAAATGATACCTCACTTGTGTAGGTAGGCCTAGCGCCCGCGACAGGAAATACCCCAAAATACAACGTGGACAAATCTCATTTTTTGACAGAAAACAGAGATGTTTTTTGCAAAGTGCCTACCTGTAGATTTTGGCCTCTAGCTCAGCCGGCACCTAGGGAAACCTACCAAACCTGTGCATTTTTTAAAACTAGAGACCTAGGGGACTCCAAGATGTGGTGACTTGCAGGGCTCTGAGAAGGTTCGGGTATCCAGAATCCTTTGCAAACCTCAATATTTTGCTAAACAAACACGTTTTCCTCACATTTCGGTGACAGAGAGTTCAGGAACCTGATAGGAGCCACAAATTTCCTTCCACCCAGCGTTTCTCCAAGTGTCCCGATAAAAATGGTACCTCACTTGTGTTGGTAGGCCCTGTTCCCGCAACAGGAAATGCCCCAAAACACAAAGTGGACATATCACATTTTCTCAAAGAAAACAGAGGTGTTTTTTGCAAACTGCCTACCTGTGGATTTTGGCCTCTAGCTCAGCCGGCACTTAGGGAAACCTACCAAACCTGTGCATTTTTGGAAACTAGAGACCTAGGGGAATCCAAGATGAGGTGACTTGTGGGGCTCTCACCAGGTTCTGTTACCCAGAATCCTTTGCAAACCTCAGAATTTGGCTAAAAAAGCACTTTTTCCTCACATTTCGGTGTCAGAAAGTTCTGGAATCTGAAAGGAGCCACAAATTTCCTTCCACCCAGCGTTCCCTCAAGTCTCCTGATAGAAATGGTACCTCACTTGTGTGGGTAGGGCTAGTGCCCGTGACAGGAATGGATCACACAAGGGTCAATGGTAGTCCTTGCATGAGGGCTACTGTTAATCCTGGAGTGATCCATACCTGAAGCAGGCACACAAGCGGGGTTGTGTTTTTATCAGGACAAGTGGGGAAACACTGGGTGGTAGGAATTTTGAGGATCCCTGCACATTCCTGTAGTTTCTGTGGTAAAAAAGAAAGGAAAAATAGTGGTTTTAATCAACGCTTCACTTTTGCCGGGTATTCTGGGTAAGAAAACTTTGATAAATCCAAACACGCCACAATTACGTGGGCTGCCTTGGGTGTCTAGTTTTCAGAAATGTCTGCGTTTGGTAGGTTTCCCTATACGGCTGCCGAGCCCAGGACCAAATATTTATGTGACTGTCTTAAAAAACTAGGCTGTTTTGTGGTAGGTAATTTGAATGTCTCCACAATCCGTATTGGGTACTTCCCTGTTGTGGTCACTTGCCCACTGACTAAAGTGAGGCAGTTTTTCGCTGGAGACTTAGTGGAACTTGTGGATCCCTGCAGATCCCTGGACTTCTGCTCATTAGAATGCAAGGCAAATGTGTTTTTTAAGCACATTTTGAGATTTCAAGGGGATTTTGGGTGAAGGAAAACTGGTGAAAGCCACGCAAGTCCTGCACCCTTGGACTTCCCTGGTACTGGTTTGTTAAAGTTAACCCACCACTCACACTGGTTGGTTTTAGCACCTCCAGAAATTATGGTTTCAAAGCATGAATACTTATCAAAGTATCTGAATATTGAAACCAAACCTTCTGAAGGTGGGCCATAAAGCCGCGTCCAGGCACCAACCTCTTTATGGTCCATTCACACGCTATTCACGCACAACAAACAAACCCTTTCATATCGCCGGCCACGGGCCCAATCCAACCAATCACTGCACTCACATTAACTTACCGCTGCCAGACAAGGGCCCATCACATTCACACACCACAGAACGGAATAAGTTTGAATACATTTTACCACCTGTCAAGTAACTGCCTCCTTCCTTAACATTACCAAATGCATGCGTAACAAACTTTTACTAATGACTCCTGTGACAGCCACCTGAGGCTCAGGAAGACATGTTTTTCATGCGCCTTTAACGCACTCTCTGTGCTAAATCCAACTCCTTCCAGTTTGTGGATGCAAGTTGGGGGTGTCCGAGTATGCCGTACAAAGCGAT
The DNA here is from genome assembly GCF_031143425.1 of Pleurodeles waltl. Taxonomy (NCBI): domain Eukaryota; kingdom Metazoa; phylum Chordata; class Amphibia; order Caudata; family Salamandridae; genus Pleurodeles; species Pleurodeles waltl. Next base: position 479,419,813 of record NC_090450.1, read on the forward strand.
TCCTCGAACTGAGTGAGCGTATCTACCTTTGAAACTAAGGGAGACATGCTGGGGATTTCTCATGATGTTCCCTAAAGAGAAGGTCATAGGCTATGAAAAAGGGTAGTGTTTGGGACACAGGGGAGTCCATGAGAACGTAGCATATGCCCCAGCCAACATTATGTGCAGTGATGTGACTGTAATGCACTTATACAGCAAACTGAACATCTACTAAGTTCTGATGGAGGATGAACATGAAAAGCAGGTCAAACACTGACCTATACAAGTCATTCTCCTTCAGTGCTTGGATGGCACCAATGGGTTTGAATCCATAGGTTTAGATGATGTACATCTGTACTACCTTTACTATCTGCCTTCTACCTGTGCAATAACCCTGTGAAGGCACACCTACCATAAGCTTTCCTTACCCAATTATGTCTCTGTTCTCATCAGAGTCCTGTCTAATCCTGTATAATTGCCAAGTGAACCTATACTAGTTTGTGGATGCAAGTTGGGGGTTTCCAGGTATGCCGTACAAAGTGATTCCTCGAACTGAGAAAGCATATCTACCGTTGAAAGTAAGGTAGACATGCTGGTGAAGAAAGGTTACTCCGTGACAATGTGACATATGTTCTGTCCACTAGTATATGCAGTAGGGGGAATATAATGCATGTTAATTGAACAGAACACCGACCACGTTCTGACAGTGGATTTAGCTCTCAAGCAGTCCAAAAGGAAGTCCATGATGAAGTAAAATTCTGTGGCTCCTTGCCTAACGAAGCAGTGGCCCATGGACGTTCGGTATCCATGCACTGCCACTGAAAGAATTACCCAACAGCAGCTCAACCTCAGTCGATTTCCCAGAACTTTGCTTTAGTATGATACAACTTAAAGCAAGTAGGGATAAAGAGGCCTGGTTGTGATGGACACTGGGGACAGTAATACCCACTCTCCTGCCGCTTTCCATGCTTCGAGCACACTTTACAACGATGACATAGACGGTCCTTTTAGGGTGTTTTAGGACTGCGATCAGCAAAGTGTCGCTTCTGCAGCCTTGCCACATTCTCCAAAATATGTGAGGTGGAGGCTGCTGCTGCTTCTGTAACAGCAGTGAGGCTTTCAATTACAGACAACTGGAAGTCAAGGAAAGTCATGAGTCTTCCTGTGGTTGTCTGACGGTAAACAACATACGCATTATATGTTGCCATCTGAATCAGGTGGGTAAACAGTTTCTTGTACCAAGTGCGAGTTTTACGGCACGCATTGTATGGTTGAAGAACCTGGTCGTTCTTGTCCACTCCGTCCATGTACTTATTGTAATCAAGTATACAGATGGGCTTGTGGACTTTGGCCATCTGACCCCAAACCGTGATAATAAAAGTGCTCTCATCATGAATTGTAGTGAGCACGTATACATCACGCCTATCTAAGAACTTGACTGCGAGCAGTTCGTTAGAACGCAATGCAGTACTCTCTGATTTCTGGAGCTTCTTGCAAACAAGCTCCTGCGGGAATCCTTTGCGGTTACAACGAACTGTACCGCAGGCCAGTGCCAGCTTTGTAGAACTCACTGAACAGCTCTACTCCTGTATAGAAATTGTCCACATAAAGGTTATAACCTTTGTAAAGAAGTGGCTGGACAAGTTCCCATACAATCTTACCTGTGACCCCTAACGCGGGAGGGCAACCTACAAGGTTTAGGGTAGAATCCTTCCCTGTATACACTCTCAAGCTGTACACATAGCCAGAAGAGCTCTCACACAGCATGTACAGCTTTATGCCATAGCGAGCTCTTTTGCTAGCAATGTACTGTCTGAAAAGCAGCCGTCCTTTGTACAGGATCAAGGACTCATCGACTTCTATATTCTTTCCAGGAGTATAGATCTCTGGAAACCAGGCAGACAAGTTCCACAACAGGCCGAATTTTGACAACCTGTCATGGTCTGGATGGTCCCAGGGCAATGCAGCAGAATTGTTATTGAAATGCAGCATGCGCTGCAGTAGCAAAAAATGATCTCTGCTCATGTATGGTGCGAAGATGGGAGTTACCCAAACCGTGCAAGTCGTCCAGTAGGACTGCAAGGTGGGTTTCTGCACTAACCCTATTTTGAGCGTAAGGCCCAAAAATATCTTCAACTCCGCCAGCGGAGTGGGAGTCCACTGGCGTGCCCTAGAACGGGGCCCTAGAGTGCCTCCACGCTCCCTCAGAAATTGGTCTGCATGCAAATTTGTTTGTTGCACAATTTTCTGAAGGAAGTCAACATCCAAAAATAGATGGATGTAGTCGACTGGCAAAAAGTTAGCTGTATCGACTTTACATCCAGCGTCACCAGTAAAAGGTGGAATTTGGGGCTGAACTAAACAGGGGGGCTGCCAAGAGAGCACTCTCTCTGTGCTTGCGGCCGCAAGCATGTGCTCTCTGGGTTCGGCTAACCCAATGTTGTCCCGCTGCACAGAATGTGCTTGCGAAGGGACAGCACGGCTGTCGTCATTGTCTCCTTCAGACTCACTGGAAGAGGTGTCATCGGATGGGACTCCGCCGACTGAAAAATCACTCCCAGATTCTGCCCCATTGTCCTCTCCCTCAGATGCTGTCTCAGTATCTGCTGTCTCAGTCTCTGAGCCTACACCAGAACTGTCCTCCATAACCCGAGTTAGGGTTTGGTCAGCAGTCATCCAACGAGACGCCATCTCTGCTACTGGCTAAACCATCCCTCTAAATTACTAGCCTATGTAGAAGGCAGATAGTCACAAAATTGCTTGTGGGTATGTTTGTTGTGTACAATAGGAAATGTCGTCACCTTACCTTCGCTTCTTCTCCAATTCTGCAGATTCTCTGAAAACACTGAAAAAAACAAAAAAGAATGCATTACTTCACCTTACCACATACCCATCATCACAGCCTTCAGCGCTGGTGGCACTTAGTGCGACAGTCATTTTTGGCGCTCTGCCTCCCATTACCTCCTCTTCTAATTCCCTCAGTACCACCCAGCAAAAGTGCCACTCATATCTCCATAGTCCCCCTGGCGTAACATTTGTTTTAAAGCGCAGGTAACGCTTGCCTTTACTAATCCACTCAGCTAAATACATATAAATATATATCCTTTGCAGCAGGACAATAAACCATCTGCGCTACTTTATGGCAACTGCCACTACAGAAAAGACATACATGCATGCATATATATATATGTCAATTTGAACCTCGTGGAGTGCGGTGAGATTCTTGTTCACAAAATATTTTCGAGGTTGCTCTCCTCCATCACCGAGCACCGGCAGTGGAGTGCGCCGTGCAACAATCTTTTAACCAATTTGTGTTGCATATATATGTTTAGAAACAAAGTGGTCGAAGGGTTGCTGGGCGGCGCACTCAACTGTCCGGTGCCCAGTGACAGAGAAGACCAATCTCGAAATTATGTAATGCCGAAAAATTTCACAGCACTCCACGAGGTACAAATAAACGTGTATTTTATTGCAGTCAACAACCACCAGCGCGTTTCGACTCACCAAAGAGTCTTGATGACAGTCCTCGTGGAGTGCGGTGAAATTGTTGGTATTATATAATATATATATATATATATATAATCTTTTATGTGTGGTTTCCCTGGGGGGGCAATTGTGGCTCCCAGAAAACAACGCACACAAAACAAATATATATATATACATATATGTATAGAGAGAGAGAGAGAGAGAGAGAAAGAAAGAAAGCAAGGCACTAACTCTACATAACATACATGTGTGCTTTCCCTTGGCAAAGCACTCATGTATAAAAAAAATGGCCCCATAGATGGTCACCCTAAGGGCTGACCACCAACAATTTCAATTTTTTTTTTAATACAATCTAGTTTTCCCTGGGGGGGGGGGGAAATCGGGACCCCCTCCCCCCCCCCAGGGAAAACTAGATTTTGTTTTTTTATTTTTGCACGTTTTTTTTAAATCTGGGGGTTGTGATCGCCCCGAAAACAGTTATGTTTAAAAAATAATGCCCCCACAGGGGGTGGTCCTTTTACAAGGGGGCCGACCCCCCCCAGAGAAGATCCATGGCCAGGAAACAGTGCCAGGGAAGCATCGATGGAAAGGGGAGAGTCTCCCCTTTCCATCGATGCCTCCCTGGCATCTGGGTAGGCCGTTTTGGCCTTCTTTTCTCCCACTGGAGAAGAAGAGGACACTTACCTGATCCGCTTCTGCCCCGGTGGGGAAAAAATGTGACGTCAGTGCACCTCACGGCGCGCTGACGTAACAAAGGGGCGGGAGGGAGACGCAGGAGTTGTTCCGCGTCTCCAATGGGGAAAAAATAAAAATCCTCCGGAGGATTTTTAACCCCCTCCCTGTTGTCGGCCACTGGTCGTGACCCGCTCCTGGGAGGTAGAGCGGGCGTCGGCACTGTTGATGTTTAGAAATGTTAATTTCATGCATGATTCAGTAATACATTTTCTAGCTTTCTACGTTTGTGGTTTCTATTTTTATATTTAATTAAAGAGGAGACTGGATTATTTATTTTTTTCAATTATATATTCAGTATCATTTTTTTTTTTAAACAATAACATATCCGTATTCACTTGAATAATTGACATAGCAATTTATTTTTATTTTCATTTCAGTAGTATTTTTTTATAAACACATTTCAATACATTCTTATTTATGTATATTTGTTATTCATGTTATTCATACTGTAAAAAAGCTCAATTTGACCCATTATTTTTCATTTTATTTACATTTTGTATGTATGTGTACAATATAATACATTACTTTTTTCTAATGGAGACAATGTAGTTTTCCTCATCTATTCTTTACAGGCTATTGTATTTTGTGGTCTGTCTCTGTTAATGTTTGCTAGCTGATTTTCAAGATAACGGTTCTTCAGTGCAGTCAGTTTGCCAGTGAAGGTAAGAACATTTTCAGTGTTATTAAAGGGTGTACATGATGGGGCTGTTAGTTCTGTTTGGTTAGTTTAACACAGTTTAACGTTTGAAATTGGTTAAGACAAGGAAATATTGTGAGTTGGTATTTTGTAGGCAGTAAACTGGAAAAAAAATATATATATATATATATGTATAGTACTAGTTATGTATGTACAGTTAAGGGATCTGTTTAGTTGTACATATTTCTTGTGTATTCTTTGTTATGTTTCATGTTTTGGGAGGGTTTTATTTGTTTTGAGGGTGGGTTTGTGGTTTTTTTTTAGGATTTCTTTTAATCTTAGACAGATTGTTTTGAGTGGTGCTGATTTTTTTTATTTCAGGGCAAATAAATCTGGGATTTTTTATACCAACTGTTTCATATATATTCCTTGTTCTTTGCTGGTTGTCCTGTAGTGTTTATTCTATTTTTTTAATACTTTTCATGTTTTATTGGTGTATTGGTGGATTTGATATGGCTTTTCTTTTTTTCTATCAACTTTTTCTGGATTTTTTGGGACATTTTGCTTTTTTGTGGATTTATGTTTTTGACTTTAGTTTTTGTACTGTGGCTCAAGGACTTCTGCTACTCAAGCACATGTTTTAAATTTATTGTGGAAATATTGTCTGGAATTGATTTAATACACATTTACATTTTGGGCCTGATTATGAGTTTGGCACCGTCTGCCGAACTTCTGAAGGGCAGGTTGCCGCCATACAGCTATGCTGCTGTTCAACATGGCTAAAAATTACTTTGTTGGTGACACGAATGCAGCACTGAGAATGCAAGCTAATGTTGCTTTCAAAACAGGGACGAGAAAAAATACATTTTGATCTCATGAGCAATGGCAAAAATGTGTTTTCATCGTGCCCTCCTCTGCTTTTATAGATTATATCAAATTGTGCAATTCATATTAACTAAATGTGCATGTAAATATATGCTTTACGATGTCATGTATAAGTCACACATTCTTGCCTAGCTGCTTGTCAACTGCAAATCAGGTAATCTCTGAAAGAACATATGCACCTGTTCTATATAGATGCATGCTTTATTGTTTAAACATTCAGTGCTTGATGCCATAAAATAAAGCATCATAGAGCTTTTCACCCCTGACGGGACAGTGGAAGCAATAAGGATGCAGGAAGGGATAAGTATCAAAGGAAGAATGGGGGAAGCAACAAGAGAGGGAGTGGGTGTTGGGCAAAAAATAAGGACGCCAGAGGGGTTGGGAGAAACGGGGTAAACAGCAATGAAGCATGAGAGACAGGGGCAGGCAACAAGGACAAAGGATGCAGTGGGAGGGGTAGAGAGGGCAGGAAACTGGTCGTAGAAATGATGCTGCACTGGGTCCATTATCCACAGAACCCTACATACACAGGAAGGGAGCAGGGAAGCAGGAGCTGCTGACCAATGAGAAGCCAGGAAATGAGTTGTTGAAGCCAACCAATAGTAAGTAATGGGCCTGCTCTAAGCCCCATTAAAGTGTTGTCTTTTATTTACAGGAGATTCACAAGCAAGAGTGCACCATCTCAGGAGAGAGCTAACAAAAAAGGTGGAATAAGCCCCTTGACAGATCCCTATTTTACTACTATCTCCAATCATCTCGGACATGCCATAGCCACACACCTCAAAGACAAAATAATCTTCAACCCATTAGAGGCTAAACTGACAATGGGCCCTCTCTGAGAAAGGAACATCTCTCAAATATACTGAAACCTGGTAAATTTCACAACACTTTCCATGAGTTACACAAGGCTCGAAAGTACAATGAAGGACCTTTTGAAGAAAAGGACTGTTGAGAGCACTTATGCTCCAGAAAAATGTCTACTTCCTAAATACCTACACAAAAAATAAAATTCCTGCAACAGGCTGTAGCATATGGACAGGGGCTCCCAAGATCTGTCTTAGATGCAGAAATCCAGAGGGCACCTTCCACACAGTATAGGATTGATAAGCCAGTCAAACATTCTGTAGGGTGGAGGGCTTCACATCCCCATTGAAGGTATACAGATGGTCAGTCCAACACCAGAGCATTTAGAAGTCACTGCAGAAACTGCCCTCCCCTTCATATAGCAGCATGTAAGAGAATTCCAGTTGCCATGTATTTTCTGTGTTGCCGCCATACTTCCATGACTCCTAATATTTGGAGGCTCCGTTTCCCGTATTGAAGATTCCTCTACCTAGAAACCAGAGTATGCAACATACCCAAGGATGGTTATTTAAAAGCAACTGTTCTGCTATTTGCGCTTACATTTGTATGCTCTTGAAAACTAACAGATTTAAATCTATCAAGATAATGTGGACAACTGGTTATTGAAGAATACAGTAACTATTCTGGACTCTATTCTTCTAAATGCTGCCTTAACCTCTGTCAGTGAAGCTGCCAAAAACATTCCATTCAATTACTAAGGGCCTCATGATGGGTTTGGCAGCCTTGTGACTGCCAAACTCGATGTGGCGGTCGTACTGCCACACTCCTGGCAGTCTGATTGCCAGATTACAACTTTGGAGGTTGGATCACCAGGGGACCGCCAACACCACAAGGTTTGGAGATCCCGACAGGGTGACAGCAGTCAGAGTTGTAATCAGTCATGGCATCACTGAGTTCAGCACCACCGTGCTAACAATGAGTCCATTTTCAGCCAGCCTTTTCATGGCAGGGTCCCGGCTTCATTTAAAGAGGGCTGGTTTTGGAGACTGTTTTTTGAACAATAACTGTTGATTACAGTGGTGGGTTAATCGTTTTAAGTGGCATGGTACACCGGGCAGCAGGTAAATGCAGCTGGTGTTGGTCTGGATAATGTGGTATGTAATCAGCACAATCAACAAGTGAAGGGGTCTGTCTGGTTTGTACTGGCTCCTCATATGTTTATGCAAAGACAGAAGCACATTTCACCATCAACGGACCTGGTCGGTCCAACTGTGTCCAGTGGGTAGCAGGGAGGTTAGTTGGGGGTGTTGGTTCAGGGGGCTGGAGGGAGACCGGGTTGGAAGGGGTGAGGTTTACTTGTGGGCAGAGAAGCAAACAATCAACAAAACAAGTAAAATTAATGGAATAATAAGGAAATACTTCCAGAACAGAAGCAGAGATACTTGGGAAGCTTTCTTTTATGGCACCTCGTCTGTATAATGCTGAGTGGTCTGAGAATAGGTAGTATTAGCAGGACACCACATGGCGGGTCGACTCATAAGCTACAAATTTGTACAATTAACGCCTGTGGTCTCAAAAATAGAGCTAAAAGAGGAAGGGTGGCACTGGGCTTGAGGGTCATGAATCCTGATTTAGTATGTATACAGGAGACCCACATCCTTTGGGACAAACTGGGATTGGTTAAGGATCTTTACTTGTCACCCTGGGCTTGCACACGGCAAGGCTTGACATTTAGAGGGGTGGCTATTCTTGAAAACAAATGTATGTGCTCTGTCGGCCGTAATGCCTTGGATAAGCTTAGCAGATGGGTCATTTTTAGAATGTGGAGCTGGTAGAGAATGGCTTATGCAGTGCTCAGTTTATGGCTCCTATGTGGATGAGCCTGATTTGGTTTTTTTATTGTTTGAATACAGAATTAGCTTCATGGCCACTGCCTCTCATTTTATGTGGGGATCTTAATATCCATGTAGACATGACAAATGACCAATCTAACAATGCAGGGAGGAAGCCTGTTGTTTATAGAGCACTGCAGCGGTTGATAAACAATTCTGGGCTTATATATGTGTAGCACAGATGCAGGAAGCCGGACCTGGGCTTTACGTTCTTCTCCTTTACACATAGCAAGCTGGTACGGCTAGATTATTTTTTTTGTATCTGCAGCATTGGCTGGTCAGGCTATGATAGAGAGATATCCTAGGCCTCTCTCAGACTACAGCTCATTGGTATTGGAAATCTCAATGACTGCCATCACTAAATCCCAAGGGTGTTGGACCTTTGATTAAAATAAAAATAAAAAAATAAACTCTTGTTGGATACAATGTATTTAGACCATATGTGTAAATTGCTAGCAAACTTCTTGGAAATTAATAGAGGGATGGTCCCGGATGGCTTGGTGTGGGATGCTTTAAAGGCTGGGTTCAGGGCTTAAACCCTTAGCTAAAACCTGTTTCAACATAAGCAAAGACAAATCAAGTTTCACAGGCTATTTAAGGAATTATCCACAGCAGAGGATAACTTGACGTGGTCACTGACTAAGAGTTTGGATACTCGGGAGGCCCAGCAAATGATAGCCATAATTAAAATTAAAAGTTGATCAATACTTTAGTAGAGAGGTGGCCACCAAATTTAACCACTATAGGTCAGAGTGCTACAAGCATAGGAAGAATACCGAAAGACTATTAGCAAAGCAGATTAGGCAAAAGGAGGTGGAAAGGGGGATATTGGCTGTAATAAATAGGGAAGGGAAGCTATTTGAATCCTTGTCTGATATTGTTAGGGTCTTTAGAGATTTGTATGAAACTTTATATGTAAGAACTGGAAACTCCGCTGGATGGGTACAAGGATTTATTTGCAGGCTTGGATAGGGTTAGGATAAATGAAGAGGAAAGGGTCACCCTGGATGCTCCAGTCTCCTTGGAATAAGAATGTAAGGCTATGAACTCCCTAGCTACTGGGAAAGCTACGAGCCCAAATTATCGACCCCTAGAGTTTCTCAAGGTTTTTCTTTGGTGAACTTCGACAAGATATGCTCCCTATCTTTTTACAGGCACAAGTGTGGGAAATTCCACCCCTGTGGCAAATAACGAATATAATAGTTTCTAAGAAGAAAGGTAAATAACCATTTCATCCCAGATCATACAGGGTGATTTCTTTAATAAACTACAATGGTAACATCTTTTGCCAATGTTTTGGCAAATCAGCTTGGGAAGGTTGTCTCGGCATTGGTATTGCAACAACAACATGCCAGGCTGCAGTACAGTAGATCATGTAGAAGGGTGACTACTTAGATGTTGCAGAGGCCTCAGGATCATCAATGGAATTACCTTTACTAGATGCTGAGAAGGCCTTTGATCGTGTGTTAATTGTAAACAGATAGGCTCTAAAGAGAATTAAGGTTCTGCATGACTTGTTTCAGTAACGCCAACTCCACTCCTTCAGCAATTTTTGGTGTGATTAAGGGTGATTTTTTAAAATTTCTTCAGATCCCAAATTTTAATAACAAAATAATAGGGGAAGCATTTTCAGTAGCTAAAATCCCCTTAGTTGAGGCTGTAAGACAGAGGGACTGAATTGGCCCATTTTAAAACCTTTTGATACATGGCCTACCTGATTATCTGGAAGCGCAAAATACTAAATGGGAAGCTAGACTTAGTTTAGAGGGCCTTTATCTTCAGGAGTCACTAGATTTAGGGAACAAGATGCTGTTAATGGCTGTGTGTAAGGAAATGCCTCCTTGGCATGGTTACCCCCTGACTTTTTGCCTTTGCTGATGCTAAGTTTTGTTTTAATAGTGTGCTGAGGCCTGCTAACCAGGCCCCAGCACCAGTGTTCTTTCCCTAACCTGTACTTTTGTTTCCACAATTGCCACACCCTGGCATCCAGTTAAGTCCCTTGTAACTGGTACCCCTGGTACCAAGGGCCCTGATGTCAGGGAAGGTCTCTAAGGGCTGCAACATATCTTATGCCACCCTGGGGACCCCCTCACTCAGCACAGACACACTGCTTGCCAGCTTGTGTGTGCTAGTGGGGATAAAACAACTAAGTCGACATTTGCACTCCACTCAGGGTGCCATGCCAACCTCACACTGCCTATAGAGTATAGATAAGCCACCCCTCTAGCAGGTCTTACAGCCCTAAGGCAGGGTGCACTATACCAGAGGTGAGGGCATAAGTGCATGAGCACTATGCCCCTACAGTGTCTAAGCAAAACCTTAGACATTGTAAGTGCAGGGTTGCCATAAGAGTATATGGTCTGGGAGTCTGTCATGAACGAACTCCACAGCACCATAATGGCTACACTGAAAACTGTGAAGTTTGATACCAAACTTCTCAGCACAATAAATGCACACTGATGCCAGTGTACATTTTATTGTAACATACACCCCAGAGGGCACCTTCCAGGTGCCCCCTGAAACCTTAACCGACTATCCGTGTAGGCTGACTAGTTTTAGTAGCCTGCTACACACCAGGCATGTTGCTGGCCACATGGGGAGAGTGCCTTTGTCACTCTGTGGCTAGTAACAAAGCCTGTACTGGGTGGAGGTGCTTCACACCTCCCCCTGCAGGAACTGTAACACCTTGCGGTGAGCCTCAAAGGCTCACCCCCTTTGTTACAGCACCCCAGGGCACTCCAGCTAGTGGAGTTGCCCGCCCCCTCCGGCCACGGCCCCACTTTTGGCGGCAAGGCCGGAGGAGATAATGATAAAAACAAGGAGAAGTCACTGGCCAGTCTGGACAGCCCCAAAGGTGTCCTGAGCTGAGGTGACTCACTTTTAGAAATCCTCCATCTTGCAGATGGAGGATTCCCCCAATAGGGATAGGGATGTGCCCCCTCCTCCCCTCAGGGAGGAGGCACAAAGAGGGTGTAGCCACCTTCAGGGCTAGTAGCCATTGGCTACTAACCACCCAGACCTAAACACACCCCTAAATTCAGTATTTAGGGGCTCCCCAGAACCTAGGAACTCAGATTCCTGCAACCTAAGAAGAGGACTGCTGAGCTGAAAACCCCTGCAGAGAAGACGGAGACACCAACTGCTTTGGCCCCAGCTCTACCGGCCTGTCTCCCCACTTCTAAAGACACTGCTCCAGCGACGCTTTCCACAGGGACCAGCGACCTCTGAATCTTCAGAGGACTGCCCTGCATCTAGAACGACCAAGAACTCCCGAGGACAGCGGCTCTGTTCACCAAAGACTGCAACTTTGCAGCAAAGAAGCAACTTTGAAACAACTTGCGTTTCCCGCCGGAAGCTTGAGACTTGACACTCTGCACCCGACGCCCCCGGCTCGACTTGTGGAGAACAACCACTTCAGGGAGGACTACCCGGCGACTACGAGACCGTGAGTAGCCAGAGTTGACCCCCCTGGGCCCCCACACCGACACTTGCAGAGGGAATCCCGAGGCTCCCCCTGACAGCGACTGCCTGCTTCAAAAGACCCGACACCTGGTAAAGACTCTGCACCCGCAGCCCCCAGGACCTGAAGGATTCGAACTCCAGCGCAAGAGCGACCCCCAGGTGGCCCTCTCCCTTGCCCAGGTGGTGGCTACCCCGAGGAGCCCCCCCTTGCCTGCATCGCTGAAGAGACCCCTTGGTCTCCCATTGCCTTCTATTGAAAACCCAACGCTTGTTTGCACACTGTACCCAGCCGCCCCCGTGCCGCTGAGGGTGTACTTTCTGTGTGGACTTGTGTCCCCCCCGGTGCCCTACAAAACCCCCTGATCTGCCCTCCGAAGACGCGGGTACTTACCTGCTGGCAGACTGGAACCGGGGCACCCCCTTCTCCATTGAAGCCTTTGCGTTTTGGGCACCACTTTGATCTCTGCACCTGACCGGCCCTGAGCGGCTGGTGTGGTAACTTTGGGGTTGCCCTGAACCCCCAACAGTGGGCTACCTTGGACCCAAACTTGAACCCCGTAGGTGGTTTACTTACCTGCAAAAACTAACAAACTCTTACTCCTCCCAGGAACTGTTGAAAATTGCAGTGTCTAGTTTTAAAATAGCTATATGTCATTTATGTGAAAACTGTATATGCTATTTTGCTCATTCAAAGTTCCTAAAGTATCTACCTGCAATACCTTTCATTTTAAGTATTACATGTAAATCTTGAACCTGTGGTTCTTAAAATAAACTAAGAAAATATATTTTTCTATACAAAAACCTATTGGCCTGGAATTGTCTCAGAGTGTGTGTTCCCCATTTATTGCTTGTGTGTGTACAACAAATGCTTAACACTACTCCTTTGATAAGCCTACTGCTCGACCACTCTACAACAAAATAGAGCATTAGAATTCTCTCTTTTTGCCACTATCTTACCTCTAAGGGGAACCCTGATCACACGACTAAATTAAAAAAATTGTCATTAGAAACTGATTTTTTTAATTTGAGCTATTTTTCTACATTTTTTAAAGTCCTGCTAGGGCCTTGTGTTAGTCCCTGTTAGCATTTCTTTTAGAGTTTAAAAGTTTTGTAAAAGTTTGAATTAAGTTCTAGAGATAGTTTTAGATTCTTAAAGTATTCCAACTTTTAGAACCATAATGTCTAATGCAGAAGAGAATGTGATGAACTCGACATCACCCCTTACCTCCATCTTAGGATAAGAGAATTAAGGTCTCTCTGCAAATTAAAAAATATTAAAGCTGGTTTAAACCCTATCAAATTACAGTTCCAGGAGCTTTTGGCAGAGTTTGCCAAAGACAACCCCTCAGAGGATGACCTCCTAGAGAAAGAAACTAGTGATGTGGAGGGAGTCCCACCTCCAGTCCTAGTTAGGGAGAACAGGGTCCCTCAAACCCTGACTCCAACTGTGATTGTCAGAGATGCTGGTTCTCTCACAGGAGAGTCCAGCAGCTCTGGAAACATTGAGGACAGCCTCAATGAAGATGACCTCCTGCTAGCCAGGATGGCCAAAAGATTGGCTTTAGAGAGACAGCTCCTAGCCATAGAAAGGGAAAGACAAGAGATGGGTTTTGGTCCCATCCATGGTGGCAGCAACATAAATAGGGTCAGAGATTCTCCTGACATGTTGAAAATCGCAAAAGGGATTGAAACTAAATATGAAGATGGTGATAACATCACCAAATGGTTCATAGCTTTTGATAGGGCTTGTGCAACCAGAAAAGTAAACAGATCTCACTGGGGTGCTGTCCTTTGGGAAATGTTCACTGGAAAGTGTAGGGATAGACTCCTCACACTCTCTGGAAAAGATGCAGAATCCTATGACCTCATGAAGGCTACCCTGATTGAGGGCTTTGGATTCTCCACTGAGGAGTATAGAATTAGGTTCAGGGGGGCTCAAAAATCCTCGAGCCAGACCTGGGTTGATTTTGTTGACTACTCAGTGAAAACACTGAATGGTTGGATTCAAGGCAGTGGTGTAAATGATTATGATGGGCTGTACAATTTATTTTTGAAAGAGCACCTGTTAATTATTCAAATGATAAACTGCATCAGCATCTGGTAGACCTAGGACCAATTTCTCCCCAAGAATTGGGAAAGAAGGCGGATCATTGGGTCAAGACTAGGGTGACCAAGACTTCCACAGGGGGTGACCAAAAGAAAGGGGTCACAAAGCCTCCCCAGGGGAAGAGTGTTGAGACATCCAAAGGGAAAAATAGTAAAGAGTCTTCTACAGGCCCCCAAAAACCTGCACAGGAGGGTGGGCCCAGAGCCTCTTCACAATCCAATTTTGGGTACAAGGGTAAAAACTTTGATCCCAAAAAGGCCTGGTGTCGTAGCTGTAATCAGCCTGGACACCAAACTGGAGACAAGGCCTGTCCCAAGAAAGGTTCCACTTCAAACTCTACTCCAGCCAACACTGGAATGGCCAATCTCCAAGTGGGATCAACAGTGGGCCCAGAGCAAATCAGGGGTCACACTGAAGCTACATTAGTCTCTGAGGGTGGGGTGGATTTAGCCACACCGGCTGCCTGGCCCCCTAACATGCACTCTCAATTAAACGGGACAAGTGTAGAAGGCCTGACGGATACAGGTGCCAGTGTCACCATGGTGACAGAGAAACTGGTTTCCCCTGGTCAATACCTGGCTGGACAAACTTATCCAGTCACCAACGCTGACAATCAGACTAAAATACATCCCATAGCTATGGTAACTTTAGAATGGGGAGGGGTCAATGGCCTGAAACAGGTGGTGGTCTCCTCAAATATCCCTGTAGACTGTTTGCTTGGAAATGACCTGGAGTCCTCAGCATGGGCTGAGGTAGAACTGAAAACCCATGCAGCCATGCTGGGTATCCCTGAACTGGTGTGTGTCAAGACAAGGGCACAGTGCAAGGCTCAGGGTGAAAACGTGGTGTTGGAGCCTGGAAAAAGGACCCAACCCTCCAAGAGGAAAGGAAAGACAACTGGGGAACCAGTTGCAACACAAGAAGAAGAGAACCTCTCTTCTCAGGAAGAAATTCTGCCCTCTGAGGGAACTGAGCCTCTGGAGTTAGGACCTTATCAGGTTGAGCTCCTAGGCCCAGGGGGACCCTCAAGGGAGCAGTTGTGTAAGGGGCACGAAACCTGTCCCTCTCTTGAAGGCCTTAGGCAGGAAGCTGCTGAAGGTCCAATGCAAAGAAAACAGGAACAGATAGGGTCTATTGGGAAGATGGCCTACTTTACACTGAGGCAAGAGATCCCAAACCTGGTGCCACTAGGAGAGTGGTAGTGCCTCAGGAGTTTAGGGAGTTAATTCTGACCTTGGCCCATGATATTGCTCTTGCTGGGCATTTGGGACATACCAAGACGTGGGAGAGACTAGTCAACCACTTCTATTGGCCCAACATGTCCCAGAAGGCCAAGGAGTTTTGTGTCTCCTGTACCACCTGTCAAGCCAGTGGTAAGAGAGGTGGGCACCCAAAGGCCCCCTCATTCCACTTCCAGTGGTGGGGGTCCCCTTTGAAAGAGGGGGTGTGGACATAGTGGGTCCACTTGAACCTCCCACAGCCTCAGGGAACCTGTACATACTAGTAGTAGTGGATCATGCTACTAGATACCCTGAAGCAATTCCCCTTAGGTCGACTACTGCCCCTGCAGTAGCCAAGGCACTCATTGGTATTTTTACCAGAGTGGGTTTTCCTAAGGAGGTGGTGTCTGACAGAGGTACCAACTTTATGTCAGCATACCTGAAACACATGTGGAATGATTGTGGGGTGAATTACAAATTCACCACACCATACCATCCACAAACCAATGGTCTTGTTGAGAGATTCAACAAAACATTGGAAGGCATGATCATGGGGCTCCCTGAAAAACTCAAAAGGAGATGGGATGTCCTCTTGCCATGTCTGCTTTTCGCTTCCAGAGAGGTGCCTCAGAAAGGAGTGGGGTTTTCCCCCTTTGAACTTCTGTTTGGCCATCCTGTAAGGGGACCACTAGCTCTTGTGAAAGAAGGCTGGGAGAGACCTCTTCATGAGCCTAAGCAAGATATAGTGGAATATGTACTAGGCCTACGTTCCAGGATGGCAGAGTACATGGAAAAGGCAAGTAAAAACCTTGAGGCCAGCCAACAGCTCCAGAAGTTTTGGTATGACCAAAAGGCTGCAATGGTTGAATCTCAACCAGGGCAGAAAGTCTGGGTTTTGGAACCTGTGGCTCCCAGGGTACTTCTGGACAGATGGAGTGGCCCTTACCCAGTGCTAGAAAAGAAGAGTCAGGTCATCTACCTAGTGGACCTAGGCACTAGCAGGACCCCCAAGAGGGTGATCCATGTGAACCGCCTCAAGCTCTTCCATGACAGGGCTGATGTGAATCTGTTAATGGTAACAGATGAGGACCAGGAAGCTGAGAGTGAACCTCTCCCTGATCTCCTCTCCACAGACCCTAAAGATGGCTCAGTTGATTGAGTGATCTACTCAGACACCCTCTCTGGCCAACAGCAATCTGACTGTAGGAAGGTCCTACAACAGTTTGCTGAGCTCTTTTCCCTAACCCCTGGTCAGACACACCTGTGAACCCATGATGTGGACACAGGAGACAGCATGCCTGTCAAAAACAAAATATTCAGACAGTCTGACCAAGTTAAGGAAAGCATCAAGGTGGAAGTCCACAAGATGTTGGAATTTGGAGTCATTGAGCACTGACAGCCCCTGGGCTACCCAGGTGGTCCTAGTCCCCAAACCTCACACCAAAGATGGAAAGAGAGAGATGAGGTTTTGTGTGGACTACAGAGGACTTAATTCTGTCACCAAGACAGGTGCCCATCCCATTCCAAGAGCAGATGAACTCATTGACAAACTAGGTGCTGCCAAATTCTTAAGTACCTTTGACTTAACAGCAGGGTACTGGCAAATCAAAATGGACCAGGAGCAAAAGAAAAGACAGCATTCTCCACACCTGATGGGCATTATCAGTTTACTGTTATGCCTTTTAGTTTAAAGAATGCCCCTACCACCTTCCAAAGGTTAGTGAATCAAGTCCTTGCTGGCTTGGAGTCCTTTAGTGCAGCTTATCTTGACGATATTGCTGTCTTTAGCTCCAGCTGGCAGGATCACCTGGTCCACCTGAAGAAGGTTTTGAAGGCTCTGCAATCAACAGGCCTCTCTATCAAGGCATCCAAATGCCAGATGGGGCAGGGAACTGTGGTTTACTTGGGAAACCTTGTAGGTGGAGGCCAAGTTCAGCCACTCCAGCCTAAGATCCAGACTATTCTGGACTGGGCAGCTCCAAAAACCCAGACTCAAGTCAGGGCATTCCTTGGCTTGACTGGGTATTACAGGAGGTTTGTGAAGGGATATGGATCCAGTGACAGCCCTCACAGAACTTACCTCCAAGAAAATGCCAAAGAAGGTCAACTGGACTGTAGAATGCCAACAGGCCTTTGACACCCTGAAACAAGCAATGTGCACAACACCAGTTCTAAAAGCTCCAGATTACTCCAAGCAGTTCATTGTGTGGACAGATGCCTCTGAACATGGGATAGGGGCAGTTTTGTCCCAAACAAATGATGATGGCCTTGACCAGCCTGTTGCTTTCATTAGCAGGAGGTTACTCCCCAGGGAGCAGCGTTGGAGTGCCATTGAGAGGGAGGCCTTTGCTGTGGTTTGGTCCCTGAAGAAGCTGAGACCATACCTCTTTGGTACTCACTTTGTAGTTCAAACTGACCACAGACCTCTCAGATGGCTGATGCAAATGAAAGGTGAAAATCTAAAACTGTTGAGGTAGTCCATCTCCCTACAGGGAATGGACTTTATAGTTGAACACAGACCTGGGACTGCCAATACAGATGGCCTTTCCAGGTTCTTCCACTTAGAAAATGAAGACTCTCTTGGTAAAGGTTAGTCTCATCCTCTTTCATTTGGGGGGGGTGGGGGGGGGGTTGTGTAAGGAAATGCCTCTTTGGCATGGTTACCCCCTGACTTTTTGCCTTTGCTGATGCTAAGTTTTGTTTTGAAAGTGTGCGGAGGCCTGCTAACCAGGCCCCAGCACCAGTATCTTTCCCTAACCTGTACTTTTGTTTCCACAATTGGCACACCCTGGCATCCAGGTAAGTCCCATGTAACTGGTACCAAGGGCCCTGATGCCAGGGAAGGTCTCTAAGGGCTGCAACATATCTTATGCCACCTTGGAGACACCTCACTCAGCACAGACACTGCTTGGCAGCTTGTGTGTGCTACTGAGGATAAAACGACTCCCCTCAGACTGCCTATGAAGTATAGATAAGTCACCCCTCTAGCAGGCCTTACAGCCCTAAGGCAGGGTGCACTATACCATAGGTGAGGGCATGAGCACTATGCCCCTACAGTGTCTAAGCAAAACCTTAGACATAGACATTGTAAGTGCAGGGTAGCCATAAGTGTATATGGTCTGGGAGTCTGTCATGCACGAACTCCACAGCACCATAATGGCTACACTGAAAACTGTGAAGTTTGGTATCAAACTTCTCAGCACAATAAATGCACACTGATTTTATTGTAACATACACCCCAGAAGGCACCTTAGAGGTGCCCCCTGAAACCTTAACCGACTACCCGTGTAGGCTGACTGGTTTTAGTAGCCTGCCACACTCCAGACATGTTGCTGGCCACATGGGGAGAGTGCCTTTGTCACTCTGTGGCTAGTAACAAAGCCTGTACTGGGTGGAGGTGCTTCACACCTCCCCCTTCAGGAACTGTAACACCTGGCGGTGAGCCTCAAAGGCTCACCCCCTTTGTTACAGCACCCCAGCTAGTGGAGCTGCCCGCCCCCTCCGGCCACGGCCCCACTTTTGGCGGCAAGGCCGGAGGAGATAATGAGAAAAACAAGGAGTCGTCACTGGCCAGTCAGACAAGCCCCTAAGGCATCCTGAGCTGAGGTGACTGACTTTTAGAAATCCTCCATCTTGCAGATGGAGGATTCCCCCAATAGGGATAGGAATGTGCCCCCGTCCCCTCAGGGAGGAGGCACAAAGAGGGTGTAGCCACCCTCAGGGCTAGTAGCCATTGGCTACTAACCCCCAGACCTAAACACACCCCTAAATTCAGTATTTAGGGGCTTCCCAGAACCTAGGAACTCAGATTCCTGCAACCTAAGAAGAAGAGGACTGCTAAGCTGAAAAACCCTGCAGAGAAGACGGAGACACCAACTGTTTTGGCCCCAGCTCTACCGGCCTGTCTCCCTACTTCTAAAGACACTGCTCCAGCAATGCTTTCCACAGGGACCAGCGACCTCTGAATCCTCAAAGGACTGCCCTGCATCTAGAAGGACCAAGAACTCCGGAGGACAGCGGCTCTGTTCACCAAAGACTGCAACTTTGCAACAAAGAAGCAACTTTGAAACAACATGCGTTTCCCGCCAGAAGCGTGAGACTTGCTACTCTGCACCTGACGCCCCCGGCTCGACTTGTGGAGAACAACCACTTCAGGGAGGACTCTCCGGCGACTACGAGACCGTGAGTAGCCAGAGTTGACCCCCCTGAGCCCCCACAGCGACACCTGCAGAGGGAATCCCGAGGCTCCCCCTGACCGCGACTGCCTGCTTCAAAAGACCCGCCGCCTGGTAAAGACTCTGCACCCGCAGCCCCCAGGACCTGAAGGATCCGACCTCCAGTGCAGGAGCGACCCCCAGGTGGCCCTCTCCCTTGCCCAGGTGGTGGCTACCCAGAGGAGCCCCCCCCTTGCCTGCATCGCTGAAGAGACCCCTTGGTCTCCCATTGCTTTCTATTGAAAACCCGATGCTTGTTTGCACACTGCACCCGGCCGCCCCCGTGCCGCTGAGGGTGTACTTTCTGTGTGGACTTGTGTCCCCCCCGGTGCCCTGCAAAAACCCCCTGGTCTGACCTACGAAGACGCGGGTACTTACCTGCTGGCAGACTGGAACCGGGGCACCCCCTTCTCCATTGAAGCCTATGCGTTTTGGGCACCACTTTGACCTCTGCACCTGACCGGCCCTGAGCGGCTGGTGTGGTAACTTTGGGGTTGCCCTGAACCCCCAACGGTGGGCTACCTTGGACCCAAACTTGAACCCCATAGGTGGTTTACTTACCTGCAAAAACTAACAAACTTACTCCCCCCAGGAACTGTTTAAAATTGCACTGTCTAGTTTTAAAATAGCTATATGTCATTTATGTGAAAACTGTATATGCTATTTTGCTAATTCAAAGTTCCTAAAGTACCTACCTACAATACCTTTCATTTGAAGTATTACATGTAAATCTTGAACCTGTGGTTCTTAAAATAAACTAAGAAAAAATATTTTTCTATACAAAAACCTATTGGCCTGGAATTGTCTCCGAGTGTGTGTTCCCCATTTATTGCTTGTGTGTACAAAAAATGCTTAACACGACTCCTTTGATAAGCCTACTGCTCGACCACACTACCACAAAACAGAGCATTAGAATTCTCTCTTTTTGCCACTATCTTACCTCTAAGGGGAACCCTTGGACTCTGTGCATACTATTCCTTACTTTGAAATAGTGCATACAGAGCCAACTTCCTACATTGGGGGCAGTGGTGGGATACAAGACTTTGCATTTGCTGGACTACTCAGCCAATACCTGATCACACAACTAAATTAAAAAAATTGTCATTAGAAACTGATTTTTTTAATTTGAGCTATTTTTCTACATTTTTAAAAGTCCTGCTAGGGCCTTGTGTTAGTCCCTGTTAGCATTTCTTTTAGAGTTTAAAAGTTTTGTAAAAGTTTGAATTAAGTTCTAGAGATAGTTTTAGATTCTTAAAGTATTCCAACTTTTAGAACCATAATGTCCAATGCAGAAGAGAATGTGATGAACTCGACATCACCCCTTACCTCCATCTTAGGATGAGAGAATTAAGGTCTCTCTGCAAATTAAAAAATATTAAAGCTGGTTTAAACTCTATCAAATTACAGTTCCAGGAGCTTTTGGCAGAGTTTGCCAAAGACAACCCCTCAGAGGATGACCTCCTAGAGAAAGAAACTAGTGATGTGGAGGGAGTCCCACCTCCAGTCCTAGTTAGGGAGAACAGGGTCCCTCAAACCCTGACTCCAACTGTGATTGTCAGAGATACTGGTTCTCTCACAGGAGAGTCCAGCAGCTCTGGAAACATTGAGGACAGCCTCAATGAAGATGACCTCCTGCTAGCCAGGATGGCCAAAAGATTGGCTTTAGAGAGACAGCTCCTAGCCATAGAAAGGGAAAGACAAGAGATGGGTTTTGGTCCCATCCATGGTGGCAGCAACATAAATAGGGTCAGAGATTCTCCTGACATGTTGAAATTCCCAAAAGGGATTGAAACTAAATATGAAGATGGTGATAACATCACCAAATGGTTCACAGCTTTTGATAGGGCTTGTGCAACCAGAAAAGTAAACAGATCTCACTGGGGTGCTGTCCTTTGGGAAATGTTCACTGGAAAGTGTAGGGATAGACTCCTCACACTCTCTGGAAAAGATGCAGAATCCTATGACCTCATGAAGGCTACCCTGATTGAGGGCTTTGGATTCTCCACTGAGGAGTATAGAATTAGGTTCAGGGGGGCTCAAAAATCCTCGGGCCAGACCTGGGTTGATTTTGTTGACTACTCAGTGAAAACACTGGATGGTTGGATTCAAGGCAGTGGTGTAAATGATTATGATGGGCTGTACAATTTATTTTTGAAAGAGCACCTGTTAATTATTCAAATGATAAACTGCATCAGCATCTGGTAGACCTAGGACCAATTTCTCCCCAAGAATTGGGAAAGAAGGCGGATCATTGGGTCAAGACTAGGGTGACCAAGACTTCCACAGGGGGTGACCAAAAGAAAGGGGTCACAAAGCCTCCCCAGGGGAAGAGTGTTGAGACATCCAAAGGGAAAAATAGTAAAGAGTCTTCTACAGGCCCCCAAAAACCTGCACAGGAGGGTGGGCCCAGAGCCTCTTCACAATCCAATTTTGGGTAC
Source organism: Pleurodeles waltl (assembly GCF_031143425.1). Classification (NCBI taxonomy): domain Eukaryota; kingdom Metazoa; phylum Chordata; class Amphibia; order Caudata; family Salamandridae; genus Pleurodeles; species Pleurodeles waltl. Next base: position 479,441,672 of record NC_090450.1, read on the forward strand.
AAGGGTAAAAACTTTGATCCCAAAAAGGCCTGGTGTCGTAGCTGTAATCAGCCTGGACACCAAACTGGAGACAAGGCCTGTCCCAAGAAAGGTTCCACTTCAAACTCTACTCCAGCCAACACTGGAATGGCCAATCTCCAAGTGGGATCAACAGTGGGCCCAGAGCAAATCAGGGGTCACACTGAAGCTACATTAGTCTCTGAGGGTGGGGTGGATTTAGCCACACCGGCTGCCTGGCCCCCTAACATGCACTCTCAATTAAACGGGACAAGTGTAGAAGGCCTGACGGATACAGGTGCCAGTGTCACCATGGTGACAGAGAAACTGGTTTCCCCTGGTCAATACCTGGCTGGACAAACTTATCCAGTCACCAACGCTGACAATCAGACTAAAATACATCCCATAGCTATGGTAACTTTAGAATGGGGAGGGGTCAATGGCCTGAAACAGGTGGTGGTCTCCTCAAATATCCCTGTAGACTGTTTGCTTGGAAATGACCTGGAGTCCTCAGCATGGGCTGAGGTAGAACTGAAAACCCATGCAGCCATGCTGGGTATCCCTGAACTGGTGTGTGTCAAGACAAGGGCACAGTGCAAGGCTCAGGGTGAAAACGTGGTGTTGGAGCCTGGAAAAAGGACCCAACCCTCCAAGAGGAAAGGAAAGACAACTGGGGAACCAGTTGCAACACAAGAAGAAGAGAACCTCTCTTCTCAGGAAGAAATTCTGCCCTCTGAGGGAACTGAGCCTCTGGAGTTAGGACCTTATCAGGTTGAGCTCCTAGGCCCAGGGGGACCCTCAAGGGAGCAGTTGTGTAAGGGGCACGAAACCTGTCCCTCTCTTGAAGGCCTTAGGCAGGAAGCTGCTGAAGAGTCCAATGCAAAGAAAACAGGAACACATAGGGTCTATTGGGAAGATGGCCTACTTTACACTGAGGCAAGAGATCCCAAACCTGGTGCCACTAGGAGAGTGGTAGTGCCTCAGGAGTTTAGGGAGTTAATTCTGACCTTGGCCCATGATATTGCTCTTGCTGGGCATTTGGGACAGACCAAGACGTGGGAGAGGCTAGTCAACCACTTCTATTGGCCCAACATGTCCCAGAAGGCCAAGGAGTTTTGAGTCTCCTGTACCACCTGTCAAGCCAGTGGTAAGAGAGGTGGGCACCCAAAGGCCCCCTCATTCCACTTCCAGTGGTGGGGGTCCCCTTTGAAAGAGGGGGTGTGGACATAGTGGGTCCACTTGAACCTCCCACAGCCTCAGGGAACCTGTACATACTAGTAGTAGTGGATCATGCTACTAGATACCCTGAAGCAATTCCCCTTAGGTCGACTACTGCCCCTGCAGTAGCCAAGGCACTCATTGGTATTTTTACCAGAGTGGGTTTTCCTAAGGAGGTGGTGTCTGACAGAGGTACCAACTTTATGTCAGCATACCTGAAACACATGTGGAATGATTGTGGGGTGAATTACAAATTCACCACACCATACCATCCACAAACCAATGGTCTTGTTGAGAGATTCAACAAAACATTGGAAGGCATGATCATGGGGCTCCCTGAAAAACTCAAAAGGAGATGGGATGTCCTCTTGCCATGTCTGCTTTTCGCTTCCAGAGAGGTGCCTCAGAAAGGAGTGGGGTTTTCCCCCTTTGAACTTCTGTTTGGCCATCCTGTAAGGGGACCACTAGCTCTTGTGAAAGAAGGCTGGGAGAGACCTCTTCATGAGCCTAAGCAAGATATAGTGGAATATGTACTAGGCCTACGTTCCAGGATGGCAGAGTACATGGAAAAGGCAAGTAAAAACCTTGAGGCCAGCCAACAGCTCCAGAAGTTTTGGTATGACCAAAAGGCTGCAATGGTTGAATCTCAACCAGGGCAGAAAGTCTGGGTTTTGGAACCTGTGGCTCCCAGGGTACTTCTGGACAGATGGAGTGGCCCTTACCCAGTGCTAGAAAAGAAGAGTCAGGTCATCTACCTAGTGGACCTAGGCACTAGCAGGACCCCCAAGAGGGTGATCCATGTGAACCGCCTCAAGCTCTTCCATGACAGGGCTGATGTGAATCTGTTAATGGTAACAGATGAGGACCAGGAAGCTGAGAGTGAACCTCTCCCTGATCTCCTCTCCACAGACCCTAAAGATGGCTCAGTTGATTGAGTGATCTACTCAGACACCCTCTCTGGCCAACAGCAATCTGACTGTAGGAAGGTCCTACAACAGTTTGCTGAGCTCTTTTCCCTAACCCCTGGTCAGACACACCTGTGAACCCATGATGTGGACACAGGAGACAGCATGCCTGTCAAAAACAAAATATTCAGACAGTCTGACCAAGTTAAGGAAAGCATCAAGGTGGAAGTCCACAAGATGTTGGAATTTGGAGTCATTGAGCACTGACAGCCCCTGGGCTACCCAGGTGGTCCTAGTCCCCAAACCTCACACCAAAGATGGAAAGAGAGAGATGAGGTTTTGTGTGGACTACAGAGGACTTAATTCTGTCACCAAGACAGATGCCCATCCCATTCCAAGAGCAGATGAACTCATTGACAAACTAGGTTCTGCCAAATTCTTAAGTACCTTTGACTTAACAGCAGGGTACTGGCAAATAAAAATGGACCAGGAGCAAAAGAAAAGACAGCATTCTCCACACCTGATGGGCATTATCAGTTTACTGTTATGCCTTTTAGTTTAAAGAATGCCCCTACCACCTTCCAAAGGTTGGTGAATCAAGTCCTTGCTGGCTTGGAGTCCTTTAGTGCAGCTTATCTTGACGATATTGCTGTCTTTAGCTCCAGCTGGCAGGATCACCTGGTCCACCTGAAGAAGGTTTTGAAGGCTCTGCAACCAACAGGCCTCTCTATCAAGGCATCCAAATGCCAGATGGGGCAGGGAACTGTGGTTTACTTGGGAAACCTTGTAGGTGGAGGCCAAGTTCAGCCACTCCAGCCTAAGATCCAGACTATTCTGGACTGGGCAGCTCCAAAAACCCAGACTCAAGTCAGGGCATTCCTTGGCTTGACTGGGTATTACAGGAGGTTTGTGAAGGGATATGGATCCAGTGACAGCCCTCACAGAACTTACCTCCAAGAAAATGCCAAAGAAGGTCAACTGGACTGTAGAATGCCAACAGGCCTTTGACACCCTGAAACAAGCAATGTGCACAGCACCAGTTCTAAAAGCTCCAGATTACTCCAAGCAGTTCATTGTGCGGACAGATGCCTCTGAACATGGGATAGGGGCAGTTTTGTCCCAAACAAATGATGATGGCCTTGACCAGCCTGTTGCTTTCATTAGTAGGAGGTTACTCCCCAGGGAGCAGCGTTGGAGTGCCATTGAGAGGGAGGCCTTTGCTGTGGTTTGGTCCCTGAAGAAGCTGAGACCATACCTCTTTGGTACTCACTTTGTAGTTCAAACTGACCACAGACCTCTCAGATGGCTGATGCAAATGAAAGGTGAAAATCTAAAACTGTTGAGGTAGTCCATCTCCCTACAGGGAATGGACTTTATAGTTGAACACAGACCTGGGACTGCCAATGCAGATGGCCTTTCCAGGTTCTTCCACTTAGAAAATGAAGACTCTCTTGGTAAAGGTTAGTCTCATCCTCTTTCATTTGGGGGGGGGTGGGGGGGTTGTGTAAGGAAATGCCTCTTTGGCATGGTTACCCCCTGACTTTTTGCCTTTGCTGATGCTAAGTTTTGTTTTGAAAGTGTGCGGAGGCCTGCTAACCAGGCCCCAGCACCAGTATCTTTCCCTAACCTGTACTTTTGTTTCCACAATTGGCACACCCTGGCATCCAGGTAAGTCCCATGTAACTGGTACCAAGGGCCCTGATGCCAGGGAAGGTCTCTAAGGGCTGCAACATATCTTATGCCACCTTGGAGACACCTCACTCAGCACAGACACTGCTTGGCAGCTTGTGTGTGCTACTGAGGATAAAACGACTCCCCTCAGACTGCCTATGAAGTATAGATAAGTCACCCCTCTAGCAGGCCTTACAGCCCTAAGGCAGGGTGCACTATACCATAGGTGAGGGCATGAGCACTATGCCCCTACAGTGTCTAAGCAAAACCTTAGACATAGACATTGTAAGTGCAGGGTAGCCATAAGTGTATATGTTCTGGGAGTCTGTCATGCACAAACTCCACAGCACCATAATGGCTACACTGAAAACTGTGAAGTTTGGTATCAAACTTCTCAGCACAATAAATGCACACTGATTTTATTGTAACATACACCCCAGAAGGCACCTTAGAGGTGCCCCCTGAAACCTTAACCGACTACCCGTGTAGGCTGACTGGTTTTAGTAGCCTGCCACACTCCAGACATGTTGCTGGCCACATGGGGAGAGTGCCTTTGTCACTCTGTGGCTAGTAACAAAGCCTGTACTGGGTGGAGGTGCTTCACACCTCCCCCTTCAGGAACTGTAACACCTGGCGGTGAGCCTCAAAGGCTCACCCCCTTTGTTACAGCACCCCAGCTAGTGGAGCTGCCCGCCCCCTCCGGCCACGGCCCCACTTTTGGCGGCAAGGCCGGAGGAGATAATGAGAAAAACAAGGAGTCGTCACTGGCCAGTCAGACCAGCCCCTAAGGCATCCTGAGCTGAGGTGACTGACTTTTAGAAATCCTCCATCTTGCAGATGGAGGATTCCCCCAATAGGGATAGGAATGTGCCCCCGTCCCCTCAGGGAGGAGGCACAAAGAGGGTGTAGCCACCCTCAGGGCTAGTAGCCATTGGCTACTAACCCCCAGACCTAAACACACCCCTAAATTCAGTATTTAGGGGCTTCCCAGAACCTAGGAACTCAGATTCCTGCAACCTAAGAAGAAGAGGACTGCTAAGCTGAAAAACCCTGCAGAGAAGACGGAGACACCAACTGTTTTGGCCCCAGCTCTACCGGCCTGTCTCCCTACTTCTAAAGACACTGCTCCAGCAATGCTTTCCACAGGGACCAGCGACCTCTGAATCCTCAGAGGACTGCCCTGCATCTAGAAGGACCAAGAACTCCGGAGGACAGCGGCTCTGTTCACCAAAGACTGCAACTTTGCAACAAAGAAGCAACTTTGAAACAACTTGCGTTTCCCGCCAGAAGCGTGAGACTTGCTACTCTGCACCTGACGCCCCCGGCTCGACTTGTGGAGAACAACCACTTCAGGGAGGACTCTCCGGCGACTACGAGACCGTGAGTAGCCAGAGTTGACCCCCCTGAGCCCCCACAGCGACACCTGCAGAGGGAATCCCGAGGCTCCCCCTGACCGCGACTGCCTGCTTCAAAAGACCCGCCGCCTGGTAAAGACTGCACCCGCAGCCCCCAGGACCTGAAGGATCCGACCTCCAGTGCAGGAGCGACCCCCAGGTGGCCCTCTCCCTTGCCCAGGTGGTGGCTACCCAGAGGAGCCCCCCCCTTGCCTGCATCGCTGAAGAGACCCCTTGGTCTCCCATTGCTTTCTATTGAAAACCCGACGCTTGTTTGCACACTGCACCCGGCCGCCCCCGTGCCGCTGAGGGTGTACTTTCTGTGTGGACTTGTGTCCCCCCCGGTGCCCTACAAAAAACCCCTGGTCTGCCCTCCGAAGACGCGGGTACTTACCTGCTGGCAGACTGGAACCGGGGCACCCCCTTCTCCATTGAAGCCTATGCGTTTTGGGCACCACTTTGACCTCTGCACCTGACCGGCCCTGAGTGGCTGGTGTGGTAACTTTGGGGTTGCCCTGAACCCCCAACGGTGGGCTACCTTGGACCCAAACTTGAACCCCATAGGTGGTTTACTTACCTGCAAAAACTAACAAACTTACTCCCCCCAGGAACTGTTTAAAATTGCACTGTCTAGTTTTAAAATAGCTATATGTCATTTATGTGAAAACTGTATATGCTATTTTGCTAATTCAAAGTTCCTAAAGTACCTACCTACAATACCTTTCATTTGAAGTATTACATGTAAATCTTGAACCTGTGGTTCTTAAAATAAACTAAGAAAAAATATTTTTCTATACAAAAACCTATTGGCCTGGAATTGTCTCCGAGTGTGTGTTCCCCATTTATTGCTTGTGTGTACAAAAAATGCTTAACACGACTCCTTTGATAAGCCTACTGCTCGACCACACTACCACAAAACAGAGCATTAGAATTCTCTCTTTTTGCCACTATCTTACCTCTAAGGGGAACCCTTGGACTCTGTGCATACTATTCCTTACTTTGAAATAGTGCATACAGAGCCAACTTCCTACATTGGTGGCAGTGGTGGGATACAAGACTTTGCATTTGCTGGACTACTCAGCCAATACCTGATCACACGACTAAATTAAAAAAATTGTCATTAGAAACTGATTTTTTTAATTTGAGCTATTTTTCTACATTTTTAAAAGTCCTGCTAGGGCCTTGTGTTAGTCCCTGTTAGCATTTCTTTTAGAGTTTAAAAGTTTTGTAAAAGTTTGAATTAAGTTCTAGAGATAGTTTTAGATTCTTAAAGTATTCCAACTTTTAGAACCATAATGTCTAATGCAGAAGAGAATGTGATGAACTCGACATCACCCCTTACCTCCATCTTAGGATGAGAGAATTAAGGTCTCTCTGCAAATTAAAAAATATTAAAGCTGGTTTAAACTCTATCAAATTACAGTTCCAGGAGCTTTTGGCAGAGTTTGCCAAAGACAACCCCTCAGAGGATGACCTCCTAGAGAAAGAAACTAGTGATGTGGAGGGAGTCCCACCTCCAGTCCTAGTTAGGGAGAACAGGGTCCCTCAAACCCTGACTCCAACTGTGATTGTCAGAGATGCTGGTTCTCTCACAGGAGAGTCCAGCAGCTCTGGAAACATTGAGGACAGCCTCAATGAAGATGACCTCCTGCTAGCCAGGATGGCCAAAAGATTGGCTTTAGAGAGACAGCTCCTAGCCATAGAAAGGGAAAGACAAGAGATGGGTTTTGGTCCCATCCATGGTGGCAGCAACATAAATAGGGTCAGAGATTCTCCTGACATGTTGAAATTCCCAAAAGGGATTGAAACTAAATATGAAGATGGTGATAACATCACCAAATGGTTCACAGCTTTTGATAGGGCTTGTGCAACCAGAAAAGTAAACAGATCTCACTGGGGTGCTGTCCTTTGGGAAATGTTCACTGGAAAGTGTAGGGATAGACTCCTCACACTCTCTGGAAAAGATGCAGAATCCTATGACCTCATGAAGGCTACCCTGATTGAGGGCTTTGGATTCTCCACTGAGGAGTATAGAATTAGGTTCAGGGGGGCTCAAAAATCCTCGAGCCAGACCTGGGTTGATTTTGTTGACTACTCAGTGAAAACACTGGATGGTTGGATTCAAGGCAGTGGTGTAAATGATTATGATGGGCTGTACAATTTATTTTTTAAAGAGCACCTGTTAATTATTCAAATGATAAACTGCATCAGCATCTGGTAGACCTAGGACCAATTTCTCCCCAAGAATTGGGAAAGAAGGCGGATCATTGGGTCAAGACTAGGGTGACCAAGACTTCCACAGGGGGTGACCAAAAGAAAGGGGTCACAAAGCCTCCCCAGGGGAAGAGTGTTGAGACATCCAAAGGGAAAAATAGTAAAGAGTCTTCTACAGGCCCCCAAAAACCTGCACAGGAGGGTGGGCCCAGAGCCTCTTCACAATCCAATTTTGGGTACAAGGGTAAAAACTTTGATCCCAAAAAGGCCTGGTGTCGTAGCTGTAATCAGCCTGGACACCAAACTGGAGACAAGGCCTGTCCCAAGAAAGGTTCCACTTCAAACTCTACTCCAGCCAACACTGGAATGGCCAATCTCCAAGTGGGATCAACAGTGGGCCCAGAGCAAATCAGGGGTCACACTGAAGCTACATTAGTCTCTGAGGGTGGGGTGGATTTAGCCACACCGGCTGCCTGGCCCCCTAACATGCACTCTCAATTAAACGGGACAAGTGTAGAAGGCCTGACGGATACAGGTGCCAGTGTCACCATGGTGACAGAGAAACTGGTTTCCCCTGGTCAATACCTGGCTGGACAAACTTATCCAGTCACCAACGCTGACAATCAGACTAAAATACATCCCATAGCTATGGTAACTTTAGAATGGGGAGGGGTCAATGGCCTGAAACAGGTGGTGGTCTCCTCAAATATCCCTGTAGACTGTTTGCTTGGAAATGACCTGGAGTCCTCAGCATGGGCTGAGGTAGAACTGAAAACCCATGCAGCCATGCTGGGTATCCCTGAACTGGTGTGTGTCAAGACAAGGGCACAGTGCAAGGCTCAGGGTGAAAACGTGGTGTTGGAGCCTGAAAAAAGGACCCAACCCTCCAAGAGGAAAGGAAAGACAACTGGGGAACCAGTTGCAACACAAGAAGAAGAGAACCTCTCTTCTCAGGAAGAAATTCTGCCCTCTGAGGGAACTGAGCCTCTGGAGTTAGGACCTTATCAGGTTGAGCTCCTAGGCCCAGGGGGACCCTCAAGGGAGCAGTTGTGTAAGGGGCACGAAACCTGTCCCTCTCTTGAAGGCCTTAGGCAGGAAGCTGCTGAAGAGTCCAATGCAAAGAAAACAGGAACACATAGGGTCTATTGGGAAGATGGCCTACTTTACACTGAGGCAAGAGATCCCAAACCTGGTGCCACTAGGAGAGTGGTAGTGCCTCAGGAGTTTAGGGAGTTAATTCTGACCTTGGCCCATGATATTGCTCTTGCTGGGCATTTGGGACAGACCAAGACGTGGGAGAGACTAGTCAACCACTTCTATTGGCCCAACATGTCCCAGAAGGCCAAGGAGTTTTGTGTCTCCTGTACCACCTGTCAAGCCAGTGGTAAGAGAGGTGGGCACCCAAAGGCCCCCTCATTCCACTTCCAGTGGTGGGGGTCCCCTTTGAAAGAGGGGGTGTGGACATAGTGGGTCCACTTGAACCTCCCACAGCCTCAGGGAACCTGTACATACTAGTAGTAGTGGATCATGCTACTAGATACCCTGAAGCAATTCCCCTTAGGTCGACTACTGCCCCTGCAGTAGCCAAGGCACTCATTGGTATTTTTACCAGAGTGGGTTTTCCTAAGGAGGTGGTGTCTGACAGAGGTACCAACTTTATGTCAGCATACCTGAAACACATGTGGAATGATTGTGGGGTGAATTACAAATTCACCACACCATACCATCCACAAACCAATGGTCTTGTTGAGAGATTCAACAAAACATTGGAAGGCATGATCATGGGGCTCCCTGAAAAACTCAAAAGGAGATGGGATGTCCTCTTGCCATGTCTGCTTTTCGCTTCCAGAGAGGTGCCTCAGAAAGGAGTGGGGTTTTCCCCCTTTGAACTTCTGTTTGGCCATCCTGTAAGGGGACCACTAGCTCTTGTGAAAGAAGGCTGGGAGAGACCTCTTCATGAGCCTAAGCAAGATATAGTGGAATATGTACTAGGCCTACGTTCCAGGATGGCAGAGTACATGGAAAAGGCAAGTAAAAACCTTGAGGCCAGCCAACAGCTCCAGAAGTTTTGGTATGACCAAAAGGCTGCAATGGTTGAATCTCAACCAGGGCAGAAAGTCTGGGTTTTGGAACCTGTGGCTCCCAGGGTACTTCTGGACAGATGGAGTGGCCCTTACCCAGTGCTAGAAAAGAAGAGTCAGGTCATCTACCTAGTGGACCTAGGCACTAGCAGGACCCCCAAGAGGGTGATCCATGTGAACCGCCTCAAGCTCTTCCATGACAGGGCTGATGTGAATCTGTTAATGGTAACAGATGAGGACCAGGAAGCTGAGAGTGAACCTCTCCCTGATCTCCTCTCCACAGACCCTAAAGATGGCTCAGTTGATTGAGTGATCTACTCAGACACCCTCTCTGGCCAACAGCAATCTGACTGTAGGAAGGTCCTACAACAGTTTGCTGAGCTCTTTTCCCTAACCCCTGGTCAGACACACCTGTGAACCCATGATGTGGACACAGGAGACAGCATGCCTGTCAAAAACAAAATATTCAGACAGTCTGACCAAGTTAAGGAAAGCATCAAGGTGGAAGTCCACAAGATGTTGGAATTTGGAGTCATTGAGCACTGACAGCCCCTGGGCTACCCAGGTGGTCCTAGTCCCCAAACCTCACACCAAAGATGGAAAGAGAGAGATAAGGGTTTTGTGTGGACTACAGAGGACTTAATTCTGTCACCAAGACAGATGCCCATCCCATTCCAAGAGCAGATGAACTCATTGACAAACTAGGTGCTGCCAAATTCTTAAGTACCTTTGACTTAACAGCAGGGTACTGGCAAATCAAAATGGACCAGGAGCAAAAGAAAAGACAGCATTCTCCACACCTGATGGGCATTATCAGTTTACTGTTATGCCTTTTAGTTTAAAGAATGCCCCTACCACCTTCCAAAGGTTAGTGAATCAAGTCCTTGCTGGCTTGGAGTCCTTTAGTGCAGCTTACCTTGATGATATTGCTGTCTTTAGCTCCAGCTGGCAGGATCACCTGGTCCACCTGAAGAAGGTTTTGAAGGCTCTGCAATCAACAGGCCTCTCTATCAAGGCATCCAAATGCCAGATGGGGCAGGGAACTGTGGTTTACTTGGGAAACCTTGTAGGTGGAGGCCAAGTTCAGCCACTCCAGCCTAAGATCCAGACTATTCTGGACTGGGCAGCTCCAAAAACCCAGACTCAAGTCAGGGCATTCCTTGGCTTGACTGGGTATTACAGGAGGTTTGTGAAGGGATATGGATCCAGTGACAGCCCTCACAGAACTTACCTCCAAGAAAATGCCAAAGAAGGTCAACTGGACTGTAGAATGCCAACAGGCCTTTGACACCCTGAAACAAGCAATGTGCACAACACCAGTTCTAAAAGCTCCAGATTACTCCAAGCAGTTCATTGTGCGGACAGATGCCTCTGAACATGGGATAGGGGCAGTTTTGTCCCAAACAAATGATGATGGCCTTGACCAGCCTGTTGCTTTCATTAGCAGGAGGTTACTCCCCAGGGAGCAGCGTTGGAGTGCCATTGAGAGGGAGGCCTTTGCTGTGGTTTGGTCCCTGAAGAAGCTGAGACCATACCTCTTTGGTACTCACTTTGTAGTTCAAACTGACCACAGACCTCTCAGATGGCTGATGCAAATGAAAGGTGAAAATCTAAAACTGTTGAGGTAGTCCATCTCCCTACAGGGAATGGACTTTATAGTTGAACACAGACCTGGGACTGCCAATACAGATGGCCTTTCCAGGTTCTTCCACTTAGAAAATGAAGACTCTCTTGGTAAAGGTTAGTCTCATCCTCTTTCATTTGGGGTGGGGGTGGGGGGGGTTGTGTAAGGAAATGCCTCTTTGGCATGGTTACCCCCTGACTTTTTGCCTTTGCTGATGCTAAGTTTTGTTTTGAAAGTGTGCGGAGGCCTGCTAACCAGGCCCCAGCACCAGTATCTTTCCCTAACCTGTACTTTTGTTTCCACAATTGGCACACCCTGGCATCCAGGTAAGTCCCATGTAACTGGTACCAAGGGCCCTGATGCCAGGGAAGGTCTCTAAGGGCTGCAACATATCTTATGCCACCTTGGAGACACCTCACTCAGCACAGACACTGCTTGGCAGCTTGTGTGTGCTACTGAGGATAAAACGACTCCCCTCAGACTGCCTATGAAGTATAGATAAGTCACCCCTCTAGCAGGCCTTACAGCCCTAAGGCAGGGTGCACTATACCATATGTGAGGGCATGAGCACTATGCCCCTACAGTGTCTAAGCAAAACCTTAGACATAGACATTGTAAGTGCAGGGTAGCCATAAGTGTATATGGTCTGGGAGTCTGTCATGCACAAACTCCACAGCACCATAATGGCTACACTGAAAACTGTGAAGTTTGGTATCAAACTTCTCAGCACAATAAATGCACACTGATTTTATTGTAACATACACCCCAGAAGGCACCTTAGAGGTGCCCCCTGAAACCTTAACCGACTACCCGTGTAGGCTGACTGGTTTTAGTAGCCTGCCACACTCCAGACATGTTGCTGGCCACATGGGGAGAGTGCCTTTGTCACTCTGTGGCTAGTAACAAAGCCTGTACTGGGTGGAGGTGCTTCACACCTCCCCCTTCAGGAACTGTAACACCTGGCGGTGAGCCTCAAAGGCTCACCCCCTTTGTTACAGCACCCCAGCTAGTGGAGCTGCCCGCCCCCTCCGGCCACGGCCCCACTTTTGGCGGCAAGGCCGGAGGAGATAATGAGAAAAACAAGGAGTCGTCACTGGCCAGTCAGACCAGCCCCTAAGGCATCCTGAGCTGAGGTGACTGACTTTTAGAAATCCTCCATCTTGCAGATGGAGGATTCCCCCAATAGGGATAGGAATGTGCCCCCGTCCCCTCAGGGAGGAGGCACAAAGAGGGTGTAGCCACCCTCAGGGCTAGTAGCCATTGGCTACTAACCCCCAGACCTAAACACACCCCTAAATTCAGTATTTAGGGGCTTCCCAGAACCTAGGAACTCAGATTCCTGCAAACTAAGAAGAAGAGGACTGCTAAGCTGAAAAACCCTGCAGAGAAGACGGAGACACCAACTGTTTTGGCCCCAGCTCTACCGGCCTGTCTCCCTACTTCTAAAGACACTGCTCCAGCAATGCTTTCCACAGGGACCAGCGACCTCTGAATCCTCAGAGGACTGCCCTGCATCTAGAAGGACCAAGAACTCCGGAGGACAGCGGCTCTGTTCACCAAAGACTGCAACTTTGCAACAAAGAAGCAACTTTGAAACAACTTGCGTTTCCCGCCAGAAGCGTGAGACTTGCTACTCTGCACCTGACGCCCCCGGCTCGACTTGTGGAGAACAACCACTTCAGGGAGGACTCTCCGGCGACTACGAGACCGTGAGTAGCCAGAGTTGACCCCCCTGAGCCCCCACAGCGACACCTGCAGAGGGAATCCCGAGGCTCCCCCTGACCGCGACTGCCTGCTTCAAAAGACACGCCGCCTGGTAAAGACTCTGCACCCGCAGCCCCCAGGACCTGAAGGATCCGACCTCCAGTGCAGGAGCGACCCCCAGGTGGCCCTCTCCCTTGCCCAGGTGGTGGCTACCCAGAGGAGCCCCCCCCTTGCCTGCATCGCTGAAGAGACCCCTTGGTCTCCCATTGCTTTCTATTGAAAACCCGACGCTTGTTTGCACACTGCACCCGGCCGCCCCCGTGCCGCTGAGGGTGTACTTTCTGTGTGGACTTGTGTCCCCCCCGGTGCCCTACAAAAACCCCCTGGTCTGCCCTCCGAAGACGCGGGTACTTACCTGCTGGCAGACTGGAACCGGGGCACCCCCTTCTCCATTGAAGCCTATGCGTTTTGGGCACCACTTTGACCTCTGCACCTGACCGGCCCTGAGCGGCTGGTGTGGTAACTTTGGGGTTGCCCTGAACCCCCAACGGTGGGCTACCTTGGACCCAAACTTGAACCCCATAGGTGGTTTACTTACCTGCAAAAACTAACAAACTTACTCCCCCCAGGAACTGTTTAAAATTGCACTGTCTAGTTTTAAAATAGCTATATGTCATTTATGTGAAAACTGTATATGCTATTTTGCTAATTCAAAGTTCCTAAAGTACCTACCTACAATACCTTTAATTTGAAGTATTACATGTAAATCTTGAACCTGTGGTTCTTAAAATAAACTAAGAAAAAATATTTTTCTATACAAAAACCTATTGGCCTGGAATTGTCTCCGAGTGTGTGTTCCCCATTTATTGCTTGTGTGTACAAAAAATGCTTAACACGACTCCTTTGATAAGCCTACTGCTCGACCACACTACCACAAAACAGAGCATTAGAATTCTCTCTTTTTGCCACTATCTTACCTCTAAGGGGAACCCTTGGACTCTGTGCATACTATTCCTTACTTTGAAATAGTGCATACAGAGCCAACTTCCTACATTGGTGGCAGTGGTGGGATACAAGACTTTGCATTTGCTGGACTACTCAGCCAATACCTGATCACACGACTAAATTAAAAAAATTGTCATTAGAGACAGATTTTTTTAATTTGAGCTATTTTTCTACATTTTTAAAAGTCCTGCTAGGGCCTTGTGTTAGTCCCTGTTAGCATTTCTTTTAGAGTTTAAAAGTTTTGTAAAAGTTTGAATTAAGTTCTAGAGATAGTTTTAGATTCTTAAAGTATTCCAACTTTTAGAACCATAATGTCTAATGCAGAAGAGAATGTGATGAACTCGACATCACTCCTTACCTCCATCTTAGGGTGAGAGAATTAAGGTCTCTCTGCAAATTAAAAAATATTAAAGCTGGTTTAAACCCTATCAAATTACAGTTCCAGGAGCTTTTGGCAGAGTTTGCCAAAGACAACCCCTCAGAGGATGACCTCCTAGAGAAAGAAACTAGTGATGTGGAGGGAGTCCCACCTCCAGTCCTAGTTAGGGAGAACAGGGTCCCTCAAACCCTGACTCCAACTGTGATTGTCAGAGATGCTGGTTCTCTCACAGGAGAGTCCAGCAGCTCTGGAAACATTGAGGACAGCCTCAATGAAGATGACCTCCTGCTAGCCAGGATGGCCAAAAGATTGGCTTTAGAGAGACAGCTCCTAGCCATAGAAAGGGAAAGACAAGAGATGGGTTTTGGTCCCATCCATGGTGGCAGCAACATAACTAGGGTCAGAGATTCTCCTGACATGTTGAAAATCGCAAAAGGGATTGAAACTAAATATGAAGATGGTGATAACATCACCAAATGGTTCATAGCTTTTGATAGGGCTTGTGCAACCAGAAAAGTAAACAGATCTCACTGGGGTGCTGTCCTTTGGGAAATGTTCACTGGAAAGTGTAGGGATAGACTCCTCACACTCTCTGGAAAAGATGCAGAATCCTATGACCTCATGAAGGCTACCCTGATTGAGGGCTTTGGATTCTCCACTGAGGAGTATAGAATTAGGTTCAGGGGGGCTCAAAAATCCTCGAGCCAGACCTGGGTTGATTTTGTTGACTACTCAGTGAAAACACTGAATGGTTGGATTCAAGGCAGTGGTGTAAATGATTATGATGGGCTGTACAATTTATTTTTGAAAGAGCACCTGTTAATTATTCAAATGATAAACTGCATCAGCATCTGGTAGACCTAGGACCAATTTCTCCCCAAGAATTGGGAAAGAAGGCGGATCATTGGGTCAAGACTAGGGTGACCAAGACTTCCACAGGGGGTGACCAAAAGAAAGGGGTCACAAAGCCTCCCCAGGGGAAGAGTGTTGAGACATCCAAAGGGAAAAATAGTAAAGAGTCTTCTACAGGCCCCCAAAAACCTGCACAGGAGGGTGGGCCCAGAGCCTCTTCACAATCCAATTTTGGGTACAAGGGTAAAAACTTTGATCCCAAAAAGGCCTGGTGTCGTAGCTGTAATCAGCCTGGACACCAAACTGGAGACAAGGCCTGTCCCAAGAAAGGTTCCACTTCAAACTCTACTCCAGCCAACACTGGAATGGCCAATCTCCAAGTGGGATCAACAGTGGGCCCAGAGCAAATCAGGGGTCACACTGAAGCTACATTAGTCTCTGAGGGTGGGGTGGATTTAGCCACACCGGCTGCCTGGCCCCCTAACATGCACTCTCAATTAAACGGGACAAGTGTAGAAGGCCTGACGGATACAGGTGCCAGTGTCACCATGGTGACAGAGAAACTGGTTTCCCCTGGTCAATACCTGGCTGGACAAACTTATCCAGTCACCAACGCTGACAATCAGACTAAAATACATCCCATAGCTATGGTAACTTTAGAATGGGGAGGGGTCAATGGCCTGAAACAGGTGGTGGTCTCCTCAAATATCCCTGTAGACTGTTTGCTTGGAAATGACCTGGAGTCCTCAGCATGGGCTGAGGTAGAACTGAAAACCCATGCAGCCATGCTGGGTATCCCTGAACTGGTGTGTGTCAAGACAAGGGCACAGTGCAAGGCTCAGGGTGAAAACGTGGTGTTGGAGCCTGGAAAAAGGACCCAACCCTCCAAGAGGAAAGGAAAGACAACTGGGGAACCAGTTGCAACACAAGAAGAAGAGAACCTCTCTTCTCAGGAAGAAATTCTGCCCTCTGAGGGAACTGAGCCTCTGGAGTTAGGACCTTATCAGGTTGAGCTCCTAGGCCCAGGGGGACCCTCAAGGGAGCAGTTGTGTAAGGGGCACGAAACCTGTCCCTCTCTTGAAGGCCTTAGGCAGGAAGCTGCTGAAGGTCCAATGCAAAGAAAACAGGAACAGATAGGGTCTATTGGGAAGATGGCCTACTTTACACTGAGGCAAGAGATCCCAAACCTGGTGCCACTAGGAGAGTGGTAGTGCCTCAGGAGTTTAGGGAGTTAATTCTGACCTTGGCCCATGATATTGCTCTTGCTGGGCATTTGGGACAGACCAAGACGTGGGAGAGACTAGTCAACCACTTCTATTGGCCCAACATGTCCCAGAAGGCCAAGGAGTTTTGTGTCTCCTGTACCACCTGTCAAGCCAGTGGTAAGAGAGGTGGGCACCCAAAGGCCCCCTCATTCCACTTCCAGTGGTGGGGGTCCCCTTTGAAAGAGGGGGTGTGGACATAGTGGGTCCACTTGAACCTCCCACAGCCTCAGGGAACCTGTACATACTAGTAGTAGTGGATCATGCTACTAGATACCCTGAAGCAATTCCCCTTAGGTCGACTACTGCCCCTGCAGTAGCCAAGGCACTCATTGGTATTTTTACCAGAGTGGGTTTTCCTAAGGAGGTGGTGTCTGACAGAGGTACCAACTTTATGTCAGCATACCTGAAACACATGTGGAATGATTGTGGGGTGAATTACAAATTCACCACACCATACCATCCACAAACCAATGGTCTTGTTGAGAGATTCAACAAAACATTGGAAGGCATGATCATGGGGCTCCCTGAAAAACTCAAAAGGAGATGGGATGTCCTCTTGCCATGTCTGCTTTTCGCTTCCAGAGAGGTGCCTCAGAAAGGAGTGGGGTTTTCCCCCTTTGAACTTCTGTTTGGCCATCCTGTAAGGGGACCACTAGCTCTTGTGAAAGAAGGCTGGGAGAGACCTCTTCATGAGCCTAAGCAAGATATAGTGGAATATGTACTAGGCCTACGTTCCAGGATGGCAGAGTACATGGAAAAGGCAAGTAAAAACCTTGAGGCCAGCCAACAGCTCCAGAAGTTTTGGTATGACCAAAAGGCTGCAATGGTTGAATCTCAACCAGGGCAGAAAGTCTGGGTTTTGGAACCTGTGGCTCCCAGGGTACTTCTGGACAGATGGAGTGGCCCTTACCCAGTGCTAGAAAAGAAGAGTCAGGTCATCTACCTAGTGGACCTAGGCACTAGCAGGACCCCCAAGAGGGTGATCCATGTGAACCGCCTCAAGCTCTTCCATGACAGGGCTGATGTGAATCTGTTAATGGTAACAGATGAGGACCAGGAAGCTGAGAGTGAACCTCTCCCTGATCTCCTCTCCACAGACCCTAAAGATGGCTCAGTTGATTGAGTGATCTACTCAGACACCCTCTCTGGCCAACAGCAATCTGACTGTAGGAAGGTCCTACAACAGTTTGCTGAGCTCTTTTCCCTAACCCCTGGTCAGACACACCTGTGAACCCATGATGTGGACACAGGAGACAGCATGCCTGTCAAAAACAAAATATTCAGACAGTCTGACCAAGTTAAGGAAAGCATCAAGGTGGAAGTCCACAAGATGTTGGAATTTGGAGTCATTGAGCACTGACAGCCCCTGGGCTACCCAGGTGGTCCTAGTCCCCAAACCTCACACCAAAGATGGAAAGAGAGAGATGAGGTTTTGTGTGGACTACAGAGGACTTAATTCTGTCACCAAGACAGGTGCCCATCCCATTCCAAGAGCAGATGAACTCATTGACAAACTAGGTGCTGCCAAATTCTTAAGTACCTTTGACTTAACAGCAGGGTACTGGCAAATCAAAATGGACCAGGAGCAAAAGAAAAGACAGCATTCTCCACACCTGATGGGCATTATCAGTTTACTGTTATGCCTTTTAGTTTAAAGAATGCCCCTACCACCTTCCAAAGGTTAGTGAATCAAGTCCTTGCTGGCTTGGAGTCCTTTAGTGCAGCTTATCTTGACGATATTGCTGTCTTTAGCTCCAGCTGGCAGGATCACCTGGTCCACCTGAAGAAGGTTTTGAAGGCTCTGCAATCAACAGGCCTCTCTATCAAGGCATCCAAATGCCAGATGGGGCAGGGAACTGTGGTTTACTTGGGAAACCTTGTAGGTGGAGGCCAAGTTCAGCCACTCCAGCCTAAGATCCAGACTATTCTGGACTGGGCAGCTCCAAAAACCCAGACTCAAGTCAGGGCATTCCTTGGCTTGACTGGGTATTACAGGAGGTTTGTGAAGGGATATGGATCCAGTGACAGCCCTCACAGAACTTACCTCCAAGAAAATGCCAAAGAAGGTCAACTGGACTGTAGAATGCCAACAGGCCTTTGACACCCTGAAACAAGCAATGTGCACAACACCAGTTCTAAAAGCTCCAGATTACTCCAAGCAGTTCATTGTGTGGACAGATGCCTCTGAACATGGGATAGGGGCAGTTTTGTCCCAAACAAATGATGATGGCCTTGACCAGCCTGTTGCTTTCATTAGCAGGAGGTTACTCCCCAGGGAGCAGCGTTGGAGTGCCATTGAGAGGGAGGCCTTTGCTGTGGTTTGGTCCCTGAAGAAGCTGAGACCATACCTCTTTGGTACTCACTTTGTAGTTCAAACTGACCACAGACCTCTCAGATGGCTGATGCAAATGAAAGGTGAAAATCTAAAACTGTTGAGGTAGTCCATCTCCCTACAGGGAATGGACTTTATAGTTGAACACAGACCTGGGACTGCCAATACAGATGGCCTTTCTAGGTTCTTCCACTTAGAAAATGAAGACTCTCTTGGTAAAGGTTAGTCTCATCCTCTTTCATTTGGGGGGGGTGGGGGGGGGTTGTGTAAGGAAATGCCTCTTTGGCATGGTTACCCCCTGACTTTTTGCCTTTGCTGATGCTAAGTTTTGTTTTGAAAGTGTGCGGAGGCCTGCTAACCAGGCCCCAGCACCAGTATCTTTCCCTAACCTGTACTTTTGTTTCCACAATTGGCACACCCTGGCATCCAGGTAAGTCCCATGTAACTGGTACCAAGGGCCCTGATGCCAGGGAAGGTCTCTAAGGGCTGCAACATATCTTATGCCACCTTGGAGACACCTCACTCAGCACAGACACTGCTTGGCAGCTTGTGTGTGCTACTGAGGATAAAACGACTCCCCTCAGACTGCCTATGAAGTATAGATAAGTCACCCCTCTAGCAGGCCTTACAGCCCTAAGGCAGGGTGCACTATACCATAGGTGAGGGCATGAGCACTATGCCCCTACAGTGTCTAAGCAAAACCTTAGACATAGACATTGTACGTGCAGGGTAGCCATAAGTGTATATGGTCTGGGAGTCTGTCATGCACAAACTCCACAGCACCATAATGGCTACACTGAAAACTGTGAAGTTTGGTATCAAACTTCTCAGCACAATAAATGCACACTGATTTTATTGTAACATACACCCCAGAAGGCACCTTAGAGGTGCCCCCTGAAACCTTAACCGACTACCCGTGTAGGCTGACTGGTTTTAGTAGCCTGCCACACTCCAGACATGTTGCTGGCCACATGGGGAGAGTGCCTTTGTCACTCTGTGGCTAGTAACAAAGCCTGTACTGGGTGGAGGTGCTTCACACCTCCCCCTTCAGGAACTGTAACACCTGGCGGTGAGCCTCAAAGGCTCACCCCCTTTGTTACAGCACCCCAGCTAGTGGAGCTGCCCGCCCCCTCCGGCCACGGCCCCACTTTTGGCGGCAAGGCCGGAGGAGATAATGAGAAAAACAAGGAGTCGTCACTGGCCAGTCAGACAAGCCCCTAAGGCATCCTGAGCTGAGGTGACTGACTTTTAGAAATCCTCCATCTTGCAGATGGAGGATTCCCCCAATAGGGATAGGAATGTGCCCCCGTCCCCTCAGGGAGGAGGCACAAAGAGGGTGTAGCCACCCTCAGGGCTAGTAGCCATTGGCTACTAACCCCCAGACCTAAACACACCCCTAAATTCAGTATTTAGGGGCTTCCCAGAACCTAGGAACTCAGATTCCTGCAACCTAAGAAGAAGAGGACTGCTAAGCTGAAAAACCCTGCAGAGAAGACGGAGACACCAACTGTTTTGGCCCCAGCTCTACCGGCCTGTCTCCCTACTTCTAAAGACACTGCTCCAGCAATGCTTTCCACAGGGACCAGCGACCTCTGAATCCTCAGAGGACTGCCCTGCATCTAGAAGGACCAAGAACTCCGGAGGACAGCGGCTCTGTTCACCAAAGACTGCAACTTTGCAACAAAGAAGCAACTTTGAAACAACATGCGTTTCCCGCCAGAAGCGTGAGACTTGCTACTCTGCACCTGACGCCCCCGGCTCGACTTGTGGAGAACAACCACTTCAGGGAGGACTCTCCGGCGACTACGAGACCGTGAGTAGCCAGAGTTGACCCCCCTGAGCCCCCACAGCGACACCTGCAGAGGGAATCCCGAGGCTCCCCCTGACCGCGACTGCCTGCTTCAAAAGACCCGCCGCCTGGTAAAGACTCTGCACCCGCAGCCCCCAGGACCTGAAGGATCCGACCTCCAGTGCAGGAGCGACCCCCAGGTGGCCCTCTCCCTTGCCCAGGTGGTGGCTACCCAGAGGAGCCCCCCCCTTGCCTGCATCGCTGAAGAGACCCCTTGGTCTCCCATTGCTTTCTATTGAAAACCCGATGCTTGTTTGCACACTGCACCCGGCCGCCCCCGTGCCGCTGAGGGTGTACTTTCTGTGTGGACTTGTGTCCCCCCCGGTGCCCTGCAAAAACCCCCTGGTCTGCCCTCCGAAGACGCGGGTACTTACCTGCTGGCAGACTGGAACCGGGGCACCCCCTTCTCCATTGAAGCCTATGCGTTTTGGGCACCACTTTGACCTCTGCACCTGACCGGCCCTGAGCGGCTGGTGTGGTAACTTTGGGGTTGCCCTGAACCCCCAACGGTGGGCTACCTTGGACCCAAACTTGAACCCCATAGGTGGTTTACTTACCTGCAAAAACTAACAAACTTACTCCCCCCAGGAACTGTTTAAAATTGCACTGTCTAGTTTTAAAATAGCTATATGTCATTTATGTGAAAACTGTATATGCTATTTTGCTAATTCAAAGTTCCTAAAGTACCTACCTACAATACCTTTCATTTGAAGTATTACATGTAAATCTTGAACCTGTGGTTCTTAAAATAAACTAAGAAAAAATATTTTTCTATACAAAAACCTATTGGCCTGGAATTGTCTCCGAGTGTGTGTTCCCCATTTATTGCTTGTGTGTACAAAAAATGCTTAACACGACTCCTTTGATAAGCCTACTGCTCGACCACACTACCACAAAACAGAGCATTAGAATTCTCTCTTTTTGCCACTATCTTACCTCTAAGGGGAACCCTTGGACTCTGTGCATACTATTCCTTACTTTGAAATAGTGCATACAGAGCCAACTTCCTACATTGGGGGCAGTGGTGGGATACAAGACTTTGCATTTGCTGGACTACTCAGCCAATACCTGATCACACAACTAAATTAAAAAAATTGTCATTAGAAACTGATTTTTTTAATTTGAGCTATTTTTCTACATTTTTAAAAGTCCTGCTAGGGCCTTGTGTTAGTCCCTGTTAGCATTTCTTTTAGAGTTTAAAAGTTTTGTAAAAGTTTGAATTAAGTTCTAGAGATAGTTTTAGATTCTTAAAGTATTCCAACTTTTAGAACCATAATGTCCAATGCAGAAGAGAATGTGATGAACTCGACATCACCCCTTACCTCCATCTTAGGATGAGAGAATTAAGGTCTCTCTGCAAATTAAAAAATATTAAAGCTGGTTTAAACTCTATCAAATTACAGTTCCAGGAGCTTTTGGCAGAGTTTGCCAAAGACAACCCCTCAGAGGATGACCTCCTAGAGAAAGAAACTAGTGATGTGGAGGGAGTCCCACCTCCAGTCCTAGTTAGGGAGAACAGGGTTCCTCAAACCCTGACTCCAACTGTGATTGTCAGAGATACTGGTTCTCTCACAGGAGAGTCCAGCAGCTCTGGAAACATTGAGGACAGCCTCAATGAAGATGACCTCCTGCTAGCCAGGATGGCCAAAAGATTGGCTTTAGAGAGACAGCTCCTAGCCATAGAAAGGGAAAGACGAGAGATGGGTTTTGGTCCCATCCATGGTGGCAGCAACATAAATAGGGTCAGAGATTCTCCTGACATGTTGAAATTCCCAAAAGGGATTGAAACTAAATATGAAGATGGTGATAACATCACCAAATGGTTCACAGCTTTTGATAGGGCTTGTGCAACCAGAAAAGTAAACAGATCTCACTGGGGTGCTGTCCTTTGGGAAATGTTCACTGGAAAGTGTAGGGATAGACTCCTCACACTCTCTGGAAAAGATGCAGAATCCTATGACCTCATGAAGGCTACCCTGATTGAGGGCTTTGGATTCTCCACTGAGGAGTATAGAATTAGGTTCAGGGGGGCTCAAAAATCCTCGGGCCAGACCTGGGTTGATTTTGTTGACTACTCAGTGAAAACACTGGATGGTTGGATTCAAGGCAGTGGTGTAAATGATTATGATGGGCTGTACAATTTATTTTTGAAAGAGCACCTGTTAATTATTCAAATGATAAACTGCATCAGCATCTGGTAGACCTAGGACCAATTTCTCCCCAAGAATTGGGAAAGAAGGCGGATCATTGGGTCAAGACTAGGGTGACCAATACTTCCACAGGGGGTGACCAAAAGAAAGGGGTCACAAAGCCTCCCCAGGGGAAGAGTGTTGAGACATCCAAAGGGAAAAATAGTAAAGAGTCTTCTACAGGCCCCCAAAAACCTGCACAGGAGGGTGGGCCCAGAGCCTCTTCACAATCCAATTTTGGGTACAAGGGTAAAAACTTTGATCCCAAAAAGGCCTGGTGTCGTAGCTGTAATCAGCCTGGACACCAAACTGGAGACAAGGCCTGTCCCAAGAAAGGTTCCACTTCAAACTCTACTCCAGCCAACACTGGAATGGCCAATCTCCAAGTGGGATCAACAGTGGGCCCAGAGCAAATCAGGGGTCACACTGAAGCTACATTAGTCTCTGAGGGTGGGGTGGATTTAGCCACACCGGCTGCCTGGCCCCCTAACATGCACTCTCAATTAAACGGGACAAGTGTAGAAGGCCTGACGGATACAGGTGCCAGTGTCACCATGGTGACAGAGAAACTGGTTTCCCCTGGTCAATACCTGGCTGGACAAACTTATCCAGTCACCAACGCTGACAATCAGACTAAAATACATCCCATAGCTATGGTAACTTTAGAATGGGGAGGGGTCAATGGCCTGAAACAGGTGGTGGTCTCCTCAAATATCCCTGTAGACTGTTTGCTTGGAAATGACCTGGAGTCCTCAGCATGGGCTGAGGTAGAACTGAAAACCCATGCAGCCATGCTGGGTATCCCTGAACTGGTGTGTGTCAAGACAAGGGCACAGTGCAAGGCTCAGGGTGAAAACGTGGTGTTGGAGCCTGGAAAAAGGACCCAACCCTCCAAGAGGAAAGGAAAGACAACTGGGGAACCAGTTGCAACACAAGAAGAAGAGAACCTCTCTTCTCAGGAAGAAATTCTGCCCTCTGAGGGAACTGAGCCTCTGGAGTTAGGACCTTATCAGGTTGAGCTCCTAGGCCCAGGGGGACCCTCAAGGGAGCAGTTGTGTAAGGGGCACGAAACCTGTCCCTCTCTTGAAGGCCTTAGGCAGGAAGCTGCTGAAGAGTCCAATGCAAAGAAAACAGGAACACATAGGGTCTATTGGGAAGATGGCCTACTTTACACTGAGGCAAGAGATCCCAAACCTGGTGCCACTAGGAGAGTGGTAGTGCCTCAGGAGTTTAGGGAGTTAATTCTGACCTTGGCCCATGATATTGCTCTTGCTGGGCATTTGGGACAGACCAAGACGTGGGAGAGGCTAGTCAACCACTTCTATTGGCCCAACATGTCCCAGAAGGCCAAGGAGTTTTGTGTCTCCTGTACCACCTGTCAAGCCAGTGGTAAGAGAGGTGGGCACCCAAAGGCCCCCTCATTCCACTTCCAGTGGTGGGGGTCCCCTTTGAAAGAGGGGGTGTGGACATAGTGGGTCCACTTGAACCTCCCACAGCCTCAGGGAACCTGTACATACTAGTAGTAGTGGATCATGCTACTAGATACCCTGAAGCAATTCCCCTTAGGTCGACTACTGCCCCTGCAGTAGCCAAGGCACTCATTGGTATTTTTACCAGAGTGGGTTTTCCTAAGGAGGTGGTGTCTGACAGAGGTACCAACTTTATGTCAGCATACCTGAAACACATGTGGAATGATTGTGGGGTGAATTACAAATTCACCACACCATACCATCCACAAACCAATGGTCTTGTTGAGAGATTCAACAAAACATTGGAAGGCATGATCATGGGGCTCCCTGAAAAACTCAAAAGGAGATGGGATGTCCTCTTGCCATGTCTGCTTTTCGCTTCCAGAGAGGTGCCTCAGAAAGGAGTGGGGTTTTCCCCCTTTGAACTTCTGTTTGGCCATCCTGTAAGGGGACCACTAGCTCTTGTGAAAGAAGGCTGGGAGAGACTTCTTCATGAGCCTAAGCAAGATATAGTGGAATATGTACTAGGCCTACGTTCCAGGATGGCAGAGTACATGGAAAAGGCAAGTAAAAACCTTGAGGCCAGCCAACAGCTCCAGAAGTTTTGGTATGACCAAAAGGCTGCAATGGTTGAATCTCAACCAGGGCAGAAAGTCTGGGTTTTGGAACCTGTGGCTCGCAGGGTACTTCTGGACAGATGGAGTGGCCCTTACCCAGTGCTAGAAAAGAAGAGTCAGGTCATCTACCTAGTGGACCTAGGCACTAGCAGGACCCCCAAGAGGGTGATCCATGTGAACCGCCTCAAGCTCTTCCATGACAGGGCTGATGTGAATCTGTTAATGGTAACAGATGAGGACCAGGAAGCTGAGAGTGAACCTCTCCCTGATCTCCTCTCCACAGACCCTAAAGATGGCCCAGTTGATTGAGTGATCTACTCAGACACCCTCTCTGGCCAACAGCAATCTGACTGTAGGAAGGTCCTACAACAGTTTGCTGAGCTCTTTTCCCTAACCCCTGGTCAGACACACCTGTGAACCCATGATGTGGACACAGGAGACAGCATGCCTGTCAAAAACAAAATATTCAGACAGTCTGACCAAGTTAAGGAAAGCATCAAGGTGGAAGTCCACAAGATGTTGGAATTTGGAGTCATTGAGCACTGACAGCCCCTGGGCTACCCAGGTGGTCCTAGTCCCCAAACCTCACACCAAAGATGGAAAGAGAGAGATGAGGTTTTGTGTGGACTACAGAGGACTTAATTCTGTCACCAAGACAGATGCCCATCCCATTCCAAGAGCAGATGAACTCATTGACAAACTAGGTGCTGCCAAATTCTTAAGTACCTTTGACTTAACAGCAGGGTACTGGCAAATAAAAATGGACCAGGAGCAAAAGAAAAGACAGCATTCTCCACACCTGATG
The DNA here is from genome assembly GCF_031143425.1 of Pleurodeles waltl. Lineage (NCBI taxonomy): Eukaryota > Metazoa > Chordata > Amphibia > Caudata > Salamandridae > Pleurodeles > Pleurodeles waltl. The sequence goes on from NC_090450.1 coordinate 479,467,242, forward strand.
GGCATTATCAGTTTACTGTTATGCCTTTTAGTTTAAAGAATGCCCCTACCACCTTCCAAAGGTTGGTGAATCAAGTCCTTGCTGGCTTGGAGTCCTTTAGTGCAGCTTATCTTGACGATATTGCTGTCTTTAGCTCCAGCTGGCAGGATCACCTGGTCCACCTGAAGAAGGTTTTGAAGGCTCTGCAACCAACAGGCCTCTCTATCAAGGCATCCAAATGCCAGATGGGGCAGGGAACTGTGGTTTACTTGGGAAACCTTGTAGGTGGAGGCCAAGTTCAGCCACTCCAGCCTAAGATCCAGACTATTCTGGACTGGGCAGCTCCAAAAACCCAGACTCAAGTCAGGGCATTCCTTGGCTTGACTGGGTATTACAGGAGGTTTGTGAAGGGATATGGATCCAGTGACAGCCCTCACAGAACTTACCTCCAAGAAAATGCCAAAGAAGGTCAACTGGACTGTAGAATGCCAACAGGCCTTTGACACCCTGAAACAAGCAATGTGCACAGCACCAGTTCTAAAAGCTCCAGATTACTCCAAGCAGTTCATTGTGCGGACAGATGCCTCTGAACATGGGATAGGGGCAGTTTTGTCCCAAACAAATGATGATGGCCTTGACCAGCCTGTTGCTTTCATTAGCAGGAGGTTACTCCCCAGGGAGCAGCGTTGGAGTGCCATTGAGAGGGAGGCCTTTGCTGTGGTTTGGTCCCTGAAGAAGCTGAGACCATACCTCTTTGGTACTCACTTTGTAGTTCAAACTGACCACAGACCTCTCAGATGGCTGATGCAAATGAAAGGTGAAAATCTAAAACTGTTGAGGTAGTCCATCTCCCTACAGGGAATGGACTTTATAGTTGAACACAGACCTGGGACTGCCAATGCAGATGGCCTTTCCAGGTTCTTCCACTTAGAAAATGAAGACTCTCTTGGTAAAGGTTAGTCTCATCCTCTTTCATTTGGGGGGGGGGGGGGTGGGGGGGTTGTGTAAGGAAATGCCTCTTTGGCATGGTTACCCCCTGACTTTTTGCCTTTGCTGATGCTAAGTTTTGTTTTGAAAGTGTGCGAAGGCCTGCTAACCAGGCCCCAGCACCAGTATCTTTCCCTAACCTGTACTTTTGTTTCCACAATTGGCACACCCTGGCATCCAGGTAAGTCCCATGTAACTGGTACCAAGGGCCCTGATGCCAGGGAAGGTCTCTAAGGGCTGCAACATATCTTATGCCACCTTGGAGACACCTCACTCAGCACAGACACTGCTTGGCAGCTTGTGTGTGCTACTGAGGATAAAACGACTCCCCTCAGACTGCCTATGAAGTATAGATAAGTCACCCCTCTAGCAGGCCTTACAGCCCTAAGGCAGGGTGCACTATACCATAGGTGAGGGCATGAGCACTATGCCCCTACAGTGTCTAAGCAAAACCTTAGACATAGACATTGTACGTGCAGGGTAGCCATAAGTGTATATGTTCTGGGAGTCTGTCATGCACAAACTCCACAGCACCATAATGGCTACACTGAAAACTGTGAAGTTTGGTATCAAACTTCTCAGCACAATAAATGCACACTGATTTTATTGTAACATACACCCCAGAAGGCACCTTAGAGGTGCCCCCTGAAACCTTAACCGACTACCCGTGTAGGCTGACTGGTTTTAGTAGCCTGCCACACTCCAGACATGTTGCTGGCCACATGGGGAGAGTGCCTTTGTCACTCTGTGGCTAGTAACAAAGCCTGTACTGGGTGGAGGTGCTTCACACCTCCCCCTTCAGGAACTGTAACACCTGGCGGTGAGCCTCAAAGGCTCACCCCCTTTGTTAAGGCACCCCAGCTAGTGGAGCTGCCCGCCCCCTCCGGCCACGGCCCCACTTTTGGCGGCAAGGCCGGAGGAGATAATGAGAAAAACAAGGAGTCGTCACTGGCCAGTCAGACCAGCCCCTAAGGCATCCTGAGCTGAGGTGACTGACTTTTAGAAATCCTCCATCTTGCAGATGGAGGATTCCCCCAATAGGGATAGGAATGTGCCCCCGTCCCCTCAGGGAGGAGGCACAAAGAGGGTGTAGCCACCCTCAGGGCTAGTAGCCATTGGCTACTAACCCCCAGACCTAAACACACCCCTAAATTCAGTATTTAGGGGCTTCCCAGAACCTAGGAACTCAGATTCCTGCAACCTAAGAAGAAGAGGACTGCTAAGCTGAAAAACCCTGCAGAGAAGACGGAGACACCAACTGTTTTGGCCCCAGCTCTACCGGCCTGTCTCCCTACTTCTAAAGACACTGCTCCAGCAATGCTTTCCACAGGGACCAGCGACCTCTGAATCCTCAGAGGACTGCCCTGCATCTAGAAGGACCAAGAACTCCGGAGGACAGCGGCTCTGTTCACCAAAGACTGCAACTTTGCAACAAAGAAGCAACTTTGAAACAACTTGCGTTTCCCGCCAGAAGCGTGAGACTTGCTACTCTGCACCTGACGCCCCCGGCTCGACTTGTGGAGAACAACCACTTCAGGGAGGACTCTCCGGCGACTACGAGACCGTGAGTAGCCAGAGTTGACCCCCCTGAGCCCCCACAGCGACACCTGCAGAGGGAATCCCGAGGCTCCCCCTGACCGCGACGGCCTGCTTCAAAAGACCCGCCGCCTGGTAAAGACTGCACCCGCAGCCCCCAGGACCTGAAGGATCCGACCTCCAGTGCAGGAGCGACCCCCAGGTGGCCCTCTCCCTTGCCCAGGTGGTGGCTACCCAGAGGAGCCCCCCCCTTGCCTGCATCGCTGAAGAGACCCCTTGGTCTCCCATTGCTTTCTATTGAAAACCCGACGCTTGTTTGCACACTGCACCCGGCCGCCCCCGTGCCGCTGAGGGTGTACTTTCTGTGTGGACTTGTGTCCCCCCCGGTGCCCTACAAAAACCCCCTGGTCTGCCCTCCGAAGACGCGGGTACTTACCTGCTGGCAGACTGGAACCGGGGCACCCCCTTCTCCATTGAAGCCTATGCGTTTTGGGCACCACTTTGACCTCTGCACCTGACCGGCCCTGAGTGGCTGGTGTGGTAACTTTGGGGTTGCCCTGAACCCCCAACGGTGGGCTACCTTGGACCCAAACTTGAACCCCATAGGTGGTTTACTTACCTGCAAAAACTAACAAACTTACTCCCCCCAGGAACTGTTTAAAATTGCACTGTCTAGTTTTAAAATAGCTATATGTCATTTATGTGAAAACTGTATATGCTATTTTGCTAATTCAAAGTTCCTAAAGTACCTACCTACAATACCTTTCATTTGAAGTATTACATGTAAATCTTGAACCTGTGGTTCTTAAAATAAACTAAGAAAAAATATTTTTCTATACAAAAACCTATTGGCCTGGAATTGTCTCCGAGTGTGTGTTCCCCATTTATTGCTTGTGTGTACAAAAAATGCTTAACACGACTCCTTTGATAAGCCTACTGCTCGACCACACTACCACAAAACAGAGCATTAGAATTCTCTCTTTTTGCCACTATCTTACCTCTAAGGGGAACCCTTGGACTCTGTGCATACTATTCCTTACTTTGAAATAGTGCATACAGAGCCAACTTCCTACATTGGTGGCAGTGGTGGGATACAAGACTTTGCATTTGCTGGACTACTCAGCCAATACCTGATCACACGACTAAATTAAAAAAATTGTCATTAGAAACTGATTTTTTTAATTTGAGCTATTTTTCTACATTTTTAAAAGTCCTGCTAGGGCCTTGTGTTAGTCCCTGTTAGCATTTCTTTTAGAGTTTAAAAGTTTTGTAAAAGTTTGAATTAAGTTCTAGAGATAGTTTTAGATTCTTAAAGTATTCCAACTTTTAGAACCATAATGTCTAATGCAGAAGAGAATGTGATGAACTCGACATCACCCCTTACCTCCATCTTAGGATGAGAGAATTAAGGTCTCTCTGCAAATTAAAAAATATTAAAGCTGGTTTAAACTCTATCAAATTACAGTTCCAGGAGCTTTTGGCAGAGTTTGCCAAAGACAACCCCTCAGAGGATGACCTCCTAGAGAAAGAAACTAGTGATGTGGAGGGAGTCCCACCTCCAGTCCTAGTTAGGGAGAACAGGGTCCCTCAAACCCTGACTCCAACTGTGATTGTCAGAGATGCTGGTTCTCTCACAGGAGAGTCCAGCAGCTCTGGAAACATTGAGGACAGCCTCAATGAAGATGACCTCCTGCTAGCCAGGATGGCCAAAAGATTGGCTTTAGAGAGACAGCTCCTAGCCATAGAAAGGGAAAGACAAGAGATGGGTTTTGGTCCCATCCATGGTGGCAGCAACATAAATAGGGTCAGAGATTCTCCTGACATGTTGAAATTCCCAAAAGGGATTGAAACTAAATATGAAGATGGTGATAACATCACCAAATGGTTCACAGCTTTTGATAGGGCTTGTGCAACCAGAAAAGTAAACAGATCTCACTGGGGTGCTGTCCTTTGGGAAATGTTCACTGGAAAGTGTAGGGATAGACTCCTCACACTCTCTGGAAAAGATGCAGAATCCTATGACCTCATGAAGGCTACCCTGATTGAGGGCTTTGGATTCTCCACTGAGGAGTATAGAATTAGGTTCAGGGGGGCTCAAAAATGCTCGAGCCAGACCTGGGTTGATTTTGTTGACTACTCAGTGAAAACACTGGATGGTTGGATTCAAGGCAGTGGTGTAAATGATTATGATGGGCTGTACAATTTATTTTTTAAAGAGCACCTGTTAATTATTCAAATGATAAACTGCATCAGCATCTGGTAGACCTAGGACCAATTTCTCCCCAAGAATTGGGAAAGAAGGCGGATCATTGGGTCAAGACTAGGGTGACCAAGACTTCCACAGGGGGTGACCAAAAGAAAGGGGTCACAAAGCCTCCCCAGGGGAAGAGTGTTGAGACATCCAAAGGGAAAAATAGTAAAGAGTCTTCTACAGGCCCCCAAAAACCTGCACAGGAGGGTGGGCCCAGAGCCTCTTCACAATCCAATTTTGGGTACAAGGGTAAAAACTTTGATCCCAAAAAGGCCTGGTGTCGTAGCTGTAATCAGCCTGGACACCAAACTGGAGACAAGGCCTGTCCCAAGAAAGGTTCCACTTCAAACTCTACTCCAGCCAACACTGGAATGGCCAATCTCCAAGTGGGATCAACAGTGGGCCCAGAGCAAATCAGGGGTCACACTGAAGCTACATTAGTCTCTGAGGGTGGGGTGGATTTAGCCACACCGGCTGCCTGGCCCCCTAACATGCACTCTCAATTAAACGGGACAAGTGTAGAAGGCCTGACGGATACAGGTGCCAGTGTCACCATGGTGACAGAGAAACTGGTTTCCCCTGGTCAATACCTGGCTGGACAAACTTATCCAGTCACCAACGCTGACAATCAGACTAAAATACATCCCATAGCTATGGTAACTTTAGAATGGGGAGGGGTCAATGGCCTGAAACAGGTGGTGGTCTCCTCAAATATCCCTGTAGACTGTTTGCTTGGAAATGACCTGGAGTCCTCAGCATGGGCTGAGGTAGAACTGAAAACCCATGCAGCCATGCTGGGTATCCCTGAACTGGTGTGTGTCAAGACAAGGGCACAGTGCAAGGCTCAGGGTGAAAACGTGGTGTTGGAGCCTGAAAAAAGGACCCAACCCTCCAAGAGGAAAGGAAAGACAACTGGGGAACCAGTTGCAACACAAGAAGAAGAGAACCTCTCTTCTCAGGAAGAAATTCTGCCCTCTGAGGGAACTGAGCCTCTGGAGTTAGGACCTTATCAGGTTGAGCTCCTAGGCCCAGGGGGACCCTCAAGGGAGCAGTTGTGTAAGGGGCACGAAACCTGTCCCTCTCTTGAAGGCCTTAGGCAGAAAGCTACTGAAGAGTCCAATGCAAAGAAAACAGGAACACATAGGGTCTATTGGGAAGATGGCCTACTTTACACTGAGGCAAGAGATCCCAAACCTGGTGCCACTAGGAGAGTGGTAGTGCCTCAGGAGTTTAGGGAGTTAATTCTGACCTTGGCCCATGATATTGCTCTTGCTGGGCATTTGGGACAGACCAAGACGTGGGAGAGACTAGTCAACCACTTCTATTGGCCCAACATGTCCCAGAAGGCCAAGGAGTTTTGTGTCTCCTGTACCACCTGTCAAGCCAGTGGTAAGAGAGGTGGGCACCCAAAGGCCCCCTCATTCCACTTCCAGTGGTGGGGGTCCCCTTTGAAAGAGGGGGTGTGGACATAGTGGGTCCACTTGAACCTCCCACAGCCTCAGGGAACCTGTACATACTAGTAGTAGTGGATCATGCTACTAGATACCCTGAAGCAATTCCCCTTAGGTCGACTACTGCCCCTGCAGTAGCCAAGGCACTCATTGGTATTTTTACCAGAGTGGGTTTTCCTAAGGAGGTGGTGTCTGACAGAGGTACCAACTTTATGTCAGCATACCTGAAACACATGTGGAATGATTGTGGGGTGAATTACAAATTCACCACACCATACCATCCACAAACCAATGGTCTTGTTGAGAGATTCAACAAAACATTGGAAGGCATGATCATGGGGCTCCCTGAAAAACTCAAAAGGAGATGGGATGTCCTCTTGCCATGTCTGCTTTTCGCTTCCAGAGAGGTGCCTCAGAAAGGAGTGGGGTTTTCCCCCTTTGAACTTCTGTTTGGCCATCCTGTAAGGGGACCACTAGCTCTTGTGAAAGAAGGCTGGGAGAGACCTCTTCATGAGCCTAAGCAAGATATAGTGGAATATGTACTAGGCCTACGTTCCAGGATGGCAGAGTACATGGAAAAGGCAAGTAAAAACCTTGAGGCCAGCCAACAGCTCCAGAAGTTTTGGTATGACCAAAAGGCTGCAATGGTTGAATCTCAACCAGGGCAGAAAGTCTGGGTTTTGGAACCTGTGGCTCCCAGGGTACTTCTGGACAGATGGAGTGGCCCTTACCCAGTGCTAGAAAAGAAGAGTCAGGTCATCTACCTAGTGGACCTAGGCACTAGCAGGACCCCCAAGAGGGTGATCCATGTGAACCGCCTCAAGCTCTTCCATGACAGGGCTGATGTGAATCTGTTAATGGTAACAGATGAGGACCAGGAAGCTGAGAGTGAACCTCTCCCTGATCTCCTCTCCACAGACCCTAAAGATGGCTCAGTTGATTGAGTGATCTACTCAGACACCCTCTCTGGCCAACAGCAATCTGACTGTAGGAAGGTCCTACAACAGTTTGCTGAGCTCTTTTCCCTAACCCCTGGTCAGACACACCTGTGAACCCATGATGTGGACACAGGAGACAGCATGCCTGTCAAAAACAAAATATTCAGACAGTCTGACCAAGTTAAGGAAAGCATCAAGGTGGAAGTCCACAAGATGTTGGAATTTGGAGTCATTGAGCACTGACAGCCCCTGGGCTACCCAGGTGGTCCTAGTCCCCAAACCTCACACCAAAGATGGAAAGAGAGAGATGAGGTTTTGTGTGGACTACAGAGGACTTAATTCTGTCACCAAGACAGATGCCCATCCCATTCCAAGAGCAGATGAACTCATTGACAAACTAGGTGCTGCCAAATTCTTAAGTACCTTTGACTTAACAGCAGGGTACTGGCAAATCAAAATGGACCAGGAGCAAAAGAAAAGACAGCATTCTCCACACCTGATGGGCATTATCAGTTTACTGTTATGCCTTTTAGTTTAAAGAATGCCCCTACCACCTTCCAAAGGTTAGTGAATCAAGTCCTTGCTGGCTTGGAGTCCTTTAGTGCAGCTTATCTTGACGATATTGCTGTCTTTAGCTCCAGCTGGCAGGATCTCCTGGTCCACCTGAAGAAGGTTTTGAAGGCTCTGCAATCAACAGGCCTCTCTATCAAGGCATCCAAATGCCAGATGGGGCAGGGAACTGTGGTTTACTTGGGAAACCTTGTAGGTGGAGGCCAAGTTCAGCCACTCCAGCCTAAGATCCAGACTATTCTGGACTGGGCAGCTCCAAAAACCCAGACTCAAGTCAGGGCATTCCTTGGCTTGACTGGGTATTACAGGAGGTTTGTGAAGGGATATGGATCCAGTGACAGCCCTCACAGAACTTACCTCCAAGAAAATGCCAAAGAAGGTCAACTGGACTGTAGAATGCCAACAGGCCTTTGACACCCTGAAACAAGCAATGTGCACAACACCAGTTCTAAAAGCTCCAGATTACTCCAAGCAGTTCATTGTGCGGACAGATGCCTCTGAACATGGGATAGGGGCAGTTTTGTCCCAAACAAATGATGATGGCCTTGACCAGCCTGTTGCTTTCATTAGCAGGAGGTTACTCCCCAGGGAGCAGCGTTGGAGTGCCATTGAGAGGGAGGCCTTTGCTGTGGTTTGGTCCCTGAAGAAGCTGAGACCATACCTCTTTGGTACTCACTTTGTAGTTCAAACTGACCACAGACCTCTCAGATGGCTGATGCAAATGAAAGGTGAAAATCTAAAACTGTTGAGGTAGTCCATCTCCCTACAGGGAATGGACTTTATAGTTGAACACAGACCTGGGACTGCCAATACAGATGGCCTTTCCAGGTTCTTCCACTTAGAAAATGAAGACTCTCTTGGTAAAGGTTAGTCTCATCCTCTTTCATTTGGGGTGGGGGTGGGGGGGTTGTGTAAGGAAATGCCTCTTTGGCATGGTTACCCCCTGACTTTTTGCCTTTGCTGATGCTAAGTTTTGTTTTGAAAGTGTGCGGAGGCCTGCTAACCAGGCCCCAGCACCAGTATCTTTCCCTAACCTGTACTTTTGTTTCCACAATTGGCACACCCTGGCATCCAGGTAAGTCCCATGTAACTGGTACCAAGGGCCCTGATGCCAGGGAAGGTCTCTAAGGGCTGCAACATATCTTATGCCACCTTGGAGACACCTCACTCAGCACAGACACTGCTTGGCAGCTTGTGTGTGCTACTGAGGATAAAACGACTCCCCTCAGACTGCCTATGAAGTATAGATAAGTCACCCCTCTAGCAGGCCTTACAGCCCTAAGGCAGGGTGCACTATACCATATGTGAGGGCATGAGCACTATGCCCCTACAGTGTCTAAGCAAAACCTTAGACATAGACATTGTAAGTGCAGGGTAGCCATAAGTGTATATGGTCTGGGAGTCTGTCATGCACAAACTCCACAGCACCATAATGGCTACACTGAAAACTGTGAAGTTTGGTATCAAACTTCTCAGCACAATAAATGCACACTGATTTTATTGTAACATACACCCCAGAAGGCACCTTAGATGTGCCCCCTGAAACCTTAACCGACTACCCGTGTAGGCTGACTGGTTTTAGTAGCCTGCCACACTCCAGACATGTTGCTGGCCACATGGGGAGAGTGCCTTTGTCACTCTGTGGCTAGTAACAAAGCCTGTACTGGGTGGAGGTGCTTCACACCTCCCCCTTCAGGAACTGTAACACCTGGCGGTGAGCCTCAAAGGCTCACCCCCTTTGTTACAGCACCCCAGCTAGTGGAGCTGCCCGCCCCCTCCGGCCACGGCCCCACTTTTGGCGGCAAGGCCGGAGGAGATAATGAGAAAAACAAGGAGTCGTCACTGGCCAGTCAGACCAGCCCCTAAGGCATCCTGAGCTGAGGTGACTGACTTTTAGAAATCCTCCATCTTGCAGATGGAGGATTCCCCCAATAGGGATAGGAATGTGCCCCCGTCCCCTCAGGGAGGAGGCACAAAGAGGGTGTAGCCACCCTCAGGGCTAGTAGCCATTGGCTACTAACCCCCAGACCTAAACACACCCCTAAATTCAGTATTTAGGGGCTTCCCAGAACCTAGGAACTCAGATTCCTGCAACCTAAGAAGAAGAGGACTGCTAAGCTGAAAAACCCTGCAGAGAAGACGGAGACACCAACTGTTTTGGCCCCAGCTCTACCGGCCTGTCTCCCTACTTCTAAAGACACTGCTCCAGCAATGCTTTCCACAGGGACCAGCGACCTCTGAATCCTCAGAGGACTGCCCTGCATCTAGAAGGACCAAGAACTCCGGAGGACAGCGGCTCTGTTCACCAAAGACTGCAACTTTGCAACAAAGAAGCAACTTTGAAACAACTTGCGTTTCCCGCCAGAAGCGTGAGACTTGCTACTCTGCACCTGACGCCCCCGGCTCGACTTGTGGAGAACAACCACTTCAGGGAGGACTCTCCGGCGACTACGAGACCGTGAGTAGCCAGAGTTGACCCCCCTGAGCCCCCACAGCGACACCTGCAGAGGGAATCCCGAGGCTCCCCCTGACCGCGACTGCCTGCTTCAAAAGACACGCCGCCTGGTAAAGACTCTGCACCCGCAGCCCCCAGGACCTGAAGGATCCGACCTCCAGTGCAGGAGCGACCCCCAGGTGGCCCTCTCCCTTGCCCAGGTGGTGGCTACCCAGAGGAGCCCCCCCCTTGCCTGCATCGCTGAAGAGACCCCTTGGTCTCCCATTGCTTTCTATTGAAAACCCGACGCTTGTTTGCACACTGCACCCGGCCGCCCCCGTGCCGCTGAGGGTGTACTTTCTGTGTGGACTTGTGTCCCCCCCGGTGCCCTACAAAAACCCCCTGGTCTGCCCTCCGAAGACGCGGGTACTTACCTGCTGGCAGACTGGAACCGGGGCACCCCCTTCTCCATTGAAGCCTATGCGTTTTGGGCACCACTTTGACCTCTGCACCTGACCGGCCCTGAGCGGCTGGTGTGGTAACTTTGGGGTTGCCCTGAACCCCCAACGGTGGGCTACCTTGGACCCAAACTTGAACCCCATAGGTGGTTTACTTACCTGCAAAAACTAACAAACTTACTCCCCCCAGGAACTGTTTAAAATTGCACTGTCTAGTTTTAAAATAGCTATATGTCATTTATGTGAAAACTGTATATGCTATTTTGCTAATTCAAAGTTCCTAAAGTACCTACCTACAATACCTTTCATTTGAAGTATTACATGTAAATCTTGAACCTGTGGTTCTTAAAATAAACTAAGAAAAAATATTTTTCTATACAAAAACCTATTGGCCTGGAATTGTCTCCGAGTGTGTGTTCCCCATTTATTGCTTGTGTGTACAAAAAATGCTTAACACGACTCCTTTGATAAGCCTACTGCTCGACCACACTACCACAAAACAGAGCATTAGAATTCTCTCTTTTTGCCACTATCTTACCTCTAAGGGGAACCCTTGGACTCTGTGCATACTATTCCTTACTTTGAAATAGTGCATACAGAGCCAACTTCCTACATTGGTGGCAGTGGTGGGATACAAGACTTTGCATTTGCTGGACTACTCAGCCAATACCTGATCACACGACTAAATTAAAAAAATTGTCATTAGAGACTGATTTTTTTAATTTGAGCTATTTTTCTACATTTTTAAAAGTCCTGCTAGGGCCTTGTGTTAGTCCCTGTTAGCATTTCTTTTAGAGTTTAAAAGTTTTGTAAAAGTTTGAATTAAGTTCTAGAGATAGTTTTAGATTCTTAAAGTATTCCAACTTTTAGAACCATAATGTCTAATGCAGAAGAGAATGTGATGAACTCGACATCACTCCTTACCTCCATCTTAGGATGAGAGAATTAAGGTCTCTCTGCAAATTAAAAAATATTAAAGCTGGTTTAAACCCTATCAAATTACAGTTCCAGGAGCTTTTGGCAGAGTTTGCCAAAGACAACCCCTCAGAGGATGACCTCCTAGAGAAAGAAACTTGTGATGTGGAGGGAGTCCCACCTCCAGTCCTAGTTAGGGAGAACAGGGTCCCTCAAACCCTGACTCCAACTGTGATTGCCAGAGATGCTGGTTCTCTCACAGGAGAGTCCAGCAGCTCTGGAAACATTGAGGACAGCCTCAATGAAGATGACCTCCTGCTAGCCAGGATGGCCAAAAGATTGGCTTTAGAGAGACAGCTCCTAGCCATAGAAAGGGAAAGACAAGAGATAGGTTTTGGTCCCATCCATGGTGGCAGCAACATAAATAGGGTCAGAGATTCTCCTGACATGTTGAAAATCCCAAAAGGGATTGAAACTAAATATGAAGATGGTGATAACATCACCAAATGGTTCACAGCTTTTGATAGGGCTTGTGCAACCAGAAAAGTAAACAGATCTCACTGGGGTGCTGTCCTTTGGGAAATGTTCACTGGAAAGTGTAGGGATAGACTCCTCACACTCTCTGGAAAAGATGCAGAATCCTATGACCTCATGAAGGCTACCCTGATTGAGGGCTTTGGATTCTCCACTGAGGAGTATAGAATTAGGTTCAGGGGGGCTCAAAAATCCTCGAGCCAGACCTGGGTTGATTTTGTTGACTACTCAGTGAAAACACTGGATGGTTGGATTCAAGGCAGTGGTGTAAATGATTATGATGGGCTGTACAATTTATTTTTGAAAGAGCACCTGTTAATTATTCAAATGATAAACTGCATCAGCATCTGGTAGACCTAGGACCAATTTCTCCCCAAGAATTGGGAAAGAAGGCGGATCATTGGGTCAAGACTAGGGTGACCAATACTTCCACAGGGGGTGACCAAAAGAAAGGGGTCACAAAGCCTCCCCAGGGGAAGAGTGTTGAGACATCCAAAGGGAAAAATAGTAAAGAGTCTTCTACAGGCCCCCAAAAACCTGCACAGGAGGGTGGGCCCAGAGCCTCTTCACAATCCAATTTTGGGTACAAGGGTAAAAACTTTGATCCCAAAAAGGCCTGGTGTCGTAGCTGTAATCAGCCTGGACACCAAACTGGAGACAAGGCCTGTCCCAAGAAAGGTTCCACTTCAAACTCTACTCCAGCCAACACTGGAATGGCCAATCTCCAAGTGGGATCAACAGTGGGCCCAGAGCAAATCAGGGGTCACACTGAAGCTACATTAGTCTCTGAGGGTGGGGTGGATTTAGCCACACCGGCTGCCTGGCCCCCTAACATGCACTCTCAATTAAACGGGACAAGTGTAGAAGGCCTGACGGATACAGGTGCCAGTGTCACCATGGTGACAGAGAAACTGGTTTCCCCTGGTCAATACCTGGCTGGACAAACTTATCCAGTCACCAACGCTGACAATCAGACTAAAATACATCCCATAGCTATGGTAACTTTAGAATGGGGAGGGGTCAATGGCCTGAAACAGGTGGTGGTCTCCTCAAATATCCCTGTAGACTGTTTGCTTGGAAATGACCTGGAGTCCTCAGCATGGGCTGAGGTAGAACTGAAAACCCATGCAGCCATGCTGGGTATCCCTGAACTGGTGTGTGTCAAGACAAGGGCACAGTGCAAGGCTCAGGGTGAAAACGTGGTGTTGGAGCCTGGAAAAAGGACCCAACCCTCCAAGAGGAAAGGAAAGACAACTGGGGAACCAGTTGCAACACAAGAAGAAGAGAACCTCTCTTCTCAGGAAGAAATTCTGCCCTCTGAGGGAACTGAGCCTCTGGAGTTAGGACCTTATCAGGTTGAGCTCCTAGGCCCAGGGGGACCCTCAAGGGAGCAGTTGTGTAAGGGGCACGAAACCTGTCCCTCTCTTGAAGGCCTTAGGCAGAAAGCTGCTGAAGAGTCCAATGCAAAGAAAACAGGAACACATAGGGTCTATTGGGAAGATGGCCTACTTTACACTGAGGCAAGAGATCCCAAACCTGGTGCCACTAGGAGAGTGGTAGTGCCTCAGGAGTTTAGGGAGTTAATTCTGACCTTGGCCCATGATATTGCTCTTGCTGGGCATTTGGGACAGACCAAGACGTGGGAGAGACTAGTCAACCACTTCTATTGGCCCAACATGTCCCAGAAGGCCAAGGAGTTTTGTGTCTCCTGTACCACCTGTCAAGCCAGTGGTAAGAGAGGTGGGCACCCAAAGGCCCCCTCATTCCACTTCCAGTGGTGGGGGTCCCCTTTGAAAGAGGGGGTGTGGACATAGTGGGTCCACTTGAACCTCCCACAGCCTCAGGGAACCTGTACATACTAGTAGTAGTGGATCATGCTACTAGATACCCTGAAGCAATTCCCCTTAGGTCGACTACTGCCCCTGCAGTAGCCAAGGCACTCATTGGTATTTTTACCAGAGTGGGTTTTCCTAAGGAGGTGGTGTCTGACAGAGGTACCAACTTTATGTCAGCATACCTGAAACACATGTGGAATGATTGTGGGGTGAATTACAAATTCACCACACCATACCATCCACAAACCAATGGTCTTGTTGAGAGATTCAACAAAACATTGGAAGGCATGATCATGGGGCTCCCTGAAAAACTCAAAAGGAGATGGGATGTCCTCTTGCCATGTCTGCTTTTCGCTTCCAGAGAGGTGCCTCAGAAAGGAGTGGGGTTTTCCCCCTTTGAACTTCTGTTTGGCCATCCTGTAAGGGGACCACTAGCTCTTGTGAAAGAAGGCTGGGAGAGACCTCTTCATGAGCCTAAGCAAGATATAGTGGAATATGTACTAGGCCTACGTTCCAGGATGGCAGAGTACATGGAAAAGGCAAGTAAAAACCTTGAGGCCAGCCAACAGCTCCAGAAGTTTTGGTATGACCAAAAGGCTGCAATGGTTGAATCTCAACCAGGGCAGAAAGTCTGGGTTTTGGAACCTGTGGCTCCCAGGGTACTTCTGGACAGATGGAGTGGCCCTTACCCAGTGCTAGAAAAGAAGAGTCAGGTCATCTACCTAGTGGACCTAGGCACTAGCAGGACCCCCAAGAGGGTGATCCATGTGAACCGCCTCAAGCTCTTCCATGACAGGGCTGATGTGAATCTGTTAATGGTAACAGATGAGGACCAGGAAGCTGAGAGTGAACCTCTCCCTGATCTCCTCTCCACAGACCCTAAAGATGGCTCAGTTGATTGAGTGATCTACTCAGACACCCTCTCTGGCCAACAGCAATCTGACTGTAGGAAGGTCCTACAACAGTTTGCTGAGCTCTTTTCCCTAACCCCTGGTCAGACACACCTGTGAACCCATGATGTGGACACAGGAGACAGCATGCCTGTCAAAAACAAAATATTCAGACAGTCTGACCAAGTTAAGGAAAGCATCAAGGTGGAAGTCCACAAGATGTTGGAATTTGGAGTCATTGAGCACTGACAGCCCCTGGGCTACCCAGGTGGTCCTAGTCCCCAAACCTCACACCAAAGATGGAAAGAGAGAGATGAGGTTTTGTGTGGACTACAGAGGACTTAATTCTGTCACCAAGACAGATGCCCATCCCATTCCAAGAGCAGATGAACTCATTGACAAACTAGGTGCTGCCAAATTCTTAAGTACCTTTGACTTAACAGCAGGGTACTGGCAAATCAAAATGGACCAGGAGCAAAAGAAAAGACAGCATTCTCCACACCTGATGGGCATTATCAGTTTACTGTTATGCCTTTTAGTTTAAAGAATGCCCCTACCACCTTCCAAAGGTTAGTGAATCAAGTCCTTGCTGGCTTGGAGTCCTTTAGTGCAGCTTATCTTGATGATATTGCTGTCTTTAGCTCCAGCTGGCAGGATCTCCTGGTCCACCTGAAGAAGGTTTTGAAGGCTCTGCAATCAACAGGCCTCTCTATCAAGGCATCCAAATGCCAGATGGGGCAGGGAACTGTGGTTTACTTGGGAAACCTTGTAGGTGGAGGCCAAGTTCAGCCACTCCAGCCTAAGATCCAGACTATTCTGGACTGGGCAGCTCCAAAAACCCAGACTCAAGTCAGGGCATTCCTTGGCTTGACTGGGTATTACAGGAGGTTTGTGAAGGGATATGGATCCAGTGACAGCCCTCACAGAACTTACCTCCAAGAAAATGCCAAAGAAGGTCAACTGGACTGTAGAATGCCAACAGGCCTTTGACACCCTGAAACAAGCAATGTGCACAACACCAGTTCTAAAAGCTCCAGATTACTCCAAGCAGTTCATTGTGCGGACAGATGCCTCTGAACATGGGATAGGGGCAGTTTTGTCCCAAACAAATGATGATGGCCTTGACCAGCCTGTTGCTTTCATTAGCAGGAGGTTACTCCCCAGGGAGCAGCGTTGGAGTGCCATTGAGAGGGAGGCCTTTGCTGTGGTTTGGTCCCTGAAGAAGCTGAGACCATACCTCTTTGGTACTCACTTTGTAGTTCAAACTGACCACAGACCTCTCAGATGGCTGATGCAAATGAAAGGTGAAAATCTAAAACTGTTGAGGTAGTCCATCTCCCTACAGGGAATGGACTTTATAGTTGAACACAGACCTGGGACTGCCAATACAGATGGCCTTTCCAGGTTCTTCCACTTAGAAAATGAAGACTCTCTTGGTAAAGGTTAGTCTCATCCTCTTTCATTTGGGGTGGGGGTGGGGGGGTTGTGTAAGGAAATGCCTCTTTGGCATGGTTACCCCCTGACTTTTTGCCTTTGCTGATGCTAAGTTTTGTTTTGAAAGTGTGCGGAGGCCTGCTAACCAGGCCCCAGCACCAGTATCTTTCCCTAACCTGTACTTTTGTTTCCACAATTGGCACACCCTGGCATCCAGGTAAGTCCCATGTAACTGGTACCAAGGGCCCTGATGCCAGGGAAGGTCTCTAAGGGCTGCAACATATCTTATGCCACCTTGGAGACACCTCACTCAGCACAGACACTGCTTGGCAGCTTGTGTGTGCTACTGAGGATAAAACGACTCCCCTCAGACTGCCTATGAAGTATAGATAAGTCACCCCTCTAGCAGGCCTTACAGCCCTAAGGCAGGGTGCACTATACCATATGTGAGGGCATGAGCACTATGCCCCTACAGTGTCTAAGCAAAACCTTAGACATAGACATTGTAAGTGCAGGGTAGCCATAAGTGTATATGGTCTGGGAGTCTGTCATGCACAAACTCCACAGCACCATAATGGCTACACTGAAAACTGTGAAGTTTGGTATCAAACTTCTCAGCACAATAAATGCACACTGATTTTATTGTAACATACACCCCAGAAGGCACCTTAGAGGTGCCCCCTGAAACCTTAACCGACTACCCGTGTAGGCTGACTGGTTTTAGTAGCCTGCCACACTCCAGACATGTTGCTGGCCACATGGGGAGAGTGCCTTTGTCACTCTGTGGCTAGTAACAAAGCCTGTACTGGGTGGAGGTGCTTCACACCTCCCCCTTCAGGAACTGTAACACCTGGCGGTGAGCCTCAAAGGCTCACCCCCTTTGTTACAGCACCCCAGCTAGTGGAGCTGCCCGCCCCCTCCGGCCACGGCCCCACTTTTGGCGGCAAGGCCGGAGGAGATAATGAGAAAAACAAGGAGTCGTCACTGGCCAGTCAGACCAGCCCCTAAGGCATCCTGAGCTGAGGTGACTGACTTTTAGAAATCCTCCATCTTGCAGATGGAGGATTCCCCCAATAGGGATAGGAATGTGCCCCCGTCCCCTCAGGGAGGAGGCACAAAGAGGGTGTAGCCACCCTCAGGGCTAGTAGCCATTGGCTACTAACCCCCAGACCTAAACACACCCCTAAATTCAGTATTTAGGGGCTTCCCAGAACCTAGGAACTCAGATTCCTGCAACCTAAGAAGAAGAGGACTGCTAAGCTGAAAAACCCTGCAGAGAAGACGGAGACACCAACTGTTTTGGCCCCAGCTCTACCGGCCTGTCTCCCTACTTCTAAAGACACTGCTCCAGCAATGCTTTCCACAGGGACCAGCGACCTCTGAATCCTCAGAGGACTGCCCTGCATCTAGAAGGACCAAGAACTCCGGAGGACAGCGGCTCTGTTCACCAAAGACTGCAACTTTGCAACAAAGAAGCAACTTTGAAACAACTTGCGTTTCCCGCCAGAAGCGTGAGACTTGCTACTCTGCACCTGACGCCCCCGGCTCGACTTGTGGAGAACAACCACTTCAGGGAGGACTCTCCGGCGACTACGAGACCGTGAGTAGCCAGAGTTGACCCCCCTGAGCCCCCACAGCGACACCTGCAGAGGGAATCCCGAGGCTCCCCCTGACCGCGACTGCCTGCTTCAAAAGACACGCCGCCTGGTAAAGACTCTGCACCCGCAGCCCCCAGGACCTGAAGGATCCGACCTCCAGTGCAGGAGCGACCCCCAGGTGGCCCTCTCCCTTGCCCAGGTGGTGGCTACCCAGAGGAGCCCCCCCCTTGCCTGCATCGCTGAAGAGACCCCTTGGTCTCCCATTGCTTTCTATTGAAAACCCGACGCTTGTTTGCACACTGCACCCGGCCGCCCCCGTGCCGCTGAGGGTGTACTTTCTGTGTGGACTTGTGTCCCCCCCGGTGCCCTACAAAAACCCCCTGGTCTGCCCTCCGAAGACGCGGGTACTTACCTGCTGGCAGACTGGAACCGGGGCACCCCCTTCTCCATTGAAGCCTATGCGTTTTGGGCACCACTTTGACCTCTGCACCTGACCGGCCCTGAGCGGCTGGTGTGGTAACTTTGGGGTTGCCCTGAACCCCCAACGGTGGGCTACCTTGGACCCAAACTTGAACCCCATAGGTGGTTTACTTACCTGCAAAAACTAACAAACTTACTCCCCCCAGGAACTGTTTAAAATTGCACTGTCTAGTTTTAAAATAGCTATATGTCATTTATGTGAAAACTGTATATGCTATTTTGCTAATTCAAAGTTCCTAAAGTACCTACCTACAATACCTTTCATTTGAAGTATTACATGTAAATCTTGAACCTGTGGTTCTTAAAATAAACTAAGAAAAAATATTTTTCTATACAAAAACCTATTGGCCTGGAATTGTCTCCGAGTGTGTGTTCCCCATTTATTGCTTGTGTGTACAAAAAATGCTTAACACGACTCCTTTGATAAGCCTACTGCTCGACCACACTACCACAAAACAGAGCATTAGAATTCTCTCTTTTTGCCACTATCTTACCTCTAAGGGGAACCCTTGGACTCTGTGCATACTATTCCTTACTTTGAAATAGTGCATACAGAGCCAACTTCCTACATTGGTGGCAGTGGTGGGATACAAGACTTTGCATTTGCTGGACTACTCAGCCAATACCTGATCACACGACTAAATTAAAAAAATTGTCATTAGAGACTGATTTTTTTAATTTGAGCTATTTTTCTACATTTTTAAAAGTCCTGCTAGGGCCTTGTGTTAGTCCCTGTTAGCATTTCTTTTAGAGTTTAAAAGTTTTGTAAAAGTTTGAATTAAGTTCTAGAGATAGTTTTAGATTCTTAAAGTATTCCAACTTTTAGAACCATAATGTCTAATGCAGAAGAGAATGTGATGAACTCGACATCACTCCTTACCTCCATCTTAGGATGAGAGAATTAAGGTCTCTCTGCAAATTAAAAAATATTAAAGCTGGTTTAAACCCTATCAAATTACAGTTCCAGGAGCTTTTGGCAGAGTTTGCCAAAGACAACCCCTCAGAGGATGACCTCCTAGAGAAAGAAACTTGTGATGTGGAGGGAGTCCCACCTCCAGTCCTAGTTAGGGAGAACAGGGTCCCTCAAACCCTGACTCCAACTGTGATTGCCAGAGATGCTGGTTCTCTCACAGGAGAGTCCAGCAGCTCTGGAAACATTGAGGACAGCCTCAATGAAGATGACCTCCTGCTAGCCAGGATGGCCAAAAGATTGGCTTTAGAGAGACAGCTCCTAGCCATAGAAAGGGAAAGACAAGAGATAGGTTTTGGTCCCATCCATGGTGGCAGCAACATAAATAGGGTCAGAGATTCTCCTGACATGTTGAAAATCCCAAAAGGGATTGAAACTAAATATGAAGATGGTGATAACATCACCAAATGGTTCACAGCTTTTGATAGGGCTTGTGCAACCAGAAAAGTAAACAGATCTCACTGGGGTGCTGTCCTTTGGGAAATGTTCACTGGAAAGTGTAGGGATAGACTCCTCACACTCTCTGGAAAAGATGCAGAATCCTATGACCTCATGAAGGCTACCCTGATTGAGGGCTTTGGATTCTCCACTGAGGAGTATAGAATTAGGTTCAGGGGGGCTCAAAAATCCTCGAGCCAGACCTGGGTTGATTTTGTTGACTACTCAGTGAAAACACTGGATGGTTGGATTCAAGGCAGTGGTGTAAATGATTATGATGGGCTGTACAATTTATTTTTGAAAGAGCACCTGTTAATTATTCAAATGATAAACTGCATCAGCATCTGGTAGACCTAGGACCAATTTCTCCCCAAGAATTGGGAAAGAAGGCGGATCATTGGGTCAAGACTAGGGTGACCAATACTTCCACAGGGGGTGACCAAAAGAAAGGGGTCACAAAGCCTCCCCAGGGGAAGAGTGTTGAGACATCCAAAGGGAAAAATAGTAAAGAGTCTTCTACAGGCCCCCAAAAACCTGCACAGGAGGGTGGGCCCAGAGCCTCTTCACAATCCAATTTTGGGTACAAGGGTAAAAACTTTGATCCCAAAAAGGCCTGGTGTCGTAGCTGTAATCAGCCTGGACACCAAACTGGAGACAAGGCCTGTCCCAAGAAAGGTTCCACTTCAAACTCTACTCCAGCCAACACTGGAATGGCCAATCTCCAAGTGGGATCAACAGTGGGCCCAGAGCAAATCAGGGGTCACACTGAAGCTACATTAGTCTCTGAGGGTGGGGTGGATTTAGCCACACCGGCTGCCTGGCCCCCTAACATGCACTCTCAATTAAACGGGACAAGTGTAGAAGGCCTGACGGATACAGGTGCCAGTGTCACCATGGTGACAGAGAAACTGGTTTCCCCTGGTCAATACCTGGCTGGACAAACTTATCCAGTCACCAACGCTGACAATCAGACTAAAATACATCCCATAGCTATGGTAACTTTAGAATGGGGAGGGGTCAATGGCCTGAAACAGGTGGTGGTCTCCTCAAATATCCCTGTAGACTGTTTGCTTGGAAATGACCTGGAGTCCTCAGCATGGGCTGAGGTAGAACTGAAAACCCATGCAGCCATGCTGGGTATCCCTGAACTGGTGTGTGTCAAGACAAGGGCACAGTGCAAGGCTCAGGGTGAAAACGTGGTGTTGGAGCCTGGAAAAAGGACCCAACCCTCCAAGAGGAAAGGAAAGACAACTGGGGAACCAGTTGCAACACAAGAAGAAGAGAACCTCTCTTCTCAGGAAGAAATTCTGCCCTCTGAGGGAACTGAGCCTCTGGAGTTAGGACCTTATCAGGTTGAGCTCCTAGGCCCAGGGGGACCCTCAAGGGAGCAGTTGTGTAAGGGGCACGAAACCTGTCCCTCTCTTGAAGGCCTTAGGCAGAAAGCTGCTGAAGAGTCCAATGCAAAGAAAACAGGAACACATAGGGTCTATTGGGAAGATGGCCTACTTTACACTGAGGCAAGAGATCCCAAACCTGGTGCCACTAGGAGAGTGGTAGTGCCTCAGGAGTTTAGGGAGTTAATTCTGACCTTGGCCCATGATATTGCTCTTGCTGGGCATTTGGGACAGACCAAGACGTGGGAGAGACTAGTCAACCACTTCTATTGGCCCAACATGTCCCAGAAGGCCAAGGAGTTTTGTGTCTCCTGTACCACCTGTCAAGCCAGTGGTAAGAGAGGTGGGCACCCAAAGGCCCCCTCATTCCACTTCCAGTGGTGGGGGTCCCCTTTGAAAGAGGGGGTGTGGACATAGTGGGTCCACTTGAACCTCCCACAGCCTCAGGGAACCTGTACATACTAGTAGTAGTGGATCATGCTACTAGATACCCTGAAGCAATTCCCCTTAGGTCGACTACTGCCCCTGCAGTAGCCAAGGCACTCATTGGTATTTTTACCAGAGTGGGTTTTCCTAAGGAGGTGGTGTCTGACAGAGGTACCAACTTTATGTCAGCATACCTGAAACACATGTGGAATGATTGTGGGGTGAATTACAAATTCACCACACCATACCATCCACAAACCAATGGTCTTGTTGAGAGATTCAACAAAACATTGGAAGGCATGATCATGGGGCTCCCTGAAAAACTCAAAAGGAGATGGGATGTCCTCTTGCCATGTCTGCTTTTCGCTTCCAGAGAGGTGCCTCAGAAAGGAGTGGGGTTTTCCCCCTTTGAACTTCTGTTTGGCCATCCTGTAAGGGGACCACTAGCTCTTGTGAAAGAAGGCTGGGAGAGACCTCTTCATGAGCCTAAGCAAGATATAGTGGAATATGTACTAGGCCTACGTTCCAGGATGGCAGAGTACATGGAAAAGGCAAGTAAAAACCTTGAGGCCAGCCAACAGCTCCAGAAGTTTTGGTATGACCAAAAGGCTGCAATGGTTGAATCTCAACCAGGGCAGAAAGTCTGGGTTTTGGAACCTGTGGCTCCCAGGGTACTTCTGGACAGATGGAGTGGCCCTTACCCAGTGCTAGAAAAGAAGAGTCAGGTCATCTACCTAGTGGACCTAGGCACTAGCAGGACCCCCAAGAGGGTGATCCATGTGAACCGCCTCAAGCTCTTCCATGACAGGGCTGATGTGAATCTGTTAATGGTAACAGATGAGGACCAGGAAGCTGAGAGTGAACCTCTCCCTGATCTCCTCTCCACAGACCCTAAAGATGGCTCAGTTGATTGAGTGATCTACTCAGACACCCTCTCTGGCCAACAGCAATCTGACTGTAGGAAGGTCCTACAACAGTTTGCTGAGCTCTTTTCCCTAACCCCTGGTCAGACACACCTGTGAACCCATGATGTGGACACAGGAGACAGCATGCCTGTCAAAAACAAAATATTCAGACAGTCTGACCAAGTTAAGGAAAGCATCAAGGTGGAAGTCCACAAGATGTTGGAATTTGGAGTCATTGAGCACTGACAGCCCCTGGGCTACCCAGGTGGTCCTAGTCCCCAAACCTCACACCAAAGATGGAAAGAGAGAGATGAGGTTTTGTGTGGACTACAGAGGACTTAATTCTGTCACCAAGACAGATGCCCATCCCATTCCAAGAGCAGATGAACTCATTGACAAACTAGGTGCTGCCAAATTCTTAAGTACCTTTGACTTAACAGCAGGGTACTGGCAAATCAAAATGGACCAGGAGCAAAAGAAAAGACAGCATTCTCCACACCTGATGGGCATTATCAGTTTACTGTTATGCCTTTTAGTTTAAAGAATGCCCCTACCACCTTCCAAAGGTTAGTGAATCAAGTCCTTGCTGGCTTGGAGTCCTTTAGTGCAGCTTATCTTGATGATATTGCTGTCTTTAGCTCCAGCTGGCAGGATCTCCTGGTCCACCTGAAGAAGGTTTTGAAGGCTCTGCAATCAACAGGCCTCTCTATCAAGGCATCCAAATGCCAGATGGGGCAGGGAACTGTGGTTTACTTGGGAAACCTTGTAGGTGGAGGCCAAGTTCAGCCACTCCAGCCTAAGATCCAGACTATTCTGGACTGGGCAGCTCCAAAAACCCAGACTCAAGTCAGGGCATTCCTTGGCTTGACTGGGTATTACAGGAGGTTTGTGAAGGGATATGGATCCAGTGACAGCCCTCACAGAACTTACCTCCAAGAAAATGCCAAAGAAGGTCAACTGGACTGTAGAATGCCAACAGGCCTTTGACACCCTGAAACAAGCAATGTGCACAACACCAGTTCTAAAAGCTCCAGATTACTCCAAGCAGTTCATTGTGCGGACAGATGCCTCTGAACATGGGATAGGGGCAGTTTTGTCCCAAACAAATGATGATGGCCTTGACCAGCCTGTTGCTTTCATTAGCAGGAGGTTACTCCCCAGGGAGCAGCGTTGGAGTGCCATTGAGAGGGAGGCCTTTGCTGTGGTTTGGTCCCTGAAGAAGCTGAGACCATACCTCTTTGGTACTCACTTTGTAGTTCAAACTGACCACAGACCTCTCAGATGGCTGATGCAAATGAAAGGTGAAAATCTAAAACTGTTGAGGTAGTCCATCTCCCTACAGGGAATGGACTTTATAGTTGAACACAGACCTGGGACTGCCAATACAGATGGCCTTTCCAGGTTCTTCCACTTAGAAAATGAAGACTCTCTTGGTAAAGGTTAGTCTCATCCTCTTTCATTTGGGGTGGGGGTGGGGGGGGTTGTGTAAGGAAATGCCTCTTTGGCATGGTTACCCCCTGACTTTTTGCCTTTGCTGATGCTAAGTTTTGTTTTGAAAGTGTGCGGAGGCCTGCTAACCAGGCCCCAGCACCAGTATCTTTCCCTAACCTGTACTTTTGTTTCCACAATTGGCACACCCTGGCATCCAGGTAAGTCCCATGTAACTGGTACCAAGGGCCCTGATGCCAGGGAAGGTCTCTAAGGGCTGCAACATATCTTATGCCACCTTGGAGACACCTCACTCAGCACAGACACTGCTTGGCAGCTTGTGTGTGCTACTGAGGATAAAACGACTCCCCTCAGACTGCCTATGAAGTATAGATAAGTCACCCCTCTAGCAGGCCTTACAGCCCTAAGGCAGGGTGCACTATACCATATGTGAGGGCATGAGCACTATGCCCCTACAGTGTCTAAGCAAAACCTTAGACATAGACATTGTAAGTGCAGGGTAGCCATAAGTGTATATGGTCTGGGAGTCTGTCATGCACAAACTCCACAGCACCATAATGGCTACACTGAAAACTGTGAAGTTTGGTATCAAACTTCTCAGCACAATAAATGCACACTGATTTTATTGTAACATACACCCCAGAAGGCACCTTAGAGGTGCCCCCTGAAACCTTAACCGACTACCCGTGTAGGCTGACTGGTTTTAGTAGCCTGCCACACTCCAGACATGTTGCTGGCCACATGGGGAGAGTGCCTTTGTCACTCTGTGGCTAGTAACAAAGCCTGTACTGGGTGGAGGTGCTTCACACCTCCCCCTTCAGGAACTGTAACACCTGGCGGTGAGCCTCAAAGGCTCACCCCCTTTGTTACAGCACCCCAGCTAGTGGAGCTGCCCGCCCCCTCCGGCCACGGCCCCACTTTTGGCGGCAAGGCCGGAGGAGATAATGAGAAAAACAAGGAGTCGTCACTGGCCAGTCAGACCAGCCCCTAAGGCATCCTGAGCTGAGGTGACTGACTTTTAGAAATCCTCCATCTTGCAGATGGAGGATTCCCCCAATAGGGATAGGAATGTGCCCCCGTCCCCTCAGGGAGGAGGCACAAAGAGGGTGTAGCCACCCTCAGGGCTAGTAGCCATTGGCTACTAACCCCCAGACCTAAACACACCCCTAAATTCAGTATTTAGGGGCTTCCCAGAACCTAGGAACTCAGATTCCTGCAACCTAAGAAGAAGAGGACTGCTAAGCTGAAAAACCCTGCAGAGAAGACGGAGACACCAACTGTTTTGGCCCCAGCTCTACCGGCCTGTCTCCCTACTTCTAAAGACACTGCTCCAGCAATGCTTTCCACAGGGACCAGCGACCTCTGAATCCTCAGAGGACTGCCCTGCATCTAGAAGGACCAAGAACTCCGGAGGACAGCGGCTCTGTTCACCAAAGACTGCAACTTTGCAACAAAGAAGCAACTTTGAAACAACTTGCGTTTCCCGCCAGAAGCGTGAGACTTGCTACTCTGCACCTGACGCCCCCGGCTCGACTTGTGGAGAACAACCACTTCAGGGAGGACTCTCCGGCGACTACGAGACCGTGAGTAGCCAGAGTTGACCCCCCTGAGCCCCCACAGCGACACCTGCAGAGGGAATCCCGAGGCTCCCCCTGACCGCGACTGCCTGCTTCAAAAGACACGCCGCCTGGTAAAGACTCTGCACCCGCAGCCCCCAGGACCTGAAGGATCCGACCTCCAGTGCAGGAGCGACCCCCAGGTGGCCCTCTCCCTTGCCCAGGTGGTGGCTACCCAGAGGAGCCCCCCCCTTGCCTGCATCGCTGAAGAGACCCCTTGGTCTCCCATTGCTTTCTATTGAAAACCCGACGCTTGTTTGCACACTGCACCCGGCCGCCCCCGTGCCGCTGAGGGTGTACTTTCTGTGTGGACTTGTGTCCCCCCCGGTGCCCTACAAAAACCCCCTGGTCTGCCCTCCGAAGACGCGGGTACTTACCTGCTGGCAGACTGGAACCGGGGCACCCCCTTCTCCATT
The DNA here is from genome assembly GCF_031143425.1 of Pleurodeles waltl. Classification (NCBI taxonomy): domain Eukaryota; kingdom Metazoa; phylum Chordata; class Amphibia; order Caudata; family Salamandridae; genus Pleurodeles; species Pleurodeles waltl. The sequence continues at coordinate 479,493,146 of NC_090450.1, forward strand.
GAAGCCTATGCGTTTTGGGCACCACTTTGACCTCTGCACCTGACCGGCCCTGAGCGGCTGGTGTGGTAACTTTGGGGTTGCCCTGAACCCCCAACGGTGGGCTACCTTGGACCCAAACTTGAACCCCATAGGTGGTTTACTTACCTGCAAAAACTAACAAACTTACTCCCCCCAGGAACTGTTTAAAATTGCACTGTCTAGTTTTAAAATAGCTATATGTCATTTATGTGAAAACTGTATATGCTATTTTGCTAATTCAAAGTTCCTAAAGTACCTACCTACAATACCTTTCATTTGAAGTATTACATGTAAATCTTGAACCTGTGGTTCTTAAAATAAACTAAGAAAAAATATTTTTCTATACAAAAACCTATTGGCCTGGAATTGTCTCCGAGTGTGTGTTCCCCATTTATTGCTTGTGTGTACAAAAAATGCTTAACACGACTCCTTTGATAAGCCTACTGCTCGACCACACTACCACAAAACAGAGCATTAGAATTCTCTCTTTTTGCCACTATCTTACCTCTAAGGGGAACCCTTGGACTCTGTGCATACTATTCTTTACTTTGAAATAGTGCATACAAAGCCAACTTCCTACACTGGCTTAAAAAGTCAACACTAAGTCCATATTCCAACTTATACTACACCCTGCCTAAAATGACTAAATGGGGTGGTAGGTCTAGCGGTAACTGCAATCAATGTGGATGGGAGCAGGTCGAGATTGTATGTTCTTTTCATGTCCCAAATTAGATTCTTTGATGCGTGATATTGGGACCTTTATGGGATCTATCATTGGAGGGCAGGTCCAGATCACCCCAATATTAATGGTTTTGGGGGTGATGGATGGCTCTGAGGACAATGATGCAGTAAAGAGGCATATTTATTATTTGTTGCTATGGTGGTGGCCCAACTCTGCACTTCATCAGAATGCTTAATCCAGGGCCCCAATCATTTTCAATGTGGAGGTCTAGAATTTAAGCAGTATACAAGGTGGAAACCAATTTGTATAAGGCAAGGGGCGCAACAAGCAGCTGTGTGAGGTCATGATTTGGTCACCTGTTAATTGGTTGGAAGGTTTGACTAGGCAATGAGATAATCAAGGTGGAAGGCAATAGAGGTAGCTGTCTGGGTGACATACTAGGCAGTCTTAAGATCACATGGGCCCTTTTTGTTTCTTCACAGATAACTGTTATACGATGATTTACAGTGATTATGGAGCTGCAATTTATAACACTGTTGAGATTAGCAGCTACTCTATGACCATACTACTGTTATGCACCTGCACTTCACAACTGATTGATGCTTTAGTTCATGATCTTTGCTACTGATGATTTCCACAGGTCAACCTGATGTATTATGGATAGGTTATGGTGATTATGCATTTGCACTTTATAGCAATGTTAATAGATATGCTATAAGTAAAACAATGTTGTTATGCATCTGCACTGCAAAATGTATTGGTATTTATAGGCTGAACCTATTGATGGCTGGATATCACTAGGGTATGGCTTGCTCCGCACTTCACTGAAGTATTCACTTTAACTTTTTCCCACTGGCTACGAATCAACAGGGCTCCCGGTTCTAGTCTAACCCTATGCATTTTAAGAGCTAAAAGAAGACATTGTACTGTAACCTTTGTAATACTTCAACCGATAATTGCTGACCACTTTTATCTGTTTATCTTGTGCTCATGCTCTATAGACTTGGTTCACAAATTTGTGGAGGGGCTTGTATTTTATTATCTGCATACGATCTGCAGTGTGCTTTATTTCTTTGGGGGTTAAGTTTGCTGCGTATAAGGGTGAAGTAGCATGGTAAAAATCAATAAAAGGAATATTACTTAATCTATGCTGCTTACATGCTGGCAGTTTAGCATAAAAATGTGTTCAGTGGAGTGGTTTTTACTGCACAAATCAATCAACATCCATTCAGGCTGATTTTCGGTAATTATTTACACTTGTGAATTGTATTTTGTTCAATTCGCCATTGACCTCAGAGGAAGTAACAGTTGTTTGACACAACTTTAAGACATGACAGTAAGCTAAAGAATTTAACTGTATGGCTTTTGTAAACTGATTAAATGCTGGAAGACGTCTGGACAATTTAATCCCGTTTTGAAAACACTTAATTCTGACCAAGGGCACACTGGTGGTATTGCAGTCGGTCACTGAAGCAGCCACCAGAACAAACCGCTGAAAACATAACTGTTCACCAGTTTGTGAGCTTACTTTCACTGGAGTGAAAGTCACAATTTTGGAATTAAGTTTGAGGCTTTTAGGCACAAGGACGTTCAAGTGGTCTTCCTTCTAGAAATACATAGTTGCCAACCCTGCAAAGTGTTGCGTTCAGAAATGGTATTTGCATTATTCCTACAGTTAAAAGCTTTTTGCTTTCCAGTAATTATATATTTTTTTTAAAATGACAACGTAATCACTTTCAATAAAACAGTGAAACAAAACTGTTGGACCTGGCCCTTTTTACGGGATCATCCCCCAACTTTTTGCCCGCCTCCTCCCCTTTTTCTGACTTTTTGTTCGCTTTAGGGCTCTGGGCACTTTATCACTGCTGACCAGTGTTAAAGTGCATGTGCTTTCCCTTCCAAATGTGATATTACTGCTTACACCCGATTGGCTCATTTAATTTACCTGCAAGCCTCTTGTATAGTGGTATCCCTTATAGCCAGGGCATGTACATTAAATGCTATTAGCTGGCCTGCAGCGCAACTTGCGCCACCCACAGAAGTAGCCTTTCAAACCTGTCTCATGCCTGCCACTGCAGAGTCTGTGTGCAGTTTACAGTCACAGTGGTTCAGAATATATATTGGTTTGCCAGGAACTCCACTTTTACTACATTGAGGTCATCCCTAAGGAAGCCCCTTGGTAGCCTTATGGGCATGGCGCTGTGTAGATAAGCGGTAGGACATGTGCCTTTTTGTGTGGTATATGTCCTGGTATTTGGTTTCTCACTGCTGCCTCTCATAGGGTAGCATTAGGAATGCCCCTGCATATGACTAAGTGGTATTTTCTAATCTGTGAGGGTGGGCATATTCGGTCTGGTTGAAATGGCAGTGAGAAATGCTGCTTACTGCAGATTCCGTATTAACAGTTAATAAATTCCATTCTTAGAAAGTGGGCATTTTTCTGTGCTTATGACCCTTGTGATTTTACAGCATGACTCCAATCAACAACTGGGGTAGAGTGACAGCTTCAGTTGGTGCATACTTTCCAGACAGCCATCACACAGGAGGGGCTAGTTGTAACAGAGGAGACATCTGCATACTAAGTGGTCTTCCTGGGTTGGTAGAGGCAGTGCTCACTCACATTTGTATAAGCTGTGTCCTGCCCTGACAAGCTTGTTTACCCCCTACTGATGTCTGGAGCCAGTGTGGAGAATAGGCATTTCTGGAACTGGTTAGAGCCGGTAGGAAACTTCTACCCACTTATAGAAGCTGGGCATACTGAGTATAAGTATAGTGGGTTATGCCCAATGTTTCAAGGCACTGTGTGGGATTTGTAACCAGAAGCTGCTGGCTCTGCATACTACACCAGAGGACTAGTGTAGTGCCAAGAGGGATCCGCTGCCTACTGATTGTTGGGAGGCTAAAGGGACTGCCACTCTGTAAAGTGACACTGTGGTCTGGTATGCTGCTGTTTTCCCATCTCTGGGTGTCCCCAGTGCTCTCCCAGGGGCCAGCCATGATTTCAGAGAGGGGAAGCAGGGGGGAAATTGCGGAGGAGGAGAAAAAAAAAGCCCCCCCCCCCCCCCCCCTGCGGAGCACCATCCTTTGCCCCGGGGGTGGGAGGGGGGGGGGGGGGGGGGGGCGGCTTCACAACCCAAGGTAGATGCCACATTTCACTGTGTTGTTTCATCCTCAGTGTTTGCTATATTTCCCAACCCTAATGTGTTGTTTTTGCCTCACTTGGGTAATGAATATTCTCATAATCTGCTTTGTGCGCACAGAGAGGATGTGTTTTATGACATGTGCAAGTGGGAAATTATTCTTTGTGTTTGCACTCATGATGATCTGACAACTGCTTGCTTAGCAGTGTATTACTGATTTATGTCTTTTTGGTCTACTTATGTTTTATGCAATACAGTTTATTTTTTCTAATAACTGGTTGTGAAGTCCCCTTTGTGGTCTCCTGAACAGATTAGGTCAAAAATTAGTCTCTAGGTCACTAAAGACCCTGGTGCGCATCACTGGCACTGCTACAAAGTAATAGAGAAGGTGTAGTGGTATCATCATTTTTAAAATATATTGCAGGGGGGGCAGGCAGGGGGGAAAAGAACAAGGGCTATTGCATCCAGAGGCTCCAGGACAGCTGCAGTGACGTCGGGCTCCTGCCATAGTTCCTGTCAAGAAGGTCTGAACATTCACCCCCCACGGTAGCAGAGCATCTCATATTGCCAAGTTAGGCGGTCAGTCTCCAAGTCTTCTGCAGCGATGTGTTAAACCCTCCGCTGGGGAAAGACAGGAGTTGCCCTAGTTCACTTGGAGATTTGTCTTGGTTCCAGAGATCCAAGAAAGCAAAAAAATAGGCATCTGTTGTCTGGTCTCTCGTACGCTAGGGTGTCATCCACATAAAGCAAGACTGCACCAGTTGGGGCCCCACACAGGACCTTCCCCGTAGCAAGGTTTGTAGCGCACATGCTGTTGTCAGTCTTACCATTGCTGACACATTGAAATACCAATAAAGAAATTTAAAAAAAAAAAAACTGATCACCCTTTTAAACTTCTGTTTACATTGCACCCAACTAAACAGGAACATGCGAGGTCACAAAACACCCATAAAAGCAAAGATGCCCGGCAAAGTGTTTATTACAAATTGCTTCGAGCTGAGAAATACAAGGCAATAAAAAGCTTAAGGTGCTCCCCCAAGGGAATGATCTTTAAACGAAGAGGTGATGATGGGACCCTTTGCCTCAGTTCCCCTCGTTGATCCATTCGTTGGCGCAGCTAGTGTAAGAAATCAGCTCTTCTGGCTTGAACCACAAGTTGATCTCCTTTTTGGCACTTTCCACAGAGTCACTGCCATGGCATATGTTCCTATGGGAGGAAACAGACATTAGAGTGCAAAGAGCAGCACCTACATTTGATGCACACCATTACGACAGTTTGAAGGGTTCACAAAACCGAGGACAATGCAGATATGAGAAACCTGAAGACTACACATACTGGAAAAAAATAACAGCAAATTGATTGACATGTGGGCTTGGTAAAAACTGCTTTCGATACAAGTAGTTTTAACATTTTGGATGGTTTCGTTCAAGTAACCTGCCTGCATCAGAACAAGATAGGTCCGTGCCCACAGTCAGCAATAAAGGGACTAGGAGGCAGAAGAGATTAATGTGCGTGTATTAATTTACCGTCATCCCACACAAAAAGCTTAAGGTTGGACTACTAGGGAAAGAGTTGAAATAAGAATGGAAAAAAACACACCACAAATAGATAAGCTTTCATTGTTCACTTAACTGAGATGCGATTTGAACGAGCCGGTTTCAAATCAGCCTCGCATGGCAGTCATTTCCATATCAGGCAATGTTCTAGTAGGGCGTGGGGCAAACATGGCTGCAAGGCCTCTGCCATGGGAACAGGGGTAATTTGCCTATGTTGTCCCGGAGTCCGTCCGCGCTGCTATGGTTCTGCAAACTGGGCCAAATACGCCCTCAGCAAGTGACTGCGATACATACATCACAGCCCTCATGAATAATTGAAAAGCACAAGCTTAAAACCCCAATCACCAGCTCTAGAACCGACTGTTCCAACTCAGTTTACAAAAAGGTACTTTAATCTATGCACAAAACAATACTACAAAGGAACTGATCATACAAACACTGGCAATTCTGATACTACATCTTAAATCTGTCGTCCAATCTCTATGAAAATGTTGCTGTTGGCAGACTGATAACAGGTGTCTACCTCCCTTCTGGCACTCAGTGGTTAGATCTATCACGAAGGACCACTGGGGGTGGGAGGGGCAACTTGCTCTCAGTGCACTGGATAGTGATAACAGAAGACCAGAGGCAGGCCTCAGCTCAAAAGGTTCTTTTTCACATTGAAAAAAAGCTACTCTTAGCCATAGAGCCAAGTGAATTTCTAACAGAGCCTCGTCTACTTTGCCCCCGCTTTAAAGGCAGGGTCTCCTCCATCCAGCTTCGGGAATATGCTTATTTTAGAGGGAAAAGGCTTGTTAAACATTCAAGTCGACAAAGCCTAAACACTTTACATAAAGCAGGAGATAAAAACAGATGCCCGTTCCCTGTACACATTGTTCCAATCTGCTTACGAGGAGTCTGAAAGGATGGCTGCCACTGAATTATCAAAGTAAATGCCTCTGCAACGAGGAAAACTGAAAAAAGCTGTGTGGGGGGGCCTGGGGCAGGCGGGTTGGGGTTTAAGGGAGGCCAACCAATCTGGAATCAGAACACATTAGCCAGCAACTGCCAGAAAAGCCAGCGAGTAAGCTGCCTTTAACAGACTACAATCGACTAAAACCAACACTCCCATAAACGCAGCACTAGTGCAAATAATGCAAGTCTCCATTGCGTGGTCAGTCTCACCTGCAATTCTTTAAAACTACACACTTTGTATTAAGGCAATCGTGTTCTCGTTTGGAGTTTTTTTTTTTTTTTTTTTTTTTTTACACTGGCCGTGCACTCTGGGGCCAAGGAGACTTTTCCCGGAAAAGGGGGGAGGGGGGGGGGGGGGGGGAGGGGGGTTGGAGTAAATGCATTAATTAGTCCTCTGTACCAGAACTGCACATTCTTACAGCAGCAATTAATCACATGAGAGCAATGTTCATATCCACAGGGAGTGAGTGACTCCTTTGATGTCAGCAAAGACGTTCCTCCCTGGGCCACATGCACACCATTTCCATCACGTACCTGCCAACCTGGACGCAGAAGTCTCCCCGGATGGTCCCAGGCTTGGAATCAACAGGGTTGGTCTCTCCCAGCATTACCCTGCCAGTCTTCACCACATTAAATCCTTCCCAGACCTGAAAAAAAGTAAGCAGTAACCTTCAAGCAAAAAATTGTCACATGGTCAATTAAACACAACCCATTGTGTTTGTCCACTGGAATTCCACTGCACAGAGCTCCTACTGTACATATTCTACCAGTAAATGTATGGCATTCACGTGGAGTGAATTCTCAAGTTAGACTACCCAAGCAATCACATGGGAAACATTAAAGCTTGTAAGAACTGCAAAACATTATCAGGGTGATTCTAATACATGGTGCTGCTTTTACTCAACTGAATGCGAGACTGAAGAGATGTCCCGTATGCGCAAGTATCAAGTACAACAGATCAGCTTGCATGGAGGCTCCATCTTACCTGTGCAGTCAATCTGAGCCCCAGTTCCCATGTTTGTCATGTGCTGAATAGTTGCAGAGCAGCATATGCCTACACAAAGGTAGGCAGAGCAGAAATAAATACAGGATTTTGATGCCTGTACTTGCTCTTTTGCTGTCCCTCCCAACTAGAGTACGGATAGCACTCCCCCACATACCCCCCTCCCAAAAGGGAATTAAAACTTGCCAGGGCAAACTTGAAGGAGAAAGTTAGTGGTGATTCAAATAAAGGATCAATGATGCATCTTGCCAGAAAAATCCTTACAAAATTAATTGTGGTGTAGACTGTGGCTGATCTACAAGTCTCCAAGCATGATATGCATCTGGAAAGACACTGTTCTCTAGCGGAACGTGCACAGACTGCACTGTGCAAAAGATGATAGACATGGAAGACCTAGTCTGTTCTTTGTGGCCAGATGGATGGCTGTTGACAAATTAAGATTTGGTCATGTGAAAGGCCAGAGTCTGCTGGTAGTCAAGCCAAGTTACTTTGTCCGACTTACCGAGGCTATAAAAAAGGTACATAAATAAAAAAAAAGCATAAAACAGTTACATAGGCAAAATAGACATTAAAAATGAAATATAAAATGCATTATTATTTGATGAATTAAAAAAATTCAGTGACCCTATGAAAGTCGGCAGCAGCTCATCCTCATCAAAAGAACCCACATCACACCCCACCTCAAGAAGCTACCACCCACTCACCCCAGCAATTCTGGAAATAACTCAAGACCTGGATATTTGAGTGAACAAACCATGCAACAGCCAACATCTCCAGCACATCAAGAAGATTTGATGCACTTTAATGTTGATTAATTAACTTCTAAGATATAGGGCTTAAACTCCCTTAACGTTTCTGTATCTTAGTGTTGCAGTTAGAAAGGAGCAAATGCCACAAAATGTCATTAAGAGACTGGAGATGCATCCCAAAGTTTGCTAAAAATCAAGGGTTTTAAAATAGTGATACAAAAGTAGGGTTTCTAACTTTTTTAAAGAAACAAAATGGCTAAAAGTCCGTTCTGAGAGCCCATCACAGGGATATGCTGATGTCTGGCACCCCCAGTAGACCAAAGTACTAAGGAAGCTCATTAACATCGACGCAGTATCCACCCTGAACCAAAATAGGGATGTGTTCAACTCTCCAGCTACTTTGAGACCAACCAGTTGCTTCATTCAACACAATCTGGATTTCACCCAGGCTACAGCACCAAATCCACACTGGAAGTGCGATACCATTAAAATGACGAGATGCCCATCTGCTGTTCCCAAAACCGGCATTGTTAGAAACACCCAGGTAGTTAAAATCATACACCTTGCCAAATGAGTGCCCCTTCACCATTAATCTGCAAAGTTTTCTTGTCTGGCCCACATGCCATAATGTGACACTCCCCAAAGCTGGTGACCAGGTCAAGTAACCCTCCTTAAGAGTTAAATGATTCTACCAGCAGAGCTCGAAAAATCCACTTGACCACTCATCTTTTTTGATCAGGTCGAGCTTTTCTCATCCCTTTTGGCAAGTTGCCACTGAACAGGTGTTGTGTTCAGTTGAAAAGTGGAAGGGCTATAAAAGATGCCTTTAAATAGTGTTATGTCAAATTTGCTCTGTGTTCACAGAGAGGTCAAAAGTCAGTTTTTCTTACAATTCATTTTCCTTCTGACTGCAGAGTTCCAGGACTTTGATGTGAACTGTGGGACCGGCTGCTTAAAATGTAAAATAATAAGGATATGGGATGTCAGGTTTTTCCTAACAAATTTAAATGTGTAAGTATATTTCAGTAGTTTGGAAGGTCCTTTGTTTTGTGCGATTAAAAATATTTCAGTAGGATGAAAATGAATCAGAATACTTTACATGTTGAGGTGCAAAAGATGTTTTCTGAAACAGAATTTTCAGAGATTTATACACTATAGTTTTCAGTAATTAGCAGATAGGTTATTGGACATTTCTTGGAATGATAGTGTGTAGATGACAGTATGTTACCACATCATGGTTTAGTAATATTTATTAAAAACAGAAACACTTCTGCCCTGATGGCAATGTTAGTAAACTAAAGTCCTAGGTTATGTGGGCTAGACCTCATGGGTATATGGGCTAGATTCTTGTGATACATGCAGAAAGCTTTAGTCTACTTAAACAAAAGATTGTTTTTGTACTGCAGAAATGCTGTGCTCACATAGGTGCGATCATATGAGATTAAGAACAAGGTGACTAAACTATTTGCCTAGGATCACAATTGGAGACCTGTTTACGGATCAAGTACATTACAGTTAGGTCGAGTAACATGATTTTTTGAGCTCGGACCAGCGTACACAATTCCTTGGGATCTATGCCCCAAGTACTGCATTGCCTGCATAAAGCAGCACCAGTATAGGGACCCCAAGACCATCACTGGATAGTTTGGTTATGGTGGGGCACAGGTTGTTATTACAGGTGGGGTCTGAAATAAACCCTTGGTGTACCCTTAGGGGTAAGAGGAGGGAAGGGGTTAACAGTCCAGACATTTTTCCTGTAGAACCAAACCCTCACTACTAAATTGTGTAGTTAACACGAAATTCACTAATGCGGCTTCAACCCACAAATCCAACAACATCAGCCACAGTTTAGGTCAATTGATAGTCAAACGCTATTGACAAATCCATAACAGAAGCAGCACCTGGCGACAGTATACTTGCCAACAAAGGTTAAAGCACTGCTCCACTGTACCCAGCCCCTGGCAGAACCCAAACTGAAAAGGACAAGATTTTGGAATAGTTTGCCCAAGTGTAAGCTATTAATCACCCAGGCGATTATTTTGACAGAGCCATCAATAAGGCAGATATGGAAGGAGGGGAGCATAGACAGGTTATTTGCTGGGTGGTCTTTATCAATGAAACGTCCGCTTACTTAATCCTTCTGGACTTAAGTTATAAAACTTAAGAATCAGCTTAACACAGTTTGGGTTCTTGAATGTAACCATGTAAGATGCCTGAAGACCTGAACATCAGTGCCTACACAAACTAAGCATAATTCTACTTTCAACATGTAGACTATACAAACTACTGCAACAGATTGCTTCGACACCAATAGATGTGTGCCCACAGGTAGTGTAACCAAAGACTTTCAGCAATGCTTATGTGCGAGTAGGTGGCACCATATGGTTCTGCAGCAGTTTGAAAGAGCCACACAAGCACTATCCAATGTGCACCAACAACTATTTCTAGGTTCCTGTGCCCTAGACTAATCCAGAGCTCCACTTCCACCCACATCTTTGACAGACCCCAAGCAGGCTAAAAACGGTGTGCCAAGAAAGTAATTTCCCCAGAAAACGTCAGGATTCAAGCTGAGCCCCAAACTGCTGGAGACAAATGTGTCATGGACCTAAACGACATGTGCCTCTGGTCCTTGCGCTACACTTACTCAGTCAGGCATTGGTGCAACCTTATGCACCCAAAGACAAACTAGGATCAATAGGCAAAGCTTTAAGTAGCCAGACTCAAGAGGCTGCATTTGATAAAGGTTCTGCTCTTGATTGCAGTCATGTCTTAGGCCCCGCACAAAGGTAGTCACACTCAAAATCTGCTGGTAGGTTGAAAACATACCATAAGCACAAGAAAGTCAAGCAGGCCTCTATACCTCCACTTAATCTGGCAAGAGACTGCAATATCACCTAAACAATCTGATGTTCTGTCAATCCTTGCAGGCCCCAAATTCCCCAAGCCATCACTGACACGGCAGCAGTTGCTACCTTCAAGTAGGCAATGCTGTAGATTTTCTAGAGAGCCCCCGGCCGGACTTCTACCTGCAGACCCTCCCCAGTGCAGAACTCCTTAGGTTCCATTCCTGGCCTTTACTAGAGCTGGTTAAGACTCCCACTTTGGTGCAATTCAAATGCCAGTAGTACCAGATTAAAATCTGGAGTTTTTACCCTGAACGAATACCTAATCACACCAGCCCTGCAGTATTAAATAACTAAAGCACACCCAGTGGTTATGCGGCCAGACTTTCAGCTTCTTCCTTCAAACCAGCTCTGTCAGACAACAGAAGTCAACTTTGGCTCAAACGTGTTCCAGGATCATAGCCAATGTCTTAACACTGACAAGGAGGGGGAAAACCTGGTCTACCCTTCATTATAAAGGAGGGCTGTATTTTGACTTGCAAAATGCCAAGGGCCTAGATACCTCAGAGCTTGTCTCACTATCTGGTATAACAGAAAAAAGTGCACAGAGCAGGAAAACACCTAGATTTACAGTTGCCTACTCTGGAAGCCAAAGTCAACTGGACTTCCTAGAATACAAGGCAAACGAAATCTGAGCCACTGCTACCATTTAATGACGCCCTTACTGTCATGGCCACTTGGTTCAAGTCATGTTCAGCAGACCTTTGCTTAGACTGTACAAACGAGATGAGTTTTTTCTTCTCAAGACGCAGAGAAACACCAATCTGAGCGACCGGAAAACAGTTTGGCCTTGAAAGCCTTACTATCAACCACTAAGGAAAGGCCGGCACATATCTTAACAAGCAACATGACTAAAGTGGTACAGCAATATGTATGGTGGTGTAGTACATTGTGCCAGGAGGCTATACATCTGAAGTGGCAAAACAAGCATCTTTTTGGTATTCAGCCACCTATCTGTACCTTAATACCAAAGGTAGATGCTGGCTGTAGACAATGAGTGCAGGCTCCAACCTGAAGTCACACAGGGTATTGATTCTGCAAAGGGGGTGTCACCTCATCTCTGGACACCTTTGGGGTGCTCCTAGATGGGATGGTCTGTTCTCTCCGTGTTCCCTAATTTTCCCACCAGACTTGCTGCCAAAAGTGGAGCTTTGTCCAGGGGGTGGCAACTCCACCAGTTGGAGTTGCCCTGGGGCACTATAACCCAAGGCTTGAGCCTTTGAGGCTCACCAACAGCTGGTACGGCTCCTGTAGGGGAAAGTGTAAAGCACCTCCATCGAGGACAGGCTTTGTTTCTGACCACTGAGAGCACAAAGGCTCCCACCACATGTGGTCAGAAACATGTCTGAAAGTGACAGGCTGGCAAAGACCAGTCAGTCCAGCTTTAGTAGTTTGGCTAACATACAGGGGCATCTCTAAAATGCCCCTGGTGCATTTTTTCAATAAACTCCACACTGTCATCAGTGGGAGTTCACTGTGCTAAGTTGGATACCAAACTGCTCAGCATTCAGTGAAACCATTTTGGAGCTGTGGAGTTCATAATGACAAACTCCCAGACCCTGTACTCAATATGGCCACACTGCACTTACAGTGTCAAAGAATTAACTTAGACACATATGGTTCCTGCAGCTATGCCCTCACCTGTGGTATAGTGCACCCTGTCTTAGGGCTGTAGGGGTGTCTTACCTTTTGCCACAGGCAGTAGTTTGTGGGCATGGCACCCTGAAATGGTGGTCATGTCAACTGCCTGTTTCTCCCCACCAGCATATACAAGCTGCAAAGGGAGTGTGCATGTGCTTGGTGAGGGATCCCTTAGGGTGGCATAATACATACTGCAGCCTTTGGGGGATCTTCCCTGGCCTTGGGGCCCTTTTGTACCAGGTATACGTTTTACAAAGGGAATACCTGTGTGCAAAGGGTGTGCCAATTCTGAAAACAACAAAGGTACAGATTTTGGGAAAGAACACTGGTGCTGGGACCTGGTTAGCAGGATCCTAGCACACCGTCAATAAAAGTTGGCATCAACACCAGGCGAAAAGTGGGGAGTAGCCATGCCAACAGTGGCACTTTCCTACACATTCATGAAACATTCACCTTGAGATTGATCTGACAGGAGGGACTTTAGCCTATTTGTTTCTCAACATGTAAGAGGACCCTACACCATTGGGTGGTCCCATCCATTCCTAAGATGAGGAATCTTCAGTTTGAAATATCCAGACAATGGTGCTACTTGGTGAATAGTAAATGCAGATTCCTCACTGTCCTCCACCTCTACTGAGGTGTCTGCTGATCACCTTAAGGTCCCAAGTTAAGTAGTCGCACCATCACTTGTAAATAGATTTTTTCCTTCAAATGTTATATTTGAGGGAATCGAAAAAGATCAAGACATGGATGTCAGCAAGCAGGGGTGGGGCTTATGTGAAGCTCCACAACACTGTATGAAGTCACCATGAAGCCATATAATGCCACCCACTTGTACTCCGGGAGGATTGCTTAAAAAAGTCTCTGGACCCAATATGGTGCTAGGGAATATTCTAGAGGAGAAATCTGGCTACAATATGGACTATTAACTAGAAAGAGGTTACCAATGTTAATTACCAATTTATAGAGAGCTAGGGAGGAAACAAAGGGCTAGGACAACATGATGTATGAGTAAAAAGGAGTTCATACTGGTTCAGCTGCAAGACTATTGTGCACTGAAAACCGAGGCAGGCTCATCCAAGAGGATTTACCCCAGGTAGTTCCCAGAAACTAGGGCCTGGTTTACCTCAGGGTATAAAACACGGATCTTTTAGGACATACTTTAGTCTTTTCATTCCACATTCTAGGAAGCTGGCTGGAGCCAACTCAAGAATCTTTATTGGTATGAGGAAATTGGCATTCTAGGTCAGCACACAAATGCCATTTAAAAAAAAACTTTAAATGGAAGAGTAACTCCATATTTTCAGAGTAGTAGGGATATACACATCATAGACCATTCTACACTCACCATAGGCACAACAGGGCCGGAGCCCATGTATTTAACCAAACCGGAGTAGAAAGGGCGATCCTTCAGGTCAATGTAGTGTTCCTTCAGAAGTTCATCGGAAGCCTGCAAGCGGCAAAGAAAGTATTGTTACCTGGATGATGAGACCTCAACCCTGGTCATGCCAGTGATCTGAGCACAGCAGTTCACACCCAATTTCACAGTAGATCATTACCCAATTACGGTGTATGCTTAGTTAGACCCTATCACTTGTGTACACAAAACGCAAACAAACCAAAGACTACTCTCACCTGCATAAACTTCATTGCCACCATTCGGTAGCCCTTCTGCTCAAAGCGCTTGATTATCTCTCCTACCAGGCCCCGTTGAACGCCATCTGGCTTGATGCAAATGAAGGTACGTTCTGTAATACCGTTACCAGACATGTTCCTAGAAGGCAAGAGGGTGACAAAACTTAACATTGTTCATAATAAGGTGTACATCTAAGTAAACAAATTGGGCTCCCTACACAAGTCAGCTTCAAATCTAAAACTTTTCACACAAAAACTAAGGCATTTTTGTTAATCAGTCCATTTTTTATCCGACCGAGTTAAAAAAAAAAAAAAGCACTTCGCAGAAAAAGCAGAAGCTAGCATATTCAAAAGCACAATTTAAACCACAAAACTGGAGATTCTAGAATAAAGTTAGAGCTGCAGATTAAATAACTTCTAAGGTAGTCTGACTTCTCGATCACTGTAAGGCTATCCCATTATTCGGGCACAGCAAGGAGGTTACCCAGGTCAGGAGAAAACATGCCTGTTCTGAGTTGTGAAATACACAAATCCTAAAGAGTGACAAATATGTCTCCTACATTCCTCGAACTACTGTAGGGGATAAAGTACCCCCTTCCACACGAGTATCGTCTGTCACTGCGGATTACAATGGACAGAGAAAGGAGGCTGAAGAATGAGGCGAATTGCAATATCCTTCTAATGTATTAGAAATGTTATGTTATTCCTTATAATACATCTTCAAACCATCACCCCTCCCACAAACCACTTATATCAGTGGTATCTTGCACTTGTGTTTATTACAGACATGGATAAAGCATCACCTGCACTGCAAACGTGTTTGCAAAATTAAAATTCTAATTCAAATCAGATTAAGAAGGTTGTGACTCAGATTGTGCGGATACATGCAGAGATCTGATTGTTCTGGTCATTCTATACCATGGAAAAACATGGTGCCATAAATACCTTTCTACTGGTCACATTTTGTTATTCAAAAAAGATCAGAAGACGGACAGTTCCTGTTTTCCTTTTTTAAACTTCTGCTGAATGATGTTCCCGATGGCATGCCTTTCACCTTGGCTGCTCGCACCATATTGAGAGGTCAGAATTCAACTGCAATAACTTAGTTGAGCAGAAACATTATTTCTTAATTACAGGTGAACGAAAGACTACTCCATTGGCGTACATTATATGGATATTTCAAGTCACCAAGGAGATCCTTGATCATGTAAAACAAGAAAGCAGATGCTGTTCCTTTATAAATTCACATAACTCAAGGTGACATGCAATAGCCTTCTAATGTATTAGAAGATACTTTATCCCTTGTAAGTACGGCCACACCACCACCGTTCCCACAAAATGCTTAAATCCTCAGTGTTGCTCTTCATATGAAAGAATGCCCGTACACGTAATTGCGTTATCTACTGCCAAATAAACACCAAAATGCAGTTAAGATATGTTGCTTAAGGATGCTGGAATTCGTTTAATACAAGTCAGATTTTTAAAAAGTTGTAGCTCAGAATGTACAAGCCTGCAGAGATTTTTCCCTATAATTACACAAGAGACGGAGCTAGAACGTGCCTGCAACAAACAAATCGGAGATTGGCTTTTATACATGGATTATGTACTCTTCCATGTATTCTAAAAATATCAAACCAACTGAAAACAGAAAACTGCAGCTAAACGAGAATCGAGACTATGGCAAATAAATTTCAGGAAGAAAAAACCCTCAAAGGCATAACTTAATCCTTTAGGTTCTACATCCTAGGTGCACTTCCTGAAGAGTAGATTTCCTCAAACCTAGCATTTCAGAAATGTTGCACCGGATCAGGCATCCAAAACAAACGTTTCAAGGGCAAATACAAACATTAGTCACACATACATATTAAAATAATGGAGAGATGACGTTAGGCAGGACGAAGGCTAAGAAAAGCGTGAGGTTGCACAAAATTAGTACCTCTGAATAGATGTGGGACTTAACGAGCAGGTACACAAGGAAACTGTTTACAAGCCCAACACAAAGAGCTGATACTCTTTACTCTGATTAATCTCGTTCTGCAGGAGCCATCTATAACATTCTCATGGGAAATGCTGCCAAGTTACATTTCTGAGTCATCGTGAACCTTTAAGAACTGTTGACCAGCTGATATCTGGGTTCCAACCTCAAGTAGGGATTAAGCAGCCGCAGACAAATAAGCCGTTGTGTAAAATGAATGTTTACTGGACCCGTGTTGCATGTGCGCTTCTTTATAGTGGAGTCCCACTAAACACCCTACTTTCGGCAAAATTACGAGCTTAGTCCATTTATAATAGATAATGTTCCTGGTTCTGGAGAAAATATGACTTCGGGTTAACATGAGTTTATCTTTACTACATCAGATTTTCTATATAAACTCGCCGCACTTGGCTTGTAGATGACATGCTGTTGGCCTACTAAAACTGACAAAATTCCATCCATTTTGCTCCCAAGATATGATTTTTTTTATCCAACACTTAACACGCTGCGCTTGCAGGATATCATTTCACAACTGTGCAAATGGTCATTACCATAGAACTCCGCAAATACACATCAGCGTGCGGGCAGGCTTCCCGACACATCAATCCCGGACAGTGGGTGGCACACCCGTCTGGGAAACACGCCAGTCCGTCGTAATTATTTCCCTTCCAAACTTAAATATACTTTCTCCGCATGCCACCGATGGCTTCTGCAGGCAGCTAGACTGTTATCTCTAAAAACGAGGGGGTTGGGCGGTCTCGAAGGCATGGATTACTTCAATGCACTAATCCTAGTTTCCCGATTTCACCCACACAAAACGCTTTATAAACCGTAAACTCTAGCTGAGATTTGATCCCCGGGGAGAGAAGGCACAAAATCATTTCGCATGTGCTGCCACCACTACTTCACTTGCAGTCACAGCGGGCCACCGTTACCACAACTTCATAGCCACAGAGCCGTGGAAGCGCAGGGTCGAGCCAGAACACGGTACCAGTCTTCAGTGTAATTTAACAGCGGCGGAAAGCCCCCACAGTCAAGTGTCCTAAGGGGGACACCCTGCTCTGAAAGCTGGGCTACTAGACGTTTGAAATCACAGTCCTTAAGGATAACATGATATCAATTCATAATAAGTCAGACCTTCGAATGTCCAAGTTAAAGGAACCGTTTTGTCCGCTAGTCAATTATAAGTCCATAGTATACATTTGTGTACTACACAAGCAGTTTATACAATATTCCTAGCTCGAACCTAGTGGCTGAAAATGGCATCAATAACGGTAAATCATTAAGCTGCAGCATGCAGGGCTTCCTAAGAAAGAAAAGTGCTAACGTGAGAAGACCCGATACGAGGATGTCACTCATTCACACAGGAGCTACAGAAAAACTGGAAGGCCCTCTCCTATAAACCCAACATGTTATCTGTGGGTAGGGCCATCCTTAAACTGCCATGTGTACTGAAAATATATTTTTACAGAAAAAAAGTTGATGCAAGACCCTTCTTTCGGATTACTACATAGTAATGCATCTGGACGACACAAGTAGATAAGATGCATTCAGAAGAAACCCCCATAAAACATATTACAAAGTTCCTGAGACTATCCGTTCGTTGCTATGCATAGTGCCATATACATAACCCCTTGTCCCTGTCGGTTTATGCTAGACTTTTATAAATCGGGAACTTACTCACCCCCACTATATACACTCAAAAAACGAGAGCATTCGATATTTCACCCATCCCCGCCAAAAAACAAAAAAACGTTCTTACTGTAACAAACCTGTTACAACTCCGATCCACACAAGCTCTCAAACTCTTATTAGGCACTTAAACGTGCCACCAGAATTAAAAAAAAAAATCCATTATTTTGAGAATAAATCTAGACCACCACCAAAAGAAAAAACTACGTAAACCTTCAACCCACTTCGATTTCTTCCTTAGACTTCTGTCCTTGCTCATTCGATATGACGTCCCCTTTAACCCCAAACAGTTGACCATTTAAAATAGAATGTAAACTGAAATAAAGTACTTAGACAAAAATCACTATATACACCAACAGGTGGCCAATCACTAATAGCAGTGCGATATAGTCCGTAAAAAGCTAGCAGAACAGAGAACCGGTGAATCATCACGGAAATGCGTGCGTTAAACATCTACCACTACTAATGACAAAATAGGGCTCCTCAGAAGGAAGCGGGTGCAAGGGATAGTGCGAAGCTACAAGTCTCCATATATTACAAATACAAAAAATATGGGATAAAAAGTAAGCCTGCAAGTAGCATCGTAGGGCACTCCGCTTACCATTTCGGAACGCGGCAAAGCCCAACCACCTCCCTACCACCCAAGAATAGATAGCTGCAGCCAGCATCATGAAAGATAAGGACAAAAAAAATATTCATATTTCAGGAAGCGGGCTCAGCTATCCGAAAAACAAGGAACCAGGTTATGGCCATGCATCCATTTCAACGGGTCATGGTACACAAAGGGAGCGCGGGTTCACATATAGAGAAGCGGTGACGCTCAGGCAAAGAAAAGTCATCGCCGCACCGTTAAAGTGTTTTACCTTAAAGGGTGGTAGGTACGAGTACGGCAATTACAATTGAAGAATAGGGTGTGCGTGGAGGGAGAGGAGTTAAGGAGGATCCGAAGAACTGCGGAAAGGAAAGAAGTGTTGCTGTAAACTGGATTCTAAACTCTGTTGTACCTGCTGCAGCAGTGCTATATTTCCTTTTTTTTTAAGTTTGGGAGTGCTATATTTCCTCCGTCGATGGAAGCAGCGGCAGGCAAAGGAGAGCAAAAGAGAGTGGGAGAGGCAACCGGAAGTTATATGCTGCCGGTTTACTGACGCTTGACGCTCCCCCGTCCGAATCTGTACCCCCTACGTCAGAGGGTGCTTGTTCATTCAGCTGCTTGCTGAATGTTTCAGCTCGGGTGCCCGTCTCCGCTCCCCCAGCGCGATGTTGCGCATGCGCGAGGGCTCACAGCAACACAGATTCAAACGAGGAGTTTAACCCCGTCGCTGCCAATGTTTAACCCCTTCGCTGCCAGGACTTTTCCTTCTCAGGCGCCAGGGATTTTTTTGTCTATTTGGGGATCTTCGCTTTTAGGCCCTCATAACTTTTTGTCTATATAAGCTACGCAAGCCAAATTTTAGTCCTTTTTTCCCCACATCCCAGGGATTCTACAGGTACCCAGACTTTGTGGGTTCCCCTGAAGGAGACAAAGAAATTTGCCAAAATGCAGCAACAATTTCGTTTTTTCAAACAAGGGAAAAAAGGGCTGAAGATGAGGGCTCGTGTTTTTTCCTTGAAAATGGCATCAACAAAGGGTTTGCGGTGCTAAAATAACCATCTTTCCAGCTTTCAGGAACGGGCAGACTTGAATCAGAAAACGCAGTTTTTCAACCCAATTTTGGCATTTTACTGGGACATACCCCATTTTAATGTAGACACAATTTATAATTAACCAAGGGGTCATTTGTGTAGATCCTACAGTGTTTTCCTACTGAAATAACAACATAAATAAAAAATAATAAAATTGACGTAAAAAAAACCCAACTGTTTTTCTCCACGTTTTACTCTAACTTTTTTCTGCGAAGTTAGATTTTTTAAAGCAATATACTGTTACGTCTGCTGGACTCTTCTGGTTGCGGGGATATATTGGGCTTGTCGGTTCATCAATAACCCTAGGTACCCAGAGCCAATAAATGAGCTGCACCTTGCAATGGGTTCCGGTCGTACATCAATTCATTTGCTGAAATATAAAGATTGAAAGATAGGATTCAAGAAAACCTTTGTATTTCCAAAATGGCCACAAGATAAGGTGTTGAGAAGCAGTGGTTATTTGCACATCTCTGAATTCCGGGGTCCCATACTAGCATGTGAATTACAGGTCATTTCTCAAATAGATGTCTTTTTTACACACTGTCTTACATTTGGAAAGAAAAAATGTTGAATAAGACAAAGGCCAATAACACTTGTTCTTCTATTCTGTTTTCCCACAAGTCTCCTGATAAAAATGGTACCTCACTTGCGTGGGTAGGCCAAGTGCCTGCGACAGGAACACATCACATTTTTACATTGAAATTTGACGTGTTTTTTGCAAAGTGCCTACTTGTGGATTTGGGCCCCTAGCTCATTCAGCACCTAAGAAAACCTAGCAAACCAGGACATTTCTTAAAACTAGACACCTATGGGATTACAGAATGGGTTGGCTTGTGGGGCACTCACCAAGTTCCTTTACCCAGAATCCTTTGCAAACCTCACAATTTGTCCCAAAAAAAACATTTTCCTCTCATTTCAGTGACAGAAAGTTCTGTAATCTGAGAGGAGACACAAACTTCCTTGCACCCAGCGTTCCCCCAAGTGTCCTGATAAAAATGGTACTTCACTTGTGTGACTAGGCCTAGCACCTGCAACAGGAAATGCCCCAAAACACAACGTGGACACTTCACATTTTCCTAAAGCAAACAGAGCTGTTTTTAGCAAAGTGCCTAGCTGTGGATTTTGTCTTCAAGCTCAGCCGGCACCTAGGGAAACCTACCAAACCTGTGCATTTCCCCCAAGTCTCCCGATAAAAATGGTACCTCACTTGTGTGGGTACTCCTAGGTCTTGCGACAGAAAAAGCCCCAAAACACTATCTGGACACATCAAAATTATTAAATACAAAACTCCCTGTTTTGGTGGGGAGGGGGACACCTGCGTTTTTGTTCCTGGATTCAGCAGCCATCTAGGAAAACCTACCAAACCCAGACATTTCTGAAAAATAGACACTAGAGGGAGTGCAGGGTGGTTTGACTTGCGTGGATCCTCCAATGTTTTCTTATCCAGAATCCTCAGCAAACCTCACATTTAGCTAAAAAATCAAAATTTTCCAACATTTCTGTTTGGGATCACCCCATCGGGACAAATTTCCTACCACCCAATGTTCCCCTCAGTCTCTCGTTAAAAATGATACCTCACTTGTGTAGGTGGGCCAAGTGCCTGTGATAGGGAAGAGCCAAAAACATGTGGAAATCGAGGGGCAAACAAAGCGGGTCCAAAAAGGCAGATTGAAATAAAAAAAATGTTGTCTGACAAATGCAGCATAATTTTTATCGGTATAGATGAGACAATGTTGAGAGGTAGGAGGTTTGTGTATTCCTGCAGATTCCGGAAGGTTCCATCACAAAAATGTAGTAGAAATGTGTGATTCCCAGCAAAGTTGGAGGTTTGCAAGGCATTGTGGGAAAGAAAATGGTGTGGGGTGTATGTGAAGCACACTATCCTGGAATCAACTAGATGTTAAGTTTTCAGATGTGTCTAGGTGTTGTGGATGTTTCTAAATGGCAGCGTCCCAAAGTCCAAAATGCGCAGCCCTCAACATTCCAAGTGGCACACTTTTGAGAGTTACCAAGCTCTCATGGCCCAAACGTAAAACCAAGACCCAAAATAATTGGGGGGGGGGGCAGGAATGGCCTAAAAGTAATTAGGCCCCACCGGGAGTGACCCTTGACTAAGGGGTGGCTCCCCACATATAAAAAATAAAAAAGAAACAAAAAAATAAGTTATCCCTGGTCTCTAGGGGTTTTCTGCCCACCCTGGGGGCAGATCGTCCTAATTATATTAGGCCGATCTGCCACCGTGGGGGCAGAAATGGCCTACAAATGTTTTGCCCCTCCTTGGGAGCGGCTCTTGCCCAAGGGGCCACTCCCCTTCTGAGTAACTATAAAAACAATAAAAATTCCCTGGTGTCTAGTGGTTTCTGCCTCCCTGTGGGCAGTAATGGCCTAAAAATAATTTCCCCCCCCCAGGGGGTGACCCTTGCCTAAGGAGTCACTCCCCACATATAAAAAAAAAAAATATATATATATATCCCTGGTGTCTAGGGGCTCATATTAGGCCGATCTGCCCCCATGGGTTGGTGGGACTGGGCAGAAATGGCCTAAAAATATTACGGGCCCCTAGGGAGCGACCCTTGCCCAAGGGGCCGCTCCCCTTATGTGTCAGCATGCTAAAAAAATACAATTCCCTGGTGTCTAGTGGTTTCTGCCCCCAGGTGGGGCAGAATTGGCCTAAAAATAATTTGGCTCCCGGGGAGTGACCCTTGCCTAAGGGGTTGCTCCCCACACATAAAAAAAAAAAAAAAAAAAAAATTATCCCTGGTTTCTAGGGGCTTTCTGCCCCCGGGGGCAGATCGGCCTAATTATATTAGATCTGTCTGCCACCAGGGGCGGCAGAAATGGCCTAAAAATAATATGGACCCCTAGGGAGCGATCCTTTCCCAAGGGGCTGCTCCCCTTATTGACAGTACCTAAAATAAAAATTCCCTGGTGTCTAGTGGTCATTTCGGCTGCCCAATCGCATTGCGATCAAACAGCAGAAATGCTGTGAGAGACAAGAAAGGTAAGGTCTTTCCTTTCCTTTCTTGTCCCTCCCGCCCCACCTCCCGGTCGGAAGAGAAATGCAAAAGCATTTCTCTTCCAGTGTTCTAGCTGTCTGCGCATTCCCGTCTGTCTGCGCATCCCCGTCTGTCTTCGCTCCCCCTGATGTCAGAGGGTGCTCAGGAATACTGCTGCTGCCTGTATGTTTGAGCTTGTACGTCTGTCGGTGCCTCCCCAAACGTGATGTTATTCAGGCATATCGCTGGATGAAATACTTATCCTTGCAAGGTCACACAATCTGTCCAATAGTCGCAGAGGACATGGATGCTGCCCTAGCGCGATCTGCTCCGGCACCAGGCCAGGCCAAATTGGGCCCAGTAAAGGAAGAACGGGTTGACGCCATCCAAGGATGCTACAATCAGCCGCATGTGGCTCGACCACCGAGACTGGAGGAAAAGAGGTACGGTAGCTGTGGTCTAAAGCACAGGATACCAGGAATATGCCCTGCCAAGGGAAAGAACTTCTCCAAATGTGATAAGCCCAACGATTTTGCCAAAGTTTTCCGAGGGAGGTGGCCCAGATCCGTGACCATGTTGGCCCGGAAGGTGGCAATAAAGCAAGTTACGCCAGACGATGGCACTGGGATGGTGGCGGTTGACGCATACCCAGGCAACAAACCCTACGAGGATGATGAAGATAAGGAGATATTTGTTGTTTCGTTTGCTGACAGGTTGGACCAGAGATGGAGACCACCACCCATGTGTACCATAACGGTAAATTGCACGACAGTGCTCATAGACACTGGGGCGTCAGTAAACGTTATGGATGTGGAACAATACAGCAAGATATCTCCCCCACCAGAGCTCACACCATGCTGGACCAAGATATATGCCCATAGGGGCGTGGACCCTTTACCCCGGCGAGGGGCGATAGAGGTTACTGTTGGTAGTGAGCGCCGTTCGACACATGCCAAATGCCATGTGTTGGAAGGCAAGAAAGGAACCCTTCTCCGATGCCACACGGTGGAGGACCTGGAGCTAGTGTTTTTCGCCTGGCAAGTCCACGACTCCCTGGCTGAGGCGGTGCTGGCCCATTTCCCGGAGTTGTTTCAGGGGCTAGGAAAACTGAAAGGAAAGTAGTTCCAGTTACATGTTGATCCTGCAGTACGACCCATTGCCCTAAAGCACCGGCGGGTGACTTTCCACTTACGACCCCAGGTGGAGAGTGAACTACAGACAATTGAGGAGTGGGGGTCATAGAGAAGGTGACCGGCCCGACGCCCTGGGTGTCACCACTCGTCATCGCCCCAAAGCCTAAGCAGCCTGACACCATTCGCCTGTGTGTGGACATGCGCCTTACCAACATTGCCATAAATTGAGAACGCCACATCACACCCACCATGGATGATATTGTTGTGGATCTTAACAGGGCCCAGTGGTTCTCTAAGTTGGACCTATACTCGGGATACCATCAGCGGGAGCTAACCCCAGAAAGCCGTAACGTCACCACATTCTCAAACCAGGTGGTGCTGCGACGTTACAAGTGCCTTAGCTTTGGGGGCTCTTCGGCCGTGCATATCTTCCACAATGCCATACGGGAGACACTGTCCGGTTTGACCGGCGTCATTAATCGACATCTTAATTTTCTCCAATACATTAGAGGAACATCAAAAACAGCTGAGAGCCACTCTCCAGAGGTTAGCAGAAGCAGGACTAACGTTGCACCGGAAGAAATGCGCCTTGTACCACAACTCCATTGAATTTTTTTGGTTACATCTTTTCAAGGGAACTTCTGAAGGTTGACCCCAAGAAAGTAGAGGCCATCCAAGGAGCAGCCTTACCTCGCAACGCCACTGAAGTCAGGAGCTTCCTCGGTATGGCAACGTACTATGGGAGGTTCATCCCCAATCTGGCCACACTTTCCGAACCTCTTCGACAGCTCACGAAGGCCAACACCCCGTGGGAGTGGGGCATAGAAGTGGACAAGGCGTTCCAAGCAGTCAAAAGTTCACTGTTGGACTCTGTGGTCATGGCATACTTCCACCCGCACAAGAAAACGGAAGTCATGGTGGACTACAGCCCCATTGGGCTCGGAGCCGTATTGCTGCAGGACAGAGCCAACAGCAGTGGACGCCAGTGGCCTATGCCAACATGGCCCTCTCGGCAACGGATGCCCGGTATGCGGAAATTGAGCTGGAAGCGCTGGCCATACGACGGGCCTGTCAGCATTTCAACTTGTATTTTTGAGGGCACAAATTTATGATGGTTACCAACCACAAACCACTGGTATCCCTCTTTGCGGGCACGGCCCGAATTGCCCCGCCAAGAATTGAAAGGTGGGCGGTGCTCCTCCAGCCCTACCGGTTTTACATTGTCTACTGGCCTGTAGTCAACAATCCTGCAGATTACTTATCACGCCATCCGTTGCGGCCACGCTCGCAGGTAGAAGAAGAGGAGGAGGATGGACGGACAGAGAGTTTCGTAAACATGATTGTGAACCTAGCATGTCCCACAGCGCTGATGGTGACGGAGATCATTGATGCCTCAATCCGAGATGCAGTCATCGGCTGAGCCAATCGGTCATGGAAATGTTTCCTTGACAAGAAGTACGATTTTGACTCTGAGGAGCGCAAGACGATGCAGTGGATTTGGAATGTGAGGGCTGGAGCTCTCTGTGAGTCCAGAAGGTCTTCCTCTCCAGGGCCAGCGCTTAGTAATACCCCGCAGTCTACACCTTAGAGTTGTAGAATTAGCTTACCAGGGTCATCAGGGGACAGCGAAGACTGTTTGCGTGAGAAGGTGTGGTTCCCCAGGATGAACGCCATGGTAGATGACCTGATACCAACAGGTGATCCCTGTGCGATCACCGCTCGAGATCACGTCCTTGCTCCAGTGATGACCAAACCTCCCAGCACTCAACCATGGCCCCGGGTAAGCTTGGATTTTGGTAGTTTTCCTGATGGATGGCTGACGGCTGTCATGACTGACTTGTGCGCCCGGTTCCCGATGGTGGAACTGGTGACGTCCACGGCATTTGAGCATGTCCATCCTGTCTTGGAGAAGGTTTTCGCTCTCCTGGGTCTGCTGGAGGACATAACAATGGACAATGGTCCTCCATTTCACGGCCAGGAGTTTCAGGTTTTGTTCGCCATATCACACTGGTGAATTACCCCTCAATATCCCCAGGCAAACGGGGATGTTGAGCACTTCATGTGGACCTTGAACCCTGCTTTACGAACTGGAGTAAGTCAACAAGAGAACGCCAAGATATGCCTGCATGCGTTCTTGAGGGCATACCGGCAGACACCCCATAGCACGACGAGGTGTGCCCCAGCAGCGTTGATGTTTCTTTCGCCACCACAGGACTGCAGATACGCTGATGAGCAGTGGAAACCTACTGAATTGGATATACTCAAGACGCAGGAGAAGCGAAAACAGACCAATGTCTAGGCCAGCAAGAGGAGAAGGGCGAAACATTCTGACCTAAAAGTGGGGGAATCCGTCATTCTGAAGGATCGCCACCCAGGTTGGAACTTCCGTACCCCTTTTGAACCTGACATCTAGATAGTCGAGAAGAACGCTGGGACCATCGCTGCTGCCACAAAAGTGGGGCGTCAGGTGACCCGGAATGTGTCTTGGTTCTTGAGGGTGGAGCCTCGGGATGGCGATTGAGGAGCTGACCCGCTGGAGGAGAGTGGCGAAGAGCTTGAAGGAGGCTACGTTTCACAGCCAAGTTCTCCAGATGAATGCTGACCAGGAAGTGACGGAGGTCCCAGCAGAGATCTCGAAGGGTCCTGTTCCCCATATCGGGGACCCGCACGAGGGCTGAAGCAGAGCGGGAGAAGTGAAAGGTACGACCTGCTGCCCAACCCTGAACCCAGCCAAAGTCTTAAGAGACTTCATGTGTTTAAAAGAAAAGTGACTGGTGTGCATGTACAGCCAATAACTCCTGCTGTTATTTTTTTTCCTTTCTCTCTCTTTTCTTTTGTATCTCTGGTTGTTATTGTTATTCATATGCCTTGTTCGAGGGTGAATGTTTTTGTAGTAGTTCACTAAAACATGTGGGGGAAGTAGACAATCACCCGGGCTCTCCCCTACATTGTTGCCTGCTCTGTGACACCATACGTTGTCCGGGGCGGAGGTTATAAAATAAAGAGGTGCCCGGCCTGCGCGGTATTGGCGCACTAGTTAACTGTACAGCTTGCTGCAACGAGGTTTTGTTCCCCCATTAGGCCGTACAGTCCACAGTCAGCGCGACGCACCCAGCCGTGCTACAGTAACTAGAACCTCCGCCCCGCCATGCAGTTATGTCATCGTACATTTTCCTACAAATGTTATGGCCACACATCAATTTTGTTATAACAGATGTAATGAGTGCTGTAATATATGTGTTAATTATCAGCGCACGGCGAGTGCACAAGTTATATTTAACCTCTATCATATTATTTTACTTTTAGCCCTGCGGAAGTGGTGGTCTCCAGGGTGTGGGGGCTAGGCGCAGCCCTTGCATAGTTACTACGCTTAGCCCAGGGGAGGTGGTGGTCTCTGGGGCTTCTAAAAGCACTAGTAGGGGGGATTCTGTGTGCCCCCATCCTATTTTTAAGCCATAATGCCCTGAGGACCTGGCCAACCCTGGGGCAAAATAACTGTGAAACTTGGGAGACCATTTTTTTAAACCTCTGCAAAATCTACAGATCCAGCCGCAGATTTTGCAGATATTTAAAAACAAAATACCTTTAAGCCCTGGTGGGGTCCCAGGGGGACCCCTGGACCAAAGCTAGTGTGTTAGACTATACATATCCCGTTACATTTTCTTTTTATGTTTTTATTGGGACTCTGGGAAGCTGAATTCCACAGGTGCCTGGAAGAATGTATGGGATTTAGGAGTGTACGTACGTCTGATGTCTTAGGGGTCACCTCCTCTCCATTCTTAGGTCTGCACTACCCACAGTGCATTTACTGCCTCTGCAATATATACAGCATACCTTTTGGGGTTTGTAGCCTATTCATTGCTTGCTGTTGGACCGGACGCAAAAACGACAAGGTGATGGATGGAATGCTTGAATTAATCCCGGCCCATGGAAATTGCTCGGGCAGCATCCCATTACAACATTTCTTTTGCCCACCATGCCACCATATCACCCCAGTTTGGAACCTGCCATATGCAAAGCAGTTTTTACCCTACTGCTCAAGGAACAGTCCAGCCTGAAATGCCAGGCCAGATCCTCCCTGGACCATAAACAAGCATTCTGGGACCGTTTTTAGGGTATCACCACCTATGGGCCAGGCTAGCTTGAATTCAGTGGTACAGTGACCACAGGATAAACATCTGGGCATAAGCTTCCTACGTAGGGCAACACCACACCACTCCACTTTACACTACTCCTCCCTACAACACTCTACATCACTTCACTCTGCAACACTCTGCTCCACTCTATGCCCTTCTACTCCATGCAAGCCTCACTTCATACCGTGCTACTCCACTCCAAGACACTCCACTGTAAGACTTTCTATGACACGGCTCGCCACTCCACTCCACACCGCTATACTCCATTCTACCCCACTCCACTCCAATTCAATACAACCCAATCTACCCCACTCCACTGCACTACAATCTATGCCACTCCACTCAAACCTTCCATTTCAATCTACCATACTCTAAATTACCCAATCTACTCTGCTCCTGTGTATCACACTCCATGTTAACCTACCCCCACTCTACTTCAGTCCAATCCACCCCACTGTACTCCACTACAGTTTAGCCCACTCCACTCTAATCCCCTTTACCACTCTGTATTTATCCCCAATCTACCCCACTTCACTCCAATCAATCCCACTAAAAATGTACCACACACCACTGCAATCTAACCCACTCCACCCCAATCTACGGCATTACAGTCTAGTGCAGTATACTCCACTACAATCTACTTCACCTCAATCTACTCCACTATACCCTATTCTTCTCCACTCCAACCTACACTATTCCACTATAATCTAACCCACCTCAAACTACTCCACTCTAATCTACTCCAGTATACCCCAATCCACTATTCCCCAATTTACCCCATTCCAGTGTATCTCAGTCCACTCTACTGCAGCCTACCCGGATATACCTCAATCCTATCTACCGCAATCAACACAGACTTATTCCTTTGAGACGTGCATCAGCTGCAAGGTGCTTCATTTGCATCTATCTTTACTTATATAGCTGAGCTGTTGTCTTAATGTATCAATGCTCATGCTGTATGACAGTTTATTCACACCTCATGATAGTATATTTCATTAGTGTGTAGCTCACTCTTGCAGGGATGCATTTCTTGCACTTACCTTGTTGGAGACTCAATAGTAGCCAAGCCTGGTTTGTGTTTATGTAACTTTCTTGACATAGAGAGGTAGGCCTCTTTTTGCCCTTGGTTGTGTGACCTTAGCTGTTCTTGCTAGTCCAGTTGATGCCTTGTTATTTGTTGTTTAGCAGGGCTTCTTCTCTGCCCCACCATCTCCTAGCACCGTTTTTGGTCTGCAGTTGCTCTTTTCATTGCTCAGCTCGGCCCCTAGGCACTGTTACTCGATGCTTGTTGTTGGTTATGTCTTGGCTGGTGGGTCTGTGTGTTTCTTTTGTACTCTTTGCATTTTATTTTGCCCTTTTATTGTTGTCCTACTGCTACTGCATTGACTTAATAGTGTCTTATTCAAATTCCAACATGTAGTCCTCTTTTGTACTTGGTGTACTCCTCTGTGTCTATGGCCGGAATATTGCTATTCCTCTTTTTCTCATAAGTCCATGTATATCTGTGGGTTCCAGTATGACTCCACTCCACTCAATGCAACTGCAAGCCACACAGTGCCACTTCACTATACTCAGTGCCTCGCCACTTCACACCTCACACCACATAATGACTACACTCCATGCAACTATACTCCAAGCCACACAATGCCACCCTACACCACACAATTACACCGCTCTTAATACCACACCACACAATACCAACTCCACTCCACCAGCACTAAGCCACTCCACCCTACACCACTGATCTTCAAACTTTTTAACCCCAGGCCCACACAGACACAAACACCCACACAGACACACACACCCACACCAACTTTTTCACAATTATTCTATTAAATGTGCAATGTTTAACCTTTTTTAAATATTGCAGATAACTTGTGTTACTGTTATAAAAAATGCAATCAAATACATGATGCCAACCATACTATTCTGGTCAGGCATGTACTGCTCATTTTCTTCAGCTTAAGACACAGCACGGTTCTCACCATAATGCTTCTCTTGGCCATAGCCTGGTGCCTCACCTCCCTGGGATCATTTGAGGCCCCCCCAGGGGAACCCACCTCCCAGTTTAAAGGCCCCCTGTTCTACACAATGGCACCGTACTTCACTCCTCTAAGTGCAACTCCACACTACTTAATGCCACTCCAGTACACTCCAAGCCACACAGTGCCACTCCATCCCACAATGTACCACACTACTCTAATCCACACAATGCTACTCTTTTACATGTTGCACAATGCTACTTCAAACCATGCCAGTCCACTAAATGACAATACACTACACTCCAGGCCACAAAATGACACTTCCCCCAAGCCAAGGCACTCCACTTCAGTCAGTGCACTATACTTATTGCAACATAACATAAGTCCACTTAAT
Organism: Pleurodeles waltl; assembly: GCF_031143425.1. Lineage (NCBI taxonomy): Eukaryota > Metazoa > Chordata > Amphibia > Caudata > Salamandridae > Pleurodeles > Pleurodeles waltl. Next base: position 479,523,419 of record NC_090450.1, read on the forward strand.
AAAATTTCACTCCTCTACACTCCACTCCACACAGTGCCATGCAACACAATGCCACTCCACTCCTTCTAAATCAATATAGTTTACATATGTGCAGGAGCAGTGCGTGGTGGGGGCGGCTGGTGCGGGGGTGAAGAAAAATTAATAATTGAAGAAAAAAAACTTACCTGAATGCGCTGCCGCCATCACCACCACCAAGCATCACCTCTTTCCTTGGCAACAGGCACAGGCTCCCAGCCTGCCCTGCGGCCAATCTAAATGTTACCATCATGACACAAGTGTTCAGATTTGGGGGAGTGCCAAGCCAGGGTGCTCCTAGGCAGATTGTGAGAGTCTGCCTGTTCTCTCCAACCCAGCACTGCATTGCTGGATTGGACAGAGCTTAGTGCGCATGTATGTTTGCCCAGCCTGAGACGGCCGGCTAACATACATGCGTACTGAGGGGGAGTACTGAGTATTCCCCCTCTGTGCTCGTCAGGGCCCGTGGCCCCACCCCTTCTACAATACAACAATAATAAACATAGTTCATTATTGCTGTATTGTAGAGGTTTGGCAGCTGCCGCTGCTGGCGGGGGCGATGCTCCTCCGACCTAACGGAGGTTCCACCCCTGCATATGTGAGATCTATTGATTTTGCAAATGCTTGTTTTGCAACACCTTTGGCGTTCCGTAATCTTTGTGTTCCCTGGAGGTATAATGAGGGCAGATCTTCCAGTCTTTCCCACGGGTGAGTGAGAAGGACCATTAGAGTCCAATGGGCTGGAATTCTGGTCTGAGGCGGGCGGTCTCCAAACATATTTTACTTTCATATTTTTAGATACATCTTTGAGTGCAATGGGTTTTTAACCACCCCTCATGCCCCCACCTCCAGAGATCATGACGGTTGGACTGTGGGTAATCCTCCAATATCATTGTTAACTGTATTCGCAGCAACTGATGCTGAGACTGTGTGTTAATTTTCATTTATTGGTGAACATGTGTTTGCGTCATATCATTTTAAATGTTTTTATTTGTTCTCTTTTTAAGTTAAATCAGAGTTTAACTTGTTGTGGAGCAAAATATACATGTCAGATTAGAGGCTAACCGTAAACTTTCATACGTCAATACAGGTGTTGGAAATATGGCTGAAGGTGGTCTAGTCTTTTCAAGGGCAGAAACAGACACATTTGCCACGATTCTTAAGGAAGTTAATTATATATGAAGATCTCAACCTTTAACACTACTCTACTAGACATGGCACCCAATGTAAAATATTTCATATTAGAACTCATTTTTATTCATCAACATGTAGATAACACTAATAAAAGTATAGATGAAATATATCATGTCTATGGTCAACCGCCTGATTGGGGTACAGATATTGCCAGATTACAGTAGAAGTTAACCAATTTGAAAGTCCGTGGAGATATACATATTATGTCCATCCTATATTAATAGGCCTCACTTTTTCGGGCAATCTGTAAAATATTTCCGACATGATGATGTCATGTCAGATGGCTATTTTGTTCTTCGGTGAGTCTGACTGCCAGGGTACATTACAGAGCCTTATTGTGTGAGCCCTCTGAAATTCTAAATCTGCAATACTCAAACGTCCTATTACCTAACATTACATGGACGCTCTGGCAGAAAAGGTCTAGGTTGAGTTTTTGATGCCCTGTTGCTAGAACATGGCAAAGAGAAATCAAGACCGCCCCCCTCACCCCGGAAAGAATAACTCATGGAAGGATTATAAAAATTACCTTTTCATCAAGGTTCAGTTATGTCCATGGTATGCTGTGGCTTACAATTGCTAAATCTTTATTGACGAGTGTTGAAAGAATGATAAAACAATTCGTATTGGGGGTCAACTAAACCTAGGACCCGGAGGACTAAACTGTAGGCTCACACAGAGGCTGAAGGCCTGCGTCTCCTAAAATGTGTTTTTATTATAGGGCTAGTCATCTGTAACAGATTGTATCTGATAAGTGCAAAATGAGATTGCAGAATGAATCCTATGTGCAGACAACTGGAGTTTTTTATGTTGCTAAGAAACTCTGCACTGGACTTGTTTCACTCAACTAAGGGCCCGGTTTAATTAGTGGCCAACCCATCATTGAGTAAATTATGAGAACATGGAGTCTTGCGTATATGGAGGGGGGCTGGATCCATGCACACGCCCCTACATGGAATACTGCTCAATTTAACTATACCCAAGGACCTCCCTGATATGCAAGCCCTAGTAGATCCAATGGGCTCTTAACACAATAAGATATTGGGGTATTAACCTAACTCCCACACTGCCACCTTGGACGCAGGCCAGTTGGCCGCAACACTGGTTCCACATGGATCTGTCAGTGGACTGCTAGCCCCTCTTGGTTCTAGGCTGGCTACCCAAGCACGTTTCATTGTTCAGCACCTACATAGCTACCCCCCATTAGGACAGCACTTGACATATGAGACAGATTGGGAATCAGGTGAGGGCTTACTACCTTCCCCTCCTCCAACACTCCAATTGCACGCAACCCGGATTTCACTCTTGTGCTACTGCCTCCATTATTTACTAGCTTGGAGGCAGAGGAGTTTAGGAAATTAACAGACCTCTTTGCGGGAGCCTCCATTAAGTCATTTGAACAGTGTAAGGCTTATTACTCTCTCCCTGAAACAACAAGGCTACAGTACTGCCAGCTGCATCATTGGGCATTGCACCCCTCCAATTATTCTGGGGCTACCATATCCTATACTGACTTGAAAAATTAGTGAGCGCATATGACGGGTCTAAAGGACTAATCTCCAATACATACCGGACCATTCAACACTCTACACCTCTTCAAACCCACACATTTCAAACTTTCAGGCAGACTACCACTGCAGATGGCATTTTGTCTAAGCAATTGGAACCCCTTTGGCGAGACATACCTAAAACTTAAGAAAGCTTATCCCACTGTAAAAAAGCTTATATGATCATTTTTCAATGGTATTATACACTGGCTTACCTCTCCACCATATACCCCTCCACATCTTTTTTCTGCTGGTAAAGCAGACTAGTTGTGGGAGATTATTGACAAATCCGCTGTTGACCCCCAAGCAGGAATTGGAATGTTTGGGGATCAGAGTGTGCTGGTGTCATGCTAACTGAGCAAGCAGGCCGCTTCCCTTTTGCAACCCACCCGCCACCACAAAACTCTTGGCCACAGAAAGGCCTGATACCGGGGGAGTTCAGGGCATAGGCAACCTTAGATAGCATCTTACATTGAACTGCCGTAGCATAGGAGCTTGCACCACACATCAGTGAACAGACTTTGGTTGATACCAGTTACTGAGAATCCCGGCGACCCAGTGGGCCTGAACTTCGACCAACAACCCCACTGCGGGCTTCACAAAGGAGTGCAGACTGAAAGTGGGTGTGGGCTACCACCCATTTTTTCCCCGGGGCCTAAAGTGACCACACTTGAGTATTTGCCAGTGCAGCACTGGGACTGCCTGTCCCCCTCTGCTACGTGGGGTAATTTGGGTCTTACAACATATATTACAGGGTGTAGAGTGCAGCAGGGGCTGACATTGCTGCTGGTCAAGTGGTGTGCACAGGCTCTCAGCTAGAACAGCAAAGCCATTCCGTTACAAAAATGCCAGTATTCCTCTTCCCGGATTATATCAGTGCAGTGCCGCAGGGCTCCCTTTTTGGATGTGACGTGCAGATTGAGGCAGGCTGACCTCCACTATTCCCTCCTTTTTCAAGTTAAACTGAAGGCCATGGTTTGAATTAAAAGTTACTGCTATACCAAGCCCATGGATGCCTGGGACTGGGTTGAGACATCCGCTTTCCCTTCACTGCCATGCCGACAACATGAGGCACAAACATCGCATCGCCAGAAGCAGTGGGCACGCAAACATGGTGGTGCTGGATTCAAAGGGGCATCTACCCCAGAACAGGCAAAGGAGGGACAAACCCAGACTTGAGGTTGGAGGTTACATTGTGGGCAGACTGCATTCACCCCTTGTTTACTGTTCAGACGATGGCATAGCCGATGTCAAAGCATGGTCTCAGCAACCCTGCAGGAGCTGACAAGGGAAACAGCAGAGGAGCTTATATCACAACAAGAACCTCAGGTGAAGTAATCTGTATTCATCAGATTGTAGTAACAGGTCGTCCCAACTGACCCAGAGAGAGTAGAACTGCAGACTGCTTACACACTGTGGAAACTGAAGACAGCCTGGCTACCCCCCTTGCCTAGCAAACATGATGCATGCTGGTAACATGCAGGACCTTTTCAGCCATGGGCCTTTTTTTTTTTTTTTTACTGTTTAGGTGATCATAATGTTTGAGGGCTGTCCACGGTAGGATTTTTTTTTTTTACAGTTTTGTATAACTGTGATGATGTGGCTTATGATCTGCTACAGAGCCCACACTCTCCCCACTTAGGATACTGACATGTCTAAACTTAGCATAATCTGGTAGAATGTCCATGGTATGGGCTCCACACGTAACAGACATGCGGTTCAGCAGTATCTTAGGTGATGGGGTGTTCAAATTGCACTGCTATAAGAGACTCATATCATGGGAGGGGAGGGGAGGGTTCCCGTTTTAAAAAATGCTTTAAGGAAATGTTTTGTACCACATAGTCTGGCTTTGCTTGCAGAGCCATAATCTTGCTTAGACCAGGTGTTCTCTTCAGGCTCACAGTAATCAAAATTGACCTGAAGGACGGTCCCATGCTGGTCGAGGGGCAACTAGATGGGAGGACGGTCTTGTTTTTAGGGCCCTCCATTCAACATAGCAGGCCTACTTCTCACGTTTGTTCTCCATATTCACTAAATGGGCCCACATCCCCTGTATCATTGACTCTAGGTGTTTAGTTGACCCACAGCGTGATTGATCCCACCTACAACTCCCATACTCCCCGGTGTAGGCTTCAACACTGGACTTTGTTGGACTGAAGGAGATTGCTGAACTCAGACTCTAGGGAATGTTCCTTTAATTCTCCGCCCCCCCCCCCCACCACATGCTTTGCGTATCAGATTCGATTGGATACTCTGTGTCACAGCTACTAGGCTATTGGCATCAAGGGCAGAATATCTGGGGGAAGACCTATTCCAACCTTAATCCCCTCCAGGTACAGTTTTAGTGGGGTGTGTCATAGTCACAGGTTCCCACTAGGCATTTACAGCCCACCATGCTTGGAGATAAGGTATTCTGTGACACAACAGCAGAGACACTCTCCCATAGCCTGCTCGACAACTGGGGAACATCTGTGTCCAAGGTAATTGACTGGGAAGCGATGAAAGTTATCCTCAGAGGTCACTGCATCCATGCGGTTGTAGGGGTGAAGGCAGGCCCACACAGTGACATGTCCTGTATTTAGACATCCCTGGGTGCACTGCAAACTACGGCCCAAGCTGACTGTACAATGCTGGGTGCAATGATTAAGGCACTGCATAGACATGCTCAAATGAGTGAGCAACTACAACACCTCGATATCCGTGCGTACCATGCGAAGCAGTATGCAGATGTTTATTGTCCTGGCTCCTGCGCAGCATGAACCTGCCCACACAGATCACGATAATCAGGGATTCACCAGCAATTGTCACAAATCAGTCAGATTCACAAGGCATTTACTATGCATTATCAGACCGCATATGACCCTCTATTATGGACAGTCAGGTTGCAATATGTCACTTTCTTGCATCTGTCAACTTAGTAGTCCGTCGTCCACTAGATAGGGAAGATCTTAACGCACCCCTTTCATGAGAGAAAGAGACGGTGTCAGGCGGGGCACAGCAAGCAAATCTAATTCTACAAAGCCTACAAGCACCTTTTAGCCCTGAAACTCCTCAAACCTTAACAAGAGTTCCAAACGAACGGTTGACTTCTGCCCACCCTCCGCAAATCTTAGTATCCTTTTCCAAGCCTGTGAAAGACCCCATGGAGCTTGCCTCTTAATACCCGCATTCTATGTTGAGGTCTGATTATAAAATCCTGAACAAGGTTATAGCAGGCAGGCTGTGTGAACACATGCCACGTCTGGTGCACACAGGTAGGTCCACCACCACTTTAAATATACACCTTCTGCACAGGGTAATGAAGCTTCCTCTGGTCCAGTTGCCATTTGCTGCATGCTTGGTGCTGGACTTGCATTTGATATAGTGGATTGAAATTGCCCGTTTTTTACCATGACTACTTTTGGCATCAAGGGATGACTAGATGCGTTAATTTTACTCATATACATTGAACGCACAGTGCGGGTGAATAATGGCCAGTGTATCTTCCCGTTTCTGAGTGAGCAGAGGAATGTGGCAAGTCTGTCCGCTGTCCCCTCTGCTCTTTGGCCTCGCAATGGAGCCCTTATCCCTGAGGCTCCAACAGCAGGGGCGTTCCTGGAGTATCCCATTGTCTGGGGAGATCCATGTAGTCTTGTTATATGCAGATGATGCATTATTCTACATCCGAAACATACAGTAGGGCATAGCTGATATCCAAGACATACCCCTGGAGTTTCATGTTGCTTCTGGCCTGGGGGTGACCTGTGCCAAATCATGCCTGTTTATGCTGCACCCGAACTGTCCCCAGCAGCATTTCATTGTGGATTCCAATCCTTTGTGTTAGGAGCCCCGCACGTTTTGATACCTTGGCATAAACATCTATCACGAGACAAAGTATCTAATAGATGACAACCTTATAAGAAGCATAGCAACCCACATGGCTTTTTGGAGCACTTTGCAAGGTAGAGTGTCCCTATCTAAGATGGTAATGCTCCCTCTGCTACTTTACTTTTCCTATAACCTCCTGGTCTGTCACCCAGAGGCACATCCCATCCATTACACTTGGCCATAAGGAGTTTCATTCAAAACAAGGGGAGTTGCCACATTGCACTCCGTAAACTACAGTTGTCCCTAGACTAAGGGGTATTTGGGGCTCCAGATTTTGAACATTACTAGTTGGCGGCCCAGGTGCATTGGTCGGCAAGTTGTTTGTCAGGTCATCACATAGAAGAACTTGAATCTCCCACAGCAGCCCGAGCACACTTTGTGGTCTAGCGGATCTTCCTCCCCCAGGACAAGGTTTCACAGGATGCTAATGGATTATTGCTGATCACATGAGAGTTTTAATCAGAGCTTGCGATACATCACACAGATTCTTTGCTTGAGATACCACTGAGCTACATAACCTCATTCAGCAAAATGTTTGGTAGCGTGGGCACAAGGGCCTGGGTAGAGGCAGGCATAAGTACACTAGTTGCTTTGTATCGGGGGGTACATTCTTTTCTTATAAATGCTTACAGGAGGAACATGCCCTTCCAGCAGGTCATTTCTTGGCATACGGGCGCTTGCTGGGCCACCGTAGAAATACTCTGGGCCATCACAGACAATATGCCAGTACAGCAACAAACAACACATTGCACATAGTTTATACAGTGGAAAAGGAAATTTGGCAGTGAATTACATCATGCAAAACATAGCTATCAGCTATGTAGGTACCTTGCAATCTCGTGTGCATGGGAACGTCACTCGAGGGTGGCCGTACTCCAGCTTGGGGTATCATGTGCACTGCATTGTGAGGGCTGTCTGGTTGGGGCAGTGGAAATTGCCTGGTACTATTTGCAATTTGAGGGCGGCTAACTATGGTGGAAGGCTGCTGGTCAAGGAATTCAGGAGCACTCAGAGTTACGCTGCATGTAATAAGTGCTGTGTTGGGAAATAAACAAATAATTATTTTGAAAAGAGCTGAACTCTCTAATTGGGAGCAGAAAGGCAAACTTTGGCCATGTGTTGGTTGTCCTTCATGCCTCTTAATTGTATGAAATTCCTGGTGACAGTGAGCACATAAAGGGTAGTTACATGAGAGGTTGCTTTAACAGGAGGGGATGGGTGGATTGAGGAGAAAGGTGGCGGTTCTCCTTCGTGATGTGTACACCTGCATAGGGGCATTGCAAGAGAAGTTCTCATCTGACTGGGGAATTGAGAGGTGTTGTGTGGGTAAACTGATGAAATCGTGATGCCTTCATCAATATGGGGCCTCCCGTTGGCATGGGTAAGGTTCCACTTTGTCATTGGGTAAGGCTGTGGTTTAGTGAGTTATGGGTTTTTCAAGGGGAAGCACCTGCTGTAAGGGCCTTATATTGTAGCAACATCACATCCCATGCTGCTGCGATGGGGCACTGTCTGATACAGCCGGCCTACAACCAGTGTAGTGCAAGCCTATCTGCCTCATCCTAGCAGGACACTGCCAATTGCCATGGGCCTGCGACGCGGTTGCGGGGCCTTTCAATACAAAGAGAGGAGGCATTTGGCCAATAAGAGGGCCAGCTTAGCAAATTTGGCTTGTACTTTGTGTTGGTTCCATCAATGGGAATAATCCTAGTGCGGTGGCATTAAGTTATGGGACTGTGGCCAAAGTGCTATGCAGCTTGTCCCAAAAGTGTGCCAATGTGGAGCAGGACTAGAGCATGTGTTGAAGGTGCACCACTGGGAAAGAGCATCTCAGGCAGGTGAGGTGTGCCACTAGGAATATTCTGTTATCGGGGGGGGGAGGGGTTGAGGTAGCCCTTATGTAGAAGCACTTATTGGTTATTCTTGTAGCATGCTTTATGTCTTACCATCTTATGTGATTCCAGGGCCCTGGCATATTGATGATCATGAAAATGCCTCCTGTGGTTCTCCGTACAGAACTGCCTAAGTTTCATCAGGGGTATGTCGAAGTGTTCCAATGGCTTTACAAAGCCAAATGATAAGATGTCACCCGTGTACCATTTGATATATTATACAAACAACTTTGTGTCTAGTTTTTTCTGTAAGGATTTACCATAGGGAGTCCATTGAGGTAGCAGGCATCAGTATGTGATGAATTGTCCTGGGAGATGGCATAGTCCTGGTCAAAAGGTGGCCGTCCCGGAAGAGGTCTTCCACTGTGTCAAATGAGTGTGCCTGCCAGTCTGGTAGCTGCTCTCTTGTCAATGAGCCCTACACGCTGGTGAGGCCCTGTATTGCAATGTTAGGGGCATATGGAACAATCTGGTTTGTTTGTTCTGTGAAAGTTTCTGGTTAGACATTTCCACGACAACCATCCAGGAAAGGAGCAGGGCATCATCAGTGGTGATCTTGAATGTTTTTTTGCCCACCAGCCATCGAGCCACCCAATCAAGCTGTGCCACCAGGTAGTAAGACTCGAAACATGGGTCCCCTCAAACCTCCCTGAACCACTATCAACCCATCATTCCAAATTGTATCCCCCATCAAATGATCTAGATCACAGAAGTGGTATGGTGGAAAGGCTGGTACGTTGACAAAATACTGCAATTGGGGAAGGATTATCATCTTTGAGAATGCAATCTTGCCGGTGAGGGCCAAGCTAAGAGTGTAGGGGCAATGTTGGCGGTGTGGGGTTTCACCTCGGAACAAGTATAGAATTTTCCCTAGTTAACTTGGAGCCCAGTCACCGCTTCGAAGTCCTGAAAGGCAGATGTCGAACAGGAGGTGTCGATTTTCATATCACATATGTAAAGTAGAACATAATTTGCATAAAGGAACACTAAGTTCCTCCGTGCAGCTGTATTCCTCCCCTTCCCCCCACAAACGGGACTCTTCCAACTGAGGCAGTGCGCCATTGGCTACATGGATATGGAGAACAGGATTGGGGAGATGGGACAACCCTGTTTAACCACGACCAACAGGAAAGGGGGGCAATATTAGGCAGCCCTCTTGGACCCTTGAAGAGAGGTTTATGTTTAGTAGTTTGTTGTAAGCTAGGAGGCATGGACCTAGAACGAAGGATGATAGGGTTGCAAACAGGTGCTCCATAAGAGTCAATCAATACAGACTATTAGGCTGATCTAGTATATAGTGGGGATGCCTGGTCTATTACACTGAATAGGCGACGGATATTATAGGGGTGGCCAGTTAGCTGTGTAGGTCAGAGTGATACATACTGAAGAATGGCAGATTGCAATTGTAATATCCAGCCTGTAGGCAGGGTCATTTCTGTTCTTGTAGGGGACCACCACACCAGCAGTTATCAAGGTTTGTCCCCTTATGAGTGGATTTGAGCTGTGTATTTGCTAGAGTTAGGCTGGCAATCTGAGAGATACTGCAGTACGGTGCCTCAGGAAGCCCTCGTTAATAGTGTGGAGCAGACTGATTAAAAAGCCGCCTACAGTGTTGAAGAAAGAAGTGGATGGGCTGGCCCGTGGTCTTTGGTTTTTACAGGTAGTCTGCTAATGGCAGGGTCACAACCTGGTCATGAGTTTCATTGGCATGCTTCACTTGGCGTTAGCCTGGCATGACTCAGCATGTACCTAACAAGTGCACTTTGTCCAGAAGGTCTTGGGTGGTCAGTTTTTGGGTCTTCAGCTGTGGTACCATCTCTGAGATATTACGTTCTGTGTTGGTGAACCGGGAAGTCAATTTTCGCAGGTCCTTCTGAAGGAGACCAAATTCCACACATATCTCCTTTATGTGCGCTTCTACTGATGAGCAAGAGGATTTATTGGTAAGTAGGATGGTGGCCTGTTTTTCACCCAAGTCCTGTGGAGAGCTGGAGGTCTTTGCCCGTGTCAAGGCTCCTCCCCATGATGGAGTGTGGGATAGGGTGGACGGGGTGAGGTTTTGGTGATTTCGGTTTACCCATGGTGTGTTCCCAGTCTACCGCGCCAATACGTTGCTGGATCACTGTATGCAGGATGACTAAAATCATGTTCCGTGGGGTAAAAGTCTGCTAGTGTCAGCTGTGGTCTTTGTAGTAGCCAGCTCCCTACACCCTCCCCCTCCCCCTGTGCCGGGCATGCCCGGTATGGTATGCAAGGTTGGTTCTGGCCAGTCGAGAGTCAGACACAGTGCTGCATCAGTCTCTGTGTGTGTGAGTGTGTGTGTGTGTGTGTAATGACAGGATTAATGTTGATTGCGGCATTCAGGTCCTGGAGCAAAGTTACTCCACGGCTGCCATCTTTGGCTCCATGGCAACCCCATAAACACCCTCTCATACACACACTGTATATAATGGGTTGAGGCTGTAGACTTGTCACCTGGTTTGTTTGTGCACTAGCATACACCGCACACAACCTGTTAAATGTAGTCCTTAGGGAGTGGGGCTTAGGTGGCGAGTCGACAAGGAAATACTGGAAACAGTACTTACATACCCCAGGATGATGCAGAATACCAAGTTCAGTAGATCCTGCATAATATATTTCATATAGCTTACCTCACTCCTGCAACTCTGTCCTAAATGTTTGGGTCCTCCTCTGTTTGCCCGAGATGCCAACATGCAGGTGCTGACACGATGCACGTATTCTGGAGTTGCTCAGTCTGTAACCTTATGGGTGTCAGTGTCCAACTTGCTGAGAGGTGACTGGATGTGTTCACAATGGAAGTTGCACTGTTGGGATTGTTCAGGTGCTCAAAAACAGATAAAGCTGCGAACCGGTTTATAAACCAAGCATTGCTGATAGCATGCAGACTAATTGCCATGCACTGGAAAGCCAAGGTATTGTTAGATATAGCCCACTGGTGTGCGGCAATACTGAAGTGGGGACAGGGAGAGGAGCTCAGGAGGCAAGAAATATGAGGACTACGCAAATACCCCAGAAATGTGGAATGGGAAGCACTATTACTTGACTTGCACACATTCAAGAGTTGGTGGCCCGTACTTAAACCTACCCTGGCGGGGACATAACCCCCTCCTCCCCCATCCCCTTTTATCCACATTCCCACACCTCCATCATAACCCCTTCCAGCCTGTCCATGGGTGAGTGACAACACCCTTCTGTTACACCCTTTGATGTCCCCGAATAGCTTCCTAGTGGCCATTATAGCTTCATGGATGTCACTGTTGATTTTCAATGTTTGCAGTACCTGCTTGAGATAGGAAGATTGAATAGCATTTATGGTAATGGCAGAATGTGAGTTAACATCAACACATGACTTGTTTTTTCCAATGTTGCTGTTTAAGGACTGAACCAAGGACTCCTGCTGATACTGATGTGAAACTATTTTATTAATGACGATGTAGCTGGATTGCGGATTTTACTAATGATAATGTAACTTTCATAGATGTAATTTATTCAAGATTGTGATATTGAAAATGCAATTTAAAACTGGTTAAAAAAAAAGTTATTGGAGATGCAGATGGGTACTTAGCTTTCACTAAAAAATACTAATGGTAGGTCAGTACTAATGAGGGACACATTAGCAAAGCACATTTACTTTTGATAATTATTGAAATTATGAACTATGATTCAATCTCAAAACCGGAGCCATGGATTATGCATTTCCTTTGTCCATTTTATTAATCAGCAGCCTTTACAATTAGAAAAAAAAACCTTTATTTCACAGAAATCTTAGGGAAGGGGTATTCCACATAACCTATCAAACTCTAAATTCATAACATAGTCCATGTTTATGTCCCCTCTTTCTTCGTGAGATAAAAGTTCATTCCCGTTTGGAGCCGTCATTCCCTAGAAGAGAAAATACACCTTGTAACTATTCCATGCAGAACCAATATGACGTTCAAGTGGAGGGCACGCAAATAGCAATGTCACCTTAAATCTCAAATACAGTATTCAAAAGCATGATAATGGCAAAATAGTCATACTACTACCATAGGAAAGTCCCAAATGTATCCTGCATCAACTTTGTCACCGGGTCAACAGAAACCTCTTGCTAAAGCGGGTGTTGTCTTCATGTCCTTAACCCCTTCACTGCCATGGACATAATGCTATTAAAGAACGAGTTACTTACCTTCGGTAGCGACTTTTCTGGTGGATACATTAGCTTCCTGTGGATTCCTCACCTAATGAATACTCCCATTGCGCCAGCATTCAACGGAAATCTTCTTCCTAGCTTCTGCACGTCGACGAGCAGTTGCCCACGCGATGCCGTCTGACGTCATACAGGCAATAAGAGGTCCTCGCCGACGTGCCGACGTCAGTACCAACATTTTTTACGTGCCTGAGAATAATAGGCCATTGAGATGAAAGAACAATAGTAATATTTAATGATATTCCAAACAAACACATCATTCTGAGAATTCAACCTACCATTTTTTTTTTTTAAACAAGTAAATAAATATATTAACTATATATATATATAGATATAAACATATATACATAATATATACAAATCCTCAAAACCAAGAGGAGCACACTCAAGAATTACTTGGTTAGACCAAACAGGCAACGGGGAGGCGGGTGGGACCGCGAGGAATCCACAGGTAGCTAATGTATCCACCAGAAAAGTCGCTACCGAAGGTAAGTAACTCATTCTTCTGATGGATACAACTACCTGTGGATTCCTCAACTAATGAATAGAGTCCCAAAGCAGTACCGCACTCGGTGGTGGGTGCCTGAATGGTCAAACCAAGAAATCCTGCAGCACTGACCGTGCAAAATGGCCATCCCTTCTGACCTCAGAGTCCAAGCAGTAATGCTTCGCAAAAGTATGAAGAGATGACCAAGTTGCGGCCTTGCAGATGTCGACCACAGGAACACCCCTAGCCAAGGTCGAAGAGGCCGACTTAGCTCTGGTGGAATGAGCTCTTATACCATCAGGAGGATCCTTCTTTGCTAAAGAGCAACACATTTTAATGCAAAGAGCAACCCACCTGGAGAGTGTTCTCTTGTGGACTGCCTTTCCTCTCCTCTTTCCCACGTATCCGATGAAAAGCTGATCCTCCAGCCTGAAATCCTTTGTCCTGTCTATATAAAAGCTTAGCGCCCTCTTTGGGTCCAAGCGGTGTAGTCTCTCTTCTTCCTTTGACGGATGAGGCGGAGGATAAAACGTGGATAGAGTAATTGTCTGGGCCAAATGAAAGGGTGAAACAACCTTCGGAAGGAAAGCAGCCTTCGTCCTCAACACCACCTTATCCCCATAAAAAGATGTATAAGGGGGTTTTGCCGATAGAGCCTGCAACTCACTCACTCTCCTTGCAGAGGTAATTGCAACCAGGAAAACCGTTTTAAGAACCAATAATCTTATGGGGCAAGAATGCATAGGCTCAAAAGGGGAACCCCATAAGGAAGTTAGAACCACAGTCAAATCCCATTGAGCCATAACGAAAGGAGTTGGAGGGATTTTATTCATAAGGCCCTTCAAGAATCTAAGTACTATTGGTGATTTAAATAAAAAAAGGCTGGTCTGGAAGACAAAGAAAGGCTGACAAGGCAGACAAGTAACCCTTAACAGTAGCCACTGCACAACCCCTCTGTGCTAAAGACAAAGCAAAAGATAAAACATCTGACAAATGAGCACGTAAGGGATCAATCTGCCTCTCTCCACACCAAACCACAAATTTAGACCACCTATTAGCGTAGATAGATTTAGTGGAGTGTCGCCTGGCCGATAACAACATCCACTACATCAGGCAGGAGAGAGAAAGAACTCAGGTTGCCCCGTTCAATCTCCAGGCATGAAGGTGCAGGCTCTGGAGGTGGGGGTGTAAAACCTGCCCCTGCAACTGCGAGAGGAGGTCTGCCCTGAGAGGGAGACGGAGCGGAGGGCACAGTGAGAGTTGGAGAAGGTCCGAGTACCACACCCTCCTTGGCCAATCCGGAGCAATTAAGTTGACTTGAGCCCGGTCTTGACGAATTTTACTCAACACACAAGGAATCAAGGGTATGGGGGGAAACGCGTAAAGCAACTGGTCGCACCAGGTCATCTGAAACGCATCCCCCAAAGCTCCTTGTACCGGATACTGGAGGCTGCAGAATAACGGGCAGTGCGAGTTCTCCCGGGTGGCAAACAGATCTATCCGAGGAAACCCCCACATCTGGCTGATTAACCGGACTTGATCTGGATGGAGACGCCACTCGTCATCGGCCGAGAAATGGCGACTGAGATTGTCCGCACGTACGTTCAAGACTCCGGCCAGATGATTTGCTACCAAGCAAATCTGATGGTCCTTTGCCCAGGACCATAGCCGTAGAGCTTCTCTGCAGAGAAGGTACGACCCTACCCCTCCCTGTTTGTTTATATACCACATCGCAGTAGTGTTGTCCGTCAGGACCTGAACCGACTGACCAAGAAGGGACGGGAGGAAGGCCTTGAGAGCCAGAGGTACAGCCCGTAACTCCAACAGATTGATATGAAACACCTGTTCTACTGGAGACCAAAGTCCCTTGATCTTCAGGTCCCACAGATGAGCTCCCCACCGTAGAGTGGAAGCATCCGTTATTACTGTGGCCACAGGCGTAGCTTGCAAGAACGGCCTTCCTCTGGAAAGATTGCCGTCCGCAATCCACCATTTCAAATCCATGGCAGCATCTCTGGAGATTCTCACCGAGCCTTCGAGATCCCCTTTGTGTTGAGATCACTGCCTTCGGAGGCACCACTGAAGAGCCCTCATGTGCCAGCGAGCATGCATGACCAACAGTATACAAGAAGCAAACAGACCGAGCAGACGTAGGACCTTGAGGACTGGAATGACTGCTCCACTTTGAAACATTGGAACCAACGCCTGAATGTCCTGAATTCGCTGAGGCGGAGGAAAGGCTCGGTTCAATGTTGTATCCAGTACTGCCCCTATGAACAGGGGGCGCTGAGAGGGCTCTAGGTGAGATTTGGGCATGTTCACCCAAAAGCCCAGGTCGAACAACAACTGGGTTGTCGACTGCAGGTGATGCAACACGAGCTCCGGAGACCTGGCTTTGATCAACCAGTCATCTAGATAAGGAAATACTGCTATCCCATTCCTTCTGAGCTCTGCCGCAACCACCGACATCACCTTCGTGAAGACTCGAGGTGCTGAAGTAAGACCAAACGGGAGGACTGCAAACTGATAGTGCTGCGACCCCACCACAAAACGGAGATACTTCCTGTGCGACCTGAGTATCGGGATATGAAAGTAAGCATCCTGCAAGTCGACAGACACCATCCAATCTCCATTGTTCAGTGCCAAAAGCACCTGAGCTAGGGTCAGCATCTTGAACTTTTCCTGTTTGAGGAACCAATTCAAGATCCTTAGGTCCAGGATTGGTCTCAAACGACCATCCTTCTTGGGAATCAGGAAGTACCTTGAATAACAACCTTGACCCCTTCCTTTATTGCTCTGGAACCAACTCCACCGAGCCCTTTGAAAGGAGGACTTGAACCTCCTGTTCCAACAACAGGAGGTGTTCTTCTGAACAAGAAGATGGGCGGGGCGGGATGGGGGGCGGAAAGTCCCAAAAGGGAAGGGTGTAGCCTTTTCTCACAATGCTGGTAACCCAGGAGTCTGAAGTTATGACCTCCCACTTGTGGAGAAAATTCAGTAACCTCCCCCCTACAGGAGTGGAGTGAGTGGGAATTGGTGGAAGCCTAAGGCTGCTTCCCCTGCTGCACCCCTCCAGAGGAAGAGGAAAAGGCAGAGTGCTGCTGAGAGGCTCCCCTGGTACGGACCCTACCCCTCCCTCTAAAAGATCTATAGGAGAGAGCAGAGGTAGGCTTCTGGAATTTCCCTCGAAAGGAGGAGGAGGCGGAGCCACAATCAAATCCTCGAAACCTCCTAAAAAATCTGGAGGAGGCAGAAGTGGCTTGCAAGCCCAGCGACTTGGCCGTGGCCCTGCTCTCCTTGAACCTCTCTAAGGCCGAATCCGCCTTGGCACAAAAGAGCTTGTTCCCAACAAAAGGAAGGTCCAGTAGGGTCGACTGCACATCAGAGGAAAATCATGAGTTACGAAGCCAAGCCTGCCTCCTCGTAACTACAGCAGTGCCCATTGCCCTAGCAATGGAGTCAGTTGTATCCAACCGAGATTGGATAACCAGAGTTGCAGCTGCCTGGGCGTCCAATACTAGATTTAACAGCCCCTGAGGGACCTCCGTATGCGTTGATGCAATCTCGTCCATCAGGGCATAAATGTATCTTCCTAAAATACATGTAGCATTGGTGGACTTCAATGCCATGCTACATGAAGAGAACACCTTTTTGGATGCCATGTCCATCTTCTTGGAGTCTCTATCCGAGGGCACAGATGGAAAAGAGCCAGGAGCAGACCTTGCCGAGCAGGAAGCCTGGACCCCCAAGCTTTCAGGTGTTGGATGTCTGGTAAGAAAACCAGGGTCAGCCGGTGCAGCCCGATACCTCCTAGCCACAGATCTATTGACAGCTGAAGAAGACCCCGGCTTCTTCCCGACTTCCAAAACAGGGTCCAGCAAAGCCTCATTGAACGGCAAAAGTGGTTCTGCCGATGTAGAGGCCGGGTGCAACACCTCTGTCAACAAATTCTGCTTGGCTTCAGTTACCAGCAAAGGAAGATCCAAGAAGCTAGCTGCCTTCCTGATAACAGAATAAAAAGTGGCCGCCTCTTCTGTATACTCCCCAGGAGATGACAAGTCCCACTCGGGGGAAGTATCTAGGCCACTAGCAGTGTCCAGCCCATGGAGACCCTCACGAGAGTCCTCAATCTCTCCTTCCTCCATGTTTTGTCTCTGGTACTCCTGCTCTTCAAGGAGGTGGAGAGCAAGCCTCCTCGAGTGCAGCCTCTCCTCTATCCTCGGCGTCGACATGGCGTCAGCTGATGTTGAAGAACGACGCCGATCGAAGAGTCGCATGGAGAGAAGACTGCTTCGGAGTTGCAGGAGGTCTAGACGGCGCCACTGGTTGAAACATCGAAGCCACCGGAGCCGAAGTCTCAGGAGCCACCGGACCCGATACCGGCGCCGAGCCCACGTTCCCCAGGGGGAGAAAGGGCATAAAGGGTGCCGGTCGAAGCGGAGCCGGAGCACCCATGTTGAAGGCCAAAGGGCCCGAAGGACCAGCCGGTCCACCACCTGGAGCCATCTGCTGGAAGATGGAAAACATCGCATTTAAAAATGCGGTACTATCAGCTCCAGGGGCCGGGAAAGCCGGGTACTGGGGTGCCTGGTTCGAAGGCGACACCGACCTCGACGTCTGCAACGACGGAGAAAATATTTGAGGCTGCGGAACCTCAAACACTGAAGGTGGTTGGCCCGATGACCCGGGCGAAGTCGGTGAGGCTGGAGAAGGCAACGGCGTCGACGGATGGGGAGTGACAGTGGGACTAACCTCCCAAGTCTTCAGACGTCGAGTTGATAGTGACCTCGACCTCTCTTTACTCGACCGGCGCCGTGATTCTCGATGACGCCGGGAGTCCCGATGACGCCGATGAGACTTCGGTGACGAGGATTTTCGATGACAACTCTTTTCCTTCCTTTTCGACTTCGCCAGAAAAAGCTTAGCCTCGCGCTCTTTCAGGGCCTTAGGATTCATATGTTGACACGAATCGCACTTGTCAACATCATGATCGGAACTAAGACACCACAAACAGTCTTAGTTAGTTACCGACATTTTGCCCCCACACTCACGGCAGGGCTTGAATCCTGACTTTCTTTACGACATTGTAATCTCAAAGAAAAAAAGAGATCCAAAAACCACACTAACTGTCGAACAGCAACAGTAGCTCCCTCTAAGATAACCGTTTCGAATGGCACGGAAAAAAGTGAACTGACGTAGGCGAGGACCTCTTATTGCCTGTATGATGTCAGACAGCGTTGCGTGGGCAACTGTGACGTCCTCGTCGACGTGCAGAAGCTAGGAAGAAGATTTCCGTCGAACGCTGGCGCAATGGGAGTATTCATTAGGTGAGGAATCCACAGGTAGTTGTATCCATCAGAAATAGGCTGATCTGCCCCCAGGGAGGGCAGAAGCCATTAGGCACCAGGGATGCTTTTATTTATATTGAGAACAGGAGTGACCCCTTAGGCAAGGGTTGTTCCCCCCTCAAGCAATTTTTTTAAAAGATCATTTCTGCCCCCCCCCCCCCAGGGGGCAGATTGGCCTTTATTAATTAGGCCGATCTGCCCCTTTTGGCAGGGGGCGGGGTGCAGAAGCCACTAGAAACCAGGTTTTTTGTTTTTTTTGTTTTTAAAACCTTTATACTGATAAGGGGTGCGACCCCTTATACAAGCTCACAAATGGCCTAAAGTACAAATTACTTACCTTCGGTAATGAAATATCTGGTAGAGACATATTCTAGTTGCAGATTCCTTACCTTAGAATTTCCCCCCAGGCGTTAGACTGTATCTGGAGATTTTTCTTCGAGCGTCTGTAGGTGGCGTTGTTCGACTCCGCAGGCATCGACTGATGCCTTGATGACGTCTGGAGTAGTACACTGACGCCGCCCTCCCGCAGTGATGTCAGTTTCTTTTAACGACTTTCCACGCCAGAGCGCAGAGCCGCTGAGAACACTGAGATTGGTGTGACAGAGCTAAGGACCTGAAAGGGTGGAACACCTGTCCCCAGAAATAATTTCGCAAAGCGGGGAGGATGGGCGGGCGGTAAGGAAGCTGCAACTAGAATTTGTCTCCCACCAGATATTTCAAATACCGAAGGCAACTAACCTGTACATCTGATAGAGACTTCTAGTTGCAGATTCCTTACCTTAGAATTGATACCCAAGCAATGGCATCCTATGTGGTGGGCTGCGAACAAAGATCATACTAGAAAGTCTTGCAGGACTGAATGACGAAAGTAGCCGCCTCGACGGACCTGACTATCCAGGCAGTAATGCTTATCAAACGTGTGCAGGGATGCCCATGTAGCTGCCCGACAGATATCCAGGACAGGAACTCCGTGTGCTAACGCAGTGGAAGCCGCAATTTCTCTGTTGGAATGAGCACGCAAGCCTTCAGGAGGTTGCTTTTTAGCCAAAGTGTAGCACATTTTGATGCAAAGAAGCACCCATCGAGAGATGATATGCTTTTGCACGGCCTTCCCTTACTTAGCACCCACATAGCCAAAGAGTTGATTGTCCACCTGGAAATCTTTAGTACAATGGAGGTAGAACACCAACACTCTTTTTGGGTCCAGACAGTGGAGTCTCTCCCCTTCTCATGGGAAGGGTGTGGGAGTGTGTAGAAGGTAGGCAAAGTGATGGACTGGCCTACATAAAATGGTATAAATACCTTAGGAAAGAATGAAGCTTTAATGCGTAACACCACTTTGTCAGGGTGTACAGACAAGTTTGGAGGCATTGAAGAAAGCACCTGGAGCTCACTCACCCTGCAAGCAGAGGTGATAGCGACAAAGAAAGACAGTTTGAATGCGAGGATCCGCAAGGGACAATTATGCATTGGCTCAAAGGGGGTACACATTAAATAAGTAAGTACAAGATTAAGATCCCACTGAGGCATAATAAATGGAGTGGGAGATAATAAGTGGGTGAGCCCTTTTAAGAACCTACTGACAATAGGAGATTTAAAGAGTGAGGGCTGATCAGGTAACCTTTTAAGGGTGCCCAAAGCAGAGCCCTGCTGGGCTAAATAATGAACAGAAGAACCTCTGACAGAGGGGCACAAATGTGATCAACAGATTTGTTGGTACACCATGCCACAAGATTTATTCCAACGACAGGCATATACAGTTTTAGTCGATGGATGCCTGGCTGCCAAGAAACATTGCAGACTTTGGGTGGAAGGGCAGATGCATTCAACTGTTGCAGCTCAATCCCCACGCATGAAGGTGGAGGTTGGACAGGTGCCGGTGGAGAACCGTCTCCTGCTGCTGTGACAGAAGATCCGCCCAAAGAGGCAGTCTGAGTGGAGGATGGATGGACATGCTCAATAGCTCTGGATACCACACTCTTCAAGCCCAGTCCGGAGCCACCAAGATAACTTGGGCCCGGTCGTACTTGATTTTCTTGAGAACTCTGGGTAGAAGAGGGCTAGACGGGAAGACTTACAGGAGGCTGGAGCTCCACTCGAGATGAAAAGCGTCTCCGAGCGAGTGCCGTCTTCGAAAATTCCAACGTGCAAAACAGCTGACATTGCGTGTTCTCTGCGGAGGCAAACAGATCTAACCAAGGCTCTCCCCACTTGAGACCTTCCGTCACCTCCAGATAGAGACACCATTCGTGATCGACTGTGCGTCGGCGGCTGAGTTTGTCTGCTCTGGCGTTAAGAGCCTGCCAGATGTTCAACCATCAGCGTAATGCCCTGATATTCCAGCCATGTCCAGAGGCGTAGTGCTTCCTGACAAAGGGTCCAGGACCCTACCCCGAGTTGTCTGTTGGAGTACCACATGGCGGTAGTGTTGTCTGTGAACACCTGCACCACTTTCCCTTAGAGAGGGAAGGAATGTTTTTGACCTAAGCCTGATTGCCCGGAGCCCGGAGCTCCAGCATTTTTATGTGGAGCCCGACTCCGCCGGAAACCAGAGGCCTCCGATCTCTGCTTCTCCCATGTGGCCACACCAACCCACAAGTGACGCATCTGTCACTATAGAGAGATCTGGTTGGGGAAGGGAGAGGGATCTGCTGTTGACACAATTTGGATTCTAAAGCCACCACTGCAGGTCTTTCGCAGTCCCCTCCGAGATATGGACCATGTCTGAGCGATTTCCCTGATGCTGCGCCCACTGGAACTTTAGGTCCCACTGCAGAGTGCGCATATGCCATCTGGCATGTGTACTAGCAGGAGGCCATGAGGCCCAGCAGGCTCACACTCACCGAAACCCAAGACCGAGGCTGAAAGAAAGATCTGAATCATAGCCTGAAGGTCTTGGACTCGCTTGTCTGGAGAATAAGCGAGAAATTGCACTGTATCCAGAACAGCTCCAATGAAAGTGAGCGTCTGAGAGGGAGTCAGGTGTGACTTCGGCATGTTTATAGTGAACCCCAGCTTGTGCAGGAGGTTCGCCATAGTCTGAAGGTGAGAGACGACTGTCTGGGGAGAAGGCGCCTTCAACAGCCAGTCATTGAGGTAGGGGAAAACTGAGACCCCTAACCTCCACAGATGAGCTGCAACCACCGCCATCATTTTTGTGAACACCAGAGGGGCGGTGGTAAGGCCGAAAAGGAGTATGGTAAACTGAAAGTGCTCGTGATCTACCATGAATCGTAGGTAACGTCTGTGGGCAGGCAGGATGGGGATGTGAAAATAAGCGTCCTGCAAGTCCAAAGCTACCATCCAGTCTCATGGGTCTAAGGCAGAAAGAACCTGAGCCAGGGTGACCATTTTTAATTTCTCCTTCTTGAGGAAGTAGTTCAGGACCCGAAAGTCTAGGATTGGATGTAAGCCCTTGTCCTTCGTTGGTATAAGAAAGTAGCAGGAATAACAACCACGACCCACTTCTGGCACAGGGACTCTTTCTATAGCTCCCTTGGCCAAGAGAGCCATGACTTCCTGGTGGAGAAGCACAAAATGATCCTCCGGAAGATGATGGAAGGATGTGGCATGTGTGGTGCTGCAGATTCCAAAGGAGGGTGGGGACGAGTAGCCCTTCCGAATGATCTGCAAAACCCACCCATCAGTGGTGATAAGTTCCCAGAGGGGCAGGTGATGGCAGATCCTGCCCCTAACTGGGTAGGAGTGACGGGACAGACTAGGAGGGTTTGGAGACTGCAGCGGGGGGGCAGAGGTGGAATGGACAGACCTATGGTTCCCTGTCTCACAGCCACGTGGAATTCCGCGACCTCGGCCATGCATAGGCTGCCCAGTGGGCGTGGCACGATGGCTGGGTTGAGGACATGACAGGGTGCCCCTTCCGTGTTCCACAAAATGGATGAAAAGCTGAATGCGGTGGGCGAGTGGCGGAGGAAAGACCAAGGGTCCGAGCCGTAGACTGGGAATCATTGAATCTCTCCAAGGCAGAGTCTGCTTTGTCTCCAAAGAGACGGGTGCCATCAAAGGGCATGTCCATGAGTGACTGTTTGACATCCCCCAAGAAGCCACAAGTGCGTAACCAGGCATGGCGCCGTAAGACCACTGTTGTTGCAACCGATCTGCCCAGAAAGTCTCTTGTATCCCGCCCACAACGGATAGTGAACATTTCTGCATCTCTCCCATCTTTCACTGCTTGGGAGACGATAGCACGGGCCTCCTCCGGTATCTGTGGCAGGACTTGCGCAACTGTAACCCACAGGGAGTGGGTAGAACGTCACAAAAAACATGCAGTGTTCACAGACCACAGTGCGAGGCTGCAGGAAGAAAACAACTTCTTGGCAAATTGTTCCAGCCTTTTGGATTCACTATGCTGGGGTACGGAAGGGAATGCGCCTGAAGAAGTGGAAGCCTGGATAACACGACTCTCAGGAGTGGGGTGTTGGGACAGGAATTTTGGGTCGGTCGGTGCAGGCCAATGGCGGCTAGCAATAGTACTGTTCACAGGAGCCCCTGTGTTGGGTTTGGACCATGTACCCAAAAGGACATCGGTGAGGGCCTCATTGAATGAGAGAAGGGGTTCTGAAGTAGAAGCCCCATGCTGAAGCACCTCAGTCAGGAGATTAGACCTGACTTCCACAGTAGGTAGCTCAAGGCTGAGGACCTCAGCTGCCCTACTGACCACCATACTGTAAGTTGCTTCCTCTGCCATACCCACACTAGGAGGAGACAGCATGCCAGCGTCAGGAGAAGTATCCAGACCACTGGCTTCACCCAAATCCTGTTCCCAGTCCACAGCATGGTCATCCTGGTATTCATAATGGTCCAGGGATCCAACCAATTCCTCCCCATAGGAAAAAGGGTCCGAATCAGACCTTGGGTGAATAGGCCCCACTGAAGCCGATGGTGCAGTCGACCGATGCCTCTCCGAGTCGTCTGGGATAAATTCTTGTTCTCCTCCAGGGGAACCCACAAACTATGGGTACCTCTCGAATCCCTATGAAGTTGGCAAAAATATAAATACAAATAAATACGTATTTTTTTTAAAAAAAAACTTCTTAGCCAAAGCGTAGCACTTTTTGATGCAAAGAAGCACCCATCGTGAGCAGACAGACAACGGGGAGGCGGGAGGGACCGTGAGGAATCCACAGGTAGCTAATATATCCACCAGAAAAAGCGTTACCGAAGGTAAGTAACTTGCTCTTCTGATGGATACAACTACCTGTGGATTCCTCACCTAATGAATAGAGTCCCAAAGCAGTACCACCTCGGAGGGTGTCTGTCTGGTCAAACCAGGAAATCCTGCAGCACCGACCGCGCAAAATTGCCATCCATTCGCACCTCTGCATCCAAACAATAATGCTTCACAAAGGTGTAGAGGGAAGACCAAGTCACAGCCTTGCAGATGTCCACCATCAGAACACCTCTGGCCAAAGCCGATGAGGTTGACTTGGCCCTGGTGGAATGAGCCCTGATCCCCTCAGGAGGATCCTTCTTTGCCAATGAGTAACATATTTTAATACAAAGAACGGCCCACCTGGGGATCGCTCTCTTGTGGACGGCCTTCCCCTTCCTCACGTATCCAATAAAGAGTTGTTCATCCAACCGGAACTCTCTCGTCCTGTCGACATAAAAACTGAGAGCCCTCTTAGGGTCCAGACGATGGAGTCTTTCCTCCTCCTTAGATGGATGCGGAGTAGGGTAGAACGTCAAGAGAGTTATTGATTGTCCCAAGTGAAATGGAGACACCACCTTGGGGAGGAAAGCCACCCTGGTCCTCAAAACCACCTAATCCTTATAAAAAGTGGTGAAAGGCGGGTGAGCAGAAAGAGCCTGCAGTTTGCTAACACGTCTAGCCGAAGTGATGGCCACCGTTTTGAAAAACAAATATCCTAATGGGCAGCAAGGAAGTCAACACCAAATTCAAGTCCCACTGCGGCATAATAAAAGGCCTGGGAGGAAATTTATTAGTAAGCCCCCTCAAAAATCGAACAACCAAAGCAGATCTGAATAGGGAGGGCTGATCTGGAAGATATAAAAAAAAGTCGAAAGGGCCGAAAGATAGCCCTTAACCGTGGGCAAAGCACAACCACGCTGAGCCAATGACAACGCGAACAACAAAACATCAGAAAGATGGGCACTTAAGGGATACATTTTCTTCTCCCCACACCAACGAACAAAATTAGCCCACCTTCTTGCATAGACCAACTTGGTGGAGTGTCGTCTGGCTGATAAAAGAACGTCCACAACCTTCGGTGGGAGAGAAAAGGAACTCCGGTTGCCCCGTTCGATCGCCAGGCATGAAGCTGCAGGCTTTGGAGGTGGTGCGTCGAACCTGCCCCTGCGAAAGGAGGTCTGCCCTGAGAGGGAGACGGAGCGGAGGGTACAGTGAGTCGGAGAAGGTCTGCATACCACACCCTTCATGGCCAATCCAGAGCTTTCAGAATGACTTGGGCCCGGTCTTGCCGAATCTTCCTCAAAACCCGAGGAATCAAGGGTATGGGAGGAAACGCGTAAAGCAACTGGTCGCACCAGGACATCTGAAACGCGCCCCCCAACGCTCCTTGCATCGGATACTGGAGGCTGCATAACGACTGACAATGCGCATTCTCGAGTGGCAAAGAGGTCTATTCAGTGAAAAAACCCCATCCGAAAGATGTAAAGAACTAGATCCGGATGCAGACACCACTCGTGGTTGTCCGAGAAGAAGCGACTGAGCTTGTCCGCATGTACGTTTAGGACCCCGGCCAAATGGTTTGCCACTACACAAAGCCGATGGTCCCGCACCCGGGACCAGAGTCGCAGAGCCTCTCTGCAAAGAAGGTACGACCCTACACCCCCCTGTTTGCTGATATACCAAATCGCAGTTGTGTTGTCCATCAGAATCTGAACTGACTGACCGCAAAGGGAAGGGAGGAAGGCCTTGAGGGCCAAACGAATCGCCCGCAGTTCCAGCAGATTAATATGAAACCTCTGCTCTACTGGAGACCAACGATCCTTGATCTCCAGATCCTCCAGATGAGCTCCCCACCCTACGGTGGAGGCATCCGTTATCACTGTGGCCACCAGAGTTGGCTGCGAGAACGGCTTCTCTTGAGAAAGGTTGCCTTCCACAGCCCACCATCGGAGATCCGCTGCAGTGTCTCTGGAGACCCTCATCGATTCCCCGAGATCTCCTCTGTGCTGAAGCCACTGCTTGCGGAAGCACCACTGAAGAGCCCTCATATGCCAGTGTGCATGCGTGACCAACAGAATGCAAGAAGCGAACAGACCGAGCAAACAAAGGACCTTGAGGACCGGAACTACTGCTCCTTCTTGAAACATTGGAACCAGCGCCTGAATGTCCTGTATCCGCTGTGGCGGAGGAAAGGCTAGATTCAATGTTGTGTCCAGTACTGCCCCTATGAACAGGAGAAGTTGAGAGGGCTCTAGGTGAGACTTGGGCACATTTATTGAAAAACCCAGACTGAACAACAACTGGGTTGTCAGCTGCAGATGACGCAGCACAAGCCCCGGAGACTCAGCTTTGATCAACCAATCGTCCAGGTAAGGGAATACTGCTACTCCCTTTCTCCTGAGGTGTGCTGCAACAACTGCAATCACCTTCGTGAAGACCCGTGGTGCGGAAGTAAGACCAAAAGGAAGGACCGCAAACTGGTAGTGCTGCGATCCTACCACAAACCGGAGATACTTCCTGTGCGACTTGAGAATGGGAATGTGAAAATAAGCATCCTGCAAGCCGACCGACACCATCCAATCCTCCTTGTCCAACACCAAAAGCACCTGTGATAGAGTCAGCATTTTTAATTTCTCCTGTTTGAGGAAACAATTCAAAATCCTCAGGTCCAAAATAGGCCTCAGATGACCATCCTTCTTGGGGATCAGGAAGTACCTGGAATAACACCCCTGACCCCTTTCTTACTCTGGAACCAACCCCACTGCACCTTTCAATAATAGGGAGAGAACCTCCTGTTGTAACAGCAAGAGATGATCTTCTGAACAAAAAGGAAAGACGGGGAGGGAAGTGAGGCGGGATCTCCCAAAAGGGAAGGGCGTAACCTCTTCTCACCAAACTGATGAAGTCTGTTGTTATAGACTCCCATATGGGAAGAAAGAGTGAAAGGTATACCGGAGAGGTATAAGAAACAATGGTGAGAGGACTAGGGCTTCTTTCCTTGAGGTAACCCTCCAGCGGAAGAGGAAGGGTGCTGCTGCTGGGTGGCACCTCTTGTGACGACTCTACCCCGCCCCCTGTATGAGCGATAAGGGAGGCTGGAGGACTGCTGCGATCTCCCACGAAAGGAAGAACCTCTTCCAAAAACATGCAGCCGTCTAAGAGATCGAAATGGGGTAGCAGCAGCCTGCAGACCCAAAGATCTAGCTGTGGCCCTACATTCTTTAAAGCGCTCTAGCGAAGAGTCCGCTTTTGAACCAAACAGTTTTGCCCCATCAAAGGGCAGATCCAGCAACATAGACTGGACGTCTGTCGAAAATCCGGAAGTGCGTAACCACGCATGTTGTCTGGAGGCAACGGAAGTCCCCATGGCTCTTGCAATAGAGTCCGTGGTATCCAGCCCTGTCTGAATAACCTGTGTAGCCGCCACCCGAGCGTCCGAAAGAAAACTACACAAGTCCTGGCACATGTCCGGAAGTACAGTCTTCGTCGCATCCATTATGGCCCAGAATACATGTTACATCCATTTGGATTCCCGGTCTGAGGGTACTCCCGGAAACGAACCAGGGGCCGACCTCGAAGAGCAGGATGCTTGCACCACCAAGCTCTCTGGTGAAGGGTGTTTGGATAAAAACTCTGGGTCCCCAGGCGCAGATCTATAATGCCTGGCCATCGACCTACTATCAGCCAAAGAAAAAACCAGGCTTCTTCGAAACCTCTTCGATCGGATCATCAGGGCTTCATTAAATGGTAAAAGAGGATCCACCACAGCTGTAGCAGAATGCAAAACCTCAGTCGAAAGGTTGGTCTTCACCTGCGCCGTCGGAAAAGGAAGATCCAGAAATGCTGCGGCCTTCCTAATAAAATTGGTAAGAGGCTGCCTCCTCTGTATATTCATCAGGGGAGGCCAGATCATATTTGAGAGGTATCAAGACCACTTGCTGTGTCCAACCCAGGGAAATCCCCCTGGGGGTCAGTGAGCTCCCCTTCTTCGAGGAATTGCTGCTGATATTCCCTCTCCTCTAAAAGTCTAAGTCATGGAGCAGAGCAACGTCAGTGAATGGCGGCAGGAAGGCGTCATGACAGGTTCTCCGGATCCACCGCCGCCGCAGATGGATCCATCAGCGCCATGGAGAAGGCACCCGCATCCGATGCCGACATCCGACCCCATCACCACCAACACCAGCATCAAAGGTCTCTCCCTCGACGTTGAGGGCTGCACTGTCGGCAGAGGGGCCTGACTTGAATTTCCAGCCAAACAAAATGGAATAAACGGCGTCGGTTTATATGGAGCTGGAACGAGATTGAAAGCCAGGGGACCAGTGGGGCCTGCCGGCGCACCACCTCCCGGAGCCATATTTTGAAAAATCGGGAACATGGCATTAAGGAATGCCGCAGGATCCGTACCCGGAGCCGGGAACGAAGGATAAGCCTGTGGAGCCGGTGCCGGGCTGGACTCTTCAGATTCAGGATGCACCGGCGAAGCCAGATGACTGAGGATCCACAACTTCAAAGACTGACGGGGCCGGGGACGTTTGCGGCGTCGCAGGTTGAGGGGGACACAGTCGGACTCACTTCCCAAGACCTTTGGTGCCGGGACGATGGAGACCTCGACCGACTTCTGGACTGATGTCGGGAGTCACGATGACGTCACTTCTTATGGGATGACTTTCCAGAAGAGGACCGATGGTGCCGCTTCCTCTCCTTCTTGGACCTTGCCAAGAAAAGCTTTGCCTCGCGTTCCTTCAATGCCTTGGTATTCATCTTTTGGCAGGATCCGCATTCTTGGAAGTCGTGATCGGAACTGAGACACCAAAGACAATCGTTGTGCGGATCAGTCACAGACATGCAACCTCCACATTCCCTGCAAGGCTTGAACCCCGACTTTTTCGGAGCCGACATCCTGGAAATACACAAAGTATACCTTCCGAAGAGCTAATGATACAGGTAACAGAAAAGAAACCGTTATCGGAGGCATGGAAAAAAGTGAACTGACGTCAGCACGGCGGCAAGGACCTCTTATTGCCACGATGACATCACGCGGAGCCGGGCAATTGTGATGTCCTCGCCGACGTGCAGAGCTAGAGAGAAGTTTCCGTTGAATGCTGCGCATGGGGAGAATTCATTAGGTGAGGAATCCACAGGAAGTTGTATCCATCAGAAATGCAGTTTTAAGAATAAGGAGCCGCACAGAACAGCTGTGTAATGGCTCAAAGGAAGCACATTTCAGCTAAGTAAGAACAACATTAAGGTCTTACTGAGGCGTGATAAAGTGGGGGGGGTTTACAAATGGGTAAGACCATTAAGTAATCTACCCACAAGAGGAGACTTAAAAAGAGAATGTTTGTCCGCCAACATTAGGGAGGCTGAGAGCCGCCAAGTAACCTTTAAACAGTGCCAATGTAGAGCCCTACTGGGTGAAAGATATGATGAACCAAAGAACTGCAGAGAAAGAAGCGGGGTGGGGGGAGGGGGTCGGTGGAGGAAATCAAGAGACTTGTTTCTACACCATGACACAAATTGATGCCGACAAGCGTATACCATTTTGGTGGAGGGACTCCTGGTTGCCAAGATAAACTCACAGACTTCGTGTGGAAGGTCAAAAGCCGTCAACTGCCACCGCTCTATCGACACATGGAAGGCGAAGATTGGACAGCTTCAGATGGAGAACCATCCCCTGCTGCTGCACCAGAAGTGCCTCCCTAATTTGCAGTCTGACTGGAAGATCGGTGGCCATGCTCAATAGCTCTGGATACCGTACTCTCCGTGCCCAGTCTGGAGCCACAAAGATTACTTGGGCCAGAAGTGGTATTGGCAGGAAGGCGTAAAGGAAGCCCGAGATCCACTCAAGACTAAAAGCGTTGCAGAGCGAGTGCAGTCATGAAAACTTCAACATGCAAAACAGCTGACATTGAGTGCTCTCTACAGAGCCGAACAGATAACCAAGGCTCTCCCCATTTGTGAAAGAGACCTTGCACCTTTTCTAGATGTAGACGCCATTCTAGATCGACTGACTCAATGACTGCATTTGTCTGCTCTGACGCTTGGGGATCACACCAGATGTTGAACCACCAGTGATATGCCCTGATGTGCCAGCCATGTCCAGAATCACAGAGCCTCTTTATAAAGGGTCCAGGACCCTACTCCACCCTGTTTGTTGCAGTACCACATGCCAGTAGTGCTGTCTGTGAACACTTGCACTACTTTCCCTTTGAGAGAGGGAAGGATTTCAATGCAAGCGTGATTCCCTGGAGCTCCAGAAGGTTGATGTTGGACCCAGAATCTGCATGAGACCAGAGGCCTATGATCTACGCCTCTCCTATGTGGCCGCCCAATCCCAGTAGTGAGGCATCTGTCACTACTGAGATATCTGGTTGGGGAAGCAAGAGATCCAGATTCCAAAGCCACCACAGCAGATCTTTCACAGTCCCCTCCGAGATCTAGACCATGTCGGAGAGATTACACTGATGCTGTGCCCACTGGAACTTAAGTCCCATTGAAGAGCCCGCATATGCCATCTGGCATGTGTCACTAGCAGGATGCAGGACGCCATGAGGCCCTGCAGCCTCTGAGTTGTTTTCACCGAAAGCCAGGATAGAGGCTGAAATATCAGAATCATAGCATGAATATTCTTGATTCGCTTTTTGGGAGGATAGGTCCGAAACTGCACTGTGTCCAGAACAGCCCCGATTAAACGGAGCATCTGATAGGAAGTCAGGTGAGACTTTGGCATGTTTATAGTGAACCTCAATGTATGCAGGAGGTTCGCCTTAGTCTGAAGGTGGGAGACAACTTTCTGGGGCGTGTCTGCCTTCAACAGCCAGTCATCGAGATAGGGGAAGACCGAAACCCCTAACCTGCGCAGATGAGCTGCAACCACCGCCATCCCTTTCGTGAATACCCGAGGGGTGCTGGTAAGGCCCAAAGGGATCAGAGTAAATTGAAAGTGCTCGTGATCTACTAGGAATCGTAGACAGTACCCGTGGGCAGGCAGGATGGGAATATGGAAACAAGCACCCTGCAAGTATAACGCTACCATCCAGTCTCCTGGGTCTAAGGCAGACAAGACATGAGTCAGAGTGAGCATTTTTAACTTCTTCTTGCAGAACAGAATGAGGGCCCGAAGGACATAAGTCTTTGCCTTTTTTGGGCACCAGAAAGTAGCAGGAATAACAACTGCAACCTACTTCTGGCACAGGGACCCTCTCTATGGCACCTTTGGCGAAGAGAGCTGTGACTTTCTAGCAGAGAATTGCCAGATGATCATCTGGTAAGGGACCGTAAGATGGAGGCATGGCCGGTGGGGATTACCCCCTTTGTATGATATGCAAAACCCACCTGTCTGTCGTGATGGTCTCCTAGTGGAGCAGATGAATGCGAATCCTGCCACCAACTGGTATATGAGGGTGGGTACGGACTAGGAAGGTTTGGAGGCTGCACCAGGGTGGAGTGGGCAAACCTGTGTTTTCCTGTCCCATGGGCCTGCAGGATTCTGCATCCCCGGTGGCTGTAAAAGGGACCCAACAGGAAGCCCGTTCTGTTGCCACGAAAGGGGCAAAATATGGACTGTTGGTGGTGAGGTGAAACAGAGAGGCCAAGGGATCGAGCCATAGCCCGGCACTCAAACCTCTCATGCGCTGAGTCCGCCTTGTCCCCAAAGAGACAGGTGCCATCAAAGGGCATGTCCATGAGGGTCTGTTGGACATTTCCTGGAAAAACAGATGCCCTCAACCAGGCATGGCTCCTCAAGGCCACCGTCAACGCATCCCATTTACCTGTAGAATTGGTTGTGTCCATTTCACAGGGAATGGTGAACTTCGCTGCATCTCTCCCATCAGCAAAGGCTTGGGAGATGTTAGCCCGGGTCTTCTCCAGGATCTGCGGCAGAACTTGCACGACCGTATCCCACAAGCAGTGGTTAAAGCAGCACAAAAGGCATGCAGTGCTTACCGACCGCAACGCCAGACTGGAGGAAGAAAACCTCATCTTCTTACCAAGTTGGTCTTTGATTCTCTATCCGGGGGAGTGGAAAGTAATGCACTAGATGACAATGATGCCTGGATGAAAAGGCTCTCAGGTGAGGGGTGTTGGGCCAGGAATTTAGGGTCGTTTGGAGCAGGCTGATGGGGGCGAGCAATTCTACTGTTTACAGGAGCCCATGTTCTGGGTCTGGACCAAGTACCCGGAAGGACATCAATGAGGGCTTCATTGAAGGGGAGGCTCAGCGGTAGAAGCCCCAGCTTGAAGCACCTCCATCAGGAGATTCGTCCTGACCGCTACAGTGGACAGCTCCATGTCAATGACCTCAGCCACCCTACTGACCACAACAGAATAAGAGGTTCCCTCCGCCGTAGCCACGGTAGGAGGAGAATGCATGCCAGCATCTGGAGAAGTATCTAGACCATTAGCTTCACCCTATTCCTGTGCCCAGTCAAAATCACGGTTATCTAGCTGGTATTCTAAAGGGTCCAGCGTCCCCTCCTATCCTTCCTTGTATTTGTACCCATAGTAATAAGGGTCCAAACCCAATCTGGGGTGAGAACCACATCGAAGTCAGAAGCAGCGTCGGCAGGCACCGTTCTTTCTCCGGGTCATCGTGGGTAAGAATTGGGTCAACGTCGATCGTGTGCACCACCAATGTCAGAAGCACTGATGACCTAGCTGGTGTCGGGGAAGGTCGCGATGGCACGACCAGGGTCAGCAAGGATCCGGAGGGACCACTGGGGGCAGAGGCCAAAGACGCTGGCGTGGAACCAAAAGGGCCCTCATATGAACCCCTAGGCCTCGAAGGTGCCACAGAAGGGTCAGAATGACCAAATATGAGGCGTATGGCCTCAAAACTCCTTGAGTTTGGCAAGGGTCGCCCTGGATCACGGAAAATTGGGGAGGTGCGGAGCACAGCAAGGACACTCCTCCCACGTCGCATCGGCTGAGCGATGCGGTGAAGTTGGAAAACGCCTGGCCTTCTTTGACGACTTCTTTCTCTGACCTGAATGACACGAATATGATGATGATGAGTGGTGGTGACTCCGCGAACAATTTCAAGACACTCCTCATGAGTGACACCATGAACGATGCAGGGTCGAGCGTCGGGCCTTCATGAGCTTTAGGGACCGCTCCCTCAAAGCCTTCGGGTGCATGGCCTGGCACTCAAAGCACAACTTCGGGTTGCACACAAAAACAAACGGACCGGATGCCGATCTGTCCCAAACATCATATGGTGACAGGCCTCGCAAGGCTTGAACCCGTTCTTCGGGGACATCATGATGCGCCAAGGGTCAACACAAAAAACAGACAAAAGGGTCCAATACACTTAAAAAATTAACAGGGTATCTCTTCTCCACATCAGCGTGTGGCACAGAAAAGAACGGACGTCACTACGCCGATTTCCTCAAGTAGTGGAACTAAAATGTTGTGGATGATTGCATGGCAAAGTAGTGGCTTATGGAAGGTAGGTATCCATACACAGACTTTTGAAAGGTTTCTCTAATGGAAGGTAAACCTCAGTCAATTTCGAAGTACTTAACTTTTGTATGATACAACAAGATACAAGTAGGAAAATACAGGTCTGGTTGAGATGGGAACTGGGGGCAGCAAACAACACTCTACAGCCTTTTCCCCTGCTTAGGTCAGACTTTAGAATGACAACATGGTTGAGCCTTTTTTGGGCGTTTCAGGTATGAAATCACAAAGTGTTGTTTTCACCCTTGCTACGTTCTCCAGAACATATGAAGTGGAGGCTGCCGCTTCTGTAACAGTAAGACTTTCAATGACAGGCAAAAGAAAGTGAAGGAAAAACACAAGACTTCATGTGGTTGTCTGATGAGGAACAAAATACGCAATGTACTTTACCCTCTGGATTTGGAGGATAAACAATTTCTAGTACCAAGAAGTTTTATGACTCACATTGTATGGATGAAAAAACTGGTTCTTATCCAGTCAGCCCAATGAAATCAGGTGATCAGAAGATGAGCTGGAATCCAAAGGCACCTAACAGTGAGCTGTAGCCTCGGAGTTCTGAGCAGTATCCACCAACTGATAGGGAGTATGAACCGCAAGTCCTTAGGATTCACAAAACCTATGGTCCTTGAGGTGGGCAGAAGACTTTAGTAGGAGTGTGAACCTCTGGGGCCATGTGTAGGAAGTTGGCTCTGTGTTTACTATTTCAAAGTATGAAATAGTCTGCACAAATTCCAAGGTTTCCCCTTACAAGTAAGATGGTGGCAAAATCAGATAATACTAATGCACTATTTGTGGTAGTGTACTCGAGCAGTAGGCTTATCAGAGAGTAGTGTTAAGCATTTGTTGTACACACACAGGCAATAAATGAGGAACAAAGACTTACTCCAGTCCAATAGGTTTTTATATTGAAAAATATTTTCTTATTTTATTTTAAGAACCACAGGTTCAAGATTTACAGTTAACACTTTAAATGTAAGGTACTTCACTTAGATACTTTAGGAACTTTGAATAAAAGCACTATCATATACAGTGTTTGTAAAAATGGCAATAAGCTATTTTCAAAATGGACAGTGCAAAAATAAACAGTTCCTGGGGGAGGTAAGTAAAGGTTAGATTAGGAGGTAAGTAAAACACTTTCAAGTCTCAGTTCTGGGGCATAGGCAGCCCACCGTTGGGGGTTCAAGGCAACCCCAAAGTTACCACACCAGCAGCTCAGGGCCAGTCAGGTGCAGAGGTCAAAGTGGTGCCCAAAACACATAGGTGCCTATGGAGAACAGGGGTGCTCCGGTTCCAGTCTGCCAGCAATTTAGTACCTGCGTCCTTAGGGGCAGACTGGGGGGGGATGGAGGGTGGGCAGGGAGGGAGGATTGGGCGCACAAGTAGGCATACAAAATACACCCTCGGCAGCACAGGACCAGCCGGGTGCAGTGTGCAAAGCAGGCGTCTGGTTTCAATGGAGGGACCTGGGGGTCACTCTAGTGGTGCAGGCAGGCACAGGGGGTGGTTCTTGGGACAGCCACCACCTGGACAAGGCAGAGGGTCACCTGGGGGTCACTCCTGCGCTGAAGTTTGGTTCCTTCAGGTCCTGGGGGCTGAGGGTGCAGTGTTGGTTCCAGGCGCCGGACCCTTGTTGGAGGTCGCAGTCAGGGGGCACTTCTGGATTCTCTGCAGGTATCGCTGTGGGGGCTCAGGGAGGGGTCGTCTCTTGTCACTCACTGGCTCGCAGACACCGTGTAGTCCTCCCTCTAGTGTTTGTTCTCTGGATCTTGAGCCGGGGGCGTCAGGTGCAGAGTGTGAAGTCTCACAATTCCGGCGGGAAACGTGAAGTCTTTGAAAGTTGCTTCTTTGTTGCAAAGAAGTAGCTGGTTTTGAACAGGGCCGTTGTTCAAGGGTGTTTCTTGGTCCTTTAGTCCAGGGCAGTCCTTTGAGGCTTCAGAGGTCGCTGGTCCCTGATGGATGCGCCGCTGGTTGTAGGTTTTCGAAGTTGGAGACAGGCCGGTAGGGCTGGGGATAAAGCAGTTGTGGTCGCCAGTTTTCTCTGCAGGCTTGTAGGTCAGCAGTCCTCCTCGTTTCTTCAGGTTGCAGGAATCCGATTCCTGGGATCTGGAGTGCCCCTAAATACTGAATTTAGTGGTGTGTTTAGGTCTGGGAGGGCAGTAGCCGATGGCTACTGCCCTGGAGGGTGGCTACACCCTCTTTGTGCCTCCTCCCTGTGGGGAGGAGGGCACATCCCTAATCCTATTGCCCCTAATGCCCATTGCTTCACAGCTTGTGTGCTGGTGGGGAGAAAATGACTAAGTCGACATGGCACTCCCCTCAGAGTGCCATGCCTACCTCCCACTGCCTGTGGCATAGGTAAGTCACCCCCTAGCAGGCCTTACAGCCCTAAGGCAGGGTGCACTCTACCACAGGTGAGGGCATAAGTACTATGCCCATACAGTGGCCAAGCAAAACCTTAGACATTGTAAGTGCAGGGTAGCCATAAGTATATGGTCTGGGAGTTGGTCAAACATGAACTCCACAGTTCAATAATGGTTACACTGAAATCAGGGAAGTTTGGTATCAAACTTATCAGCACAATAAATGCACACTGATGCCAGTGTGCAATTTATTGTAACATACACCCAGAGGGCATCTTAGAGATGCCCCCTGAATGCCAACCAGAATTCTAGTGTAGGCGGACTAGTTTTTGCCAGCCTGCCACAGACCAGACATGTTGCTGGCCAGGAACAAAGCCTGTACTGGGTGGAAGTGCTTCTCACCTCCCCCTGCAGGAACTGTTAACACCTGGAGGTGAGCCTCAAAGGCTCACCCCTTTTGTTACAGCACCACAGGGCATCCCAACTAGTGGAGATGCCCGCCCCTCCGGCCACTGCCCCTACTTTTGGCGGCAAGGCTGGAGGAGATAATGAGGAAAACAAGGAGGAGCCACCCACCAGTCAGGACAGCCCCTAAGGTGTCCTGAGCTGAGGTGACCCCTGCCTTTAGAAATCCTCCATCTTGAGTTTGGAGGATTCCCCAATAGGATTAGGTATGTGCCCTCCTCCCCACTGCGAGGAGGCACAAAGAGGGTGTAGCCACCCTCCAGGACAGTAGCCATTGGCTACTGCCCTCCCAGACCTAAACACCCCCCTAAATTCAGTATTTAGGGGCTCCCCAGAACCTAGGAAACTAGATTCCTGCAACCTAAACCAAGAAGGACTGCTGACCTGAAGCCCTGCAGACAAGACGGAGACGACAACTGCGTTCAACCCAGCCCTACCGGCCTGTCGCCTGACTCAAAGAAAACTGCAACAGCGACGCATCCGACAGGGACCAGAGACCTCTGAAGCCTCAGAGGACTGCCCTGAACCTAAGGACCAAGAACCTCCTGTGAACAGGAGCCCTGTTCAAAACCAGCTACTTATTTGCAACAAAGAAACAACTTCCAAAGATTGCACATTTCCTTCCGGAAGCGTGAGACACTACACTCTGCACCAGACGTCCCCGGCTCGAGATGCAGCGAACCAACACCACAGAGAGGACTCCCCGGCGACTGCAAGCCTGTGAGTAGCCAGAGACGACCCCCCTGGGCCCCCACAGTGACCCCTGCAGAGAGAATACAGAGGCTCCCTCTGACCGCGACTGCCTGTAACAAGGGACCAGACGCCTGGAACCAACACTGCACGCGCAGCCCCCAGGACCTGAAGGAATCGAACCTCAGTGCAGGAGCGGCTCCCAGATGACCCTCTGCCGAGCCCACCCAGGTGGTGGCTGTCCCGAGAAGCTCCCGCTGTGCCTGCCTGCAACGCTAGATGGTGGGCTGCCTATGCCCCAAACTTGAGACTTGCAAGTGTCTGTCTTATCTCCAAAACTAACCTTTACTTACCTCCCCCAGGAACTGTTGATTTTTGCACTGTGTCCACTTAAAATAGCTTATTGCCATTTCTACAAAGACTGTACATGATATTGTGTTTATTCAAAGTTCCTAAAGTATCTATGTGAAGTACCTTGCATTTAAAGTGTTTGATGTAAATCTTGAACCTGTGGTTCTTAAAATAAACTAAGAAAAGTTATTTTTCAATATAAAAACCTATTGGCCTGGAGTAAGTCTTTGAGTGTGGGTTCCTCATTTATTGCCTGTGTGTGTACAACAAATGCTTAACACTACCCTCTGATAAGCCTACTGCTCGACCACACTACTACAAAATAGAGCATTAGAATTATCTCTTTTTGCCACTATCTTACCTCTAAGGGGAACCCTTGCACTCTGTGCACACTACTTCTCAATTTGAAATAGTATATACAGAGTCAAGGTCCTACATATATGTACTCCCTTAAACATACACTGCAACCTGCCCATGAGGCTACCAAGGGCCTACCTTCGGGGTGCCTGACAAGTAGTAAAAAGGGAAGGTTTAGGCCTGGCAAGTGGGTAAGCTTGCCAAGTCGAATTGGCAGTTTAAAACTGCACACACTGACACTGTAGTGGCAGGTCGGAGCCATGGTTACAGGGCTACTAATGTGCTGCAGGCCCACTAGTAGCATTTGATTTACAGTCCCTGGGCAACTCTAGTGCACTTTACTAGGGACTTACCAGTAAATCAAATATGACACTCATGGATAAACCAAACGGTACAAGCTCTATAGGGAGCACTTGCGCACTGATTAGAAGTGGTGAAGTGCACAGACAATAAACCATCAAAAACGGACCAGAAAAATATTGTAGGAAGGCAGCACAACGTTTGGGGATAACCCTGCAAAAAGGGCCATTTCCAATATCACACCTGCAGGAGCTGATGGCGAGCCTCAAAGGCTGAAGCCTCTTGTTACAGTGCCATGGGGCACTCCAGCTAGTGGAGTTGTCCGCACACGGACAAAGCCCCACTTTTGGCAGCAAGGTGATCAGGAAAATTATGGAAAGCAGGGAGGAGTGACCCCCCCAAAACTCACCCCTCCCCCTGCCATCTAAAGCTAGGGCCATCCCTAGGGTGTCCAGAGTGGAGGTTGCCCCCCCCCCCTTCCTGCAGAATCATCCATCTTAGTTTGGAGAACAGAAACCAATAGGGTTAGGTTTGCGTCCCCCTCCCCAAAGGGAGTGGACACAAGAACGGGGTGTAGCCGCCCTCTGGGACAGTAGCCATTGGCTACTGCCCTCTGACCCCTGTAACCCCCCCTAAATCCAGGATTTAAGGGCTTACCTGAACCCAGCTCATGAGATTTAGGCTGACCTGACAAGAAAGAAGGACTGCTGAGCTGAACCCCCAGCAGAGAAGACGACGACAACTGACGGCCTAAAAAAACCTGCACAAAAACAGTGAGGCATCCAGCGGGGCCAGCCACCTCGACCAAGTTATAGAAGTCTGTCTTGCACCCAAAAGGACCAAGAACTGCAGAGGACAGTGGCCCTGTCCAAGAAGGAAACATCCAGGGACTCTGGCACACCTCCAGACACGCGAGTCCTGACCACCCTGCACCAGACACCCTACGGCCGGTGACCACGTGGCCCAACCAGCTAAAGAATCATCAGGTGATTGTGAGCAAGTGCCCACCCTGGGTTGACCATTCGACCCCCCCACAAAGATGCCTTCAGAGGGAAGACCGAGGACCCTGACCCCTGAACG
This sequence comes from Pleurodeles waltl, assembly GCF_031143425.1. NCBI lineage: Eukaryota > Metazoa > Chordata > Amphibia > Caudata > Salamandridae > Pleurodeles > Pleurodeles waltl. Next base: position 479,562,208 of record NC_090450.1, read on the forward strand.
CGAAAGCACTGGATGAATATAACCGCACTGTGAGAGACTGGCACCTTATTGCAGTACTCCCCCACATTTTTGCCTGGTTTCCGAATGCAACTTGGACTGGAGTGCACTGGGATCCTGCTAACTAGGTTCCCGGTACCAGTGTTCTTTCCCTAAAACATTTTAAAAGTGATTGGATACATCTTTAGCTATCACTACAAGTCCCTAGTAAAAAGGTACTTAGGTACCCATGGCATGCAGTACTTTGGATAAGCCCCTGGTGGCAGTGGCACTGATTGTGACAACCTCAAGGGACATGCATCAAGATGTGCACAGCACTGCCATAGCAGACAGTCTCCTGCTGCAAACCTAAAATACAAACTCTACTTGGCACACTACCTGTGTGCCCGGTCCACCGTACACTGCATTAACTATGGGTAAGACACCCCTATAGCAGGCCTTACAGACCTAAGGCAGGATACTCCATACTATATGTGAGGGCACAGCTGAATGAGCAGTATGTTCCCACCGTGTCCCTGGCAAACCTGGGATATAGTGAGTGAATAGAGCTGCCATTTTAATGTATGTGCTGGACACTGGCCAACACGAGATTCCCAGCAAAATGATGGCTACTCTGAACCCTGGGTTGTTTGGTATCAAACCACTCCGAATGATAAATTCAAACTGGTACCGGTACTGGATTTATAATAAAATGTACCCAGGGATCACCTTGGAGGTGTCCCCTGCAAAAGCCAACTATCCTGGCATATTTTCTGACTGGTTTCATCCAGCCTGCCACACCCACACAGTGCATATACAAACCTTGGTGGAGAGCCCAGTCTCCCTGGTTCGTAAATCAATGCCCTCCCTTGGTGGAGGAGCTAACCATCCACTCCCCCAGGAACGTGCAAAACCCCGGTAGTGAGCTTCAAAGGGCTACAGCCCCTGAAACTCGAGCCTCCAGGCCTGCTGCTAGCATCTGAGGGGTTGCCACTTTGCAAAACACCCACTTTTTGAGTGAGCAAAGGTGGGAAACCACACAAAGATTAGGAGTGGCGGCCTAGCATGCACCACCTCTAAGGTGTTGTCTGCGAAGTGGACCCTCAAATTCAGTTTCCTCCATCTTGAAATGAAGGAAACTAGCCAATCAAGTTTAGGGAAGTCACCCTTCCCAAAGGAAGTGGACACTAAAGTGGGTGGAGCCACCCATAGGTAAGTGTCCCATTGGAGATTACCAGGTTTCCCCTAGAACGCCCACTAAATTCTGTATTTATTGGACATCCCTAGAACAAGAAATCAGATTTCAAAATACAAAGAAGACCTGCACCAAAGAAGATCCAAAGCAAAAGAACTACAGACCTGTTGCACAAGAAAAGGCACCAAACCCTGCCTGCTGCACCCAGGACCTGCAAATTGCTGCTGTGGAGGAGCTGGACACTGGACCGAGCCCGAGAAACCCAGGTAATATCCAGGCTTAAAGAATCACCCCAGATATCCCTTTTGAGTGGAGGCACCACTCAAAAACCAAGCAAGATCCAATAAGCCAGTGAAGGTCGCTTCACTGGCTGGCCGATATGTCCACAACCGGAATTTGCAGCCGGACCCCACGACACACTAACTACCGTCCCGGACGTGACCTACAAGTGTGCCAAGATTGGTGGCACTGTGCCCTCCAGTGGCCGAGTTACGCCAATTCCCTGGGACAACCTCAAACCAGCTCCCCAAGAGCTGAAAGGATCCGGAGGAAGCTCCTGTAGAGGGACTTTAATAACACCCTGGGACCTACCACCAGAATGCTCACAGTGTCCTGTAAGCAGACAGAGAGACTCCCCTCCAAAAGGACTCAGTTGCGCACAGCTCTGGATCTCACCCCGCATCCGGCCGCTCTGCGCCCGCAACAAGGAACCAGCTGTGCTCCACTGATCCCCAAACCCTTGCGACCTCGACAGCCCAAGGGGACCCCGAGAAACCATCTTTTCCAAGTGGCCCCTACAGGTGGCCAAGTGCCAAAAGCGTTTCCTACACTGCTCCCGCCGGAAATGGGAGCCGCAAGAGGCTCTCCGGCTGGTGCAAGGTGCCTACTGACTGCTGCGACCACCCTGCAAAAAAAAAAAAAAAAAAAAAAAACACAAGAGACTGGTAACTTAATTCTACGATTTTGAATGGCAAATGTACATTGATTCCAATGATGCGTAATTATGGGCAGAAAGACTAACTTTATTACAACTTTTAAAACTAATATCTAAAAAAGTATTTGAAAGATCTTGGTCTTAAAAATTAAATAAAACTGAAGTATTTTTATAAACTCTGGTCTTGAGTTATTTATTGAGTGCATGTGCTGCATGATTGGTTTTGTGAGCACAACAAATGCTTAGTACATATCCTGGATTAGTCTAACTGCTCGACCAGCTACCTTAAAAATTGTAGCATTAAGTGGTCTAATTTTTGCTCATGGAAACCAAAGTGTGCTCGCCTGGACCCACTGCATAGTGTGCCTAGTTTTGCACACTGCATAGAGGGGCCAGCCTCCTACAGATGCCTAAAAGACCACTGCACCCGCAGCCCCCAGAGAACCCGACCTCCAGCACAGGTACTTTCCTCCCTGTCTAGCTTAGGGTTTGCTCCAGGGGACCCACTGGTCCTCACATGCAGCATCTGAGTGACCCCGGGGTCTCCTCACAGAGATCTATTGGAAAACCAATGCCTTGTTTGCATCCTGCACCCAGCTGCCATAGTGCCACTGAGGGTGTGCGTTTGATGCCTCCTTGTGGCCCCAACAGTGCCCCTCTAACCCTCCCCCTACTACCCCCAGGTCTGCCCACCAAAGAACAGGTACTTATCTGCTGGGAGATCTGATTTAGAGTGCACCCTGTCTCCGTGGGAGCCCACTTTAAAATGGCTCAAATTTGACCTCTGCACCCGAACGGCCCAGTGTTGCTGGGAGCTTGGGGTTCACTTGAACCCCCAGCTGTGGACTTCCTAAGCCCCAGAGACTGAAACTGTTAAGTCAAGTACTTACCTCTAAAACTGTGCTTTAGTTTCTTCCCCAAGGATGTGTCCTGAAAATTGCAGTGTCAACATTTAAAATAGCTTTATTGGCATTTATTCAAAAACTGTATGCTATATGAATTCCATTCAAAGTATTATTATTGATATATATGTGAAATAATATCTATTGATGTAATTACATGCAAAGAGAATCTTGTGATTCTAGAAATAAACAAAATTTATTTTTCTATATAAAAACCTATTGGTCTGTAGTTTAGTCATTAAGTGTGTGCTTCTTCTATTGTGTCTGTGTGTAGAACAAATGCATTTGTAGTATCTACTTTAGCCTCTGTGGAACACCTGGAGTCTGTGTATGTCATTTTGATATAGTATATCAAGAGTGAGCTTCCTACAAAGGGGGACTGACTGAGTTGGTGAGGTAGCATGTTCCAGGTCTGTGCTGCGATGTAGGAAAAGGATCTCCCTCTGGCTGCATTGTTACCAATTCTAGGGGTGGCAGCAAGGGCAACTTGTGCAGAGCGGAGTTACCGGTCTCTGGGTCTGAGAGACTCAGTTGGTGCACGAGTCGCTGAGTCTGAGTGGCTCTGAGTGTGCGCATGAGTACCTCAGTGAGTGTGAGTGCTTGGGGATTCTCTGAGCAGGTCTGTGTGAGTTCACGAGTGCCTCTGTGGGTGTATTACTGGGTGCATGAGTATGTGAGTATTGTAGGAAGCAGCATATATAGTGAACCAAAACGAGGTACACTGCGCAAAAAGTCAAAGCAATCAGAGGAACAAATTACATCCCAAATGCTCCTTTTTTCAGTAGTGTGGTCAAGCGACTCCTACGGTAAGTGACACACACTGAAAGAAATCACACCAATTTATAGCAATAACATGTACTTTTATATAAAGTCTGATATTTTGATTTATTAATTTTTACAGCTTGCAAAACTTGATACAGTGCATTTTTCAGATGTGGAAAAGTTATCCTATGAAGGAAGAACTAGCACTGCATACAGGTATAGTAAAGCGACTTACGTGATCAATCTCCTGGACTTCGTCCACACGGACCATTCACCTCAGGCACCAGGGTGCATGGGTACAGCTCAGCGTCAAGTGCCCCATGTAAGTCTATGGGGACCGGTTTGGTCACAAAGTTGCTTGAGGGATGGATTGGGAGTCCACATCAGAGGAACCCACGTGGGTTTCGAACCTTGAGACCCTTAGGCACGTAGTGACACCACCGATCCACTTCACCTCAGGCTGTGGGGTGCAGGTGCAGTGGTGTTTTATCGCATCAGGTCTGGTGCTGGAGTTCCTTGTGGTTGTAAGGAGCCCCCAGAACCAGTCTATAGGCATCGACTTGGGGTTTAGTCCAAACAAGCCAACAAGTGGCCTCAGGTCTCACGAGGCAGAGAGATGTGGGGACAGCCTTGGTCCTCTTCTCCTAGGCCCAGGGCAGACGGGTGCAGAGGTGTCCTGAGACATGGGGTCTTTGTCACTCACTGTTGCTAGGGGCCTGCAGAATCAGGCTGCAAACGCTGTCAGGAAGTCCACATAGGGCAAGCTCTGGGTAGGCTGTGTCTGGGGACCATGGTGACACCACTGGACCACTTCAACTCGGGCTAGGCAGCTCAGCTGCAGTGATGTTGCCCAGTGTTGGGTTTTTGGCAGTCAAGGTCCACATGGTTCTTCCTTGGGTGCCTGCAGATGCAGGGCAGCAGCTCCTGTAATCCAAAAGAGTTCTTCTTGGTGATTTGTGAAGCACGGACAGCGCTCCCTGATTTTTGGAACCTGCAGTGGCAGGACAGGTCAGATGCTCCTCAAGGGCCAGGCGCAGCAGGCTTGGCACCACGTCAGTCGTGCTTCTTAGGTCTATGGTTTTGCAGTCTTGTTGCACACTCCTTTTGTGTCATGGAAGAAAGTCAGAGAATCTGTGTAGGAAAGTGGCCTTGTTGGCATGGTTGCCCCCCACTTTTTGTCTGATATTGGTGATAACTTGACAGAGTGTGATGGGATTCTGCTAACCAGGCCCAGCACTAGTGTGCTTTCCCAAAACTGTAGCATTGTGTCCACACAACAGCACACCCTTGGTACACAGTTAAGTCCCTTGCAAAAAGTACCCACGGTACCAAGGGACCTGTTAACTGGAAAGTCCCCAAGTGCTGCAGCATGACTTATGCCACCCTGGGGACCACTCACCTAGCACATGCACATTGCCATTGCAGCTTGTGCGCGCTGGTGCTGAGAAAAAGGCAAATTCGACACTGCACCTCTCAGTGTGCCACACCACGAACCACTGCCGATGGTATACGTAAGTCAACACTCAAGCAGGCTTTACAGCCCTAAGGGAGGGTGCACTATACCATAGGTGAGGGCATACCTGCATGAACAATATGCCCCTAAGTGTCTAAGTCCATTCTTAGACATTGTAAGTCTAGTGGGGCCATATTAAGTATATGGGTTGGGAGTTTGTCATTATGAATTCCACAGATCCATAAACTAAAGTCTAGAATGTTTGGTATCAAACTTGTCAGCACAATAAACCCAAACTGATGCCAGTGCTGGTTTTATTGAAACATGCACTCAGAGGGCATCTTAGAGATGCTCCCTGTATTTACCCATTCCTTTAATGCAGGACTGACGGGTCTGCGCCAGCCTACCACGAACAGACAAGTTTCTGATTCCATGGTGTGAGAGCTTTTGTGCTCTCGTAGGCCAGAAACAAAGCAGACACTGTGTCCGTGCTTCACACCTCCACCCTGCAGGAATTCTAACACCTGGTGGTGAGCCTCAAATGATCAGGCTTCTTACCTAGAAGCAGGCATGATTCTGAGTGCCCCCAGTCGCCATAGGTTCCCACTGTAAAACCCGGCAGCAACGTTGACCTCTGCATAAAGCCAGCCCCGTGTGGCTGGTGGAGGGTGCTTGGCACTAACTCAAACTCAGACCCATGGTATTATAACCCCCAGAGAATGGAACTGTAGGTCTGGTACTTACCGCCATAACTGTACTTTCTTTTATTCCCTACGGAACTGTTCCTGAAAATTGCAGTGTGTCAACTTTTAAAACATATTTGCTATATTCAAATAAGCCATTTATATTGCCAAATTAAAACAAATAGGTATTGATACATATTTTGGATACTTACTTGTAAATGTGCTTTCCTTGCAAATTGAATCTTGTGGTTCTAGAAATAAATGGACAAAAACAAGTTTTGGTATCTAAAAATAATTGCCCTGAAATTAGGGCTTTGAGAGCATGCTTCATTTATTACCTGTGTGTACAAAAAATGCTTTGCACTACCCTCTGATAAGCCTAACTGCTCGACCACAGTACAACAAAACAGTATTAGTATCATATTTGTTGCCTCTAAACTCTGGTGAATCCCTGTACAGACTATATTTCAATTTGATATAGCATATCCAGAGCCATCTTCCTACAATCTTGTATAAGTGGTTCCCCTAAATAGTCAATTTAGGGGAACCGGTATTGAGAGTGAAGGGTAGCAATCACTGGAGTACTGTAGGAATCTGGCCTGGTGTGTGCTAACTACCTATGGTATGATCACCTTATACAAGGTCCATGTATCCCTTATGAGTGAAGTGGAGTCAGTGTCAAGGAAGCCAGGCTCTCTAAAGGTAGCTGTGGATAAGTAGCCAAGGCTTATTTAGGAGACACGCAAAGCTCTCATGCAATACCACTGTAGTCATACAGCACTTACACAAATGAAAGAAGGCACTCAGTGCTACGAAAATAGAGGCTCTTTATTAGAGTAATACAAACACTAGTTAGGCAATACTCTAATTGTAGGTAAGTAAACATACTACACATGTACAGTAACAATCAGGAATAGGCTTTAAAAGCAATTGAGAACACTGAAAAACAGCAGACAAAACTCTAGACCAGGGGGAGTGGGGGTGGGGTGGTGTTGGTGTTAGGTGGATGCAGGAGTTGGTCGACGGTGGAAAGAAGACAGTCAACACTGGGGCAGGTGAAGAGTTCCTGGCTGATGCGGTTGACGTCCCACGCTGGATGAAGGATTGCAGTCAGTCTGTGGAGTGAAAAAAACACATACAAGACCTGAAAAAGGAAAATATCGCAGTTGCTAGCAGTGGAGCTGTTGGGGTCCAGGAAGGCCAAGTGAGGGGGAGAGGGAACTAAACCCACAGGGGATGTCCGTAGCGACCCTCGGCAGTGCGGAGAGTCCAAAGAAGAAGATGCAGCCCACACAGATGACTCGCAGGCAAGGAGCACAGGAGTCACGGTGAGGCCCATGCAGGACACTTAAAAAGGAGTCCCACGTCGCTGAATAACCATGCAAAGGGCTGAGCGTCACAGGGAAGAGTGATGTGGACAGGAGCAACACAAAGACTGAAGTTCCCCTGGAGGCGGTGCCATCAAGCCTTGTCAGTTGCAAGAGACACTATGCATGGAGAAGGGAAGGTCCTACCTTCACCCAAGTTGGACAGCTGGTAGGGAGGACACAAAGGACCACCAACTGTGATGCAGGATCCACAAAATCCACAGAAGAGGAGATCCATGCAGCCGGTCATCACTGCAGCAGAATGCCTGTAGATGCACAGGAGCGACTCTTTAATTCCACAGGAAGTTTGCTTCTTAGGGCAGACTGAAGACTCGCCACCCTCATATGATGCACAGCCGGGGAAATGTTGCAGTTGCTAGAAGAAGCCAGAGAAACAATGTTGGAGAGCAGAGGCGTAGCTGTAGATGCGGACTGTAGGTCCCTGTGGAGTCCAGCTGCGGTTCGAGAGGCCAGAAGTTTCAGTAAACGATGCAGATGATTCCTGCTGGAGTCTTGCATGTCGAATCTGGGAACCCACCCATGAGGAAGACCCTAAATAGCCCTGGAAGGGGAACTGGTCACCTAACCACATGGCCACTAAGATGCCCCCAGAGGCCTCTGCCCACCCTAAGGTCAAGATGGCAGAATCAAAGGGCCATCTGGGGTGGTGATAGACAGGGGAGTGGTCATTCCCATTTCCATTGTTCAGTTCCAGGACAGAGCAGGGATTAGGGGTCCCTCAACTGGTGCAGATTGGTTTTATGAGAGGATGGCACCAATGGTGGCCATCAAAGCATACCAGTGGCTTGGCGAGGCTACCCCTGACAAGTCATTTAACACCTTTTTTTTACCCAAAGTCAAAGGGTGTTGACTCCGTCACCTAAAGGAAATTCTTTTGTTCTGCCTTCCTGGACTACAAGTCGGAAACGTTTGATAACAAACATGCCCATGTTCAGAGTTACCCTTATGTAGCTGGCAAAGGTAGTGACCTATGTCCAGTACAAGCGTGAAATGGCATCCCCGCACTAATGAAGTCCAGGAAAATGGAGATGAGTCTGTGGGAGAATCTCTGCTCATGCAGGGGTGCCCTCCGACATCGGTACTTGCAGCAGGCCCTCTGGGCTAGGAGGCCCTGCCTTAGGAGTGACTTACAGGGACCTGGTGCAGTGATCTTCAGTGAAAGGGTGCATGCACCTTTACATGCAGTCTGCAATGCCAGCCCTGCAAACACATTTTACATAGGTCCCCATGGGTGGCATAACATGCTGCAGCCCATGGGGTACCCCTGGTGTCTCCCCGCCCTGGGCACCATATACTAGGGACTTACATGGGGGAACCAGTATGCAAATGTGGGAGGTATGAAGTCATAGCAAACAAATGTACAGGGGGAGTGCACAGTAACTGGGGTCCTGGTTAGCATACTGACAAGCAAAAAGTGGGGGTAACCATGCCACAATAAGGGTACTTTGCTACAGCTACATACCCTGGAGTCACAACACCCTGTAGATGACCACTTTCTGTGGGGAGTGGGCAACACCATGTCCAGAGGTCCTAAATTCCACCAGACACAAGTAGAATTTCCTAGGCTGTGTCCATTTCGGGCTGGTCACCCTAGGGGTGTGTCCAGCCTCGAAATGCAAAATGCCTCCTACATAGCTAATGTTCCTGAATATCCAGGTGCCAGATGGGGTCTGGGGGTGGGCATCTCCCTTTCAGACTCTAGATCTGTCTCGGAATGCAGATCATGCTATGGGAAGGGGTGTCCAACACCTCACCCTGAGAAGCTTTGTGTCTGACCTCCAAAGAGCAAAGGATCTCACCCCTGGATCTCACTCTAGTCTGTTGGTGGCAAACTGGCTAGAACTGGTCAGTTGGCTCAGAAGCAGTTGTTATGTTTTCTGGAGGAAACTGTAAGGTACACTCTGGATGCGTGCATTAATAAATCCATCGCCAGGGCTTATAAAACCTGAGAGGTTCAACATCCCTATTTTCATTAAAGACATCATGGAGCTGGGCAACTCGTATTAATCAGTGGCCAACTAAAATGGATTCCCTGTTCACCTAATATATCTAAGAAACGACAGACCTAGCAGGGGCATATCTTCTCTTGCAGATATGACCACGCATATAATAATATGCACCATGCCTTAGGGCTATAAGGCCTGCTATAGGGGTGACTTACAAATATTACATGCAATGTTTTGGGGACATGGCACACAGTCCATAATTTATGTTGCGTTTTCACTTTTAGGGGGCACCTTGTCAAGCAGTCTACATGAGGTCAGTGCTGGGTCCCTTAGAGAAGAACAAGTTCTGCTACAGCTCTTAGCGACCCTCTGCAGTACCGAGGCACTTTAGGTAACACTTACTATGGGACTTAGAAGGGTGCTACAGAGCCTTATCACTTGGGATCAAGGGATCAGGTGTCTTGTTTTGGGGAAAGACTGGCACTGGGGACCAGCTTACCAGGAAGCCAATGAACTTCAGTTAAAGCTGCATCAAAACTTGGCAACAAGTTGGGAGGGGGCAAGGGACGGACAGCTAAGTACAAGTGTGAGTATGACTTTTTTGTGATGTTCGTTAATTGGTTGCAATGTTACACAAGGAGGACGGGCTGGGAGTTGAGATGAATTTGTGAGTATGGCACGTGGTGCCAAAAAAATCTTGCCATTGAATGTATTATGACCGCCCATGTTAAATATAGGGCTGCTCAGTTCCAAGGCAAACAAGACTTACTTGGTTTCACCTTATCCCATTTTCTTCTACCGTCCTACTCTTCCTTTATCCTTATTTTATCCTTGCAGGTTCATTTTTTTCTCTACTTTCTCCTGGTGATTGCTTCTCTATGACCCTGTTCCCCTTCCCATTCTGCCTTTTGCTCTTTGGCCAGGTCACTGGCACACTGGTCTACATTCTAAAAGTTTTAACATCTCATTTTCAGGGATAGGGAGGTCTTTCCATTATTGTAACACGGGAGCAGCTCACTACTATTCATGGAAATAATGTGTGACACCCTCACATTTACAATATATGAGGTTCTATTTTGATGTATGTAGGAAGTTGGCTCTGAATATGCTATCTCAAAGTGAGAGATAGTGTGCACAGAGTCTAAGGGTTCCCCTTAGAGGTTGATAGTGGGAAAATTAGATAATTTGAATGCTCTATTTTTTGGTGGTGTAGTTGAGCAGTAGGCTTGTCAGAGGGTAGTGTTAAACATTTGTTGTACACACACAGGCAATAAATGAGGAACACACACACTAAAAAGACTTATCCCAAGTCCAATAGTTTGCCTGCAGAACATCAGGATCCCTCGGCACCGGCGAAAAGTGAGGGCTACTTTGAGCGACCTCAAAAACTGAAGGGACCAGTGACAACTCCGGACTCTCCTGCTGAGGCGTGACAGTAGGACTCATCTCCCATGTCTTTTGGCATCGTGAAGATCGAGACCTCGACCTCGATCGGCTCCGCTCCAAACGGCGCCGAGAGTCATGATGACGCTGCTTCTTATGCTTTTTGGGAGAAACATGGAAGGAATCCTTTTTATGGCCCTTCTTCTTTGCTTTGGCTAAGAAGAGCTTCGCTTCGCGCTCCTTCAGAGCTTTTGGATTCATGCTCTGACACGAAGAGCAACCTTCCACATCATGCTCTGAACTAAGGCACCAAATACAGTCCGAGTGGGGGTCGGTCACTGACATCCGACCCCCGCATTCTCTACACAGCTTGAAACCGGACTTCTTCGGAGGCGACACTGTAACCACCGAAAATCGTTACAGTTAACAACGAGCCAGGAAGAAAAACCAATGGCGAAGGCACGGAAAAAAGGAAAACTGATGTCAGTACGCCGACAAGGACCTATTATTGGCACGTTGACGTCAGACGGAGTCACGTGGAGCCATGCCATTATGACGTACTCGTCGACGTAGACAGCTAGGAAGAAGACTTTCCGTCGGATGCTGTCGCAAGGATACAATTCAAAAGGTGAGGAATCCACAGGTAGTTGTATCCATCAGAAATATATTTTAATTTATTTTAGAACCACAAGATTCAACTCAGGTTACTCACGTTATCGCAGTCGCCTGGGAGTCCCCTCTGCGGTATTTGTTTTCTGGAGCTCGAGGTGGGGGCATTGGATGCAGAGTGAGAAGTCTCACGCTTCTGGCGGGAAGGGAGAGTTCTTTCAAGAGTGGCTGTTCCCCGACAGATGCGTCGCTGTGCAGTTTGAGTCTGGGGACAGGCCGGTAGGGCTGGAGCCAAGTCAGTTGGTGTTTCCGTCATCTCTGCGGGGCTTTCAGGTCAGCAGAACTTATTTGTGCAGGTTGCAGGAATCTGATTTCCTGGGTTCAGGGTCGCCCCTAAATACTCAATTTAGGGGGGTGTTTAGGTCTTGGGGCAGTAGCCAATGGCTACACCCTCTTGGTGCCTCCACCCTTAGGTGATGGGGGCACATCCATATTGCTTTTGGGGGCATCTTCCAATCTCAAGATGGAGGAATTATAAAAGTTAAGTCACCTTAGGGGCTGTCCTGACTGGTGGGAGGCTCCTCCTTGTTTCCCTCATCATCTCCTCCAGCCTTGCTGCCTAAAGTGGGGGGGGGGGAGTCCATCTCCACTAGCTGGGATGCCCTGGGGTGTTGTAACAAAAGGCATGAGCCTTTGAGGCTCCCGCCAGGTGTTACAGTTCCTGCAGGGGGAGGTGAGAAGCATATCCACCCAGTACAGTCTTTGTTCCTGGCCACAGATTGACAAATGTACTCTCCCCATGTTGCCAGAAACTAGTCTGGTTGTGTCAGACTGGCAGAAACTGGTCAGCCTAGCACTAGGAGTCGGACTGGTATTCCGGGTCTCTCTCTAAGATGCCCTCTGGGTGTATTTTAAAACAAATACCACACTGGCATCAGTGTGCATTTATTGTGCTGAGAAGTTGGATACCAAACTTCTCATATTTCAGTTTAGCCATTATGGAACTGTGGAGTTCGTGCTTGTTAAACCCCCAGACCTTATACTCTTATGGCTAACCTGCAATTACAATGTCCAAGGTTTTGCTAAGACACCGTAGGGGCATAGTGCTCATGCAGCTATTCCCTCACCTGGGGCATAGTACACCCTGCCATAGGGCTGTAAGGCCTGCTAGAGGGGTGACTTATCTATGCCATAGGCAGTGCGAGGTTGGCATGTCACCCTGAGGGGAGTGCCATGTCGACTTAGTCATTTTCTCCCAACCAGCACACACAAGCTGGCAAGCAGTGTTTCTGTGCTGAGTGAGGGGTCTCCAGGGTGTCATACGGCATGCTGCAGCCCTTAGAGACCTTCCTTGGCAACAGGCCCTTGGTACCAGGTGTACCATTTACAATGGACATATCTGTGTGCCAGGGCCGTGCCAATTGTGGGTACCGGTTAGGGAAAGAACACCAGGCAGATCTTATCCTCCAAACCCACCCTTGCTGCCATCCACAGAATCAGGAAGAGCACATCTGAAGGTAGATGGTTTTCTTACCTTGTAGCCCAGTCAAACACGCTTCCACTCAAACTCAGACATGCAGACTCACTGAACCAGCTCACAAAGGATCTAAAGACATGGATCGCAGCGTGTGCAGCACGTCCGCAACAGCTATTTGAGCCTCCATGGGTGATAAGCCACCCTTTAAAAGTGTCTGATTGCTCAAATGACTGATGTGTGCAAAAATACCTTTATTAGGAATGAAAAACTTGCCTAACAATAGCTTTACAAGTATGTCTCAATAAAAACATAAAAGAAAATAAATGTTTTACCTAGAAGTTATTTTGAAAGATTAGCAACACATAACTCACCCACTGTTCAATATCAGTCATGTTTGGCCACTAGAAATGGCTGCCAATACTCTTTTTAGTTTTGTTAGTTCCAGAGTGATCTCCAATTAGTGAAGAATGTAACTTATTAAAAATGTGTTTTGCCAATTCTTCACCAACGATTACTTGTGCCTTCTTCCCCTTTCCTACAAAGAACACCTTTTCACCTAATTTGCCAAAAAAACATGAGAACGTTTAAAGGACGATTTCTATTTACTGCAGATGTTGCACGAGAGATACATTAAAAGCACGTAATATATATATACACACGCTAACAATCATTTAAAAAAATAAAATATAATGAAATGAATCAGACTAAACAATATTTGTTAACACATAAGTAGGTAGATCAATATAATTGAAAGGATCACCAATTCATGAAGCTTCATTCAAACAAGTACAGTAAATTGTATGAATGTATAACAATTTTCTAATTCCAAAGTAATTTGAAAAATAACTGTGGTGATTTTTTTGGAAAGTCTCCGTAATCCATGCTTCATTATTTTACTGAAATCATCAGGGTACACATTACTGCGTATATAAAATTCAGAATCTGGTTGTACTTTGTAGCATCCATTGTTCTTTACAATAACAAAATAAGTATAAACTGAAGAAAATCTAAACATCGTAATAGTAAAAAAATAAAATCACATGGATGAATATACGTTAACAAAAGGTAAATAATGTGTTCCTCTGATTGACAATTTGCACCCATACATTCGTTTTTTGAGAATGGATACCATAAGAATATCTCTCCACAGTAGCTGCCTCCGCTCTGGTGGGAGGAGCACATAAGCCATCAGAAGTCTGCTTCTTCGCCAAGGCATTGCACCTTTTAATAGGAAGAAAAAGATAGTTGGAGATGGTCCTCTTCTCTCATCAGCTTGCCTAATTTTCACAGCAATTAAGCAAATAAAAAGCTGATCATCCATTTAGCGTTCTTTAGTACAATGAATGACCGCTGTGGGTCAAATATATGTAAGAATGAGGAGGTAGAGAAAAAGTCGTCAGGACAATATTTAGACCAACGTGAAAGAGTGAACACTTTTGGAAAAAGAGAACCAGCTTGCCTCATTAGATGGTAGTTAAATGTGTGGCTACAGAGAGGGTTAGATGCTCGTTAACCCTTATGTAAGAAGTAATTACGGGAAAAAAAGAATATTGTATCGTCAACAAACCTATAGGTCCTCATTACAACGCTGGCGGTCGGTGTTAAAGCGGCGGTAAAACAGCCAACAGGCCGGCGGTAAAAAAAATGTAATCACAACCGTGGTGGAAACCGTCAATATAGACAGCCACTTTAACACTCTGACTGCCACAGTGGTACAAACAAACAGCATGGTGGTCACCACCAACAGACAGGCGGAAGACAATGTATCGCCCACAGTATCATGAGAGGCTAATCCGCCACCTTTTCAGGGGCGGATTCAACGCGAACAAAAACACGGCGGAAAAAGAACTTGGAAGGAAAAATGCTCACCTCTTCACACCATACAAGGAAACAGGAGGCCATGGAGCCGGAACTCCATATTCTACCAGCCATTGTCTTCCTGCTCCTCTACCAGGAGCACGAACGCCAGCGGCAAAGACCACAGTGAGTATTGCACCTACGACACAGGGGAGGGAAAAGAGTGACACACACACACACGCAACACCCCCACCCTCACCCACTACAGCACACACACACACAAATACATGTTGATACATTACAGTTACACCCCCCAAGGCCCCCGGAAGAAGGCAAGGACAATGGAAATGACTGTAACGATTCTGATCAATAAAAATCCAGTACTCATAAATATATATATATATACACACTATTAACAAATATATACACCAAGAATTAAAGTCCATGTGCTGCACATACATAGTCCGTGGACCACTGGGCCCAAAATGCATGGGCGAGGCCCACACAAGATATCCAATCAAAACGGAGCGAACACTGCAGGGGCATCAGATCGAAATACAACAGGCACCTCAGGGGGAAGGGAAGGGGGGCACCTCAGCCGGATGAGTGCACAACGCCAGATCCATGAGGGGCCTCCATGGATCTTTGATGTATCCTGGGGAGTGCAACGCCACAGTCTCAAGTCTTTTCAGTGGGTGGTTTGCCCACTGCTGCATCCTGGGGAGTGCAAAGCCACAGTCTCACAAGTGAATAACAGTCTCCACTGGTTCTGGAGGGGGGTTTGTGCCCAGCGTGCTTCATCCTGCCAAGGACTGAGGTAGTGGATGTGAATCTCCACTGGTTCAGGAGGGGGCTTGGTGCCCAGAGTGCTTCATCCTGCCAAGGACAGAGGTAGTGGATGTGAATCTCCACTCACGGTGGGCCATGGAAGCTGTCCAGGCCCCTGAAACGGACCACCAGCTTCGTACGACTGACCACGGAGGATGGCAGCCATATCTGCGGTAGTGCCACTGGCATATGTGGCGTGTCCACTGGCAGTGATTGTGGCAGCCTCAGTAGCGGCGGTGCTTGCGGCGCTCATTGGCCTGCAGTGCTGGTGGGTGGCTCAGTGAGCGTGCTGGTGGCGGTGGTGTCCTGGGACGCGGTGATGGTAGCGCCGGTGTCCTGGGAAGCGGTGCTGGTGGTGGCGGTGTCCTGGGAAGCAGTGCTGGTGGCGGCAGTGTCCTGGGAAGCGGTCTTGTCCGCCGTGCAGGTTGGCGGCGACTTCCCTTTCTTTCTGTGCCCCTTCCCCACCTTGGATGGTGGCGCAGCTGTCTTCACACTCCCAACTGTAGTCCTGGGAGAGCCCTTGGTGGCAGGTATTTTGCCCTTCTCCCTCCGGGCTGTGGCCAACTTCTTATGTTTCTGAGGTGGGGGACTGTCTGTGGTCTGGCTCCTTGGCACACTGGCTGCCCTGCTGCTTGGCGCACTCCAGAAGCCGGTTACTGCTGGCACCACTGTTCCCGTTGATGTGGTGGCTGAGGTGCTGGGTTGTGACCTGGAAAGCCGTTCCATAGGGGACGGAAGGGGTGGGGGAGGTGAGGGGGAAGAGGTCAAGGTTTGACAGGAAAAGTTTTAGACAAACTGGGAAGGGTAGATGGAGGGGGTTTGGGAGTGGAGGAAGAGGTAGTGGTTGTAGGAGGTGTACATCTGCTGAATTTGGGTGAAGGTGCATGGGCTGGAGGCTGTTGAGGTGGATGGGTGTTGGGTGGGTGGGTGCCTGCGTTTGTGTACTTTGGGAGGAGGGCTCACAGACACACTGGGAGAGGAAACTGGGGATGTGTGACTGGTAGTGGTGTGGTGAGTGCACGAGCGGTGTGTGGTGATGGACGTAGTGGCTGAAGATGTAGTGCATGCAGGTATGAGTGGAGACGTGACAGGGAGGGATGAGGGAGACGAGGAGGAGGGGGACACAGTGGAGGCAGTGGATGTTGGTATGTCTGCATGGGTATGATGCTTGTGTGAGTGCCTGTGGGATGTGTGGTGCTTATGTTTGCCAGAGCTACCCTTGTGTGTTGAGGTGTGTGCATGCTGGTCTGATGGTGTGCTTGGGATAGGCTGAGGTACAGGGGATTAGGTCTGGGTGGAGGAAGTTGGAGGGGGGAGGCTGGACACAGGGACAATGGCTGCCATCAGTGCTGAGGCCAGCGTATGAAAAGCTTGCTGTTGGGCTGCCTGACCAGAATGAATGCCCTCCAGGTATGCATTTGTCTGTTGCAACTGCCTCTCTACACCCTGGATAGCATTCAGAATGGTAGACTGCCCAACAGTGAGGGATCTGAGGAGGTCAATGGCCTCCTCACTGAGGGCAGCAGGGCTGACAGGGGCAGGGGCTGAGGTGCTGCTGTGAGGACGGTGCTGGTGGGGGGGGTGGCTGTACCTGTAGGTGCAGGGGGCACAGAGGGGCCCGCCACCGCAAGGGAGCTCCCATCAGAGGAGGAGTCCGTGTCGCTGGTCTCAGCGCCTGTCCCCGCTGTGGAACTCCCCTCGCCCGCCGTCCGCTGTTTCGCCCTCCAGGGCCATGTGGGATGCAGATCCCTCCTGCTCCGGTGCCACTGCTCCTCTGCCTGATGATGCTAATGCACACAAGAACAGGTAGACCACAAAAAGGTGGGGAAGACAGAAGAAAGACATTCAGTGCATGCAATACCGCTACAGTTGGGGGACACTACAGACACAGCAGCCCTCTGCACTACGCCATGCACTTAGAGTTCCCTAATTAATCACAGGGACATGGGGTACAAGGCCTATGCCCGACTGCTGCACACATGAGTCACAGGAGCCTGACTAGGTGTAGATGGCTCTTAACACTGGTGGGGTGGCACATAGCCTGCCTTACGGAGGTAACATGCCTACAAAACTCGTCCTGGCCAAGGGGTACCCACAGCCCACCTCCCCCAACCAGACACCTCCAATGTGCGCTGAATCAGCTGAATGAGAGCGTACTCACCCCCTTGTGGCTGCTGTGATGCTCTCAAGCGCCCATCCAACTCCGGGTACGCCACCACCAGGATCTGGAACATCAGGGGTGTCATCGTGCAACAGGCGCACCTCCCCCCCCCCCACATTGGGAACTCATCCCCAGCTGGGCCTCCCCTGTCTTCTTGCTCAAGCGGCGAATGTCCTCCCATGTTTTCCGGCAGTGGGTGCTACGTCTGTGGTGGACACCCAGGGTCCTGACTTCCTTGGCGATGACACGCCAAATATCCTTCTTCTGGTGGGCACTGAACTACAGGAATAGGACAGGGGAAAAGGAGAAGATATAACCTTCCGCACCGTCACAGTCATTGGCCTGCATTCCTACCCTTGCCATGACACACATACACTCACCGTCGTTTCATGCACGCCTAATTCTCCCCTTCCATCTTCCATCCACACAGGCATTGCCCATACAGCATGCTCACAGTGTACTTACCTGTTTGTCTGGAGGAACGTAGGGCAGCGTGTACGGGGGGGGAGGACCCCATCCACTAGTTTCTCAAACTCCTCCGTGCTGAAGGCAGGTGCCCTTTCCCCAGACACATGAGCTATTGTCTCTTCCAGACTGAGGTCACAGCAGCACTTGCAGTGTAGGTAATCTCCTGTTGAACATCAGGTATCAACTGAGTGAACAGATAGAAAATGACGGTCATGTCCGCTGCGGTGCGTACCGTCACCACCAGCGTACATCGTCATTGGCTCCTGGGACCCATAGGGCCCAATGTTAACCAATGCAGGATTGCGCCGTGGTCTTCGACCACCTACTGCGACGGTGTCCACCGCCAGCGCAGTTACCTCATATCCCATTGTCCCACCTTACAGGTCAGGCAGCCGCCATTTCAGGGGGCCACATGGCATTATGTTTAAATGTGTCACACATACCTAGGCCTTGCATAAACACTAAGACAGGCACATATCGGATTGAAAAATATGTGCAACAAAGTTGTGTTTTCGTACATCAGTGTTGGCTGACCCTCTGATCGCTGTTCTCCTCCAGAGTACGTCTGCTGGGGCAGGTGAGGAGATGGCAGCATCCTCCAGTGTACAGACCGCTGGTGGACCTGTTGACAATGGAAGAGCGACATGTAATTGTCACCTACAGACTGGACCGTGCCACAATCCATGAACTGTGTGCCCAGTTGGAGCCAGACCTGATGTCAGCTATCCGCCATCCCACAGGTATCCCCCCCTATAGTGCAGGTGCTGTCAGTACTCCATTTCCTGGCAAGTGGGTCTTTTCAGACGACAGTGGCCATAGCCTCTGGGATGTCCCAGCCTATGTTCTCCAACGTGTTGTCCAGAGTGTTGTCTGCCCTGCTGAAACACATGCACAGCTACATCGTGCTCCCTCAGATGGAGGATTTGCCTACAGTGAAAGGTGACTTCTATGCCCTGGGACATATCCCCAACATCTTAGGTGCCATTGATGGGACACATGTGGCCTTGGCCCCCCCGCAGGAGTGAACAGGTGTACAGAAACCGGAAGAGCTACCATTCAATGAATGTGCAGTTGGTGTGTTTGGCCGACCAGTACATCTCCCATGTGAATGCCAATTTTCCTGGATCAGTGCATGACGCTTACATTCTGAGGAATAGCAGCATCCCTTATGTGATGGGGCAACTCCAGAGGCACTGTGTGTGGCTATTAGGTGAGGACATGGACCCTATATAGTGTGACTAGGTGTCTGGGAATGGGGTTGCCCCTAAGGGTAAGTGTGTGTCTAACAGTTATAACAACATTTGCAGATGACTCTGGCTACCCCAACCTGTCATGGCTACTGACCCCAGTGAGGAATCCTAGGACAAGGGCAGAGGAACGCTACAATGAGGCACATGGGCAAACTAGGAGGGTTATAGAGAAAGACCTTCGGCCTCCTGAAGGCCAGGTTTAGGTGCCTACATGACGGGTGTTTCCCTATTCTACGCACCAAAGAAGGTGTGCCAGATCATCGTGGCCTGCTGTATGCTGCACAACTTGGCTTTGCGACGACAGCTGCCTTTTCTGCAGGAGGATAGTCCTGAAGGAGGTCTTGTGGCAGCTGTGGAACCTGTGGATAGTGAAGACGAGGAAGCAGAACAGGAAATCGACAACAGAAACAAGGTGATTCATCAATACTTCCAGTGAGACACAGGTAAGACGACATCACTGCCTGCTACATCTGATACACTTGTTCTACCTCTCTTCTGTCTGTCACTTTCACCCAGTGTATGGACCCTGATTTGTCACTTTCCCTTTCGATTTCACAGATGCGGGTCCCACTGTGTGACCTCTGCTATGTTTCCTCATGGACTAGAGCTGTGTGACATAGGTATGCTGACAATACAATGGATATTGCTATTTTCCTCAGTTATTGCAAATACACATTTGTGAAAGCACAGACTGACTCCAGATTGTTTTGTGATTTAAGTGTGTTTATTTAAGTGCTAAATAGTGGAGGGGGTTGTAAAATGGTCAGGGGTGATGGTGGAGGAATGTCCATGGCAGAGTCCAGTCTATTTGTTTCACAGGTGCATTGTCCAAAGGGACATAGGAAGTGGAGCTGGGGCAGTTGGTGGATGGACAGGGTGTCAAAGTGGGACAGAAGGATGACAATCAGGGTGGTCTTATTTCTTGACGGGGGTCTTGGCATCATGCTCTGTCTTTGTCCTTGATCTCAGGGACCGCTTGCAGGGTAGTTCTCCATCTGCAGGGGGTGGGGTGCTGGTGTCGAGGTCCTGTGGCGGTGCCTCCTGGCTACTAGCGCCGGCGGTGGGCAGTTCATCGTCCAGGCTAGTGTCAGGGGCCCCTTGTTGTGCCACAGTGTCCCTCCTGGTGTTCACGAGTTCCTTCAGCACCCCTACAATGGTGCCCAGGGTGGTATTGATGGATCCAAGTTCCTCCCTGAACCCCAAATACTGTTCCTCCTGCAGCCGCTGGATGACCTGAAACTTGGACAGTACTGTTGCCATCGTCTCCTGGGAATCAATCAATCAAGGATTTGTAAAGCGCGCTACTCACCCGGAGGGTCTCAAGGCGCTGGGGGGGGGGGGGGGCGCTACTGCTCGAACAGCCAGGTCTTGAGTTGCTTCCTGAAGGAGAGGTGGTCTTGGGTCAGACGGAGGTGGATGGGGAGGGAGTTCCAAGTCTTGGCTGCCAGGTAGGAGAAGGATCTTCCTCCCATGGTGGCTTTTCTAATGCGTGGAATGGCGGCAAGGGCGTGGCTGGTTAATCGTAGCTGGCGGGTGGGAGTGTAGAAGGTCAGGCGGTTGTTGAGGTACCAGGGGCCCAGGTCGTGGAGGGCCTTGTGTGCGTGGGTGAGGAGGCGGAACGTGATTCTCTTGCTGACGGGGAGCCAGTGCAGGTCTCTCAGGTGTCCGGAGATGTGGCTGTGTCGGGGGATGTCGAGGATGAGGCGTGCGGAGGCGTTCTGGATGTGCTGGAGTCTTTTCTGTAGTTTGGTCGTGGTTCCGGTGTAGAGGGTGTTTCCGTATTCCAGTCGGCTGGTGACGAGTGCCTGGGTGACCGTTTTCCTGGTTTCGGTGGGGATCCATCAGAAGATCTTTCGGAGCATGCGTAGGATGTTGAAGCATGATGATGAGACGGCGTTGACTTGTCTGGTCATCGAGAAGGAGGAGTCCAGGGAGGAGTCCAGGATGAAGCCCAGGTTGCGTGCGTGGTCCGTTGGTTTGGGTGCGCATCCCAGGGCAGGGGGCCACCAGGAGTCGTCCCAGGTGGAGGGTGATGATCCAAGGATGAGGACTTCCGTCTTGTCTGAGTTCAGTTTCAGGTGGCTATTCAACATTCACTCGGCTACGTCTTTCATCCCTTCGTGCAGGTTGGTTCAGGCGGTGGCTGGGTCGTTGGTGAGGGAGAGGATCAGCTGGGTGTCATCGGCGTAGGAAATGATGTTGAGGTTGTGTTGGCGTGCGATGGCTGCGAGGGGGCTCATGTAGACGTTGAAGAGGGTGGGGCTGAGTGACGATCCTTGTGGTACGCCGCAGAGGACTTCGGTGGCCTCGGATCTGAACGGGGGGAGGCGGACTCTCTGGGTTCTTCCGGCAAGGAACGAGGTGATCCACTCTAGTGCCTTCTCTTGGATTCCGATGTTGCGGAGGCGCTGCACTAGGGTGTGGTGGCAGACAGTATCGAACGCTGCGGAGAGGTCCAGGAGGATGAGTGCCGCTGTTTCCCCGTTGTCGAGCAGTGCTCGGATGTCGTCACTAGCTGCGATGAGGGCGGTCTCGGTGCTGTGGTTGGCTCGGAAGCCGGACTGCGAGTGGTCGAGGGATCCGTTGGTCTCGAGGAAGGTGGCAAGCTGTCTGTTGACGGTCTTCTCGATGACTTTGGCAGGAAACGGGAGGAGCGAGATGGGGCGGTAGTTCTTGAGGTCGGTGGGGTCTGCTGAGGGTTTCTTCAGGAGGGCGCTGAGTTCGGCATGCTTCCAGCTCTCCGGGAAGGTGGCGGTGTTGAAGGAGCAGTTGATGATGTCCCGGAGGTGGGGTGCGATGACGGAGTCGGCTTTGTTGAAGACGTGGTGGGGGCATGGGTCGGTTGGTGATCCGGAGTGGATGGTGTTCATCGTGTGGATAGTATCTTCGGTGCGGACCGGGGTCCAGGCGCGGAGGGTGGTGTTGGGGGGTGTCGGTTTGGGGGTTGGGTGCGTGGTCTGTGCGCCGAAGCTGTTGTGTATGTCGGCTATCTTGCGGTGAAAGAACGAGGCGAGTGAGTCGCAGAGGTCTTGTGAGGGAGTGATGTCGTTGTTTCCGGCGCTGGGGTTGGAGAGCTCTTTAACGATGTTGAAGAGTTCCTTGCTGTTGTGTGCGTTGTTGTCTAGTCGTTCTTTAAATGCTGTCTTCTTGGTGGTGTGGATCAGCTGGTGGTGTTTGCGGGAGGCGTGCTTGAGGGCGGTCATGTTGTCTGTAGTCGGGTTTTTTCTCCAGGCTTTCTCGAGGGTGCGGCAGTTCTTCTTGGAGTTCTTGAGGTCGATGTTGAACCAGGAGGCTTTCTTGCTGTTGGGCTTGATGGGATGGGTTTTCAGCGGTGCGAGGTTGTCGGCGCAGTTGGTGATCCATTGTGTGAGGTTGTTGGCTGCTTGGTTGGGGTCCGCTGAGCTGGCGGGAGGGATCTGGTTCAGTGATGTGGAGAGCTGGTCGGTGGTGATCTTGTTCCAGCTCCTGCGGGGAGCCTGGTGTGGGTGGGGGTGAGTCGTGGTTCTTCTGAAGCTGAAGTGGACGCAGCTGTGGTCTGTCCAGTGGAGTCCGGTGGAGTGGCTGAAGGAGATGTACTTGCTGGAGGAGAAGACTGGGTCAAGCGTGTGTCCGGCGTAGAGGGTGGGGGTGTTCACCAGTTGCTTGAGTCCGAGGTTGTCCAGCAGGGTGGTGGTGGTGTTGTCGTCGTTCTCCCGGTGGAAGTTTAGGTCCCCTAGGAGGATGTAGTCAGTGGAGGGGAGGGCGTGTGGGCTGATGAAGTCTGCGATGTCTTCGCTGAATTGTGTGCGGGGTCCTGGGGGTCTGTAGATGAGGGTGCCTCTGAGTGTAGTCTTGGGGTCGGTGTGTATCTGGAAGTGAAGGTGTTCGGTGGCTGTGAGGGTGTCGTCGGTGTTGGTCGTGATGCGGATGGTGTTCTTGTGGACGATGGCGATGCCTCCTCCTGTCTGGTTGGCGCGGTCCCTCCGGGTGATCTTGTATCCGTCCGGGATGGCGATGGCGGGCGCTGAGGAGGCGTTCATCCAGGTTTCTGTGAGGAAGGCGACATCTGGAGATGTGGTGTCGAGCAGGTTCCAGAGTTCCACGGCGTGTCTGTGGATGGAGCGGGTGTTGAGCAGGATGCACTTCAGGTGGTTGCTGCTGGTGCTTGGTTTGGCGGGTGCGGTGCAGGTCTGGATGCAGGAAAACTTGCAGGATTGGCAGGTGAAGGGTCCGTGGGTGCGTCTTGGGGCGGCACGGCAGCACCCGGGGATCCGGCCGGTGTTGAGTGCGAGGAGGGTGGCGGCACTGTAGGTCTTGCGGGTGGGCTGGCCTCTGCGAGGGCCAGGGGGTCTGGCGCTGGGTGCGGGCCAGGCGCGGACAGGCGCTGACGGGCTTGCCTTAGGCGCGCCTTCGGCGCGGCCTCCATATGAGTGGGAGAGGGAGGGAGGAGTAGCTGGGAGGTGGGAGCGGGCGGCCAATGGGGTGCGAGGGGGGCGGAGCTACGGGACGCAGCGGCGGAAAACGGGCGGCAGGGGGGAAAACGCGGTGTGCAGGGGAACCGAGGAGAAGGACCCCCAACAGGCAAAAAAGGAGAGGGGAAACCCAAGGCAGCAAGGACACAGGTAAACAGGGGCGAAGCAGGCACTTACACGAGGGAGCAGGGAAGAAGGAGGAAACTGGCACTCGACGCTGGGAGGAGAAGAGCAGCGGTCACACAGGGGGCTGCGTGGCGGTGAGGGGAGCGACCTGCCTTGAAAACAGGAATAGTGGTAGGTTCCCATGATGTTAGAGGGCCTCATGGAGAGTGGGTTCCCTAGGCCTGTCCTCCCGCTGTTGCCCAGCAGCCCTCCTAGTTCCCCTGTGTTCCTGGGCCTCTGTCCCCTGACCGTGTGCCCACTGCCAATGCCCCCAAGTCCCTGCTGTTCTTGGGGTGGTGGGTTAGCCTGAGTTCCCTGAAGTGGTGGACACACTGCTGCTTGACGTGTCATGGGGACAGAGGTATGGGCCCAGTGGGTGCTGGTGTTTCCAGAGGGGGGAGGCTCTGTTGTGGCTTCTGCCAGTGTGAGGGGAACCGACTGTCCTGAGGTCCCAGATGGGCCGGGCTGGTCATCTAGATCCAGTTGGACAGAGCTGCTGTCATCAATGTGGGCCTCTTCTGTGGGTGGAGTGGACATGTCTGGAACATCCTGTCCGGTGACGTTGGTTAGGGGTCCTGCAGGGGGTTTAAAGGCATAGTTTATCTGTGTGTTCCATGGTGTGCAATGGGTGGGTGACCCTGTACCCCAGTGGTTGCATTCCTGTGTAGGAGCTTGTGTGCTTGATGTTTAGGGGTCTGTGTGGGTATGTGCAGTGGACATGCATTTATGATGGGTACCCATGCTTTGTTGTTGCATGAAGGGCCTGGTGTTGGGATGTGTGGTTTGTGATAGTGGGACATCTGTGAGGAGTTGGAGTGATGGGGGGTGAGGGTGAAGGTATGTGATTGCATGCAAGTAGGGTAGGGGATGAAGTAGTGAAAGCTTTGACTTACCAATTCCTCCAGCTACTCCTGTGAGGCCCTCAGGATGCAGTATAGCCAAGACCTGCTCCTCCCATGTTAGTTGTGGGGGAGGAGGTGGGGGTCCGCCGCCAGTCCTCTGAACCGCGATTTGGTGTCTTGAGACCACGGAACACACCTTCCCCCGTGGGCCGTTCCACCTCTTACTGATGTTATCCCGTGTTCTTGGGTGCTGTCCCACTGCGCTGACCCTGTCCACGATTCTGCGCCATAGCTCCATCTTCCTAGCTATGGTGGTGTGCTGCACTTGTGATCCGAATAGCTGTGGCTCTACTCGGATGATTTCATCCACCATGACCCTGAGCTCCTCCTCAGAAAACCTGGGGTGTCTTTGCGGTGAACATGGGGTGGTGTGGGTGATGTCTGAGGTAATGTTTAGGGGTGTGTGGTGTTTTGTGCGTGGATGTGTGTGTGATGGTGTTTTGTGCCTCTGTATGGTGTTGTCATCTTTGCTATGCTGTCTCTCTGGCCTTCGTCAATATTTTAGGTAGTAAGGGATTGTGGGAGTGGTGTGTGTATGTGTATAAGGTGCGTGTATTTGGAATTGTCCAATGTGGTTGTGTTTTGTAAGAGTGTATTTTGAGCGCGGCGTTGTGTTATCGCAAGTTTATCACTGACCTTTGGTGTTACCGCCAATGTTGTAATGAGGGCCATAGTGATTATGCTCAAATGGCGTTCACGAGAAAATCTCAAAAAACAAACGTAAGATTTCAGTGTGTTCTAAAAAAAACATTTTTAGGCTGCTAGTGAAACAAGCTGCTTGAAATACTATCGACAGCTGGTGACTAACATGGAAGATCAGTCAGGCACCCGCAAACAGGCTGGAAACACTGAAAGATAACCTTTGTTTGTGCTCAGAGATGACGATAGTCCCACGCCAATGAGCTGACACCACCATCATCAGTTTTGTGAAGACACGAAAGAGGATCACAGTAAACTTAAAAAGCTACTTGCTCACTTTGAAACACAGTTAACATGTGTGAAATTCAGGATGCGGGTGTGTGAATAAGCATTGTGAAGGTTCAGCACTACTACAAAGTATCCTGTTTGAGCACTGACAACACCTCAGCCAGGGTGTGCATTTAGAAATTGTCTTTGTGGAGGTAGCTGTTGACAGACCACCAAAAAAAAAAAAAAAAAAAAAAGGACCTTTTAGTTTTTTTTGTGCACAAAGAAATGAAAAAGAAAAAGAACCACAACCTATCTCTGGAGGTAGGACAACCTACTCTGCGCTTGTGCAGAAGAGAGATGGAAACACCCGCTGGAGCAAGGAAGATTAGCTCTCCATCAGACACTGAATGAACATAGCAACAGCTCATGAGCTTCGCAGGTTTCTAAACGTAGATGACCACTGCTGTTGCTTTTGCCATCTCCATTCCTCCCAATGACTCCCTCCCATTTCTGTTAGTCAGCACAAACCTTGGCACTGAAAAAATAAAAAAATACCAAGCCAAAGGCACTTTACCGTCAAGTCTGCGAAGATCCACATCCAGAGCTGATCCCACATAGCCTGCTCTTCCTTGCCAGCACCAAATGTTGCGGCGTTAGTCACACAAGCGCAGAACATTTTGATAGCTGCCTGTGGATCTTCCATGGTGTGTACAAGCTTGAACTTTCTGGTGCAGAGCCTGTGGGTGTCTAAAACTGAAACTTTATAACAGAGGGCACAAAAACGCATAGACCTCAGCCAGATTATGTTGTGACTTTAAAGACTCATATTGACAAGCAGGCTGTATGTCACCACACTAGACTGAGGAATAATAGTGGGTAAGAGACAAAGAGCCCACACAAACAGTTGTAGACTACAGTTCTAAGAAAGACTATTATTTTGCCACACTATGTTCTATCTTGCGTGTGATGTTTAATTAAAAGACAAGTATTAAATGGAACATTTGTTGTACACACACGGGCAGTAAATATGAACACACACTCAATGACTTAGCCCCAGACCAATAAGTTTTTTATAAGGATAAATATTCTTCTCTTAATTTAGTTTAGAACCACAAGATTCTGAATTCAAGTAAGTACATAAATTGTAAGGTACCTGGCATAAGTAAATATAGAACTTGGAATGAAAACAGTAAGGTACAGAGTTCTGGCAAATATGCAAATAACCTATTTTAAAAGAGGACACTGCAAAATTCAACAGTTCCTGTAGGAGGTAAGTAGAAGTTAATTTAGCAGGTAAGTAAAGCACTTACAAGTTCAGTCTCCAGGGCATAAACAGCCGACTGTTGGGGGTTCAAGTCAACCACAAACACCCAGCACCAGCAACACAGGGGTGGTCAAGTGCAGAGGTCAAAGTAGCATAGGCGCTTATGGAGAAAAGGGGTGCTCCGGTTCCACTCTGCTAGCAGGTAACTACCTGCGTCCTCTTGGAGCAGACCCGGGGAGTTTTGTATAGCACTGGGTTGGGGGATGTCCCAAACAGGCACACAGGGCCAGCCAGGTGCAGTGTGCAAAGTAGGTGTCAGGTTTTGAATAGAAATCAATGGAGGGACCCAGGGGTCACTCTGGTGATGCAGGCAGGGCATGGGGTTCTTCTTGGGCCTGCCACCGACTGGGCTAGGATGAGGGACGCCTGCTGGTCACTTCTGGACCGGTAGTTGGTTCCTCTTGGGCCTGGGGGCTGCAGGGGCAGTGCTTCTTCCAGGCGTTGGGATCTCTGTTACCAGGAAGTTGCGGTGAGGGGGAGCCTCTGGATTCTCTCTGCAGGCTTCACCGTGGGGATGCAGGGAGATTGTCTCAGGGTGGCCACGTCGTTGGAGTCACCTGGGGGTCCACGCTGCAGTGTTGGTTTCTCTGGAAACAAGCTGGGGGCGTTGGTGCAGAGTGGTGGGGACTCACGCTTCAGGAGTGAGGTGGGTGTCACTTTAAAGATGGTTTCTTCCTTGTTGTTTGACAGGGCCCATATCCACTAGAGTTTTTTGGTCCTTTGGGTTGAAGGGCAGTACCCCGAGTCGGCAGAGGTCGCTGGTCCCGCAGGATGCGTCGCTGTTGCAGGTTCTTTGAGTCTGGAGACAGGCAGGTAGGGCTGGGGCCAAGTCAGTTGTTGTCTCCATCTTCTCCACGGGTGTTTTGAGGTCAGCAGTCCTTTAGGTTTTCAGGAAATCTGAAATCCTGGGTTCAAGGTCGCCCATAAATACCGAGTGTAGGAGGGTGTTAGGGCTGGAGGGCAGTAGCCAATGGCTACTGACCTTGAGGATGGCTACACCCTCCTTGTGCCTCTCTTTTGGGAGGGGGGCACATCCCTATCCTTATTGGGAAAATCCTCTAAAACAAGATGGAGGATTTTCCAAGGAGGGGGAGGGGGGTCACTACAGCTCTGGTCAACTTAGGGGTGGAACTGGCTGAGGGGGTGACACATCCTTGTTTTTCTCATTATCTCCGCCGGACTTTCCGTCCAAAGTTGGGGCTGTGTCCAGGGGGCGGGCATCTCCACTAGCCAGAGTGCCCTGTGGCAGTGTAACACGAAGCCTGAGCCTTTGTGGCTCACTGCTAGGTGTTACTGTTCCTGCAGGGGGAGGTGTGAAGCACCTCCACCCAGTGCAGGCTTGGTTTCTGGCCTCAGAGAGCACAAAGGCTCTCACGCCAGGAGGTCAGAAACTAGTCCCTCTGGGGCAGGCTGGCACAAACCAGTCAGTCTTGCATTGAAGGATTGGGTAAAATACAGGGGGCATTTCTAAGATGCCCTGAGTGCATTTTGTAATAAATCCAGCACTGGCATCAGTGTGGGTTTCTTATTTGGAGAAGTTTGATATCAAACTTCACAGTGCTCAGTGTAGCTATTATGGAGCTGTGGAGTTCGTTTTGACAAACCCACAGACCATGCTCTTAATATGGACACACTATATTTACAATGTCTAAGAATGGACTTTGACACTGTAGGGGCATATTGCTCATGCAGCTATGCCCTCACCTGTGGAATAAAGCCGTAAGGCAGGGTGCATTAAGGCCTGCTAGAGGGGTGACTTACGTATGCCAAGGCAGTATTTGGTGTGCATGCCATCCTGAAGGGGATGCCATGTCAACTTTGCCTTTTTATCCCCACCAACACACACCAACTGCAATGGCAGTGTGCCTGTGTTAGGTGAGGGATCCCTTAGGTTGGCACAACACACGCTGCAGCCCTTAGGGACCTTCCCTGGTCACAGGGCCCTTGGTACCACTGGTACCTTTTGCCAATCAATCAATCATTAAATTTATAAAGCGCGCTATGTACCCGTTAGGGTTTCAAGGCGCTGAGGGGTGGGAGGGCAGCTGCTATCGGTCGAAGAGCCATGTCTTGAGGAGTTTCCTGAAGGTGAGGAGGTCCTGGGTCTGGCGCAGGGAGGTCGGCAGTGAGTTCCAGGTCTTGGCGGCGAGGTAGGAGAAGGATCTGCCGCCGGAGGTCTTGCGTTGAATTCGGGGAGCGAGGGAGAGGTTGGCAGAGCGGAGTTGGCGGGAGGGGATGTAGAAGTTGAGTCTGTTGTTCAGGTAGGCGGGTCCGGAATCGTGTAGTGCTTTGTGCGCGTGGGTGAGGAGTTTAAAGGTGAGCCTCTTTTCCACAGGGAGCCAGTGGAGGTCCTTCAGGTGGTGGGAGATGTGGCATCGGCGGGGTATGTCGAGGATCCAGCGGGCGGATGCGTTGGAGTCGTTTGATGTCTTTTGCTGGGATGCCTTTGTAGAGTGTGTTGCCGTAGTCAAGTCTGCTACTGACAAGGGCCTGAGTCACTGTTTTTCTGGTTTCCGTCGGGATCCACTTGTAGATTCTGCAGAGCATGCGGAGGGTGTTGAAGCAGGAGGAGGAGACTGCGTTGACCTGTTTGGACATGGTGAGAGCGGAGTAGAGGATGAAGCCGAGGTTGCGTGCGTGGTTGGCAGGAGTAGGTGGGGGACCCAGTACGGTGGGCCACCAGGAGTCGTCCCAGGCCGAGGGGGAGCGTCCGAGGATGAGGACTTCCGTCTTATCGGAGTTTAATTTCAGGCGGCTGTTGCTCATCCACTCGGCGATGGATTTCAGTCCCTCGTGGAGGTTGGCTTTGGCAATGTGAGGATCTTTGGTCAGGGAGAGGACGAGCTAGGTGTCGTCGGCGTAGGAGAGGATGCTGAGGTTGTGCTGACAGGCCAGTTGTGCGAGGGGGGCCATGTAGACATTGAACAGTGTTGGGCTTAGCGAGGAGCCTTGGGGGACGCCGCAGATGAGGTTGGGATGGTGGGACGTCGTTGGCGTTGGGTTTGGAGAGCTCCTTCACGATGCAGAAGAGTTCCTTGCTGTTGTGTGCGTTGTTGTTCCGGCGTTCTGTGAAGTGGGAGCGTTTGGCGAGTCGGATAAGTTGGTGGTGCTTGCGGGTGGCTTCCTTGTGGGTTGCGAGGCTGTCGGGTGTGCGCCCGAGAAGCCATTTTTTCTTGAGTTTCTGGCAGGTGCGTTTGGAGATGATCAGTTCGTCTGTGAACCAGGATGCTTTTTTCTTTTCTTGGTTGACAGTGGGCCTCTTGAGTGGTGCGAGGGTGTTGGCGCAGTTGAGGATCCACTGTTGGAGGTTGATGGCGGCGGAGTCCGGGTCAGTGGGGTCGGACGGTGGGTTCTTGGCGAGGGTGCTGGTTAGTTGGTCTTCGGTGACTTTTCACCAGCGGCGGTGTGCCGGTAGTGGGGTGCGTTGGTGTTCGGTGTTTTTCTTGAATGTGAAGTGGACGCAGTGGTGGTCGGTCCAGTGGAGTTCGGAGGTGTGGCTGAATGAGATGTGGTTGCTTGCAGTGAAGAGTGGGTCTAGGGTGTGACCGGCGATGTGGGTGGGTGTGTTGACCAGTTGTCTTAGTCCAAGGTTGGTGGTCAGTGATGCGGTGTTGGCGCCATCGTCATTCTCCATGTGGAAGCTGAGATCTCCCAGGAGGATGTAGTCCGTTGAGGCGAGGGCGTAGGTGCTTGCGAGGTCGGAAATGGTGTCACTGAAGGGGGCTCTTGGTCCTGGAGGTCGGTACCAGGTACTTATCTGTGTGCGAGGGGTGTCCCAATTTGGGGAAATAATGGTACATTTTAACTGAAAGAACACTGGTGGTGGGGCCTGATTAGCAGGATCTCAACACACTTCAGTACTCAGTAGAGTCAGCATCAATAGCAGGAAAAAAAGTGTTTGGGGTAGGTGGGGGTTGTGGACTGCAAAAAGGAGGCATTTTCCTACAGAGGGTGTGTAACCTTGTTGAGGAGACAGCATTAATTTGTTGTGTTATTGATAGAGAAGCCAAGGGTAAAGGCCAGGTTACGCAATTGATTAATGTGGGTGGGGGCATTAACATGAGTGGGGGGGCCACCAGGAGTCGTTCCAGGCAGAATGGGGTGTAGGCAATCCCAAGCATTTCTTGTCTGAGTTGAGCTTGAGGCAGCTGACGTCCATCCAAGAGCAGACTGCTCTCCTCCCATTGGGAAAATGCATCTTGGCTTGAGCAGAGTCGTCCGACATGGAGAGGATCAGTTGGGTGTCATTGTCGTAGGAGACTATCTTTACCTCGTGTTTGATGATCTTAGCGAGCGAGCCATGAAGAGGTTAAAAAGCTTCTGGCAGTGTGTGGATCCTTGGGCTACTCTGCAGCAAGTGTCTAAGTTCTGATGTGAATGGTGGTAGTCTGACCCTCTGTGTTCTTCTGGTGAGGAAGGACCAGATCCAGCTCAGGGCTTTGTCTCAGATGCCAGCGTTGAGCAGCCTGTCACAGAGGCTGAAGTGGGAGACTGTCTAGAATGCAGTAGAGAGGTCTAGAAGGTTGAGTGCGGCAGTGCCTACGCTGTGCAGTATGATGCGTATGTTGTTGGTGGTGGCCAAAAGTACAGTTTCGGTGCTGTGATTGCTTCCAGATCGGAAATGGGAAAGTTCTAGAATACGGTGTCTCTCGAGGAACTCTACGAGTTCCTAGTTGATGGCTTTTTCCGTTACCTTGGCTGGGAAAGTGAGCAGAGACATGGGTCAGTAATTCTTCAGCTCCCTAGGGTGGGCTTTGGGTTTCTTGAGTAGCGGGCGGATTTCTGCGTGTTTACAGTCTGAGGGGAATGTGGCAGTCTTAAACGATAGGTTGATGGTTCAGCAAAGCTCTGGTGAAATGATGGGAATGACAAGCTTGAGGATGTGATGAGGGCATGGATCTGAGGGTGCTCCCAAGTGGATGGAGTTCATTATTCTTTGGGTGTCCTCTACAGTAATGGTGGTTCAGCAGTTCGTATCTGGTGGGGGAGCAAGGTCCATGGTGCTGAGCGGTGAAGGCGGGCTCTGTATGCTGAAGCCTTTGTAGATGTCCCAGATCTTACAGTGAAAGAAGGTGGGGAAGATCGTTGCGGAGGTCTTGGGAGGGAGGGATGGATGAGGTTTCTGCCCTGCGGTTCGTGAACTCTTTGACAAGGATGAAGAGCTCTTTGATATTGCGAGTGCTGGTGTTGAGGCATGCTTGAAATGCAGCTTTTTGGGTGGCTCGTATGTTCTGGTGGTACGTTGTATTTTTGCAGGCGGTGCGGTTTGGTGGATTTGCGGAGGCTCCATTTGCATTACAATCGTCTGAGGCGCGCTTGGATTGATGTAGGTCTTGCGTAAACCACTTGGGAGTTTTGCTATGTAGATTCCATGCCAATTTCCTTAGGGGGGCTACATTGGCTGCACATTCAGAGTCAGCGCTTTAGTTTGCCTGCGGATTCATTGGAGTGGTTGACAGCGTTTGGTGATCTGTGCTTCCGTGACTATACCCCAATGTTTGCCAGGGGGTTAGGGAATGTGGTGGCGTGCAGTGTTTGAGTAGGTTAAGTAGATGCACTTGGTCAAGTCAACAGTGTTTGGAGGTGTGGATGATGGTGAGGTTGTCCCCTGCTGAGAGAATGGCGTAGAGGATGTGAAGGGGTTTGTGGGTAGGGACGATGACTAGTTGTTTGACGCCGAGAATTGTGGGGTCGTACAGGATGTTTGATGTATTGGGGGTCATTGAGGGTATCAAGCTGTAAATCGAGATCACAGAGTGGGATGTAACAGGAGGAAGTGAGTGCTTGGAGAGGCAATGAGGTTGACAATGTCTTGTAAAGACTGGGGTTGAGGTGCAGGTGGCCTGTAGATGAGGGTGCCACGTAGGAAGGTGTTTCGGTTGGTCAGGATGTGGAAATGTAGATGCTCATGCGTTGACAGAATGTGACTAGATGATGAAAGGCGGAGGTTGTTCTAGTAGATTATGGCAATGACACCTCCAGGAAGGTTGGCTCTGTCCTTGTGTATGATTTTGTAGTTGTGCGTAATGGCCGTGGCAATGTCCGTGGTAGCTGCAGGGGTGATCCAACTCATAGCGAGATGGTGACGTCCAGAGCTGTTGAGTCGAGGTCTCAGACTTGTAGTGCATGCTTGACGAGGGAGCATGTGTTAAGAAGCAGTGAGGAATCATGAGGTGGTACTTGGGAGTATGCTGGAGCAGGCGCAGCAAGAAAATGATCCATGTTTGTACATGTGGTCAGCTTGGTGGCATGCTGATGATCTTATGGGGTTCAGGGCACGTAGAGTTCTTGCGTTAAACCAGCAGAAGGGGTGAGAACCAGGGTCCCTGGTGCTGGGTGGCGTCCATGCACAAACAGGCTTCCCTGTGGCGCACTAGCGTGGCGGCCGTCGTTAAGGAAGAGAGGTATGGAGGCGGTGGTCCAGCGATAAGGAGGTGGGAGAAGCGCTTTGCATGGGGTGGGTGGGGATGCTGGGACACCAGCATTGCGGAGTAAACACAAGAGGGAAAAAACGAGAAAAGGACAGAAAAGCAGCAAGTGAAAGGGAAAAAAAGGTCCAATTATTATGCCCAGTGGTGCCTCTGAAATGGGGGAGACTTAAAAAAGAGGCCTTTGAAGAAAGTGCAAATAGGACAGGAAGTGCAGTGACTAGTTGCAGACTCGCTAAGGGGGATTATGCATCCATGTGTGGGAAGAATAGCCAGCCCATTTAGATGTGCCAGCTGCACCATTTCATTCTGCCCAGGGTGGGCCATCAGGATATTTATGATCCAGTCACATCTGAGCTCCCTTGGCGTGTGCCTGTCTGGAGGGAATGCACAAGAGATGATGTGTCACCCACCCAAACATGTAGACATGCCAGTAGGCAGTAAATATTTAAGAAGAAAAAAACGGCAAATTTATTAATGTGACATTTTCAGCCACTCAAATTAATGTTAGACTTGACCATAAGTTGTGATTTTGAATTGCGAGTCCATAGACACCAAAGTCCAAATTTTGTTTTTTTCAATTCGAAATTAGACAGGCTGCTTCAAGGTAACCCTGATGTTAGCTTAAGTGAAAGTTAGGCCTTGCAGTGGTGAAAGACAAGTGTAATAGTTTTTGAATTACCACAACAGGTTAAAATTAAAAATACACGTCCAACTTGCCCCTGCCCTTTGATCTGTCCCAGGCCCACTAAAGGGGTTACATATGTTTTAAAAATAAAGATTTGAACCTGGAAAGATTTAACTTGACAGATCAAAATGGAAGTTTAGAACTGCACACACAGACTCTGGAATGACAAGCAAGTTATGTTGACCTACTACTTGGGATGCGCAATCATTACTGTGGGCACACTAGTAGCCTTTAATTTACAAATCCAGGGCATAGGTAAGTACAATTTATTAGGGACTCATAAGTAAATCTAATATGCCAACTGTGTTAAGCATACATCACCATATTTTAAGGTAAGAGCGCATGCACTTCAGCACTGGTTAGTAGTGGTAAAGTCCTCAGAGGCCCAACAACAAGAAAAAGTCTGAGAAAGAGTAGGAAGGCCAATGTTTGGGGGTGAACCTTAAGAGAAGGACATTTGACAATAAGCAAAACGCAAAATACATACAGATATTGTATTTGATTCTCATTTTTGAACCACTGTAACAATATGTCCTGCAGAAAAAAATATAAACTGAGCAGATAGGATAGATGCTCGTACAAAATACCAGTAGACTGGACTAACCAATTAACTGAAAGAAGAAATTGACTGCCCATACACAATTAAGTTCAGCTGCTAACTGTAAATCAACTATATTAACAGGGGAGCTATACTATATGTGAGTTATACTAAGTATGATGATGTACCTCAACTAACCAGTACCTCACCTACTTATCTCAAATGTCCGTAATACAAATGAAGGTCACTCTTCTTTCCATGAAAGAAACAGTAATGGG
This sequence comes from Pleurodeles waltl, assembly GCF_031143425.1. Classification (NCBI taxonomy): domain Eukaryota; kingdom Metazoa; phylum Chordata; class Amphibia; order Caudata; family Salamandridae; genus Pleurodeles; species Pleurodeles waltl. The sequence continues at coordinate 479,597,103 of NC_090450.1, forward strand.
GCAGATGTCAGACAATACAAGATTGTGTAGATCCTCTGAAAAATGGCCATTTAATTTTGGAATCTTTGAGAAACACTGCACTGGTCGCCACCATACTCTACACCACTCTACTCTGTACTAATACATTCTGCACCAATACACTCTATTCCACTGTATTCTATGACACTGCTCTGTCCCATGCCACTGTACTCTACGCCAGTGCACTCTAAACAACTGCACTGTATGCCGCTGCCCTTTACTCTGCACCACTGTTCTCTGTGCCACTCCACTGACACTACAAAACTGCACTCTATCAATCAATGAATCAATCATTAGATTTATAAAGTGCGCTATGTACCCGTTAGGGTTTCGAGGCGCGGGGGCAGCTGCTATCGTTCGAAGAGCCATGTCTTGAGGAGTCTCCTGAAGGTGAGGAGGTCCTGGGTCTGGCGTAGTGAGGTTGGGAGTGAGTTCCAGGTCTTGGCAGCGAGGTAGGAGAAGGATCTGCCGCCAGAGGTTTTGCGCTGGATTCGGAGGACGATGGCGAGGGCAAGGTTGGCAGAGCGGAGTTGGCGTGAGGGAACATAGACGTTGAGTCTGGTGTTCAGGTAGGTGGGTCCAGTGTCGTGTAGTGCCTTAGTGTGCGTGGGTGAGGAGTTTAAAGGTGATCCTCTTGTCCACAGGGAGCCAGTGGAGGTCCTTCAGGTGGTGGGAGATGTGACATCGGCGGGGTATGTCGAGGATCAGGCAGGCGAATGCGTTCTGGATGCGTTGGAGTCATTGGATGTCTTTAGTTGGGATGCCTGTGTAGAGTGCGTTGCCGTAGTCGAGTCTGCTACTGACTAGGGCTTGGGTCACCGTCTTTCTTGTTTCTGTTGGAATCCACTTGAAGATTCTGCGGAGCATGCAGAGGGTGTTGAAACAGGAGGAGGAGACTGCGTTGACCTGTTTGGACATGGTGAGAGAGGAGTCGAGGATGAAGCCGAGGTTTCGTGCGTGGCTGGCTGGGGTGGGTGGGGGGCCCAGGGCGGTGGGCCACCAAGAGTCGTTCCAGGCCGAGGGAGAGCGACAGAGGATGAGGACTTCGGTCTTGTCGGAGTTTAGTTTCAGGCGGCTGTTGCTCATCCACTCGGCGATGGATTTCAGTCGCTCGTGGAGGTTAGCTTTGGCAATGTGAGGATCTTTGGTCAGGGAGAGGACGAGCTAGGTGTCGTCGGCGTAGGAGAGGATGCTGAGGTTGTGCTGACAGGCCAGTTGTGCGAGGGGGGCCATGTAGACATTGAACAGCGTTGGGCTTAGCGAGGAGCCCTGGGGGACGCCGCAGATGAGGTTGGTGGCTTCGGAGCGGAAGGGTGAGAGTCGGACTCTCTGTGTTCCTGCCGGAGAGAAACGAGGAGATCCAGTTGAGGGCTTTGTCTTGGATACCGGCTTCGTGGAGGTGATTTAGTAGGGTGCGGTGGCATACCGTGTCGAAGGCAGCGGAGAGGTCTAGGAGGATGAGGGCTGAAGTTTCGCCGTTGTCCATTTGTTGTCTGATGTCATCTGTGGCGGCGAGGAGTGCAGTCTCTGTGCTGTGGTTGCGTCTGAAGCCGGATTGGGAGGGGTCTAGGATGGAGTTGTCTTCGAGGTAGTGGGTGAGCTGGGCGTTGACGATCTTCTCGATGACCTTCGCTGGGAAGGGGAGGAGGGAGATCGGGCGGAAGTTTTTGAGATTGTTGGAGGTCACCCTTAGGTTTCTTGAGGAGGGGTTGGATTTCTGCGTGCTTCCAGCTGTCCGGGGAGGTAGCGGTGTTGAAGGAAAGGTTGATGATCTTGCGGAGTTGGGGGGCGATGGTGACGTCGGCTTTGTTGAAGACGTGATGTGGGCAGGGGTCAGAGGGAGATCCTGAGCGGATGGAGTTCATGGTCTTTAGGGTTTTGGCGACGTCTACGTGGGTCCAGGTGGTGAGGCGGTCGGCGTGGGAGGAGTTGAAGCTGTTGTGGATGGCTGCGATTTTCTGGTAGAAGAAGGTGGAGCTATCGTCGCAGAGTTTCTGGGATGGTGGGACGTCGTTGACGTTGGGGTTGGAGAGCTCCTTCACGATGCAGAAAAGTTCCTTGCAGTCGTGTGCGTTGTTGTTAAGGCTTTCTGTGAAGTGGGAGCGTTTGGCGAGTCGGATCAGTTGGTGGTGTTCGCGGTTGGCATCCTTGAGGGCTGCAAGGCTGTCGGGTGTGCGCTCGAGGATCCATTTTTTCTTGAGTTTCTGGCAGTTGCGTTTGGAGGTGATCAGTTCGTCTGTGAACCAGGCTGGTTTTTTCTTTTCTTGGTTGACGGTGGGTCTCTTGAGTGGTGCTAGGATGTTGGCGCAGTTGAGGATCCATTGTTGGAGGTTGATGGCGATGGAGTCCGGGTCGGGTGGTGGGTTTTTGGCGAGGGTGCTGGTTAGTTGTTCTTCTATGGTGACTTTTCCCCAGCGCGGTGAGGCGGTAGTGGGGTGCGGTGGTGTTCGGTGTTTTTCTTGAAGGTGAAATGGACGCAGTGGTGGTCGGTCCAGTGGAGTTCGGAGGTGTGGCTGAAAGAGATGTGGTTGCTTGCAGAGAAGAGTGGGTCAAGGGTGTGACCGGCGATGTGGGTGGGTGTGTTGACCAGTTGTCTGAGTCCGAGGTTGGTGAGGTTGGTGGTCAGAGATGCGGTGTTGGTGTAATTGTTGTTCTCCAGGTGGAAATTGAGGTCTCCCAGGAGGATGTAGTCTGTTGAGGCGAGGGCGTGGGTGCTTGCGAGGTCGGAGATGGTGTCGCTGAAGGGGGCTCTTGGTCCTGGAGGACGGTATATGAAGGTTCCTCTGAGGGTAGTGTTGGGGTCCGTGTGGATCTGGAAATGAAGGTGTTTGGCTGTCTGGAGGGTGTCTTCCGTGTGGGTGTAGATCTTGAGGGTGTATTTGTGGGCGATGGCTATCCCTCTACCGATTCCGTTGGTGCGGTCTCTTCTGGTGCTCTTGTAACCGTCAGGGATGGCGATGGCGATGTCTGGGGCAGAGGAGTCGTTCCACCAGGTTTCGGTTAGGAAGGCTACGTCTGGGGCGGTGGTGTCGAGCAGGTCCCAGAGCTGGATGGCGTGCTTTCGTGCGGAGCGTGTGTTGAGGAGGATGCAGTTCAGGTGGTTGTTGTTGGTTGTTGTAGGCTTCGTTGTTCTGTTGCAGGTGCGGCAGGAGAAGGGTCCTTTGGTGTGCTTCGGGGTGGCCTGGAAGCAGGCTGTGGATGGGCCAGGGTTGAGGGCGAGGAGTTTGCTGGCCGAGTAGCAAAGGCTGGGGATGCGGGGGCGTGAGGACCGGGGGGGGGGTGGCGCTGGGCGCAATCCAGGCGGGGACGCGCAGCGCCAGCCATTAAGAAGGGATGGGGGAGTGAGGGAGGAGCAGCTGGGGGGCAGGAGGAAATGGCGAATGGGGGCGGGGCTGCAGGGAGGCAGCGGCAAGGGTAGATCGGCACGGGGGAGCGCCCAAGGGGCGAAAAAACCAGGGGAAAAAGCAAGGCACAAACAGTAAGGATAAGTTCAAAAACAGTCACAAAATACAATTCTGGCACAAATTACAATCGGGGTACAGCAATCAGAAGGGGCACAACGGGGGCAGAAGCGCAAGGAGGCAAGGCGCTGAAAAAGGAAAAAAACACTTACAGGACGGCGAAAAGCGGCACACGGGTCAAGTGAAGCTTAAACAGAGCCCACTAGACACTAGGGATGAGACGCAGGAGGATGCCTGCGGGTGGAGGAGGGCCTCGAACACACTGGCAGCAGCGTGGGCGGGGGTCAGGGGCACGAGACAGTAGGGTGGTGCTGCGGACGTGGGGGGCGAGCTCTAGACCTAAAGCAGGTCAGAGGTCGCTCACTCGCGACGCGCAGCGCCAGCCATTAAGAAGGGAGGGGGGAGGGAGGAGCAGCTGGGAGGTGGGAGGGAGCGGCGAATGGGGGCGGGGCTGCAGGGAGGCAGCGGCAAGGGTAGATCGGCAAGGGGGAGCGCCCAAGGGTTGAAAAAACCAAGGAAAAAAGCAAGGCACAAACAGTAAGGAAAAGTTCAAACAGTCACAAAAAACAATTCTGACACAAATTACAATCGGGGTACAGCAATCAGAAGGGGCACAACGGGGGCAGAAGCGCAAGGAGGCAAGGCGCTGAAAAAGGAAAAAAATACTTACAGGACGGCGAAAAGCGGCACACGGGTCAAGTGAAGCTTAAACAGAGCCCACTAGACACCAGGGATGAGACGCAGGAGGATGCCTGCGGATGGAGGAGGGCCTCGAACACACTAGCAGCAGCGTGGGCGGGGGTCAGGGGCACGAGACAGTAGGGTGGTGCTGCGGACGTGGGGGGCGAGCTCTAGACCTAAAGCAGGTCAGAGGTCGCTCACTCGCGACGCGCAGCCCCAGCCATTAAGAAGGGAGGGGGGAGGGAGGAGCAGCTGGGAGGCGGGAGGGAGCGGCGAATGGGGGCGGGGCCGCAGGGAGGCAGCAGCAAGGGTAGATCGGCAAGGGGGAGCGCCCAAGGGGCGAAAAAACCAGGGAAAAAAGCAAGGCACAAACAGTAAGGAAAAGTTCAAACAGTCACAAAATACAATTCTGGCACAAATTACAATCAGTGTACAGCAATCAGAAGGGGCACATCGGGGGCAGAAGCTCAAGGAGGCAAGGCGCTGAAACAAAAGGAAAAAACACTTACAGGACGGCGAAAAGCGGCACACGGGTCAAGTGAAGCTTAAACAGAGCCCACTAGACACTAGGGATGAGGCGCAGGAGGATGCCTGCGGGTGGAGGAGGGCCTCGAACACGCTAGCAGCAGCGTGGACGGGGGTCAGGGGCACGAGACAGCAGGGTGGTGCTGCGGACGTGGGGGGCGAGCTGTAGACCTAAAGCAGGTCAGAGGTCTACACCACACTATTGTTTACTACTGCACTCTATGCCACTACACTGCATCACTGCACCCTATGCCACTGCACTCTAGGCACTATACTCTGCACTGCACCACTCTACGCCACTGCACTCTGCAACGAGTCTACTCTGCACTCTATGACACTGCACCACTCTGCATTACTGCACTCTCTGCCACTCTATTGTATGCCACTCTATGCTACTCTACCACATGCCACTGCACTCTAAACTACACTGTACACCACTACCTTCTACTCTGCAACACTGCACTCTCCGCCACTGTACAGCAATTTACTCTGTACTACTGCATTCTACGCTACTGCACTCTATGCCACTCTACATCAATCCACTCTACGCAAGTGCACTGTACTCTGCACCACTCAACACTACGCCACTGCACTCTCTGCCAAACAAGTCTACTCTGCACTCTATGCCACTGCACCACTCTACACTACTGCATTCTGCCACTCTATTGTATGCCACTCTAATCCACTCTACTTTGTCCCATGCCACTGCACTCTACACAACTGCACAGTACCCCACTGCACTGTACTCTAAATGAACTTCACGCCACTATGCCACTAACTTATAGCCATGCTAAACAGCAGCCACTCTGGTCAAAACACATTGGCAAAGCCAATAACTCTTGCGTAGACAAGACCTATTGGCTTTGCCAATGCCCGTTAGTACTATGAGGTAGGATGTCCCTGAAAGAACTGTAAATGTGTAAGTCCTTGTTTTAAACATGCAACTGATGCCTCGTCGGGGGTAGTAAACGTTATATAAATACAATTACATCATAATATAGGCTGCTACAAAATGTGCAAATACATTCCAGTTAAATTTTAAAAAAAGTGTTTTTCAAATACAGATTTGATTAATATATAGTTTATACCTAATACTAACATTATTTATAACAGTCTAATAAAACCACACACTCCACAGCTCACCTTGGAACACCATTACAGTATCTCTCTGAAAGAAAATATCTTTGCTATTAAAAAACTTCAAGTGACTCCTTTGGTTAAAGTCAATGCAGGTTTTCAATCCCCTTTATGTTTGCAGATTTACCAGTTGCCCACGTTTGAAATGCGTGCGGCGTCCCGAGCTGCTTCTAACGGCCCAATGAGGTGCCGTGACGCAGCTCGGGAACAGGTAACTAGAAGGGCAGTGACACAAAAGAAAGTTAGTGAAAGAGGAAAGCCGAGATTATATATATATAATATATAATCGGCACGAGTACTGACCTTAAAGAAGGGGTAGCGCCGCTCCGACGAGTTTGTAACGCGGTACTGCTGCTCCGACCGCAATCCGTTGTGCCCCTGGCGATGCGACCGTTAAAATGAAAAACGCGCATGCGCATGCGCGTCATCCGCGATAAAAATTCAAAGCGCGCATGCGCTTCCGAAGTGCCCGTTGAGGGGAGCAGTTTAAGACGGCGAAATTGACCAAATTGCCGGTGCGCATGCGCACAGTTCTGCGCATGCGCACATAATAGAGCCGACCCGATTCGGACGGGGAGTGGCTAAAGATAGAACACCGGCATCGTTTCGCCGGTTCCCATTGGCTCAATTTGAGATGCTGCTTTTCCCCCTTCCGCCATCTTATTGGCTGGGGTCGCGTCACTGTAATCGACAGCCACGCCCACGTATCACTTTACACCCTGAGGGAGGAGCAGGATATGATCAGCAGCAAGGGGAAAGAGAGACTACTTCGCATTAGAGAAATATTCTTTAGCGTCTACCAAAGACTATGTAACAAAGACGTCAGGTCCAATCTAAGTGCGTTATGTCCAAGTTCACCTTCAGCGCCGGTAACAGCAGCTGCTGTAGTTGCTATGAAATTCTGTTGGTTCTGTGTTGTCTCTTAGTACAAAATATTGCTATGAAATTCCTATATCTGTTCGTTCTGTGTTGTCTCGTATTACAAAATGCTGTCCATTATTGGTATCCCTGGTCAGTTTCGAGGCTTGGCATAGGGGTTGCAAGGTGTGTTCTTAAGCGCCGTTCTGCTGGCTTCGGTGTTGGTGGATGGTGTAGAGGTTTGACAGAGAGTGTTATGCAGGGAATTCTGCTGGCGGTGGGTCTGGAAACATTGTGATAAGGCTGACTAGTCCATTCGGGAGCTCTGACTTCTTTCTGGTGGTCTAGAGGCTGGCGTTACATAACTGTGTTCCTACATTATTTTAGGTAACATCTTCATCCCAGTCTTTACTTCCTCCCTGTAGTGTTGGGGGCCCTAGGCTCTCATGCTGTGGAAGTAAGGTGACACAGACTCATATTTTGGGTTCATGAAACTGGTCTCAGTGCGCCCGGCATCTTTATTTGCAAGGTCACCTGACTGGCGACGCCTGTGATGGATGGGTGTGGGGTGAGCGTGGAAGCCAGCCCTCAGCAGAGTGGCTGGTGGAAACACTAGAACGTGTCCTGCAGGACATACATCACTCCCAAACTTTATTGAAAAAGCAAACGAACACCAACCTGTGGGAGAGAAAACATCAACAATAAACAATCACAAGTCTCTTCAGGCAGTCCACCGGACATGCTGCATGGAACTGGTACAGCTGGGCGCTTGGCATCACGGCACACCTCCGTTGTTTAACCAGCCCGCGCTGGACACGAATGGCAGCACTGATGACATCCGGAATACTTAAGTCACCTGTCCACAACATCACACTTAGTTTGGAGACTGTCGGTCCTGTCCCGCCTGGGCTCGCAGTGCTAGAGTCTATGTACGTTTGATGCAAGTGCATCAGGATCAGTGGGGAGTCCACTTTAAGGATCTCTGGAAGGCATTCCAGCTCCAGGGATGGCACACCTCCAAAGACTTCGGATGACCTGGATGAAGAGGCGGCGTCCTTGAAGGCCTTGGTGCTTCCTGACGTCCATTGGCAGAGCAGCGTCAGGCTTCCCTCTCGTGCCAGAACTCCATCGGAGAGGAGTCTCCTCGAGGCCCTTTGGTGGGCTGCCACGGGAATGTGTGGACTGTGCCATGCCTATCGCAGGTCAAGCGAAAGATTTGCTGAGGAACTGCCCACAGGACCACAACCCGGTTGTGCATGGAGCCACAAGGGTGGGTGTCGCAGGGTTGGTGTGCTCAGGACTCAGGTGCTCTGGCCTCAGTGCAATAGTCTTTGCCTCAGTGCAATAGTCTTTGGGTGACCAGTCTCTGCCTGTGACCTTCGTGCGTCCTGGTGCAGGACGTGGAGCTGCCTCAGACATCTCTTGTGGCGGGATTACTCTCTCACTGGAATCCTCTTGAGGCCCTTATTCCTGAATTGCCACAGGACCGCATGGGCTGTGTGGGCCATTGGTATGCCACGCCAGGGAGGTCGCTGTGCAACTCCGAACAGGGTCACGACCAAACCTTGTGCAACCCCAAGGGTGGATGGTCGAGATGGCTGAATGTGCTCTCTTCGGCAGGTGTCCGGTTCACAGGGGCTCATGGCAGGTGTTTGGTTGGTCAGACTCCGATGGTGCCAGGGATGCCTTGTCAGCTTCTGATCTTCTTGCTGACTTTGGCTCCATTCGGGTGGTGCTGTGCTCCTCAGGTGTTTTGCGTGATGCACCTCATAAAGATGTTGATCTTGCTACATCTTGTGAAGATCAACAGGTGGTGGTGTCTTCCATGGCAAAAGGATGACTTGAGGGACTTCGTGGCCACTCATGGTTCTTGCGTGGCATGTGCAATTGGTAACAGGGATGCCATCTTGGTCAAGCAGCCGGTGACAGGAGGCAGGACGGTCGAGCTGGTAAGCGTGGGGCCTGGACGTGGTTTACGCACACTGGCAGTTTAGAGTTGGTCCACCAGCGGAGCTATCTCCAGTGGCGTCTGTTCACCCAGGTGGCTGGCTTGTGGTGATGGATACCCTCTTGTCTGGTAGCACTAGTCCTGTCGCTCTTCTGCCTTTTGCACCTGTGGTGGTGTTGATCTTCGGTGTGGCTGGTCTGCCACACCCTTCTTGTCTGGTCCTACACGTTGTGGCATTGGGCCACATTCTCCTCTCCTCTTTTCCTAATGTAGTGTTGCACCACAAGTTGCGCTGCATGGACCTTTCACTGAGTTGGGTTGCACCACAGCCGGTGCTTCGTCTTCTGTTGCAGCCTCTCGCAGGCTGGGTTCTGTCTGTAGGACTTGATCCGCTCTCCTTGCAGACCTTGTTCGTTCCCGCGATCTTCTTGGTGGTCCGGTCCCTGACTCGAGTGTCACCTTTCTCTTCCTTCTCTTCGCTCGAAGGCACAGTGTTTGCGCCTCGAGACTGCTGTCGCAGTGCTTGCTCCTGCCTCCGTCTGCTTGGCAGGGCTGGTCAGTTATGCTGACCTGCTGAACAATGGGCCAACGATGGCCATCCTGTGCTGGCACGGCCTCTTCTGCTTGGCATTGGGTCACGCTCTCTGAGGGCTCACTGTCTCTCGGGCTCCTGCCCGTGGTGTCAGGTTCACCAGCATAGCCCTCTGCACACCTCTGACATTGTCCCTTGCCTTCCTGTGCGCTTTTGCTGGTGTCTTATATGCTCACTGTTCTCTATGCCGGTGGCGTCCGCTCATCACCGGGGCTTGCGGTGCCATTTTCTCGACTGCGGTTGCAGTGGGCAACCACTAGGGGGAGTGTGCGCAACACACTTTGTTTCCCCTCGCTTGCACTGTTCTTGACTGCCAGATGTTGTTTTTCGCTGGGCGCTTGACAGCTTTCGTTGGTGCAGCTTGCTACCTTTGCGGTATTTGTTGCTGTTTTGACCTTATCCTTGGGTAGGTGTACCCGGATGACTGATGGGTAATGAGCCCTTACATGGGATATAAAGAGAGTAATGATTTTTTTTTACAATATAACTTTAACAGGTCATTGCAGGAAGGCGGGGACTCATCAGATATGGGGGTGGGATGAGAAAAAATCAGTGAGGCAGTAATGCTGTTTGTATGTATAGAATGCATACGTATTCTATCACAGGACTGGAGGCTCTGATTATGCTTCTCTTTCTATGCTTCAACTTTTCAGCAGCCAGTCAAAACAAAGTTTATAATCAGCAATGCATTCCATGACCATGTACATATCACATGACCAGCCATAGAGCCCTAATCCTATATAACTCTCATGAGACATAACACCTCCTCTTTCTTTGCTGCTCTGCAGGCCAGTTAAGTACCTCAGTCTTATTGTAGACGTGCTTGGAATGCAGTTTCACTCTTAACTTTAAAGTTGTTCAGCAAATGCACAAGCTGCATAGCATTACAACGGATTCTTTGGGGAGCGTTTACCCTCCCTGCGAGGAGCGCTCGCTGCCTCGCTTTTTCTCGGGAGAGAAGACTGAGGATGCGTGTTATCACTAATGCGCTGTCCTCTTTTTTAGTTTAGGTGCTCAGGGCCTTGCACACATGAGTGATCTGCTGACTTCTGTCGGCAAGGATTTGTTAGTGCATCAGAACACAGGAGAGACATGTATTCCGGTCTCAGACCCCACAATGTGTTTGGCTTTCCGCTTATGCCCGGTTGTGCTCCTTCCTGGACTGTAATAATAATAATTTAGGCTCTGCCTAATAATAATATATTTATATATTTGTGTAAAGGCAGGTCTCCCTCAACACTTTATTTTTCTTTGGGTTTTTCACCCATATCCTTGGGTTTTTCCCTTGGATTAATCCTGCCTTGGGGAAATGTGTTCATTATTTCCTCCCCACTTCTCTTTAAAGTTTATTTGTTGGCAGAAGCTCTCTGCTCCCTGAAGATCACTGCTCTTGCTACTTTTGTGCCCTCTTTCTCCATTATGGCTGATAATGAGGAAGATTCTGGGGAAGGTACTTACTATGATGACCCTGTGGGGTCCTTCAAGCAAGACCTAGTCTGTGCACTTGACACTGAGGTGTGCCACACAGTCAATGTGGCCTTGGCTCAGGCTATCCTGCCTGTTAAGCATCACTTATTGGGCTTCGCTGAACAGGGCTCGCTCCCTAATACTGCGTCTTGCAACTATGATGACTTTTCTTTTCCTGAAGACCCTGTCAGCTCAAATTCAGATACTAACCCCCCCATGATGCCGATTTTTAACTGTTGGTGAGGTCCTTGGCTAGGGACCCTGACTATTCCTCCTCTCAGTCCGTCCCAGCCAGGGAAAGTGCTAAGGGCGATACCGACTCTTCTTCCTCACAGAGGCCCGAGGAGGAAACTGATTCCCCTCCCCCTGTAAACCGAAGATGAAATCACGCCACTCTCAATCAGCCATGGAACCTCTGAAAGTCCTCACTTTCAAGCCAGAAGATATTATACATCCTAGGTTGTCCTCCCGGACTCCTCCTTCGGAAGTGGTGGAACATGTACAAGGTCACATTTGTTATAGTTTTGACAAAGATGTTCAATCCGGGCTGAGATCGGAATGCCCCAGACCTGCTTTTTCTTCCAAGGTCACCGAGACCCCTGATATAGACCCCACTCTGGTGACCTATTGGAAGAAATTTTCTAAAGACCCTAAGAATGGCATTGACAGTACTTGGAGCAGTTGTCAAGACAAGCGCTTTGGATGTCTCTGGCTCTGTCACAAAAACTCTGGAGTTAGGCTTATATGCTAAGGAGTCTGCTACTCCAATTAATTCCGAAGTCCTGTTGGAATGGGCTCAGTGGGCTTTATGCTTTATGGGAACGCCAGCTGCGCCATTACTAGCAAAAGGCATTGTTCCATTCCGAATAAAGTGGACCCAAAATTAACAGACTTAGCTTCTTCAGAATCTGAAGCCTTAGCTCAAGCGTTACTCTTTGGAGCTCCTTTTCTCAAGGAATTGTTGAAATTTGCTGCCACTTATGCAAACCTGGATAATGCCCAGGGGTTCTTTGCCCCCTTTTTACCAGAGCAGGACGCTTTACAGGGCGAGCATTCGGCTGCAGTTACTACCAAGGTCCTCCCAATGGATACTATTATCAATCCAGAGGAGGTTACCAGGATTCCTCCTCCACCTTCTACACCTCTCAGCCCCAAGCAGGTCTCAACCGTGCCAAAAGAGGAAAATCCAGAGGCTCCCAAGCCTCCTGTCAGGGTACTAGTTCAACAGATGTGTCTAATTTCCATTTGGTTTTGGGGGCAGGATGGCATTGTTTCTGCACAATTGACAAAAGATTACTCAAGATTCCTGGTCCGGTAAGCGATTCATGGTTTCAAGTTGGACTTTTACGATTCCCCAGTACAGAGTGTGTTCCCTCCTGAGATGTATTTTTCCCTACAAGATTAGGAGTTCCTCTCAGATGAAGTTTCAGATCTTCTTGCCAAAGGGGCCATAGTGGAAGCTCCTTCTCACCCTTGCGTTTTCCTCAGTCCCATCTTCCTAGTGGAGAAGAAGGGTGTTTGGTCCCGTTTGGTTTTGAATCTAAAGGATTTCAATGGCTGGATCATTTATCGCCATTTCAAGATGGAGTGCATCCACTTGTTAGGAGATATCCTACGGGAAAAGAATTGGATGGTCCGCATAGATCTTAAAGATGCTTACTTGACCATTCCTATTTCTTCTCCTCATCGAAGGTTCCTGCAATTCCTTTGGCATAGACGCTGCGACGAGTACAAAGTTCTTCCATTTGGCCCATCTGTGGGCCCTTGGGGGCTTCACAAAAGTGATGCGTCTGATAGCAGAATCACTTCAAGCCAGGGGTATTCGTAGGATAATTTAACTGAACAATATCATCATCCTGGCCCAATGCCCCCTTCTGATCCTGACTCACCTGGAGTGGGCGTTTTCTATACATTTCCACTGTTCATGATGATCCCCCAGGGCTCTGGCTCAATCTCGTCCTGGTGACTCCCCCCCCCCCCGGAGGGCTCAGGCTTGGTTTCTGGTGGTTCTGGAGACGAGTTGCTCCCCTCCGTTCTTTCTCCCGCACTGATGGAATCTGCTTCTCGACCCCCTGGGTATTCTTCATCCTCTGGTGCAATCACACAATCTGTCCCTGGTGGCGTAGAGAATTTCTGGGAACAATAGTCTCTCCTAGGACTTTCGCGCGAGTCTACTGACTTCATCGTGCAGTCTTGGTCATCTAGCACGCACAAGCGGTGCTCTTCCACTTGGAAGCGCTGGTGTAATTGTTGCGGTGAACGAGGTGCTGATCCATCTTCAGCAGATTGTTCTTTAATTAAATTTTTTTTGTCTTCATTGGCGGCCTCATGTATGGCCTATAGATCTGTGTACAACTAACTACAGGTCAGCCATTTCTGCTCGTTATTTGCCTATTGGTGGCAAACCTGGGGACGAACTCCCTACTGCCTGCAAACTTACAGGGGATTCGGTTTTCCAATACCCCTCTTCCGCGCTGTTCTTCCCTGTGGGATGTCAGTATCGTCTTACGTTTCTTGGACTGCTGGCTGGCAAATAGATATTTTTCTAGGAAGCAGCTTTCTGCTAAGCTTACTATGCTTTTGTGTCTGAGATCTTGTAAGCAGGTTTCTGATGTGAAGGCCCTGGATCTGTCAGGTAGAGTTTTTTTCTCCTTACAGGATGTCTTTTACTATATCTCGCCGTACCAAATGTAATACTAAGTCAATCTCCTATCCTAGTTTCCCAGATAATTCCAAATTATATGTGGTGCAATGTTTAAAAGAGTACGAGGTGAGTACTGCAGAATTTCGTTCTGATATGAGTGGTCAGTTGTTGATTTCTTTACAGAAACCTTTTCTCCCAGTCTCTTCAGTCACGTTGGCCAGATGGAAGTGTTTGCTGCTGAGTGAGGCAGGTATTGATACATCTCAGTTTGGGGCTCATTCTGCGAGTGGCGCTACGGCATCTAAGGCTTTTTCTTTGGGTTCTCATCTTGAAGATAACATCAAACTTCACCATGTGGCCAAAACTGCACAGTAGACTCAGAGGTCCCTTGGGTAGTTTCCGGTCCCCTCTCACTACCCAACAAGACATACCTCTTCAAAGAAGAAACAACAAAACTTCTGACTACAACAGCATGTACAACAATGCTACAAATGCCTCTTCGAGCATGGGGAAGGTGGAAAATGAGCTTTCGCTTTTTTCCTGTTACAATTTCATCAACAGCAACTGTCCAAGATGGGGCTGTTTTCTACTCCATCTCAACACAAACAGATGACGTCGTCTACTATGAACCTCGACCAGTAATACACCCACTCCTGTGTTTGCATAGATTGCTTCCAGTTATTTAATCAACATTGATGACTTTTCGATTTCATCTGCACCTGCAACTGAAACTGTAAGCTGTACATAAGGCTTAAGAATAACTATTTAATATATCCATGGAATTATCTGTGGATTTTTATGACATTGCTTGCTTTTCTGTTATGGATCGGTTTCGTGACTTTTTCTTCCTCTTGATAAATCGTCATTATCTTCTTGAATGCTCTTCTGTCGAGCTGGTGGATGAAGTTTTAACTCCATATCTTTCCTCACATAAGGTCCGCAGAGATTTATCCCTTGTGAACATTTCAGCAGTATCAATTCCTGATTGGATTGTGTGGCATAAAGTTCCACGTGATATGTACGAGCTTACTCTAGTCATTCAAATTTCCTATGTTTTCAAAATGTCAGTGGTGATATAATTACACCTAGTGTTGTTTCTGATGACTGGATGTTCCAACAGTTCATTCAATGCTTGCTGAACTGCATGATTATACTGTATTTGAAAGTAATGATGTGTACACTAACACAAAGAATTATGGGGAAATGTTCTGTTATAATAATTGGGGACATTACTACCTGCACCGAGCAACTAGACACATAGCAGTATTTACTTACAAACAGTGGGAACACTGTTCAGCTCTGCCTGTGGGAAGCCCAAAGCATTTTCCAGATAAATTCACATAGTTCTCCTGGCAAGAATGCATGATCATACTACTTCAAGTTACTACTACCCAAAAATAGGGAAATTTTGCTAACAAACACTAAATTGGACTATTAAGATTCCTTTGTTTTCTAATTTGCAGTTGAAGGATACGAATACTGGAAAAACACTATCAATGTAAAAAGTGTACGGGGAACACAAGATAGAGAAATGGTATAGAAGCTTTGTTTAGATCATGCCTTATTCCTGTCCAAATGATCTTTCTAAATGACACAATTCAACAGACATCCTGTCTAGGATTAGCAAAAATGAAGAAAATAAATGCACCCAGTATCCCCACACTGTCAAAATTCACTAATTGGCAGTCCTTCCTAAACATCACAGTGGAAGAATTAGATGAAAAGGTTCAGGCTGGTACCTATAATTCTTCACTTTCCAGTCCCGGCAGGTGGTTATTGTGGCATATAGACACAAATGGGTGTCAGGCGTGTTTTCTTAATTCTTAACACTTGGGTATAGTTACCACATACAGTATGGGTAAATTGTTCCAACAATGGTTACAGGTGACCACCATAGCACAGTTAAAGAACGTCTTAATACGTTATCTGAAGACATAGACTTGCAAGACTTCTTGTTAGGTCCAAGAAAGACATGCTCTAAAAGATTCAATTATGCCATATACAATGAGATCTGGAAGCTTTCTCAAATAGAAACAGCTGCGCATTTAAGGCATACTGATAAGGAAAATTGGAAAAGGTGTTAGCTATTGTCGATAATGGCATGAACACTCTGTCCAACAGAATATACGCCCTTAATAACACAGTGTCATCTGTAATAGACATCATTCAGAATGACATGTCCTTTTTACACCATGGACAAAGTCAACTGCGTTCCATCATGCAGTTAGGTTGGATACTGCAGATTCTTAAAAATGGCCATGTTCCCTGGAAATATATTAACAGTAGTGACCTTTTTGCTGCTTTTAATTTATCCAGGGAACCACATACAATGACTAAAAGGGAAGCATGTTTCCCCATGCTTCATATAGAAAAATTCCCTTTCATGGTTGCAGAAAATCCCTTGACAGTATGGCTTGTCCATGGTATTATAAATCTGCTTATTTCCACCTTCCGTTTTTCTCAGTGCTTGAAACATCTTGCCGTGGGCAGATGTGGGCAGCTAGGCGATAGCTATATATTAAAGAAGAGAGGGAGTTGCCCTTTGAATATAAATGTCTGAAAGGCGAAACAGAGGTCTTTCTCAGCGGAAACAAATGTGAGATTACTGTTAGTCATTCAATGATTTGCAAACAGGTGCCCCTTCATATCCTTTGCAATGCAGGGATCACAAACTTGGCCTGTTTTCTGGAGGGTACTGCCGTCCCTTTGATTCGTCCAGCATTTCATATACTTTCGAATGGAAGTTATGTGGTCCTGAGCGAACAGAGCTGTCGCGGTATGAGACCAGGAATTGCCTACGCAATTTCAGTCTCCAAGATTGTAACTTGTTACGGGCATGTTCTATTCCCTCCCCCCTACACAAGAGATAAGAGTGCCTCCTGTGGACCAAGAACTGTTGATGTTCCTGATGAGGGTTCATTCACGGTCATGCTCCATGAGACTGAGGTTGATTAGTGAGGTCACTTACAAGCCGCCCTTGATGGACTATCTGTCTCCCTCATGCACTTTGGATGGTGCTGCCCTCGCCAGTGATCCTGCCCTTGAGGCTGCTGCACACTACTGCTCCGTGGATCCATCTGCCAATCCTGCCATTAATCTGACATCTGACTGTGTATTCATTCCTGGATGCCCTTCCTTTTGATGACTTCGGAGACATTCTTCAAGATCATGAATATTGTTCGATTAATTTGACCATTGGCTTTATTCTACAATTCCAAAGTCATGCCAAAAAGGCCTTTTTGATCGAATTAACTTTGGCTTGCTGCTGTCAGGTTTGACATTTTGTCTCTTTGTATGTTTTAGCTATTTTTAACTGTTTTTTAATTAGATTGTGCTTTTAGTTCACAGCATTTTAGCTTGGGTTCAGGCTCCTTCTCTGGCGTCATCATTATGGCATCATACTTCTCTTGGCAATGGGGAGGGTATAGTGGATCCTATTTAGTTTTTAATGGAATCAGGAGTTTAGCTTAGCTTTCTGTCTTGCAGGCCTGTGCCCCCGTCACCTAGTGACTTTTAACCTATTTAGCCTCCTCTGTTTTAGTGCATTTATTTAGTTATTTCTTCTAAGATGGCTGCTTTGTGTATAGTTAGGAAGATGTTTTGATTTCACGTTATAAGGGCCACCCTGTGAAGGCGTCACTATCGGCGTCAAAGACAAGAAATATACGTAGGTATTCACATCATGTCCCTTTCCCACTTGTATAAGGAACATAATGTACTTTTGGAAAGAATTGTTTATGTAATTGCCGCCCCAAGAATGCTTTCTTATCTATTGTTTGAGAACATACCTGCGTCAGGAGTCCTACAAGATCTGTATAAATACACCTCACGCAGACAGGTTTATCAGAGGGATTCTTACCAGATGTTATCAATCCTATCTATGCTACACAACGCCTTGATGCAGACCCAGCCTTCATGTCCCCACGGAGTCTGATCTAGAGACCTCATTCCAAGGGTTGGGGGGCTTTTCTCATGGACATGGCACTGGCAGATTAGGTTTAACACACCTATCTCTCTTTAGGTTAGAGATTAAGTTCATCATGCTAGGATATTAGGGCCTATTTCACATCTCATGTTATTGCAAGATGGTGGGGATCTTCATATTCACGACTCTCATTTTTACATTTCTTGCAGTGCTCATTATCCTGATCATTGCAGCTCATGCATTTTACAGTAGATTGCAGTCTTGTTAATAAAAACGATTGAAAACTTTACTGCATCTTCTTCATTGCCTGCATGTGACTGGGACTTGTTGCTCATGTGAGAAAAGGGTAATCTCTGTTTAGCCACAACTTCCCTGAGATGTCTCACTCTTGAGTCCATGCATAAAGGAGGGTTGGGTCGACAGTTGCGATTTGTTGCAGGATTGGCCTAGTAACTGTAGTAGGCTGGCCTGGTTTGTAGTGGGTACCCAAGGTACTTACACCCTATTCCAGGTCCAATTATCCCTTATTAGAGAAATGTAGGCAGTGTTCTAGAAGCTTAGTCTGTCTAGGGGTAGCTGTAGCAGAGCAGCCAAGGCCGAACTAGGAGACATGCAAAGCTCCTGCAATACCACTATAGTTACACAGTACTTATACACAATAACAGACAATACTCAGTCTTACTAAAAATAAAGGTACTTTATTTTAGTGACACAAGACCAAAAATATCTTACAGGCAATACTCCTTCTGGAGGTAAGTATTATACACAATATATACACTAATAACCAAAATCAGGTAAGTAAACAGTTATAGAATAGTGCAAATAGTAGAAAATACAATAGATTGCAATGGGCCTCGGGTAACACAAACCATATGCTAAAATAGTGGAATGCAAATGTTGAATTTCCCCCTAGGCAGGTGTAGTGTGTAGAGGGGTGCTGGGAGTGTAAGAAAACACAAAAGGTAAGTAAAGTGCCCCACCCCAGAGACCAGGAAAGCAGGAGTAAAGTACAGCAAGTTTCCGCAGAACACACTACAAATTGTGATGAAGAATTATGCAAGAACCAAGCAACACTGCAAGCAACAACCAATGGGATTCCTGGATCTGAAGACCTGCGGGTAGAGGAGACCAAGTCCAGAAGTCGAAGAAGAGTCCAGGAAGAACAGGAGCCCCTGCCAACCTAGAAGAAGGTGCAAAAGTGGATTCTCCGATTAGAAGAAAAGTATAGAAGTGCACCAAAGAAGATGGCTGCGGGTATGTGCTTGGTGCAAGAGATGTCCCACGTCGAGATGTTGGATGCAGGCTGTTTGCGTCACTGGATTCCGCCATCAAGCCTTGGTTCAAGCAAGTACGCATTTTGCGTCAAAGAGGAGCTGCTTAGACCCAGGAGGGACCTGGGGGTCTCTACTCAGACCGAGGAGACTGAGGGGGCTCGCAGCACTTCAGAGAGTCCTCAGAAGACCAGACAGCACCCACGGGAGTCCCAGAACATGGGACAAAGAAGATGCAAAGTGCTGTCGTCACAGCACTACACTGGAGGGTCTTACGCCTCTGGGGAACAAATCAGTGTGTCGCAGGATGGAGTGCTGGGGACCTGGGCTACGCTGTGCACGAAGAACTCTTATGAAGTGCACAGAGACCCAAGAAGCTTCAAAAGACGCAGTGCACAGGGTTACTGTCGCAGCACGGGGATCAAGCTCTTACCTCCACCAAATTTGGACAGCTGGACCTTTGGACAGTCTGGGTCACTTAGGTCCACCACCTGTGTTCCAGTGAGCACGCTCATCATCAGGAGAGGAGTACCAGAGTACCGCTCGTCGTTGCAGAAGGGTGCCTGCTGAAGCAGGGTAGTGACTCCGTCACTCCACGGGAGATTCCTTTGGTTCCTATGGTGCAGGGTGAAGACAGGCAGTCCTCAGAGCGTGCACACCTTGGAAACCGTTGCAAATGCTGGCTGGAGCTGAAGTTGCAGGTCACAGGAGTTGTCCTGGATACTTTTTTGCATATACAGCGGTTCCCGGAGCAGTCTGCGGTTGATCTGATGGTCAGAAGCTGAAGCAGAGGATGCAGAGGAGTCCTGGAGGAATCTTGCAAACCGAATCTGAGGAAACACACAGAGGAGAGGCCCTAAATAGCCCTGAGAGGGGGATTGGCTACCTACCCAGGTATGCACCTATCAGGAGGGGTCTCTGACGTCACCTGTTGGCACATGCCACTCGAAGGTCTCCAGAGGGTCCCCACACCTTGGAAGCCAAGATGGCTAATGCCAGGAACACTCTGGAGGAGCTCTGGACACCCCCCTGGGGTGGTGATGGACAGGGGAGTGGTCACTCCCCTTTCCTTTGTCCAGTTTCGCGCCAGAGCAGGGACTGGGGGTCCCTGAACCGGTGTAGACTGGATTATGCAAGGAGGGCACTGTTTGTGCCCTTCAAAGCATTTCCAGAGGCTCTGGGAGGATACCCCTCCCATGCCTGTAACACCTATTTCCAATGAGAAAGGGTGTAACACCCCTCTCGAAAAGGAAATGCTTTGTTCTGCCTTCCTGGGATTGAGCTGCTGGGATTGGCCCCCCAATACCAGATTTGGATTGGGGGTCAATTCCATGTTTTTAGACACCCACATGTCCATATTCGGAGTTACCATTGTGAATCTACATATATGTATTGACATACATGTAGTGCACACTTATAATGGTGTCCCCGCACTCACAGGGTCCGGGAATTGGCCCTGGACAACGTGGGGGCACCTTTGCTAGAGCAACGGTGCCCTCACACACAGTAACTTTGCACCTAGCCTTCAGTAAATGAAGGTTAGACATATAGGTGACTTATAAGTTACTTAGTGAAATCAAAAATGGCTGTGAAATAGTGTGTGCACTATTTCACTCAGGCTGCAGTGGCAGTCCTGAAGAAAGGTTTGTCTGACCTCCTTCTGGGCAGCAAAAGAAATTCTGCAGCTTGTAAGGATGTCCTGGAACCCCAATGCCCTCAGTACCTAGGTATCATATAGTAGGGACTTATAAGGGGGGTCCGGAATTGGAATATGGAGTCACTAAACTGTAGTGACTAATTTGGTAAGTAGAGAGAGCATAAGCACTGGAGTTCTGGTTAGCAGAACTTTAGTGACATGGTTAAGCATACTGACAACACACATATACCACAAACTATGAGCACTGGGGTTCTGGCTAGCAGGATCCCAGTGTGACAGGCAAAACACACTGGCAAATAGGTTTTAAACTATGAGCACTGGGGGTTCTGGCCAGCAGGATCCCAGTGAGACAGTATAAACACACTGACAAACAGGCCAAAATTGGGGGTAACCATGCTAGAAAGAGGATATGTCCTCACAGTTGCCTACAAACAAAAGTGCTGTCATCCCTAAACCAACAGTCTTGCCTAGAGCAAGAGTCCAACTATGCCAAAGATGGAGTAATTGCTTAATTTTGGTAGTTTCGCATTACAAGACTCAAGGCATGATTATGGAAATTACTCCGTCGTAATTCAAATTTTGCCCAGACCTAGTTAAAGTCTGTCCTGTTGGCTTTGCCAGAGCTGGGGGAAGTACCAAAAAAAGATTACTTTCTGTATAGAATACCTGCAGGAAATAAAGAATTGAATGCGAGAAATTGCACAATTAGTTTACTTTTCGCATTTTAAGTAGTTCTTTCTGTATTCCAGTGGATGCACTTTTTGGAAGGAAGAATGATACACCAATTAGCCAATATAATTAGGTGAGAGAGCCACAGTTCTCTAAATGGAGCCACCTCTATGTATACCTAAAATAACTGGTAACAGGTTGTCCCGGAGTCTGCTTGCATGTCAAGTCAAACCTAAAAAGGGATGTTTTGGATGCTCATATCTGATTTGTTGTGGTTTGGGATTTCTATTTATGACCTTCATCTATAAAGTTTGCGTGTGTCTTGCATTTTACGTGTGGTATAAGCTATTAGATCATCAATTATTTGCACAGCAAAGAACCATTCTGCTGATGACTAGTAGCCTTCCTGCAACCAAGACCTCTTCATCACAAGCCCACCCAAGAAACATTCTAACTTACTTTTGTTAAAACGAAATTTAATCAGTTCATGTAACGTGCATATATGGTCCTGGTTTCCATTTTATTGTTGCTGCTAGTTCTTGTAAGAAAGAAAAATAGCCACCATTCCTGCAAAATACTAATAACACCTAACCTTAACTCCTCCTTATATCTCTTTAGCTTGCTTTTTTGCATGTTTATCTCTCCTCAGTTTATTTGTCAGCATTTTCCTTTCTTTTGCTTCCTCCTTTTTTCTACTTTTGTGTATTTTCTCTCATGCTGTGGACAAAGATGGGTAATAAAAAAATCAGTCACAGTCCCCAAAAAGGAATGCTGATGATCACCACCTGCGACCACTGACACCAGTAAGCACTGCACATTTCGATTCTTTGCTCTAGAAGTTAAGGGCCAGATGTATCAAGCTCCCGGTTTGCATTTCTTAAATAACAAATTTTAAGAAATCGCTATATAAGAAATGCAAAATGGGATGTATCAAAACTGCGAGTCGGTAATAGCGATTTCTTAAAATTCGCAAAAGCAATTTGCGAGTTGCACATACCGGATCGCAAAAAAATAGCAAATTGGTATTTGAAAATCGCAAATTGCAAAAACGGCAAACGGGAACAGGCTGATGACACCACAACCAGGAAGTGAGTCAGCCCATGCTGTTTCCAGGAGCCACAGGCACAGGAGCAGGCAGAGAGACCAGCACCAGGGAGGCAGCCCTGAGAGCAACGCAGGACCAAACAGCAACATGGTCACTGATGGGAATGTGAAGGAGAAAGGTGACAGGAAGCGCTAGCTCAAATTCAGTAAGCAGGAATTGGAGATGCTCACTGAGTAGGTGGTCAGGAACCACGACAAACTCTTCGGGAAGAACTCACTCCAGGTACCTGAAAGTGAGAAGAGGAAACTGTGGTCAGACATCCAGACCAAAATATGTGCAGTGGGTGTTGTGCAGCACACCGTGGAGGAGATATGCAAGCGGTGGTACGACTTGCGTTCCCGTCCCAAAGAGACGGTGGCCAGCAGGCTAAAGGAGGCGAGAAACACCAGAGGAGGACCACCTAACCAGACACCATCCACACCAATGGAAGACATGATGGAATCCACACTGCTTCCTGAAGCACCTCAGGGACACCCAGCACCACCAAAGGTAAGAGCAGCAATGATGTGTATTCCCCATATGGGCATGTACAAATGCCCCCTAGAAAAAAGCTATTAGCTCGATGCAGTTTGATGAATAGTCCATGCCACATCTTACATACAACGCAACAATGCCTTATGGGAGTGGTAGTCCACACCCCTAAACTGCAACTACCACATAAATAGCATGATAGTATTCAGACAAAGAAAAACAACATAAATGACTCTTAGTGATACGATGTTAGTGTACATTTAATACAATTATGCAACTATTTGTGCAATATTTAAAAATGACATGCTGCACATTGTCATTGTAGATGTCCCGGGCCCTGACGCAGCAGAAGGTGGAAATGCAGGGGTTAGTGAAACACAGCCACAGTCCGTCTCAAACACCAGTGAGTCCTTCATTATTGCACCAACTAGACGCAGTTCAAGAGTGTTACCTCTCCCAGAGTATAACCAGGACTCAGACGAAATGCCGGATGAAGTACCCACACCACCTCCAGAGGCTAGAAGCACACACAGACAGCAGTCCCTGCCCCCAGCGTCAGTCCACTCTGCTCAGGAGGCATCACAATGCAGGCAGATAGTGCACTGATGCAGGAGAGGGCCCATCACTCTTTGACGGCCTTGAAGCTGCCATCTGGAAAGCTTTGCACCTGCAATATAAACACATGAGGTCAATGCACAGGCAGTTGGTGTCTTACAATGACAACATGGGAGTACTGCACAAGCAGTTGGAGTCTCTTAATGAAAACATGTGCAAGCTGCAGGAGGGACAGAAAACAGCAGTAGAAAACACAAAGCAGATGACAAACACCATTAGGGAACTCTGCACTGTGATTCAGCAGGAGCGAGTCAGCCACTATAGATGCCATCACCAATTGATGGGCAGGTTGGATGGGTTCTGCAGATTGGTCAATCGGCTCGCTACCTCAACTGCCTCGATATCACGACGTGCTGTGGGCATACAAGTGGAGATGGCCATTGCAGTCGGGACGTTGCACAGGGATTGGTGCAAACCACCAATGTTTTGGATACAATGCAGACAGCACGGAGTGTTACAAACAGCGAACTGGGTGGTTGGGAAGGTGAGGAGCTCTCTAGCCTCAGCATTCTCACAGCCCCTGTGATGGATCCTAGGCGTCGCAGTACCGGACACATTACTGTCTTTGAACCTGCTAAAAGAGGTGCCACCGAGGCCACTAAGCACTCAAGTGGAGTGCGTGGACGTAGGAAGTGATGATGAGGGGTATAGGGGGCTAGCTTAACATGTAGCAAAACTGTTATACTATGATGCTAATAGTGTGACACTGCTACTCGCACCTGTTTGCGTATAGTGCATAGCTATGTCCTATTGACACATATGTTACCTGAAGTCAAGGCAATAAAGATGCTACCTACAGCAATACATATAATAGACGTAGTATTGTCATTACTTACAGCAGAAATGGTTGCGCGTGATGTCAGCACGTCTTTGTCTGCCCTCTGCTGCACTGCTTCTGTCTACTGAGTGAAGGGGTGGTAAGGGATCATCATCCCCATCGGAGTTTGGCTCAGTGGGTTCCACAGGTATGCCCCTCATTGTAGCAATGTTGTGCAATATAGCACATGTAGCCACGATTTTGCAGGTTGTTTCAGGGCTGTATTGTAGTGCACCACCACTCTTGTGGAAGCATCTGAAGCGGCTCTTCAGCAGTCCGAAGGTCCTCTCCACAACACCGGGTTGTCCTGTGAGCAGCATTAAATCTCCTTTCGGTTGGCGTTGCGGGACTCAGGTAGGATGTCAGTATGAAGGACCACATAGCGTAGGCACTGTCTCCTGGAATGACATGTGAGAATAATGAGTACTTGTTATACATTACGTCTTATTTACATCAATGCAACATTGTCAACTATTACATTACCCAGTAGATATCCTTCGCCAAACTCCCCAGCTAATAGCCTTGTGTAAATTCCACTGTGGCGAAAGATGTAGGAGTCATGTGTGCTATCTGGATATCTGGCCACGAGATTGGTTATGATGTTGGAGGCATTGCTAATTACTTGTATGTTCATGGAATGTGAATTTTTACAGTTCCAATAAACATACTCTGTGGCCGATGCCAGACAGATAGCTACATGTGTGCCATCGATGGTGCCTATTACATGTGGGAATTGGGCAATCTGGTAGAAATCAAATTTTGTCTGTAGAAATTCCTGTGGGGTGCTGGGGAATCTTATGTGCTGTTGAATTTTGCTCAGCATGGCATTGAGAAATGCATTGAAAAATCATGAGAGGGCACTCTGAGACCCCTCCAGCTGCTGCTATAACCCCTTGATAGCTGTCTGAGGCTAAAAGGTGCAGGGAGCATAATACCCGCACCTGGGTGGGTATACTATTGGTCCTGTGTGTTGTGCGCTGCAATATGGGTTGTCAATCAGCTATCTGGTCAAGTATCATGGCTGAGCTTAACGTGTACTTCTCATATATCTCCTCCTCTGTCTGGTCAAAAAGGGTTATGCGCACTCTGAAAATGCACTCCTGTCTCCTCCTCCCTCTCCACAAACCTGCCAGATTCCTCATCCTCCTCGCCATGACGTAGAGTGCGGCCATTGTGGAAAAGGGGCTGAGTCATTCTGGGTTTCTTT
Organism: Pleurodeles waltl; assembly: GCF_031143425.1. NCBI lineage: Eukaryota > Metazoa > Chordata > Amphibia > Caudata > Salamandridae > Pleurodeles > Pleurodeles waltl. Next base: position 479,622,171 of record NC_090450.1, read on the forward strand.
ACATAGGTTATTTGCGAATTTTTGATGCATAGCATTGCGAGACAAATTTGCATGTTGCAATCTGGGTTTCGCAAATAGTGACATGATTTTGCAGATCGCTATCTGAGAATCGCAAATCTAGGTCACAATTTGCGTTATGCAGATAGCAATTTGATAATCATTTCGTTATTTGTGATACCTAGATTGCGACACGCAAATTCATGTCGCAGTTGCATGGAATCACAATTTTAGCGATTCCTTATATTTGCACTGCAAGTGCCTTTCATACATTCTGAAAGGCATTTTTGCATTTGCAAACAGCTGAAATTTGCGATTTGCACCATTTGCGAATGGAAAAGAGTTTGGTACATCTGGCCCTAAATCTTAGGAAACAAATTAAAATTCTCAATTATGAGGCTTCTTCCTGGGTCCTGAACAGGAAGCAATTGCTGGGCTGCATCTGTGGTGGCCGCTAATTTTCCATTTCTGCCCTAGAGCCACAGGTGCTGTTGCACACTGGTTAGATGGTTGGTTTGGTCTCTGAATACTGGACTGTCCAAGGATGACAGGGCTAAGTAGTAGAGAAGTTTTCAAGGGTTTGATGGAGGATTTGGTACTTTGGTACAGGATGGCATAGTGACTGCACTCTTCAAACTCCATGTCCAGCCTGGTGTTGCCTTATAGTGTCTGACTCTATACTTGATAACTGCAATATCTGTATTCAACTTTATTTGGTTTAGTTACAATGAGTGCAGATGTGCTTACTAGAGTTATTAAGGTATAAATGTTATAGAAATCTACAAGAATCTTTTCCTCTTTTGACAGGTTTTGAGTAATCAGCTGTTAAAAGAAATGCAAGATAAGCTTATTCCGTTCATTAAAAAGAGGTGGTTTTGAGGAATGAAACACATGTTTTGAACTACTTGTTTAAAGAGATAATGGTTCACTAAGTGTTGAAGAAGCAATGAAAGGTTTTCATCAAATTTCATTTGCTGCGAAGGCCAGGAAAGTGGCTCTGCAGCCTACTATAGGGTGTCTAAAGAGCTCTTAGGGTTGCTGAATAAAATTGAAGTGGGGAGCTCTTCATACTTGGGCCTTAAACTGAGAGTCTGAGGTTCAGCAGACATTCATGGATGTCTGATATTATAATAGGTCAGCATTCAAAGGAAGCAACAGGGTAAGTATGTTTGACATATATTTATGGTAAACTGGAAACAGCGCTACCACTGTCCACTCAGCAGCTTTCTCCTAGCAATCTCTGCAACTTTTCTCTGAATCTATGTTTCCACACAATTGTCAGTCACACAGCTGACTTGCCCCACCTGAGATCATATTCAACACACGGACATCAAATTACACCGATGTCTTTATAACTAAAAATTAACACAACACTGGCGTTTCATAATCATAGTACAATCAAGATACATTTTTGTTCGGACAGTTGAACCATAACTCAATTACTCTAATTTCCAGGCATTACACTTCTTCCTTCACAAGCCTTGCCTGAAATTCTTTCTTACCTCTTCATCATTCAAAAGTACAGTGAAGTTCTTCTCTGTCTACAGAAACAACTAATTCTCCAAAAAGCAATGCTGAATCCTGATTCAGCATGTTTCCATCCTGAGACCTCCTGGTTGTACTTATCTCTTAGGTCCTCCACATGAACCGGCTTGAGCAATTTGGACTTCTGCACACAATCTTCAGTCATTCACATTCACCATAAACTACCTGAATATTTTCCTGCATTTCCAAAAAAGCAAAACTCACTTTGCCTCACTAGCCATCTTGATTAAATGCTTGACCACTGCCTGCCACACAATACCTTCTTGTCTATCTTCCTCGTCCCAGTATTTATATCATGAGCTTTAGCCTCCCAGAAACTCTGAAGTCAAAAAAGTTAGCACACTGGTTAATCATCCCTCCAACATGGCTGACTTCCCGCTCCCCCTCACTGTGCATAGAGATCACATCCTATTTTTTAGTTTCTGGATCATGAAACTTTGAGTCAAGTACTGGAAGAGCCAGGTAAAGATGATACAGGTTGCGGTAGCAGCTGCTTTTTAGGAAAGGGAACTAGGTTATTCCCATAAAAAGCTTCGTCTTGAGCCTGTGACCCCTGCAGATTGTGAGGCAGAGGAGGAGGAGGAAGAATTTAAGGGGCAATATGTGCAGGGTCAGGAATTGAAAGGAGTCCTGCAGCATAGCAGGCACAACTTGGAATTCCCTGAGTTGGTTATGCAGGAGGACAGTGAGGATTTTTTCACCCATTATCAGCAGGAACCTGAGTCCCTGCTGCTCCACTCTTCTGTTAAAAGGGTGATGGAAAATGAATGGAAGGAGGTGGACAAGCATGCTTTTCCTAGATTATTGGCAAAGAGATATCTGTTGCAGGGCATTGCAGAGCTATTTTCAGAATCCATCAAGGTGGATTCTTTGATGGCAGGTCTGGTGTCCCAGGGGGCTGTTATTTCTGAAGACACTGCCCTCACAGATCCAGTGGATAGGAGGGTTGATGTCGCGGTTAAATGTTCCTTTGCTGTTAGGGTGACTGCTTATTCCTCCTATGCCATTCAGTCCTTATGAAGGACTTCAGACTCTGGCAGAATTAATGGATCAGGGGAAGATGTTACTCCTACTTTGGCTCGTATGGAGCAGCAGGTGCGTCTGGTGTCAGATATTTGCTTTGATTTCCTGGGGGTCGGCAGCATCCTCAGCTGGTTCTTCCATTGCGATCCAACAACAGTTGTGGTCACCTTCTTGGAAAGCAGATGCTGCACAGAAGGTGTTATTGATGGAAATTTCCCTTTTTGGGGTTAATCTCTGTGGACCCCTTTGGAGGAAATGATCCAAAAAGTTGGCGGTAGACCTCAAGCTGAAGGCCCCAGAAAAAGTGGGTAAACAGACATTTTTTCACTCATAAAAGGGCGTTCGGGACATCCAGGCAGGGTAAAGTCCAAGAGCCCCTTTGTGGTAGAGGGTATGGCCAGGGTGCCCCTTACACTGACAAATCGGCAGCTGCCTCTCAGCTTTCCTCCAAGCCCTGACTATATAATTGATATTCATGCCTGATGAAGAGACGACTGGCTTGGTTCTCCAAGATTTGGGAGGAGACAGTGTTGGATCAGTGGGTCCTTCAAGTTGTGAAGGAAGGTTTCCGGTCTGGGTTCCCATCTTTCCCACCAGATCTATTTCAGCCTACCCCTTGTCCAAGAGACGGAATAAAAAAGCAAACTTTGCAAGATTGAGTTTAAATACTTCTGGAAAAAGCACTCAAGCAAGCAAGGCCTGTGATCAATCTAAAATGGTTGAATCAGTTCATCCCTCATCTGAAGTTCAATATGATGGCACTGCAGAAAATTCTTCCCTTCATCAATCAGGGGGATTTTCTGGCATCCTTAGACTTCCAGAATGCTTACCTTAATGTCACTGTCTACCCACAGTCACAACGGTTTCTCTGGTTTTCTGTAAGGCACAGCATTATCAGTTCAGGGTATTACCCTTTGGTTTGAGTTTTTCCCATAGGGTTTTCACTAAAGTACCTCCCACCCTTATTGGTGTCATGCATATGAGGGTGATTAAGGTGTTTCCATATCTTGATGATATGATGATATTTGCCTCTTCTTTCTCCGAGACGGAGCTTCAGGTCCAGGAGATGTGCAATGTGTTACAAGTTCACGGACTCTTGATCAATCACAGAAAATCAAGTCTCACTCCAGCACAGGACCTAACTTTCATCAGGCCACATTTCCAGACATTGGTTTGGTGGAAGGGTGTTTCTACCTGTGGACAGGAAACAAACTTCGTGGCAGAAGTCCAAGGTTTACTGGTGCAGCACTGCCCCCCTGTGAAACAGTGCTGAGGGTACAGGGCCTGATGTCAGCCTCTCTTATGGTCCTTCCCTAGGCATGTCTGAATATGTACTCCATGATCAATCATTTGCTGTCCCACTGGGTGCCGAGCACTTTGGATTATGCCCAGGTGGTTCCCTTGACATCAGCTGTGAGGGAGGCTCTGAGCTGGTGGTCAGACAATATGAATCTGTCAAAAGGCCAATTTATTCCAGGTAGTGCCATACAGAGCAGTGGTCACAGATGCCAGCAAGCAGGGTTGGGGTGTGACGCTGGGGGACCTGTCAGCTCAAGGAAGATGGTCAAAAGTTCAGGCGGGTTGTTTTTCAAATTACAGGGAGTTGAAGGCAGTTCAGTTGGGTCTCCTGGATTTTTCCCCTTAACTTTGACGGGTCATCATGTGCAAGTCGCGACAGACAACAAGGTGGTCATGTGGTATGTGAATCACCAGTGGGGTTGCAGGGTTCTGTCCCTCAATCGCCTGAGTCTGGATATTTGCAACAGGGCAGAGAGGGAACTAAAATCTCTGACTGACATCTACTTACCTGGGAAAGAGAATGGGGTGGTAGATTCCCATCCATAAGCTCATTGTCTTTGATGATGGAGGTGTTTTGTCTACTGCAGAAGAGGTTTGGGACAACAAGAATAGACCTGTTGACCTTGAAAGACAATGCCAAACTAACGCGTTTTTGCACAATTATTCCTTGCCGTGAGGCATGGTAATTGGATGCAATGCCGTTCCAGTGGCCGTAAAGGCTGCTTATTTCGTTTCCACAATCCCTATGATTCCCAGGATGTTGCAGACAATCAGGTAGGACAAGACTATGGTAGTTCTGGTAGTTCCAGGTTGGCACCAGCGATCTTGGTTTCCCCTTTTATTGGGATTGGCGATTCGGCCACATTGGGAGATTCCATGTCACCCGTACCCCCAATGGGTCCCGGTCTCCTGGTCACAGTCCTTCTCACTCTGCATCTTTAAGCCTGTTGTTGAGAGGTTAGGGCTGATGGATAGGGACTGTTCTGCAGTAGTGGTGAACTTGATCCAATAGTCTCATCAGCCTTGTACCTTGTAGGCTTATGCTAAGCATTGGGCGCACTTTGTTACATGGTGTGTTGGGTGGTGTTGAAGTAAGCCTCAGCAAGGCCTACTAGTGCAAGGGGTTCACCCTTCTCTGCACAAAGTCCTCAGACCATATAGGAAGAAGTTGGCACAGAAACTGAAATAAAAGACAAAGGTGGTCATTACGACCTCAGCGGTCTTTTCCGAAGACCGCTGAGGGACCGCCGTACGGAAGACCGCCAGTGCTGGCGGGCTTCCGCACGGGCCATTATGACCGTTGGCAGCACTCCGTCCTTTTACGGACGGAGAGCCGCCAACAGCCATACTGGCGACAGGCGGGGAAGTGGAGGTAGCTCCCACCTCCACCGCCACGCCAACAGAACACCGCCCTGCGAATCACGTCCTGTGATTCGCTGTGGTGGTTTTCTGTTGGCGTGGCGGTGTCGGCGGAGCTGCCCCCATGGGTCCCGTTCCCTCCCGGAGGATCACCGGAACAGGTAAGGTGATCGTCCGTTAGGGAAGGGGGGTGGGGGGTGTTGTGTGCATGCATGGGGGTGTGTGTATGTTGAGGGGGCGTGTGAGTGCGTGCATGAATGCGGGGGTGTTGTGTGTATGTGAATGAGTGCGTGCATGAATGCGGGGGTGTTGTGTGTATGTGAATGAGTGCGTGCATGAATGCGGGGGTGTTGTGTGTATGTGAATGAGAGCGTGTATGACTGCGTGCGTGTATGTGTGTATGTGTGTCGAAATGTTGGGGATCGGGGTGTGGAGGGGGGTCCTGTCACCTTTGGGGTGTGGCAGGGGTGGTGGGGGGGTAGGGGAGGGAGTCGGGGTGGGGGTGGGGGGTGGGGGTGACCCCTATCAGTGCCAGGGAAGGGATTCCCTGGCACTGATAGAGCTTACCGCCATGGATTTCATGGCGGTCCCAAACCGCATGAAATCCATGGCGGTAAGCCGGGTCAGGCGGGTTGTGATACCGCCGGCGGTATAGTGACGACCGCCGGGCCGGAGACCCAGGTCTCCAGCCCGGCGGTCGTCTCCGCCGTGGCGGGCGGAGCGGTGAAGCGGCGGTTGCCCATGGCGGTAACCGCCATGGTCAAAATCTCATTTTTTAGGCCTGTTGGCGGTCTTACCGCCGCTTCACCGCCGTCCGCCATGGTCGAAATGACCCCCAAAGTTTATTAAACCTCATGAGGTGGTACTACAGTTCAAACAGCACCCTTCGGTAATGTTTGAAGTAGCACACTGAACTGAGAGAGCATGGTCCTTTTATACCCACGCAGGGGCTAAAAGGAGGTGGTACAATTATAGAAGCCAGACTTGCATACATGTAAAGTCATGTGGAAATGCACAGTCGACAGGTAGGAGGGGCTAACAGTTTTCAAGGACTAACAGCTGCAGACCCTACTGGGCATGTGCGAAAGTAGGAGATGCTAAATATAACTTGTCACTAGGCAGATTTTCAAGAGTAGTTAACAGAAAGGTAGGACAGAGCACATGGTGAGCACATGGCAGCATGTGGCAGAGAAAATGGCTGCCATGAATACAAAATGGATTCCGCGAAATATTCACAATAGTTACTAAATACAAGATGTCTTCTGCTAATGCTTAATCTAATCGCTATTAAGTTACAACAGTGGGGTCTTGACATGGACAATGTTGATCCTGACTTTTGATGGATTTGATGTAGGTCTGTCCTCTTCAACTCTGAGAGAACAGTGGGCAGCACTACTGGCCTTGCTACTCCTCGGTTTCATCCTTTGGAGCAGCTAGTAGCGCAGCTCTTAAAATCCTGTTCTTTGAAGAGACCTAGACCTATAGCAACAGCCCCTTCATGGGAGTTGCCTTCTGTTTCAAAAGCCTGCATGGGGAGCCCTTTGAACCTCTAGGCTTGGTGAAGAGTTCCTCAGCTAGGAGGATTGGTGAACGGGGTGCCTTTTTAAGGTCTGAACCATTTTTGAAAATGTTGGCAGACAAGGTGATTTTGAGGGCTCTCCCTACTTCTTTCCCTAAGGTCTCTTCCTATTTCCACAGGTTGGCAGGGGTGGTCCACCCTGTTTTTCCCCCAATCCTACATCCGATGAAGAGGCTTTGTTACACCTCTTGGATGTTAAAAGGGCATTGTTGATTTACTTGGCTAGGATAAAGTGTTTCAGGAAGGTGGAGAGTCTGTTCATATGCTTTAATCTAGTGAGGAATGGTTTGAAGCCCTCTAATTCCATGCTTAGCTGATGAATCAAGCTGGCATTTCAGTTGGCTTATGAGCCTCGGAGACAGGTGCTATAGTATAGGGTGCAGGAAGATCCAATAGGGCCTTGTCCACTTCCTGGGCTGCGTTTGATGGAGTCTCTAAGGAGGAGATTGCCAATTTAGCCATCAGGGCTACTTCTCATACTTTTATGGAACTCTATTGGTTTGAAATCTGGGCGGTGCCACTGTCTTTTTCGCCATTTCTATACTAACTTCTAGTATGACTTTATGTGCTGTCATACATTATTTTGTGTGCTATTTCTATATTAAAACATCCTGTTTCTGATTCTGGCAGGTTGGCCTTTGTTCTCTTTTGTCAATGCAGCTGATTCTGGCTTGGGTATCAGCTCATGATGTAAATATTGAGGTGAGGAAAACGGATGAGGAGGTAACGCCTTGGTTACTTACCAGTAATCGTCATTACTTTAAGTCCTTGTCGTCCTTGCCCCAGTATGCTTACCCATTCCTCCCTGCCCTTTGGGAACTGACTTCATTGGGTTTTGTGGCATTGGGATGCAGGATGTGATATGGGTCAACTTCCTCTTTAAGCACGCTGAGGGGCAAGGGGAAGTCAGCCATGTTGGAGGGATAGAAACTAGTGTGCCAACTTTATTGACTTTGGAGTTTCTGGGAGGCTAAAGCTAATGATGTAGATACTGGGGCGAGGAAGACCATGACTCCGAGTAATAAAGATTACCAGTAAGTAAGCGTGGCAAGGTTCAACAAACAATGCACCTTCTTTCCCTTTAATACTTATGTATTTGACAGAACCATTTTCACAGAGTTAAAATCTTTGAAAAACAGTTGTGGAATGTGGTCCACATGTGAGCAAGGAGCACCTGACACAGGAAAGTACAGGCAGGTAGTCTTCTCTTAATCTCTTATCAACCTGCAAGAGTCCACCATTCTGCAAAAAGTATCAAGTTCCCCAAAAGCAGTGGCAACAATCAACTACATGCAACACAGGTTTAGTATATAAAATCTAAAAGCAGGTAAATTAAAATAAAAATTTTTTTTTTGCAAAGCAATACCCTACCAAGCCGGAGCCCAACTTTCCATGCATCCATGCAAAGTATGTTCCTTTTTAGGTTGAGCCTGGGCATGGCGCATGCGCTGTCTGTTCAAGACATGTTGTGTTCAGTTTGTGAGGTTTTAGCCCACACTTTACTTGTGATTGGTTATATATTTTTTATGTAAAGGGCTTGCTTATATGTAGTTGTTTCAGCTGTAATGTCCCTCCTTTTGTTGTGGTGTTTCCACCCATGGAGCACGCCTGCATTACTTGTATCCTTTCACTTGAGTGTGTTTATGTTTGTTGTACACACTTTTTTTTTTAATGGATTTTGTGTGCCATCCTTGGAGCATGTAGAATTGTTTCTGCCTCCCATGGATCACACCAGTATTACTTGTCTTCTCTTTTCAATTGAGTATATGAGTCTATTTATTTCTAATGGATTCTGTCGGCCGTCCAGTGACCATATCTGCATCACTTGTCTTCTTTGCAATTCGGGGTATTTTTGTTTTTTGTGTGCCTTATTTTTTTTAACGAATTTTATCTTTGTTTTGGCTAGGGGGTGTTATGTTTTTTGACATATTTGTAATATGGCAAGGGTTCCTGTTTGTTTTGTTGTTATGTTTATGCTATGTGGTGTTGTGTTATATAGTATCAGGTTGTTTTTGTTGTTGCAGAATATTTTATATTGCTAGCTATGGGTGTTTAATTAATTTTTCCGTGTGGTTGGAGTAATGTATATTTGTGGGGCAGAGAGTGTTTGGCAGTGACTTATAGAGACTTGAGGCTTATTTAAAACTATGAACCCTTGTTGGTGCTCTGATATTTATATCGCTAGGCAGGGGTGTTTAATACATTCATCCATGTGGTTGGAGTTATGTGTATATTTTTGGCAGACTGTGTGTGATAGTGATTTAAATATTTCTGAGGTTGATGTAAGATTGTGTACCCTGTTTGTGCTCTGATATTTTATACCACCATCGACAGGTGTTTAATGGCTTTATCCGTGCTGTTGAAGCACTACGTATTGTCGCCAAGGGAGTTTAATGCATTTAAACATGTGATTAGAGTTATGTTTTTTTTGGGGAGGCATAGAGTGTGCAGTAGTTACTTAAAGAGACTCGAGGCTGATTTAAAACTATGCATTGTTGTTGTTTGTGCTCCTATATTTCACACCGCCAGCCATGGGGGTTTAATACAATTATCTGTGCAGCTGGAGTTATGTATTTTCTGGTGCAGAGAGTGTCTGGCAGTGATTTAAAGAGACTTGAGTCTGATTTAAAACTATGCACCCTCGCTTTTTGTGCTGTCATATTTCACAGTGCCAGCCATGGGTGTTTAATGCATTTAAACGTCTGGTTTGAGTTATGTTTTTTTTGGAGCAGAGAGTTTCTGGCTGTGACTTAAACAAACCTGATGCTGATTGAAAATTACGCACTGTCGCTTTTTTGTGCTCCAATATTTCACAGTGCCAACCACAGGTGTTTCATGCATTTTTTGTGCAGATGGAGTTATGTTATTTTAGGGCATAGAGTATGTGGTAGTCACTTAAAGAAACTTGAGACTGATTTAAAAATGTGCGCCGTGTTGTTTGTGTTAGCGTGTCTGTCCTCATTCGGTCTTTTATTGTTTAATTTCTAAGGGGACGCATAAGAGTTTCAATAGACCTTTTGACTACACTTAAAGTGATTCCACCATAAGTCCTCAATTCAATGCAATTATAACATCATAATCAATAAACATCATCAAATACTCTTTGGAGCCAGTAACCTTCACACACCATGACCCATTTAGCCACAAATAACCATACCTTTATGTAAAAGTTAGAAAGTTTATTTCCCTATATTAACAATGCTAATGTCACGTAAATTAATCTCAAAATCAAATGGGCAACATACATAAACAAAACAGGTAGACCAAATCTTCTAAAGAATCTCAACTTAACCAAAATGTTAACAATTAAGCATTCGAGAGTCACAGTACAAATTAATAGCAAGAATAACTGCACAATAGAAATGACATACATCTAGATTCAACAGATGAATATCATCAATTCCTTGTTAATTGCAAATTAACATTTCAGGGTTCCCCAACTAACCTTCTGATTAGAATAGCATGTTTGGACTTCATGCAAAAGTTAAAGTTAATTTGGAAAACATCTAATTATGGCTCTATCACAATAGCGGTTGGTACCTAGAAACGAAGAACAAATCGATAACAGGGATAATAGCATTTTGTTGTACCTCTCCTCATATAGATCAGCAAGCTGCGATTTCTCTTCCTCAGTTGGACATCCATCTGGCCAGCTTCAGCAACAGGCAGTGAAAGAGGATGGTTAGGACCTGGGGACTCTAAACTATCTGAACCATTTGAGGCACAATATCTAAGGAATCAGCATTAGAAAGTTTAAGGAATAAAGTCGAAGATAAAAAATAAAGTCATCAGGAACTGTTCAGCTTCTTAAACACTTAAACAGAACCACTGTGGAGAAAATCAGAATGGAATGAGGCTGTCCTCCCTCTGTGCAGGCAGGCTAAGTTAAAATTTCCTAAAGAACTTCCCACGTTGCCATTGGTCAGCAAATTGAATGTTTACAATTTGTCCAATAGAAATAAAAACCCAAATCTAGGATATAACTAAACTGTCTTTCACATGTCGATGATTGACTCCTCTTCTCCTGTTCCCATCATCAGACTCGTCAGGTAACCTTCTTGTAGCAATATGTGCTTCAGTCTGTGCATCCACTGTTGGATCCTGGGAACATCGCTGTCTCACGCATCAAACTTTACAATATTGCGACCTCCAATACAAGACATTCTAACAGGCAGTTCTCATGAGACAATTAAAGACATCTACTAAACGTTTGGTCAACACAGTGTGAACATTAGAAACATCAAATCTCAAGTCATACTTTTCCCACTATTTTATTAATAAATGCAACTTGATATGAGGTTGTGCAGACTAGGCCCAAACCTCGCTAACTTACTGCCTATGATTAATAAAGCTAAATGCATAATGTAAAATCATTAACATGACTCACTACTATAATTTTCTTTATGCATTCAATTCAACTAATAATGTGAAGTACTTAATAGGAGCATTACGGATTATGTGACGACCACTCAAGTGGGCACATTTTCTAAGTCGCACATTATTTTCTATATTAGTCAAATTCTATGCAAATTCTTAACTCATAACAAATTATATTTAGTAGTAATAAATTCAAAGTACATATTTGTGCTTAGAAATCTCACTTTAACAGCCACGGGTGTTTAATATATGTATCCGTGTGGTTGGCTATATGTTTTGTTTTTGGGACAGAGAATGTCTGGCAGTGACTTAAGGAGACTTGAGGTTGATTTAAAAATGCGCACTCTCACTGTTTCCGCTTTAATATTTCATAGCACTAGCTGTGGCTGTTTAGTGCATTTATCAGAAACCATGACCAGTCATAAATAACCACACCTTTAGTAAAAGATTAGAATGTTTATTTCCCTATATTAGCAATGCTAAGGTCATGTAGATTAATTTCAAAATCAAATGGAACACATACAGAAACAACACTGGTTGTCCGAAGCGGCAGAAGAAACACAATCTAATCAAAGCTTGAATTACAACACATTCTAAAGTTACGGTGCTAATCAATAGCAGAGTCAGCTGCGTCAACAAGATGAGATACAAGAAGTTAAGCAGAGAAATCCTTCAAGCATTAGTCTTTATTGTCATAAGTCGGGATTCTCAACTAGCATCAGATAAGCATCAGCATGTTGGGCTTCATGCAAAACAATTTAGTAACACCAATTTGGAAAACATCTGTGATAGAGTCATAGACAAAACAGCGCACTTTGTACCTAGAAAGGAAAGGCAAATATGCATAATAATGACATTTCAGAGTATACCTATCCTCAGTATGGAACAGCAAAGCAGAATCAGTCAATACTATGCTTATTTGCAAGTCCTCCACCCTGTTTTTACTTCTAATTAGGTTCACAGTTTATTCACAAGAACAAAGGCAACAATCCTCTCCCTCTAAAAATCCTCTTGCATAATAATGCCATGCTGCTGGCTACTGCCTTTTACTAACATCACTGTTCAAGCCTCTCAAAAGCCACGTTTGACCATGGCAAATGTTTTGCTACTAGTACCACAACGCTGCTATGACATTTTGCTGTACAGTATACTTTCAAATGACCCAGCATAAGCACCATTTTCTTATCAGATGTTACAGTTCACCATTCATTAGATTAGTCTCTACTCAGTGAATTGTATCTTAGACTCTTCAGTCTGTTTGGTTACATATTTTACTTTCTATTGGAACATTATAGCTTTTTTATTTTAATATGCTTGTCAACTTTCCCATTACATCTTTCATTCTATATGTCAATATTTTTTCAGGCTTATCATGGCCATTTTCTAATAATGCACTCTTTGAAGGACAACTGAAAATACAGTAACCATATGTTCAAGACCTCTTATATCCGTCCTCCCACTGCTACTGCGGATATATTTGTCGTCTAATACTTCTTGACATTATTTGCCAACAATACATTTTTAGGTATATTGTACATCCTCATAAATGTTTTTAACTCCTCAATGGGACTATGGTGGCACTACAGTTACAACAAATGTTTCTAATATATGCACGTTCAATGATTCCATTACACTATATCGGTGTATTCTTTGACCTTCTCTTCTTCTCTCTGGTCTCCACTCCACACTAATAGCTTTTTAGTATTAACTATTTCTCACAGATACACTAGCCAGTCTATTAGATGGCATGATCACCATAAGAGTTTCTCTCTGCTTTGACTCTTTTACTATATGATGTAAATTCCCTGTTACCATCTACAACATCCTTTTTGCTATCCTCTTTTCTGCCTGTTTGATCTGCAGACTTGAGAAAGTCAATATGACGAAACACGTGTCGGCTGTTTTTGGATGTACCATTTTTTAACAGGAATAAACTTCTTTCAACTACATTAACGTCTTTTTGGACTTTGAATTTTCTTCTCCACTTGGAGGATTACTTCTGGACTACATTGGTGTTTACATTGACTTGTTAGTAACAGACTCCAACTTATCCTATAGGTTAAAGGTAAGGTTTGATGTGTGACTCCTTCCTCAACTGATGAAGGAATCTGCGTACACACAAAACAATTCTTCGCATCCATTGTCTCAACATTCTCACTCAATATGCGATAGAAAACGTTAGAAGAAAGATCTCCCTACGCATTAGTATAGTCATGCAAATAATTCTCATCTAACTTAAACTTCTCTAATGCCGTTAGTGCAGTAGTTGTCTCAAAAGCAGAAGTATGGTTGGATTTTCTCGTATCAAGAACAGACATACCCACAATCAATACCACAAACAATATCCCACACATAACCGGCAAACCAATGCTCATATATTTACAGCGCTTAGCATCTCTACCTTGTTGACTAATATTACTCATGATCTATAAAGAGCCAGAAAGCAGAAGAAACTTAGCTAAAACTTGCAGCAAAAATCAAAAATAGACAATTCTTCTTTCAGCAGTTCAGTTTCACTTCAAGGAACCCTTGTCAAAATCCATCAGCAGCTTTGTCAAAATCAGGTTTCAAAAGTCAAATCAGGTTATCAATGTCTCTTCCGGTTACTTCAACAGTCTTGCTGCCGTTTGTTAGTAGTTGCATACGTCCATTCAGGACCTACATATCTTCAACTTGCTATTCTCTTTCTCTTCAGTTTTCAATCACCATTCAGCTCTCCTTCACTTAGATCTTCTTTCCTTGTGGTATCTATTTATTCCACGATTGTTGGTTCAACAACCACTTTTTTCCTTTTCTCCACTTGCGATTCTGGCCACTTATCTCCTTTCAGTGAGCCCTCTGTCAGTAGTCTCTTCAGGATTGAACTTGAACCTTTTCCTTGTTCTATGATGTTTTCTCTTGACGGACCTGCAACCGGTTCAGGGAGGAGTCGGATCACTTTGACCTTGATCCACCTCAACTCCTTCCCCTCCTGGGTCTGGCAATTGCTCTGTTTTTCTTCAAGATCATCTGCTTCTAGGAAAGCCCTCCTCTGACTAGGCTCTCCTGCTGCTTCAGTTGAGGTAGGTTTTCCGATACCCTCCTGGAGGTCTCCTCCCTCATCTCTCACAGGAGTGACTGAACCATTCTCAATGAGCTCAGATCCGGTCTCAGTTCCCCTTTGTTCTCCTTCCGGCCCTGAGACTTGTCTCACTATTGTTGGTACTCTCAACAATGCTTCTTCATGATCCAGTGGACATGCCACTTTCTTCGTGTGGCTTGCGTGAATCCAGTTCGGGATTCCAGCACACTTCACAGCTGTCGTAGTTGTTAAGACCACTTGGTAGGGTCCCTTCCAACGAGGCTCCAAACATGTCTTTCTCACGTGCTTTTGGATGACAACTTAGTCCCCAGCTCTCAGGTTGTGCGTTGGTCATGGATCGGTGGCAGTGTGGTGGTCTCCACCTGCGGAGTACATCAGCCAGACTCTTGCAGTAATCCAACACCATATCAACTGTAATAATGACAAGTGCATTTGCTGGTACCGCTGGTAACGTCATTGCTCTTCCCATGAGGATCTCATGCGGCGACAATCCTGTCTTCCTGTCAGGTTTGTTTCTCATTGACATCAACACTAAAGGCAACACATCAGGCCATTTCAAATTCGTAGCCGCACACATCTTTGCAATTCTTGACTTCAATGTACCATTCATCTGTTCCACTAGTCCTGATGCTTCAGGGCAGTAACTACAATGCAACTTCTGCTCAATGTCCAATGCTGCACACAGAGATTTAATTACTAAATTGTTGAAGTGACTTCCCCTATCTGATTCTAAAGAGATCGGAAACCCGAAACGCGGTATCAGTTCCCTAAGCAGCAGTTTCGCTACTGTGAGACTATCATTTCTGCATGTAGGGTACGCTTCAATCCAGTGACTAAAGATGCATACAATCACTAACACATCTCAAACCTCCACACACAGGCATCTCAATAAAATCCATTTGTATTCTGCTGAATGGACCTCCCGCTCTTCCAATGTGGCTCAAATTAGCACTGTCCCTTTCCCTGCGTTTAACTGTTGGCAAATAACACAACAATGGCAAATTGCTTCAGCAACTTGTCTAAACTTTGGCTTCAACCAATCATGTTTGAACAGACGAACCATGGCATCCCTCCCAATATGTGCTTGTCCATGATAGTACTTTGCCATTTGAGATAAGCTATTCTGGAAAACCAATTGACCCTCCTCAGAAACCCACAATTCATCTTGTCTTTGTACACATTTCAATTTGCTCCATGAACATTTTTCTTCCCTGTCAACTTTATTCGCAAAGATTTTAATTCTTCCAAAGTGTCAATTACTTTCAATGCATAGCTTGTACAAGTTTCATCTTCTTCAGGTAACAGTTCCCACTTGTCTTTAAATGATATACATCTCAATGCGCAAAACCTTGTGACTTGATCAACATATCCATTTCCCAACGACACATAGGCCCTCATTACAACCTGGCGGTCGGTGTTAAAGCGGCGGTAATACCGCCAACAGGCCGGCAGTAAAAAAAGTGGAAACACCACCACGACGGAAACCGCCAACACAGACAGCCACTTTAAAACACCAACCGCCACGGCGGTAGCAACAAACACCGCAGCGGTCACCGCCAACAGACAGGTGGAAGACAATGTACCGCCCACCCCATCACAACCCGCCAGCTTTTCCAGGGCGGTACCAATGCCATCAAAAGTAAGGTGGAAACAGTCTTTGGAAGGGAAACCACTCACCTTCTGACAATCACCGAAGAACCAGGACGCCATGGAGCCCTAAATGCACGTCCTACCCATGCTGGTCTACCTCCTCATACACGAGGAATATCACAGGAGGCTGTGGTGATGACCACAGTGAGTACTGCACCTAGCACACAGGGGAGGGGGGAGGAAAAAGAGAGTGACACACACACGCAAAACGCAACACTCCCATCCCCACCCTCACCCACAACACCATACACACAAAAACATGCATCAACATTACATTTACACCCTGTAACGCCCTGGAAGAACGCAAGGACAAAAGGAATAGAGTCAAATAAGTGATATATTAGAAATAGGCAGATATACTTAACAAATCCAAAAACAGTATCTACAATTATTTACAATATGTACAGAAGGCCGTACACTGTCCTTTGTAAATGTCCGTGGCCCACTGGGCCAAAAATCATGGGCAAAGCCCACACTTGACTCCTGCCTCAATATGGAGAGGACACTGCAGGGGCATCAGGTAGAAAACACACGGGCACCTCTGGGGGACGGGGAAGAGGAGGGCACCTCAGCCAGAAGATGGTACTACACCACAGCTCCTCGAGGGGGCTCCATGCCCACAGCGATGTCCTGGGGAGTGCAAAGCCAGAGTCTCTCAAGTGGGTGGGTTACCCACTGCTTGGTCCTGGGGAGTGCAAAGCCAGAGTCTCTCAAGTGGGTGGGTTGCCCACTATTTGGTCCTGGGGAGTGCAAAGCCACAGTCTCTCAAGTGGGTTGGTTGCCCACTGCTTGGTCCTGGGGCATGCAAAGCCACGGTCTCTCAAGTCTCTCAAGTGGGTGGGTTGCCCACTGCTTGGTCGTGGGGAGTGCAAAGCCACAGCCTCACAAGAGGGTGGCATCTCCACTGCTTCTGGAGGGGCCTTTGTGCCCAGTCTGCTTCATTCTGCAAAGGATAGGGGGAGTGGATGCATTTCTCCAATGGTTCTCGAGGGGGCTTTGTGCCCAGTCTGCTTTATCCTGCCAAGGATAGGGGGAGTGGATGCATTTCTCCACTGGTTCTTGAGGGGGCTTTGTGCCGAGTGTGCTTCATCCTGCCAAGGATAAGGTGAGTGGATGCCTTCTTCCACTGGTTCTGGAGGGGGCTTTGTGCCCAGTGATGCTGCACTTGGGGTGTGGCAGTTCACATTCTCTCACCTGGGTGTCTGAGGCATGAAATTAGCAGGAAACAGGTAGCATGATACTCCATGGAGGCAGGGCCCAACTCCATCCTGCAGCGACTAAGGCTGCATACTGGTGGTAGTGCCGGTGCTGCTGGGGGTGCTTCCAGTGGTGGTGGGAGGCTGCAGGCCATCTTCTGCAGCCTCTGACAGCTGCCCACTGGGGATGCTGCTGCTGACATTTGTTGTGGCAGGGGCAGGTGGCGGTGCAGGTGGCGTGCCTGCGGCGGGGATGCTGGCGGTGCTGTCCGTTGTGCAGGTGCAGGTAGTGATGGAGGGAGGCACCAGCCCGTCTCCTGCAGCCTCAGATGGCTGCCCACTAGGGGTGCTGCTGCTGACAGTTGTTGTTGCAGCGGTGGTGCAGGTGGCGGTGCTTGTGGCGGTGCTTGCCGTGGAACAGGTGGCGGGGCTGTCGGTTCTGATGGTGGGCACCAGGCCCTCACCTGGTGCCACCAAGGCCTGAAGTTCCTCATATTTGCTTTGTGACCCTTCCTCACCTTGGCAGATGCCGCTGGGACCTTGGCACTGGCAGCTTGAGTTTTGGTGAAGGCCTTGCTGGGTGGGTCGTGCTCATTGGCCCTGGTGCATGCTGGCCCCTTCTTCACCTTGGCAGGTGGCGGAATGGGTTGCTCTTTTGCAGGGGTTGGTTGCACACTGCCTGGCCAAACGGGTGCCCCCTTTGATCCTCTAGGAGTTGCAGTGGGCACAGCGGACGCCGACTTGGTGGCTGAGGTGCTAGGCTGGGATCTGGACAACCAGGCCCGAGGGGAAGGACGGGGGGAGGGTAGGGAAGAGGTCAACGTTAGCCAGGAAAAGTTTTTTTGACACACTGGGAAGAGAAGATGGAGAAGGTTTGGGAGTGGAGCAAGAGGGAGTGGTTGTAGGAGATGTCTGTCTGCTTTGGATGAAGGTGCATGGGCTGGATGTTGTGAGGTGGATGGCAGTTGGGTGGGTGGGTGCTTGTGTTTGTGTACTTTGGGAGGAGGGGTCACAGACACACTGGGTGAGGACACAGGGACGTGTGCATGGTTGTGGGGTGGTGACTGCCAGTGAGGGGTGTGTTGTGATTGGCGTGTTGGTGATGGAGATAGTGGATGAGGATGTAGTGCATGCAGGTGTGAGTGGAGACGAGACTGGAAGGGAGGTGGACCAAGAGGAGGAGGGGGACACAGTGGAGGCAGTGGATGTTGGTGTGTCTGCATGGGCATGGTGCTTGTGTGAGTGCCTGTGAGATGAGGTGTGGTGCTTATGTTTTGCCTGAGCCACTTTTGTGTGTTGATTTGGGTGAATGCTGGTCTGAAGGTGTGCTTGGGATAGGCTGAGGTTGAGGGGATTGGGACTGTGTAGAGGAAGTTGGAGGGGGAGGCTAGACACAGGGTCAATGGCTTCTATCAGTGCTAAGGCCAGAGCCTGAAATGCTCTCTGTTGGGCTGCCACGCCAGAGTGAATGCCCTCCAGGTATGCATTTGTTTGTTGCAATTGCCTCTCGACACCCTGGATGGCATTCAGAATGGTTTACTGTCCAACAGAGAGGGATCTCAGGAGGTCAATAGCCTCCTCACTGAGGGCAGCAGGGCAGACTGGGGCAGGGCCTGAGGTGCCTGGGGCAAAGGAGATGCCCACCCTCCTGGGTGAGCGGGCACGGGAAACATGCTGAGGGGCTACTGGGAGGGCGGTGCTGGTAGGGAGGGTGGCGGCTGTACCTGTTAGTGGGGTGGGCACAGAAGTGTCCGCCAGGGAGCTTCCTTCGGAGGAGGAGTCGCTGTCTGTGGTCTCCCCTCCTGTCCCCATCGTGGTGCTCCCCCTCCGTCCCACTGGTGCCTTCACCCTTGGTGGATTCGGCCTCCAGGTCCATGTGGGATGCAGCTCCCTCTGTCGCCGGTGCCTCTGCTTATCCAGAGGATACACTTGGTCAATGTCAGCAACAATACCACCATTGGCGTACACTACACACAGGGATCAGCCCTATGCACTAGGCCATGCACTACCAGTTACACAGCTAGTCATGACTCTGAATCTGTACTCACCCCCTTGTGGCTGCTGTGATGCCCTCAAACGCCCATCCAACTCCAGATAGGCCACTACAAGGATGTGGAACATTAGGGGGGCCATGGTGCGACGGGCACCCCTTCCATGTTGGGAGGCCAGCCCCAGCTGGGCCTCCGCCGTCTTCTTTGACCAGCGGCGCAGGTGCTCCCATCTCTTGTGGTAGTGGGTGCTCCACCTGTGAAAGACCCCGAGGGTCCGCACCTCCTTGGCGATGGCACGCCAAATACCCTTCTGGTAGGTGCTGACATGCAGGGAAAAGACAGCAGAAAAAAGGGTTAGTCATGCCGTCTGGACTGTCATATTCATGGCCGACAATCTCCCTCCCATCCTTTTACGCACATATATTGACCACCATACCTGCAGCACTCTGCCCAGGACCCCTCTGCCCCCCCTTCATGTGGCCTACAGACACAGCACTCCATACATTCATGGCCCACGCATCATGCTCACAGTGTACTCACCTGTTTGTCTGGAGGACTGTAGAGTAACGTGTACTGGGGTAGGACCCCATCCACCAGTTTCTCCAGCTCCTCCACAGTGAAGGCAGGGGCCCTTTCCCCAGACACATGAGCCATTGTCGCTTCCAGACACAGGTCACAGCAACACTTGCAATGTAGGTCCTCTCCTGTTGAAGGTCAGGTAGCAAGTGAGTGAATAGTTAGAAAATGGCGGTCACGTCTGCGGCCGTGCATACCGTCACCGCCGGCGTACATTGCCATTGGCTCCTGGAACCCATAGGACCCAATAATGACCAATGCAAAGTTGCACGGCGGTCATCGACCGCCTACCGCGACGGCACACAACGCCAGCTCAATCACCTCATTTACACTTGTCCCTCCCCACAGGTCAGGCAGCCGCCATTTCAGGGGGGCACAGGGCATGGCACCTAACTGCGTCACAGCAGACATTGGCACATCAACTGACTCTCGTGTTCACAAACTGCTTCTGTAAAGTAAAAAAGATCAACATTAGTGCAAAAGCTGTGGAATGATGACCCTCTGCTCACCGTTCTCTTCCATAGGCTTCAACCGCTGAGGCAGCAGATGAGATGGCGGCATCCTCTGGTGTACAGACCCCTGGTGGACCTTGCGACAATGGAGGACAGGCACATTATCATCACATACAGACTTGATTGTGCCACAATCCTAGAACGGTGTGCCCAATTGGAGCCAAACCTGATGTCAGCTATCCGCCAGCCAACAGGAATCCCTCCTCTAGTGCAGGTCCTGTCAGTGCTCCATTTCCTGGCAAGTGGTTCCTTCCAAACAACAGTGGCCATGGCATCAGGGATGTCTCAGCCAGTGTTCTCCAACGTGTTGACCAGATTGTTGTCAACCCTGCTGAAACACATGCGCAGCTACATTGTATTTCCCCAGGTGGAGGATCTGGCCACAGTGAAAGCTGACTTTTATGCCCTGGGACATATCCCCAGCATTATTGTTGCCATTGATGGTACACATGTAGCATTTGTTCCCCCCCCCCCGGAGAAATTAACAGGTTTACAGGAATAGAAAAAGCTATCACTCGAATGTGCAGATGGTGTGTTTGGTGGACCAGTACATCTCCCATGTGAATGCCAAATATCCTGGCTCTGTGTATGACGCCTGTATACTGAGGAATAGCAGCTTCCCATATGTGATGTGCCAACTCCAGTGGCACCGAGTGTGGCTAATAGGTGAGCCAAAGGTCCCTATCCGAGTATATGTTGATGTCTGGGTATGGGATTGCCCCTAAGGGTTAGTGTGTGTCTAACAGTTGTCCCTCGGAATCTGCAGGTGACTGGTTACCCCAACCTCTCATGGCTACTGACCCCAGTGAGGAATGCCAAGACAAGGGCAGAGGAACGTTGCAATGAGGTACATAGGCGTACAAGGAGGATAATAGAGCGGACCTTCGGCCTCCAGAAGGCTAGGTTCCAGTGCCTCCATCTGACAGGTTGATCCCTGTACTACTCACTCAAGAAGGTGTGCCAGATCATCGTGACATGCTGAATGATGCTCAACCTGGCCTTGAGATGCCAAGTGCCTTTTCTGCAGGAGGATGTGCCTGGAGATGGTCTTGTGGCAGTGGTGAAACCTGTGGATAGTGACGAAGAGGAGGCAGAGGAAGGAGATGTGGACAACAGAACAAACATAATACAGCAGTACATCCAGTGACACACAGGTAAGACACTGTAAGTTCACTTTACATTTCAGTTTTCTGTTGGACATTGTACATGGCAGCCTTTTTCCCTATGTCTATGGCCACTGACTGTTCCCTTTGGAATCTCTATTTTCATATCACTGTGCCCCATTCTGGCTCCTGCTATATGTACTGCTGCCCACCAAGGTCATCTTGTAGTATATTTCACTGTACATAAACATTGCAATGCTTTGATGATGTTGTACTAATACATTTGTGAATCATAAGACTGACTCCAGATTGTTATTTGTTTCAAGATTGTTTATTTAGGTGCTAATAAGTATAGGGGTATGTGCAAGGGGCTGGGGTGATGGTGGAGGAAAGTCCATGGTCGAGTCCAGTCTCTTGGTGTCACAGGTGCATTGTCCAAGGGGGCATGGGAAGGAGAGCAATGGCAGTTCAAGGTGGACAGGGTAACAGAGTGGGACAGAAGGGTGACAATTAGGAGAGTCCTATTTCCTGGCAGGGGTCTTGGCAATGTTCTCTGTCTTCCACCTGGATCTCAAGGACCGTTTGTGGGGTGGTTCCCCTTCTGCAGGGGGTGGGGTGCTGGTGCCCTGTTGGTCCTGTGGCGGGGCCTCCTGTCCATTAGTGCCGGCGGAGGTGGAAGGCTGTTCCTCGGTTTGGCTAGTGTCAGATGCCATTTGTTGTGCAACAGCCTCCCTCATTGTCTTGCCCATGTCATCCAGCACCCCTGCAATGGTGACCAGGATGCTGTAGATTTTTGTTAGGTCATCCCTGATCCCCAAGTACTGTCCCACCTGCAGCCGCTGGGTCTCCTGCAACTTGGCCAGTATCTAGCCCATTGTCTCATGGGAATGGTGATATGCTCCCAGGATATTGGAGAGTGACTCATGGAGAATGGGTTTCCTGGGCCTGTCCTAACCATGTCGCACAGCAGTCCTCCCAGCTTCCATGTTGTCCTGTGCCTCTGTCCCCTGAAATGTGTGCCCACTGCCACTGACCCCAGATCCATGATCGTCCTATGTTTGTGGGGTTGCCTGGGGTCCCTGTAGTGGTGGACACACTGCTGATTGATGTGTTCTGGGGACAGTGGCATGGGCCTGCTGGGTGGGTGCAGTGCTGGTGTTTCCTGAGGGGGAGGCTCTGTGGTGGTTTCGGACTGTGGTAGAGGAACCAACTGTCCAGAGGGCCCTGATGGGCCAGGTTGGTCATCGTGATCCAGACGTGCAGAGCTGATGTCATCACTGTGGGCCTGTTCTGGGGTGGGGGGGCTGGATGTAGCTGGCACCTCCTCTCCGGTGACGTTGAGTAGGGGTCCTGTTGGGATGCAGTGCATTGTTAATGTATCTGCGTGGGTCATATTGTGAAAGGGTGTGTTTCCATCGCTGTTTGTGATTTCCCTGTCAGCTTTGCCTTGTGAGCGTGGTGATTTTGTGGGCTGGGTGAGTCTCTCTACTGGGCATGCTGTGGTGATGGGTGTCCATGCAGCTCTGTGATGGGTGTCCATGCATAGGTGTTGCATGCAGGGCTTGGTATTGGGATGGGTGGGTTGTGATAGAGGGGTATTTGTGAGTTGGTGGAGTGATGGGGGTAAGGGTAAGGGTAGGAGTTTGTGATAGCATGCAAGTAGGGTGGGGGATATAGTAGTATAGATTTGACTTACCAGAGTCCAGTCCTCCTGCTACTCCTGCAAGGCCCTCAGGATGCATGATCACCAAGACTTGCTCCTCCCATGTTGTTAGTTGCAGGGGAGGAGGTGGGGGTCCACCGCCAGTCCTCTGTACAGCAATCTGGTGTTGTGATTCCACGGAACACATCTTCCCCCTTAGGTCGTTCCACCTCTTTCTGATGTCATCCCTGGTTCTTGGGTGCTGTCCCACGGCATTGACCCTATCCACTATTTTCTGCCATAGCTCCATCTTCTTTGCAATGGACGTCTGCTGCACCTGTGTTCTGAAAAGCTGTGGCTCTACCCTGATGATTTCCTCCACCATTACCCTTAGCTCCTCCTGTGAAAACCTGGGGTGTCTTTGGGGTGCCATGGGTGTGGTGTGAGTGATATGTGTGAGGATGTGTGGGGTGATGTGTGGGGTGATGTGTTGTGGTGTATGCTGTGAAGTGCGTGAATGGTGTATGGGTGATGGTGGTCTGTGCCTCTGATTGAGTGGGTGCTCCTTGCTTGTCTGTCTGTGCTTGCTCTCTTTTTTTGACGTAAGGGGTTGTGGGTATTGTGGGTGGGTGTTTTATAGTGGTTTGGTTGTGTGGATGTGGTGTGTGTATGTGTGTCAGGTATGTGTATTTTGAATTGTCCAATGTGGTGTTGTTTTGTTTGGGTGTGTGTATTTTGAGCATGGCAGTGTGTACCGCCAATGGTTTACCACATTTGAAAGACCGCCGCAGTGATTCGTGGGTCGTAATTCGGTGGGTGTATTCCTGTTGGCGTAACGGTGTGGGTTTTGCTATCGCCATTTTATCACTGACCTTTGTTGTGGCGGACTTGTGTGGGTGTCTGTATAGTGGCGGAATTCTATGTGAGGGTCATAATAGCTGTAGCGGATTATCGCCACGCTCACTGTATGTTGGTGGCCGTCAGTACGGCGGTAGGCAGCATTTACTGCCAGGGTTGTAATGAGGGTCATAGTCTTGTGACTTCAGGTGTGCACTGCATTTCACCACAGCAATCTTTTCAGGCATTTGAATAGCATGTAACAATTCTTTAATTCTCTCACCATTTCTCACTGGTGAACCAGAAGAGGTCAGGAAACCGCTCTCTGACCACAACTGACCAAAATCGTGGACTATTCCAAATCCATATTGGCTATTCGTATAGATGGTAACTTTCAACTGAGCAGAGACATGGCACTCTCTGGTAAGGTCTACTAGTTATGCTACCTGAGCAGAATACACTGCTCGGAGCCAAGAAGCTTCCAAGGTACCGGTAACTCTGCACACATCATATCCTGCTCTCAGTGTCCCTGTATTGTCTCTCAGACAAGAACCATCAACAAAGATAATTTGGTAATTTTCTTGTAATCGGGTATCTCTAATGTCAGGTCTCGGTTTTATGCACAACTCAGTTACTTTGAGACAGTCATGTTCAACATCTTCCTCTTTTTCAATTTCAGCATTTTCACTCGGAAGTAAGGTTGCTGGGTTCAGCACTGTACACCTTTTCACTGTTACATTTGGCGATCGTAAAATACTCGTTTAATATCCTGTCAACCTAGCACCAGTCAAGTATTGGGTTTTCGTCCTTGTCAGTAGAATCTTAATGGAGTGAGGGACCATTACAGTCAGGGTATGTCCCATCACCACGCCTTCACACTGTGCAAAGCTTTGACCAACTGTGGCAACTGCGTGCAAACAACCAAGTAAGGCCGCTGCAACTGGGTCCAAAGTAGAAGAAAAATATGCTGCTGGGCAGTTTACGCCTCCTCCATGGACCTGTGTCAAAACAGACAAAGAACATGCATCAGGCTCATGACAAAACAATGTGAAAGGCTTTTTGTAATCAGGCATACCCAACGCTGGAGACCTGTACAAACTCTCTCTCAACTCAGTGAATGCTTTCATCTCATCCTGGTTTAACACTATGGTATCAGTGACTTCTTTATGAGTCAGCTTCTGCAATGGTCTTGAAATGACTGAAAAATTTTGAATTTTTTTAGCCAAAGTTTGAGGTTTGCAAAGGATTCTGGGAAACAGAACCTGGTCAGAGCCCCACAAGTCACCCCTCCTGGATTCCCCTAGGTCTCTATCTTTAAAAAATGCACAGGTTTGGTAGGTTTCCCTAGGTGCAGGCTGAGGTAGAGGCCAAAATCTACAGGTAGGCGCTTTGCAAAAAACACCTCTGTTTTCTTTCAAAAAATGAGATGTGTCCACATTGCGTTTTGGGGCATTTCCTGTCGCGGGCGCTAGGCCTACCCACACAAGTGAGGTATCATTTTTATCAGGAGACTTGGGGGAACCCTGGGTGAAAGGAAATTTGTGGCTCCTCTCTGATTCCAGCACTTTCTGTTACCAAAATATGAGAAAAATGTGTTTTTTTTTAGCCAAATTTTGAGTTTTGCAAAGGATTCTGGGTAACAGAACCTGGTCAGAGCCCCACAAGTCACCCCATCTTGGATTCCCCAAGGTCTCTAGTTTTCAAAAATGCACAGGTTTTGTATGTTTCCCTAGGTGTCGGCTGAGCTAGAGGCCAAAATCTACAGGTAGGCACTTTGCAAAAAACACCTCTGTTTTCTTTAAAAAAATGTGATGTGTCCACGATGCGTTTTGGGGCATTTCCTTTTGCTGGTGCTAGGCCTACCCACACAAGTGAGGTATCATTTTTATCGGGAGACTTAGGGGAACGCTGGATGGAAGGAAAGTTGTGGCTCCTCTCTGATTCCAGAACTTTCTGTCACCAAAATTTGAGGAAAACGTGTTTTTTTAGCCAAATTTTGAGGTTTGCAAAGGATTCTGGGTAACAGAACCTGGTCAGAGCCCCACAAGTCACCCCATCTTGGATTCCCCTAGGTCTCTAGTTTTAAAAAACTTCACAGGTTTGGTAGGTTTCCCTAGGTGCTGGCTGAGCTAGAGGCCAAACTCTACAGGTAGGCACTTTGCAAAAAACACCTTTGTTTTCTTTAAAAAAATTTGATGTGTCCACGTTGCGTTTTGGGGCCTTTCCTGCCGCGGGCGCTAGGCCTACCCACACAATTGAGGTATCATTTTTTTCGGGAGACTTGGGGGGAACGCTGGATGGAAGGAAATTTGTGGCTGCTCTCTAATTCCAGAACTTTCTGTCACCAAAATGTGAGAAAAATTTGTTTTTTTTTAGCCAAATTTTAAGTGTTGCAAAGGATTCTGGGTAACAGAACCTGGCCAGAGCCCCACAAGTCACCCCTCCTGGATTCCCCTAGGTCTCTAGTTTTAAAAAATGCACAGGTTTGGTAGGTTTCCCTAGGTGCAGGCTGAGGTAGAGGCCAAAATCTACAGGTAGGCGCTTTGCAAAAAACACCTCTGTTTTCTTTAAAAAAATTTGATGTGTCCACGTTGCGTTTTGGGGCATTTCCTGTCGCGGGCGCTAGGCCTACCCACACAAGTGAGGTATCATTTTTATCGGGAGACTTGGGGGAACGCTGGGTGAAAGGAAATTTGTGGCTCCTCTCTGATTCCAGAACTTTCTGTCACCAAAATGTTAGAAAAATGTGGTTTTTTTTTAGCCAGATTTTGAGTTTTGCAAAGGATTCTGGGTAACAGAACGTGGTCAGAGCCCCACAAGTCACCCCATCTTGGATTCCCCAAGGTCTCTAGTTTTCGAAAATGCACAGGTTTTGTATGTTTCCCTAGGTGCCGGCTGAGCTAGAGGCCAAAATCTACAGGTAGGCACTTTGCAAAAAACACCTCTGTTTTCTTAAAAAAAATGTGATGTGTCCACGTTGCGTTTTGGGGCATTTCCTTTTGCTGGCGCTAGGCCTACCCACACAAGTGAGGTATCATTTTTATCGGGAGACTTAGGGGAACGCTGGATGGAAGGAAAGTTGTGGCTCCTCTCTGATTCCAGAACTTTCTGTCACCAAAATTTGAGGAAAACGTGTTGTTTTAGCCAAATTTTGAGGTTTGCAATGGATTCTGGGTAACAGAACCTGGTCAGAGCCCCACAAGTCACTCCATCTTGGATTCCCCTATGTGTCTAGTTTTCAAAAATGCACAGGTTTGGTAGATTTCCCTAGGTGCCGGCTGAGCTAGAGGCCAAAATCTACAGGTAGGCACTTTGCAACAAACACCTCTGTTATCTTCCAAAAAACGTGATGTGTCCACGTTGCGTTTTGGGGCATTTCCTGTCACGGGCGCTAGGCCTACCCACACAAGTGAGGTATCATTTTTATCGGGAGACTTGGGGGAATGCTGGGTGGAAGGACATTTGTGGCTCCTCTCTGATGCCAGAACTTTCTGTCACCAAAATTTGAGGAAAACGTGTTTTTTTAGCCAAATTTCGAGGTTTGCAAAGGATTCTGGGTAACAGAACCTGGTCAGAGTCACCCCATCTTGGATTCCCCAAGGTCTCTAGTTTTCAAAAATGCACAGGTTTTGTATGTTTCCCAAGGTGCCGGCTGAGGTAGAGGCCAAAATCTACAGGTAGGCACTTTGCAAAAAACACCTCTGTTTTCTTTCAAAAAATCTGATGTGTCCACGTTGTGTTTTTTGGCATTTCCTGTCGCGGGCGCTAGGCCTACCCACACAAGTGAAGTATTATTTTTATCGGGAGACTTGGCGGAACGCTGGGTGTAAGGAAATTTGTGGCTCCTCTCTTATTCCAGAACTTTCTGTCACCAAAATTTGAGGAAAATGTGTTTTTTTTAGCCAAGTCTTGAGGTTTGCAAAGGATTCTGGGTAACAGAACCTGGTCAGAGCCCCGCAAGTCACCCCATCTTGATTCCCCTAGGTCTCTAGTTTAAAAAAATGCACAGGTTTGGTAGGTTTCCCTAGGTGCCGGCTGAGCTAGAGGCCAAAATCTACAGGTAGGCACTTTGCAAAAAACACCTTTGTTATCTTTCAAAAAATGTGATGTGTCCACGTTGCGTTTTGGGGCATTTCTTGTTGCGGGCCCTAGGCCTACCCACACAAGTGAGGTATCATTTTTATCGGGAGACTTGGGGGAACGCTGGGTGGAAGGAAATTTGTGGCTCCTCTCTGATTCCAGAACTTTCTGTCACCAAAATGTGAGGAAAACATGTTGTTTTAGCCAAATTACGAGGTTTGCAAAGGATTCTTGGTAACGGAACCTGGTCAGAGCCCCACAAGTCACCCCATCTTGGATTCCCCTATGTCTCTATTTTTCAAAAATGCATAGGTATGGTAGGTTTCCCTAGGTGCCGGCTGAGGTAGAGGCCAAAATCTGCACGTTGGCACTTTGCAAAAAACACCTCTGTTTTCTTTAAAAAAATGTGATGTGTCCACGTTGCGTTTTGGGGCATTTCCTGTTGCGGGCACTAGGCCTACCCACACAAGTGAGGTATCATTTTTATCGGGAGACTTAGGGGAACGCTGGATGGAAGGAAAGTTGTGGCTCCTCTCTGATTCCAGAACTTTCTGTCACCATAATTTGAGGAAAACGTGTTGTTTTAGCCAAATTTTGAGGTTTGCAAAGGATTCTGGGTAACAGAACCTGGTCAGAGGCCCACAAGTCACCCCATCTTGGATTCCCCTATGTGTCTAGTTTTCAAAAATGCACAGGTTTGGTAGGTTTCCCTAGGTGCCGGCTGAGCTAGAGGCCAAAATCTACAGGTAGGCACTTTGCAACAAACACCTCTGTTTTCTTCCAAAAAACGTGATGTGTCCACATTGCGTTTTGGGGCATTTCCTGTCACGGGCGCTAGGCCTACCCACACAAGTGAGGTATCATTTTTATCGGGAGACTTGGGGGAATGCTGGGTGGAAGGAAATTTGTGGCTCCTCTCTGATTCCAGAACTTTCTGTCACCAAAATTTGAGGAAAACGTGTTTTTTTAGCCAAATTTCGAGGTTTGCAAAGGATTCTGGGTAACAGAACCTGGTCAGAGTCACCCCATCTTGGATTCCCCAAGGTCTCTAGTTTTCAAAAATGCACAGGTTTTGTATGTTTCCGAAGGTGCCGGCTGAGGTAGAGGCCAAAATCTACAGGTAGGCACTTTGCAAAAAACACCTCTGTTTTCTTTCAAAAAATCTGATGTGTCCACGTTGTGTTTTTTGGCATTTCCTGTCGCGGGCGCTAGGCCTACCCACACAAGTGAAGTATCATTTTTATCGGGAGACTTGGCGGAACGCTGGGTGTAAGGAAATTTGTGGCTCCTCTCTTATTCCAGAACTTTCTGTCACCAAAATTTGAGGAAAATGTGTTTTTTTTAGCCAAGTCTTGAGGTTTGCAAAGGATTCTGGGTAACAGAACCTGGTCAGAGCCCCACAAGTCACCCCATCTTGATTCCCCTAGGTCTCTAGTTTAAAAAAATGCACAGGTTTGGTAGGTTTCCCTAGGTGCCGGCTGAGCTAGAGGCCAAAATCTAAAGGTAGGCACTTTGCAAAAAACACCTTTGTTATCTTTCAAAAAATGTGATGTGTCCACGTTGCGTTTTGGGGCATTTCCTGTTGCGGGCCCTAGGCCTACCCACACAAGTGAGGTATCATTTTTATCGGGAGACTTGGGGGAACGCTGGGTTGAAGGAAATTTGTGGCTCCTCTCTGATTCCAGAACTTTCTGTCACCAAAATGTGAGGAAAACATGTTGTTTTAGCCAAATTGCGAGGTTTGCAAAGGATTCTTGGTAACGGAACCTGGTCAGAGCCCCACAAGTCACCCCATCTTGGATTCCCCTATGTCTCTGTTTTTCAAAAATGCATAGGTATGGTAGGTTTCCCTAGGTGCCGGCTGAGGTAGAGGCCAAAATCTACACGTTGGCACTTTGCAAAAAACACCTCTGTTTTCTTTAAAAAAATGTGATGTGTCCACGTTGCGTTTTGGGGCATTTCCTGTTGCGGGCACTAGGCTTACCCACACAAGTGAGGTATCATTTTTATCGGGAGACTTGGGGGAATGCTGGGTGGAAGGAAATTTGTGGCTCCTCTCTGATTCCAGAACTTTCTGTCACCAAAATGTGAGGAAAACATGTTGTTTTAGCCAAATTGCGAGGTTTGCAAAGGATTCTGGGTAACAGAACCTGGTCAGAGCCCCACAAGTCACCCCATCTTGGATTCCCCTATGTCTCTATTTTTCAAAAATGCATAGGTATGGTAGGTTTCCCTAGGTTCCGGCTGAGCTAGAGGCCAAAATCTACAGGTTGGCACTTTGCAAAAAACACTTCTGTTTTCTTTCACAAAATGTTATGTGTCCACGTTGCGTTTTGGGGCATTTCCTGTCGCGGGCACTAGGCCTACCCACACAAGTGAGGTATCAATTGTATCGGGAGACTTGGGGGAATGCTGGGTGGAAGGAAATTTGTGGCTCCTCTCTGATTCCAGAACTTTCTGTCACCAAAATGCGAGGAAATTTTTTTTTTTTTGCCAAATTTTGAGGTTTGCAAAGGATTCTGGGTAACAGAACCTGGTCAGAGCCCCACAAGTCACCCCATCTTGGATTCCCCTAGGTCTCTAGTTTTTAAAAATGCACAGGTTTGGTAGGTTTCCCTAGGTGCCGGCTGAGCTAGAGGCCAAAATCTACAGGTAGGCACTTTGCAAAAAACACCTCTGTTTTCTTTCAAAAAATCTGATGTGTCCACGTTGTGTTTTTTGGCATTTCCTGTCGCGGGCGCTAGGCCTACCCACACAAGTGAAGTATCATTTTTATCGGGAGACTTGGCGGAACGCTGGGTGTAAGGAAATTTGTGGCTCCTCTCTTATTCCAGAACTTTCTGTCACCAAAATTTGAGGAAAATGTGTTTTTTTTAGCCAAGTCTTAAGGTTTGCAAAGGATTCTGGGTAACAGAACCTGGTCAGAGCCCCACAAGTCACCCCATCTTGGATTCCCCTAGGTCTCTATTTTTCAAAAATGCATAGGTATGGTAGGTTTCCCTAGGTGGCGGCTGAGGTAGAGACCAAAATCTACTGGTAGGCACTTTGCAAAAACCACCTCTGTTTTCTTTCAAAAAATGTGATGTGTCCACGTTGCGTTTTGGGGCATTTCCTGTTGCGGGCGCTAGGCCTACCCACACAAGTGAGGTATCAATTGTATCGGGAGACTTGGGGGAATGCTGGGTGGAAGGAAATTTGTGGCTCCTCTCAGATTCCAGAACTTTCTGTCACCAAAATGTGAGTAAAACATGTTTTTTTTTAGCCAAAGTTTGAGGTTTGCAAAGGATTCTGGGTAACAGAACCTGGTCAGAGCCCCACAAGTCACCCCATCTTGGATTCCCCTAGGTCTCTAGTATTAAAAAATGCACAGGCTTGGTAGGTTTCCCTAGGTGCCGGCTGAGCTAGAGGCCACAATCTACTGGTAGGCACTTTGCAAAAAACACCTCTGTTTTCTTTCAAAAAAGGTGATGTGTCCACGTTGAGTTTTGGGGCATTTCCTGTTGCGGGCGCTAGGCCTACCCACACAAGTGAGGTATTATTTTTATCGGGAGACTTGGGGGAAGGCTGGGTGGAAGGAAATTTGTGGCTCCTCTCTGAATCCAGAACTTTCTGTCACAAAAATGTGAGAAAAACTTGTTTTTTTAACCAAATGTTGAGGTTTGCAAAGGATTCTGGGTAACAGAACCTGGTCACAGCCCCACAAGTCACCTTGGGTTCCCCTAGGTCTCTAGTTTTCAAAAATGCTCAGGTTTGGTAGGTTTCCCTAGGGGCCGGCTGAGCTAGAGGCCAAAATCTACAGGGAGGCACTTTGCAAAAAACACCTCTGTTTTCTTTAAAAAATATGTGAAGTGTCCACGATGCGTTTTGGGGCCTTTCCTGTCGCGGGTGCTAGGCCTACCCACACAAGTGAGGTATCATTTTTATTGGGAGACTTGGGGGAACCCTGCGTGGAGGGAAATTTGTGGCTCCTCTCAGATTCCAGAACGTTCTGTCACCAAAATGTGAGGAAAATGTGTTTTTTTAGCCAAAGTTTGAGGTTTGCAAAGGATTCTGGGTAACAGAACCTTGTCAGAGCCCCACAAGTCACCCCATCTTGGATTCCCCTAGGTCTCTAGTTTTCAAAAATGCACAGGTTTTGTAGGTTTCCCTAGGTGCCGGCTGAGCTAGAGGCCAAACTCTACAGGTAGGCACTTTGCAAAAAACACCTTTGTTTTCTTAAAAAAAATGTGATGTGTCCACGTTGCGTTTTGGGGCCTTTCCTGTCGCGGGCGCTAGGCCTACCCACACAAGTGAGGTATCATTTTTATCTCGAGACTTGGGGGAACGCTGGGTGGAAGGAAATTTGTGGCTCCTCTCTGATTCCAGAACTTTCTGTCACCAGAATGTGAGGAAAACATGTTGTTTTAGCCAAATTGCGAGGTTTGCAAATGATTCTGGGTAACAGAACCTGGTCAGTGCCCCACAAGTCACCCCATCTTGGATTCCGCTAGGTCTCTATTTTTAAAAAATGCATAGGTATGGTAGGTTTCCCTAGGTGCCGGCTGAGGTAGAGGCCAAAATCTACAGGTAGGCACTTTGCAAAAAACAACTCTGTTTCTTTCAAAAAATGTGATGTGTCCACGTTGCGTTTTGGGCCATTTCCTGTTGCGGGCGCTAGGCCTACTCACACAAGTGAGGTATCGATTTTATCAGGAGACTTGGGGGAATGCTGGGTGGAAGGAAATTTGTGGCTCCTCTCTGATTCCAGAACTTTCTGTCACCAAAATGTGAGGAAAATGTGTTTTTTTAGCCAAATTTTGAGGTTTGCAAAGGATTCTGGGTAACAGAACCTGGTCAGAGCCCCACAAGTCACCCCATCTTGGATTTCCCTAGGTGTCTAGTTTTAAAAAGTGCACAGGTTTGGTAGGTTTCCCTAGGTGCCGGCTGAGCTAGAGGCCAAAATCTACAGGTAGGCACTTTGCAAAAAACACCTCTGTTTTCTTTAAAAAAAAGGTGATGTGTCCACGATGCGTTTTGGGGCCTTTGCTGTCGCGGGCGCTAGGCCTACCCACACAAGTGAAGCATCATTTTTATTGGGAGACTTGGGGGAACGCTGGGTAGAGTGAAATTTGTGGCTCCTCTCAGATTCCAGAACTTTCTGTCACCAAAATGTGGGGAGAATTTTGAGGTTTGCAAAGGATTCTGGGTAACAGAAACTGGTCAGAGCCCCACAAGTCACCCCATCTTGGATTCTCCTAGGTCTCTAGTTTTTAAAAAATGCACAGGTTTGGTAGGTTTCCCTAGGTGCCGGCTGAGCTAGAGACCAAAATCTACAGGTAGGCACTTTGCAAAAAACACCTCTGTTTTGTTTCAAAAAATGTGATGTGTCCACGTTGCGTTTTGGGGCATTTCCTGTCGCGGGCGCTAGGCCTAACCACACAAGTGAGGTATCATTTTTATCGGGAGGCTTGGGGGAATGCTGGGTGGAAGGAAATTTGTGGCTCCTCTCTGATTCCAGAACTTTCTGTCACCAAAATGTGAGGAAAACATGTTGTTTTAGCCAAATTGCGAGGTTTGCAAAGGATTCTGGGTAACAGAACCTGGTCAGAGCCCCACAAGTCACCCCATCTTGGATTTCCCTAGGTCTCTATTTTTCAAAAATGCATAGGTATGGTAGGTTTCCCTAGGTGCGGGTGAGGTAGAGGCCAAAATCTACAGGTAGGCACTTTGCAAAAAACACTTCTGTTTTCTTTCAAAAAATGTGATGTGTCCACGTTGCCTTTTGGGGCATTTCCTCTTGGGGGCGCTAGGCCTACCCACACCAGTGAGGTATCATTTTTATCGGGAGACTTGGGGGAATGCTGGGTGTAAGGAAATTTGTGGCTCCTCTCTGATTCCAGAACTTTCTGTCACCAAAAGTTGAGGAAAACGTGTTTTTTTAGCCAAATTTTTAGGTTTGCAAAGGATTCTGGGTAACAGAACCTGGTCAGAGCCCCACAAGTCACCCCATCTTGGATTCCCCTAGGTCTCTAGTTTAAAAAAATACACAGGTTTGGTAGGTTTCCCTAGGTGCCGGCTGAGCTAGAGGCCAAAATCTACAGGTAGGCACTTTGCAAAAAACACCTCTGTTTTCTTTCACAAAATGTTATGTGTCCACGTTGCGTTATGGGGCATTTCCTGTCGCGGGCACTAGGCCTACCCACACAAGTGAGGTATCAATTTTATCGGGAGAATTGGGGGAATGCTAGGTGGAAGGAAATTTGTGGCTCCTCTCTGATTCCAGAACTTTCTGTCACCAAAATGTGAGGAAAATGTGTTTTTTTTGCCAAATTTTGAGGTTTGCAAAGGATTCTGGGTAACAGAACCTGGTCAGAGCCCCACAAGTCACCCCATCTTGGATTCCCCTAGGTCTCTAGTTTAAAAAAATGCACAGGTTTGGTAGGTTTCCCTAGGTGCCGGCTGAGCTAGAGGCCAAAATCTACAGGTAGGCACTTTGCAAAAAACACCTCTGTTTTCTTTTCAAAAAATGTGATGTGTCCACGTTGCGTTTTGGGGCATTTCCTGTTGCGGGCGCTAGGCCTACCCACACAAGTGAGGTATCATTTTTATGGGGAGACTTGGGGGAACGCTAGGTGGAAGGAAATTTGTGGCACCTCTCTGATTCCAGAACTTTCTGTCACCAAAATGTGAGGAAAACGTGTTGTTTTAGCCAAATTGCGAGGTTTGCAAAGTATTCTGGGCAACAGAACCTGGTCAGAGCCCCACAAGTCACCCCAACTTGGATTCCCCTAGGTCTCTATTTTTCAAAAATGCATAGGTATGGTAGGTTTCCCTAGGTGCCGGCTGAGGTAGAGGCCAAAATCTACTGGTAGGCACTTTGCAAAAAACACTTCTGTTTTCTTTCAAAAAATGTGATGTGTCCACGTTGCGTTTTGGGGCATTTCCTGTTGCGGGCGCTAGACCTACCCACACAAGTGAGGTATAATTTTTATCGGGAGACTTGGGGGAATGCTGGATGGAAGGAAATTTGTGGCACCTCTCAGATTCCAGAACTTTCTGTCACCAAAATGTGAGGAAAACAAGTTTTTTTTTAGCCATAGTTTGCAAAGGATTCTGGGTAACAGAACCTGGTCAGAGCCCCACAAGTCACCCCATCTTGGATTCCCCTAGGTCTCTAGTATTAAAAAATGCACAGGTTTGGTAGGTTTCCCTAGGTGCCGGCTGAGCTAGAGGCCAAAATCTACTGCTAGGCACTTTGCAAAAAACACCTCTGTTTTCTTTCAAAAAATGTGATGTGTCCACGTTGCGTTTTGGGGCATTTCCTGTTGCGGGCGCTAGGCCTACCCACACAAGTGAGGTATCATTTTTATCGGGAGACTTGGGGGAAGGCTGGGTGGAAGGAACGTTGTGACTCCTCTCAGATTCCAGAACTTTCTGTCACGAAAATGTGAGAAAAACATGTTTTTTTAACCAAATGGTGAGGTTTGCAAAGGATTCTGGGTAACAGAACCTGGTCAGAGCCCCACAAGTCACCCCCTCCTGGATTCCCCTAGGTCTCTAGTTTTCAAAAATGCACAGGTTTGGTAGGTTTCCCTAGGTGCCGGCTGAGCTAGAGGCCAAAATCTACAGGTAGGCGCTTTGCAAAAAACACCTCTGTTTTCTTTCAAAAAATGTGATGTGTCCACGTTGCGTTTTGGGGCATTTCCTGTCGCGGGCGCTAGGCCTACCCACACAAGTGAGGTATCATTTTTATCGGGAGACTTGGGGGAATGCTGGGTGTAAGGAAATTTGTGGCTCCTCTCTGATTCCAGAACTTTCTGTCACCAAAATTTGAGGAAAACGTGTTTTTTTAGCCAAATTTCGAGGTTTGCAAAGGATTCTGGGTAACACAACCTGCTCAGAGCCCCACAAGTCACATCATCTTGGATTCCCCTATGTCTC
Source organism: Pleurodeles waltl (assembly GCF_031143425.1). Classification (NCBI taxonomy): domain Eukaryota; kingdom Metazoa; phylum Chordata; class Amphibia; order Caudata; family Salamandridae; genus Pleurodeles; species Pleurodeles waltl. Next base: position 479,657,939 of record NC_090450.1, read on the forward strand.
TAGTTTTAAAAAATGCACTGGTTTGGTAGGTTTTCCTAGGTGCCGGCTGAGCTAGAGGCCAAAATCTACAGGTAGGCACTTTGCAACAAACACCTGTGTTTTCTTTCAAAAAACGTGATGTGTCCACGTTGCTCTTTGGGGCATTTCCCGTCACGGGCGCTAGGCCTACCCACACAAGTGAGGTATAATTTTTATCGGGAGACTTGGGGGAATGCTGGGTTTAAGGAAATTTGTGGCTCCTCTCTGATTCCAGAACTTTCTGTCACCAAAATTTGAGGAAAACTTGTTTTTTTAGCCAAATTTCGAGGTTTGCAAAGCATTCTGGGTAACAGATCCTGGTCAGAACCCCACAAGTCACCCAATATTGGATTCCCCTAGGTCTCTAGTTTTAAAAAATGCACAGGTTTGGTAGGTTTCCCTAGGTGCCGGCTGAACTAGAGGCCAAAATCTACAGGTGGGGACTTTGCAAAAAACACCTCTGTCTTCTTTCAAAAAATGTGATGTGTCCACGTTGTGTTTTTTGGCATTTCCTGTCGCAGGCGCTAGGCCTACCCACACAAGTGAGGTATCATTTTTATCGGGAGACTTGGGGGAACACTGGGTGTAAGGAAATTTGTGGCTCCTCTCTGATTCCAGAACTTTCTGTCACCAAAATGTGAGGAAATGTGTTTTTTTTAGCCAAATTTTGAGGTTTGCAAAGGATTCTGGGTAAGAGAACCTGGTCAGAGCCCCACAAGTCACCCCATCTTGGATTCCCCTAGGTCTCTAGTTTTAAAAAATGCACAGGTTTGGTAGGTTTCCCTAGGTGCCGGCTGAGCTAGAGGCCAAAATCTACTGGTAGGCACTTTGCAAAAAACACTTCTGTTTTCTTTCAAAAAATGTGATGTGTCCACATTGCGTTTTGGGGCATTTCCTGTTGCGGGCGCTAGACCTACCCACACAAGTGAGGTATAATTTTTATCAGGAGACTTGGGGGAATGCTGGGTGGAAGGAAATTTGTGGCACCTCTCAGATTCCAGAACTTTCTGTCACCAAAATGTGAGGAAAACATGTTTTTTTTTAGCCATAGTTTGCAAAGGATTCTGGGTAACAGAACCTGGTCAGAGCCCCACAAGTCACCCCATCTTGGATTCCCCTAGGTCTCTAGTATTAAAAAATGCACAGGTTTGGTAGGTTTCCCTAGGTGCCGGCTGAGCTAGAGGCCAAAATCTACTGCTATGCACTTTGCAAAAAACACCTCTGTTTTCTTTAAAAAAATGTGATGTGTCCACGTTGCATTTTGGGGCATTTCCTGTTGCGGGCGCTAGGCCTACCCACACAAGTGAGGTATCATTTTTATCGGGAGACTTGGGGGAAGGCTGGGTGGAAGGAACTTTGTGACTCCTCTCAGATTCCAGAACTTTCTGTCACGAAAATGTGAGAAAAACATGTTTTTTTAACCAAATGGTGAGGTTTGCAAGGGATTCTGGGTAACAGAACCTGGTCAGAGCCCCACAAGTCACCCCCTCCTGGATTCCCCTAGGTCTCTAGTTTTCAAAAATGCACAGGTTTGGTAGGTTTCCCTAGGTGCCGGCTGAGCTAGAGGCCAAAATCTACAGGTAGGCGCTTTGCAAAAAACACCTCTGTTTTCTTTCAAAAAATGTGATGTGTCCACGTTGCGTTTTGGGGCATTTCCTGTCGCGGGCGCTAGGCCTACCCACACAAGTGAGGTATCATTTTTATCGGGAGACTTGGGGGAATGCTGGGTGTAAGGAAATTTGTGGCTCCTCTCTGATTCCAGAACTTTCTGTCACCAAAATTTGAGGAAAACGTGTTTTTTTAGCCAAATTTCGAGGTTTGCAAAGGATTCTGGGTAACACAACCTGCTCAGAGCCCCACAAGTCACATCATCTTGGATTCCCCTATGTCTCTAGTTTTAGAAAATGCACTGGTTTGGTAGGTTTTCCTAGGTGCCGGCTGAGCTAGAGGCCAAAATCTACAGGTAGGCACTTTGCAACAAACACCTGTGTTTTCTTTCAAAAAACGTGATGTGTCCACGTTGCTCTTTGGGGCATTTCCCGTCACGGGCGCTAGGCCTACCCACACAAGTGAGGTATCATTTTTATCGGGAGACTTGGGGGAATGCTGGGTTTAAGGAAATTTGTGGCTCCTCTCTGATTCCAGAACTTTCTGTCACCAAAATTTGAGGAAAACTAGTTTTTTTAGCCAAATTTCGAGGTTTGCAAAGCATTCTGGGTAACAGAACCTGGTCAGAGCCCCACAAGTCACCCCTCCTGGATTCCCCTAGGTCTCTATCTTTAAAAAATGCACAGGTTTGGTAGGTTTCCCTAGGTGCAGGCTGAGGTAGAGGCCAAAATCTACAGGTAGGCGCTTTGCAAAAAACAACTCTGTTTTCTTTCAAAAAATGTGATGTGTCCACGTTGCGTTTTGGGGCATTTCCTGTCACGGGCGCTAGGCCTACCCACACAAGTGAGGTATCATTTTTATCGGGAGACTTGGGGGAACGCTGGGTGAAAGGAAACTTGTGGCTCCTCTCTGATTCCAGAACTTTCTGTCACCAAAATGTGAGAAAAATGTGTTTTTTTTAGCCAAATTTTGAGTTTTGCAAAGGATTCTGGGTAACAGAACGTGGTCAGAGCCCCACAAGTCACCCCATCTTGGATTGCCCAAGGTCTCTAGTTTTCAAGAATGAACAGGTTTTGTATGTTTCCCTAGGTGCCGGCTGAGCTAGAGGCCAAAATCTACAGGTAGGCACTTTGCAAAAAACACCTCTGTTTTCTTTAAAAAAAATGTGATGTGTCCACATTGCGTTTTGGGGCATTTCCTTTTGCTGGTGCTAGGCCTACCCACACAAGTGAGGTATCATTTTTATCGGGAGACTTAGGGGAACGCTGGATTGAAAGAAAGTTGTGGCTCCTCTCTGATTCCAGAACTTTCTGTCACCAAAATTTGAGGAAAACGTGTTTCTTTAGCCAAATTTTGAGGTTTGCAAAGGATTCTGGGTAACAGAACCTGGTCCGAGCCCCACAAGTCACCCCATCTTGCATTCCCCTAGGTCTCTAGTTTTCAAAAATGCACAGGTTTTGTAGGTTTCCCTTGGTGCCGGCTGAGCGAGAGGCCAAACTCTACAGGTAGGCACTTTGCAAAAAACACCTTTGTTTTCTTTCAAAAAATGTGATGTGTCCACATTGCATTTTGGGGCATTTCCTGTCGCGGGCGCTAGGCCTACCCACACAATTGAGGTATTATTTTTATCGGGAGACTTGGTGGGAATGCTGGATGGAAAGAAATTTGTGGCTCCTCTCTGATTCCAGATTTTTCTGTCACCAAAATGTGTTTTTTTAGCCAAATTTTGAGGTTTGCAAAAGATTCTGGGTAACACAACCTGCTCAGAGCCCCACAAGTCACCCCCTCCTGGATTCCCCTAGGTCTCTAGTTTTAAAAAATGCACAGGGTTGGTAGGTTTCCCTAGGTGCCGGCTGAGCTATAGGCCAAAATCTACAGGTAGGCGCTTTGCAAAAAACACCTCTGTTTTCTTTAAAAAAATGTGATGTGTCCACGTTGAGTTTTGGGGCATTTCCTGTCGCGGGCGCTAGGCCTACCCACACAAGTGAGGTATCATTTTTATCGGGAGACTTCGGGGAAGGCTGGGTGGAAGGAAATTTGTGCCTCCTCTCAGATTCCAGAACTTTCTGTCACCAAAATGTGAGAAAAATGTGTTTTTTTTAGCCAAATTTTAAGTTTTGCAAAGGATTCTGGGTAACAGAACCTGGTCAGAGCCCCACAAGTCACCCCATCTTGGATTCCCCAAGGTTTCTAGTTTTCAAAAATACACAGGTTTCGTATGTTTCCCCAGGTGCCGGCTGAGGTAGAGGCCAAATTCTACAGGTAGGCACTTTGCAAAAAACACCTCTGTTTTCTTTAAAAAAATGTGATGTGTCCACGTTGCGTTTTGGGGCATTTCCTGTCGCGGGCACAAGGCCTACCCACACAAGTGAGGTATCAATTTTATCGGGAGACTTGGGGAGATGCTGGGTGGAAGGAAATTTGTGGCTCCTCTCTGATTCCAGAACTTTCTGTCACCAAAATGTGAGGAAAATTTGTTTTTTTAGCCACATTTTGAGGTTTGCAAAGGATTCTGGGTAACAGAACCTGGTCAGAGCCCCACAAGTCACCCCTCCTGGATTCCCCTAGGTCTCTATCTTTAAAAAATGCACAGGTTTGGTAGGTTTCCCTAGGTGCAGGCTGAGGTAGAGGCAAAAATCTACAGGTAGGCGCTTTGCAAAAAACAACTCTGTTTTCTTTCAAAAAATGTGATGTGTCCACGTTGCGTTTTGGGGCATTTCCTGTCACGGGCGCTAGGCCTACCCACACAAGTGAGGTATCATTTTTATCGGGAGACTTGGGGGAACGCTGGGTGAAAGGAAACTTGTGGCTCCTCTCTGATTCCAGAACTTTCTGTCACCAAAATGTGAGAAAAATGTGTTTTTTTTAGCCAAATTTTGAGTTTTGCAAAGGATTCTGGGTAACAGAACGTGGTCAGAGCCCCACAAGTCACCCCATCTTGGATTCCCCAAGGTCTCTAGTTTTCAAGAATGAACAGGTTTTGTATGTTTCCCTAGGTGTCGGCTGAGCTAGAGGCCAAAATCTACAGGTAGGCACTTTGCAAAAAACACCTCTGTTTTCTTTCAAAAAAATGTGATGTGTCCACATTGCGTTTTGGGGCATTTCCTTTTGCTGGTGCTAGGCCTACCCACACAAGTGAGGTATCATTTTTATCGGGAGACTTAGGGGAACGCTGGATTGAAAGAAAGTTGTGGCTCCTCTCTGATTCCAGAACTTTCTGTCACCAAAATTTGAGGAAAACATGTTTCTTTAGCCAAATTTTGAGGTTTGCAAAGGATTCTGGGTAACAGAACCTGGTCCGAGCCCCACAAGTCACCCCATCTTGCATTCCCCTAGGTCTCTAGTTTTCAAAAATGCACAGGTTTTGTAGGTTTCCCTAGGTGCCGGCTGAGCGAGAGGCCAAACTCTACAGGTAGGCACTTTGCAAAAAACACCTTTGTTTTCTTTAAAAAAATGTGATGTGTCCACATTGCATTTTGGGGCATTTCCTGTCGCGGGCGCTAGGCCTACCCACACAATTGAGGTATTATTTTTATCGGGAGACTTGGTGGGAATGCTGGATGGAAAGAAATTTGTGGCTCCTCTCTGATTCCAGATTTTTCTGTCACCAAAATGTGTTTTTTTAGCCAAATTTTGAGGTTTGCAAAAGATTCTGGGTAACACAACCTGCTCAGAGCCCCACAAGTCACCCCCTCCTGGATTCCCCTAGGTCTCTAGTTTTAAAAAATGCACAGGGTTGGTAGGTTTCCCTAGGTGCCGGCTGAGCTATAGGCCAAAATCTACAGGTAGGCGCTTTGCAAAAAACACCTCTGTTTTCTTTAAAAAAATGTGATGTGTCCACGTTGAGTTTTGGGGCATTTCCTGTCGCGGGCGCTAGGCCTACCCACACAAGTGAGGTATCATTTTTATCGGGAGACTTAGGGGAACGCTAGATGGAAGGAAAGTTGTGGCTCCTCTCTGATTCCAGATCTTTCTGTCACCAAAATGTGAGGAAAATGTGTTTTTTTAGCCAAATTTTGAGGTTTGCAAAAGATTCTGGGTAACACAACCAGCTTAGAGCCCCACAAGTCACCCCTCCTGGATTCCCCTAGGTCTCTAGCTTTAAAAAATGCACATGTTTGGTAGGTTTCCCTAGGTGCTGGCTGAGGTAGAGGCCAAAATCTACAGGTAGGCGCTTTGCAAAAAACACCTCTGTTTTCTTTAAAAAAATGTGATGTGTCCATGTTGCGTTTTGGGGCACCTCCTGTCGCGGGCGCTAGGCCTACCCACACAAGTGAGGTGTCATTTTTATCGGGAGACTTGGGGGAACGCTGGGTGAAAGGAAATTTGTGGCTCCTCTCTGATTCCAGAACTTTCTGTCACAAAAATGTGAGAAAAATTTGTTTTTTTTATGCCAAATTTTAAGTTTTGCAAAGGATTCTGGGTAACAGAACCTGGTCAGAGCCCCACAAGTCACCCCATCTTGGATTCCCCTAGGTCTCTAGTTTAAAAAAATGCTCAGGTTTGGTAGGTTTCCCTAGGTGCCGGCTGAGCTAGAGGCCAAAATCTACAGGTAGGCACTTTGCAAAAAACACCTCTGTTTTCTTTAAAAAAATGTGATGTGTCCACGTTGCGTTTTGGGGCACTTCCTGTCGCGGGCGCTTGGCCTACCCACACAAGTGAGGTGTCATTTTTATCGGGAGACTTGGGGGAACGCTGGGTGAAAGTAAATTTGTGGCTCCTCTCTGATTCCAGAACTTTCTGTCACCAAAATGTGAGAAAAATGTGTTTTTTTTAGCCAAATTTTAAGTTTTGCAAAGGATTCTGGGTAACAGAACCTGGTCAGAGCCCCACAAGTCACCCCATCTTGGATTCCCCAAGGTTTCTAGTTTTCAAAAATACACAGGTTTTGTATGTTTCCCCAGGTGCCGGCTGAGGTAGAGGCCAAATTCTACAGGTAGGCACTTTGCAAAAAACACCTCTGTTTTCTTTAAAAAAATGTGATGTGTCCACGTTGCGTTTTGGGGCATTTCCTGTCGCGGGCACAAGGCCTACCCACACAAGTGAGGTATCAATTTTATCGGGAGACTTGGGGAAATGCTGGGTGGAAGGAAATTTGTGGCTCCTCTCTGATTCCAGAACTTTCTGTCACCAAAATGTGAGGAAAATGTGTTTTTTTAGCCACATTTTGAGGTTTGCAAAGGATTCTGGGTAACAGAACCTGGTCAGAGCCCCACAAGTCACCCCTCCTGGATTCCCCTAGGTCTCTATCTTTAAAAAATGCACAGGTTTGGTAGGTTTCCCTAGGTGCAGGCTGAGGTAGAGGCCAAAATCTACAGGTAGGCGCTTTGCAAAAAACAACTCTGTTTTCTTTCAAAAAATGTGATGTGTCCACGTTGCGTTTTGGGGCATTTCCTGTCACGGGCGCTAGGCCTACCCACACAAGTGAGGTATCATTTTTATCGGGAGACTTGGGGGAACGCTGGGTGAAAGGAAACTTGTGGCTCCTCTCTGATTCCAGAACTTTCTGTCACCAAAATGTGAGAAAAATTTGTTTTTTTTAGCCAAATTTTGAGTTTTGCAAAGGATTCTGGGTAACAGAACGTGGTCAGAGCCCCACAAGTCACCCAATCTTGGATTCCCCAAGGTCTCTAGTTTTCAAAAATGAACAGGTATTGTATGTTTCCCTAGGTGCCGGCTGAGCTAGAGGCCAAAATCTACAGGTAGGCACTTTGCAAAAAACACCTCTGTTTTCTTTAAAAAAATGTGATGTGTCCACATTGCGTTTTGGGGCATTTCCTTTTGCTGGTGCTAGGCCTACCCACACAAGTGAGGTATCATTTTTATCGGGAGACTTAGGGGAACGCTGGATTGAAAGAAAGTTGTGGCTCCTCTCTGATTCCAGAACTTTCTGTCACCAAAATTTGAGGAAAACGTGTTTTTTTAGCCAAATTTTGAGGTTTGCAAAGGATTCTGGGTAACAGAACCTGGTCCGAGCCCCACAAGTCACCCCATCTTGCATTCCCCTAGGTCTCTAGTTTTCAAAAATGCACAGGTTTTGTAGGTTTCCCTAGGTGCCGGCTGAGCGAGAGGCCAAACTCTACAGGTAGGCACTTTGCAAAAAACACCTTTGTTTTCTTTCAAAAAATGTGATGTGTCCACGTTGCATTTTGGGGCATTTCCTGTCGCGGGCGCTAGGCCTACCCACACAATTGAGGTATTATTTTTATCGGGAGACTTGGTGGGAATGCTGGATGGAAAGAAATTTGTGGCTCCTCTCTGATTCCAGATTTTTCTGTCACCAAAATGTCAGGAAAATGTGTTTTTTTAGCCAAATTTTGAGGTTTGCAAAAGATTCTGGGTAAAACAACCTACTCAGAGCCCCACAAGTCACCCCCTCCTGGATTCCCCTAGGTCTCTAGTTTTAAAAAATGCACAGGGTTGGTAGGTTTCCCTGGGTGCCGGCTGAGCTAGAGGCCAAAATCTACAGGTAGGCGCTTTGCAAAAAACACCTCTGTTTCCTTTAAAAAAATGTGATGTGTCCACGTTGAGTTTTGGGGCATTTCCTGTTGCGGGCGCTATGCCTACCCACACAAGTGAGGTATCATTTTTATTGGGAGACTTAGGGGAACGCTGGATGGAAGGAAAGTTGTGGCTCCTCTCTGATTCCAGATCTTTCTGTCACCAAAATGTGAGGAAAATGTGTTTTTTTAGCCAAATTTTGAGGTTTGCAAAAGATTCTGGGTAACACAACCTGCTTAGAGCCCCACAAGTCACCCCTCCTGGATTCTCCTAGGTCTCTAGCTTAAAAAAATGCACAGGTTTGGTAGGTTTCCCTAGGTGCCGGCTGAGCTAGAGGCCAAAATCTACTGGTAGGCACTTTTCAAAAAACACATCTATTTTCTTTCAAAAAATGTGATGTGTCCACGTTGCGTTTTGGGGCATTTCCTGTTGCGGGCGCTAGGCCTACCCACACAAGTGAGGTATCATTTTTATCGGGAGACTTGGGGGAATGCTGGGTGGAAGGAAATTTGTGGCACCTCTCAGATTCCAGAACTTTCTGTCACCAAAATGTGAGGAAAACATGGTTTTTTTTAGCCAAAGATTGAGGTTTGCAAAGGATTCTGGGTAACAGAACCTGGTCAGAGCCCCACAAGTCACCCCATCTTGGATTCCCGTAGGTCTCTAGTATTAAAAAATGCACAGGTTTGGTAGGTTTCCCTAGGTTCCGGCTGAGCTAGAGGCCAAAATCTACTGGTAGGCACTTTGCAAAAAACACCTCTGTTTTCTTTCAAAAAATGTGATGTGTCCACGTTGCATTTTGGGGCATTTCCTGTTGCGGGCGCTAGCCCTACCCAAAAAAATTAGGTATCATTTTTATCGGGAGACTTGGGGGAAGGCTGGGTGGAAGGAAATTTGTGGCTCCTCTCAGATTCCAGAACTTTCTGTCACGAAAATGTGAGAAAAACATGTTTTTTTAACCAAATGTTGAGGTTTGCAAAGGATTCTGGGTAACAGAACTTGGTCACAGCCCCACAAGTCACCTTGGGTTCCCCTAGGTCTCTAGTTTTCAAAAATGCTCAGGTTTGGTAGGTTTCCCTAGGTGCCGGCTGAGCTAGAGGCCAAACTCTACAGGTAGGCACTTTGCAAAAAACACCTTTGTTTTCTTTCAAAAAATGTGATGTGTCCACGTTGCATTTTGGGGCATTTCCTGTCGCGGGCGCTAGGCCTACCCACACAAGTGAGGTATCATTTTTATCGGGAGACTTGGGGGAATGCTGGGTGGAAGGAAATTTGTGGCTCCTCTCAGATTCCAGAACTTTCTGTCACCAAAATGTGAGGGAAACATGTTTTTTTTTAGCCAAAGATTGAGGTTTGCAAAGGATTCTGGGTAACAGAACCTGGTCAGAGCCCCACAAGTCACCCCATCTTGGATTCCCCTAGGTCTCTAGTATTAAAAAATGCACAGGTTTGGTAGGTTTCCCTAGGTGCCGGCTGAGCTAGAGGCCAAAATCTACTGGTAGGCACTTTGCAAAAAACACCTCTGTTTTCTTTAAAAAAATTTGATGTGTCCACGTTGCATTTTGGGGCATTTCCTGTTGCGGGCGCTAGGCCTACCCACAAAAATGAGGTATCATTTTTATCGGGAGACTTGGGGGAAGGCTGGGTGGAAGGAAATTTGTGGCTCCTCTCAGATTCCAGAACTTTCTGTCACAAAAATGTGAGGAAAATGTGTTTTTTTAGCCAAATTGAGAGGTTTGCAAAGGATTCTGGGTAACAGAACATGGTCCGAGCCCCACAAGTCACCCCCTCCTGGATTCCCCTAGGTCTCTAGTTTTAAAAAATGCACAGGGTTGGTAGGTTTCCCTAGGTGCCGGCTGAGCTAGAGGCCAAAATCTACAGGTAGGCACTTTGCAAAAAACACCTCTGTTTTCTTTAAAAAAATGTGAAGTGTCCACGATGCGTTTTGGGGCCTTTCCTGTCGCGGGTGCTAGGCCTACCCACACAAGTGAGGTATCATTTTTATTGGGAGACTTAGGGGGAACGCTGGGTGGAGGGAAATTTGTGGCTCCTCTCAGATTCCAGAACTTTCTGTCACAAAAATGTGAGGAAAATGTGTTTTTTTAGCCAAATTGAGAGGTTTGCAAAGGATTCTGGGTAACAGAACATGGTCCGAGCCCCACAAGTCACCCCCTCCTGGATTCCCCTAGGTCTCTAGTTTTAAAAAATGCACAGGGTTGGTAGGTTTCCCTAGGTGCCGGCTGAGCGAGAGGCCAAACTCTACAGGTAGGCACTTTGCAAAAAACACCTTTGTTTTCTTTCAAAAAATGTGATGTGTCCACGTTGCATTTTGGGGCATTTCCTGTCGCGGGCGCTAGGCCTACCCACACAATTGAGGTATTATTTTTATCGGGAGACTTGGTGGGAATGCTGGATGGAAAGAAATTTGTGGCTCCTCTCTGATTCCAGATTTTTCTGTCACCAAAATGTGTTTTTTTAGCCAAATTTTGAGGTTTGCAAAAGATTCTGGGTAACACAACCTGCTCAGAGCCCCACAAGTCACCCCCTCCTGGATTCCCCTAGGTCTCTAGTTTTAAAAAATGCACAGGGTTGGTAGGTTTCCCTAGGTGCCGGCTGAGCTATAGGCCAAAATCTACAGGTAGGCGCTTTGCAAAAAACACCTCTGTTTTCTTTAAAAAAATGTGATGTGTCCACGTTGAGTTTTGGGGCATTTCCTGTCGCGGGCGCTAGGCCTACCCACACAAGTGAGGTATCATTTTTATCGGGAGACTTAGGGGAACGCTAGATGGAAGGAAAGTTGTGGCTCCTCTCTGATTCCAGATCTTTCTGTCACCAAAATGTGAGGAAAATGTGTTTTTTTAGCCAAATTTTGAGGTTTGCAAAAGATTCTGGGTAACACAACCAGCTTAGAGCCCCACAAGTCACCCCTCCTGGATTCCCCTAGGTCTCTAGCTTTAAAAAATGCACATGTTTGGTAGGTTTCCCTAGGTGCTGGCTGAGGTAGAGGCCAAAATCTACAGGTAGGCGCTTTGCAAAAAACACCTCTGTTTTCTTTAAAAAAATGTGATGTGTCCATGTTGCGTTTTGGGGCACCTCCTGTCGCGGGCGCTAGGCCTACCCACACAAGTGAGGTGTCATTTTTATCGGGAGACTTGGGGGAACGCTGGGTGAAAGGAAATTTGTGGCTCCTCTCTGATTCCTGAACTTTCTGTCACAAAAATGTGAGAAAAATTTGTTTTTTTTATGCCAAATTTTAAGTTTTGCAAAGGATTCTGGGTAACAGAACCTGGTCAGAGCCCCACAAGTCACCCCATCTTGGATTCCCCTAGGTCTCTAGTTTAAAAAAATGCTCAGGTTTGGTAGGTTTCCCTAGGTGCCGGCTGAGCTAGAGGCCAAAATCTACAGGTAGGCACTTTGCAAAAAACACCTCTGTTTTCTTTAAAAAAATGTGATGTGTCCACGTTGCGTTTTGGGGCACTTCCTGTCGCGGGCGCTTGGCCTACCCACACAAGTGAGGTGTCATTTTTATCGGGAGACTTGGGGGAACGCTGGGTGAAAGTAAATTTGTGGCTCCTCTCTGATTCCAGAACTTTCTGTCACCAAAATGTGAGAAAAATGTGTTTTTTTTAGCCAAATTTTAAGTTTTGCAAAGGATTCTGGGTAACAGAACCTGGTCAGAGCCCCACAAGTCACCCCATCTTGGATTCCCCAAGGTTTCTAGTTTTCAAAAATACACAGGTTTTGTATGTTTCCCCAGGTGCCGGCTGAGGTAGAGGCCAAATTCTACAGGTAGGCACTTTGCAAAAAACACCTCTGTTTTCTTTAAAAAAATGTGATGTGTCCACGTTGCGTTTTGGGGCATTTCCTGTCGCGGGCACAAGGCCTACCCACACAAGTGAGGTATCAATTTTATCGGGAGACTTGGGGAAATGCTGGGTGGAAGGAAATTTGTGGCTCCTCTCTGATTCCAGAACTTTCTGTCACCAAAATGTGAGGAAAATGTGTTTTTTTAGCCACATTTTGAGGTTTGCAAAGGATTCTGGGTAACAGAACCTGGTCAGAGCCCCACAAGTCACCCCTCCTGGATTCCCCTAGGTCTCTATCTTTAAAAAATGCACAGGTTTGGTAGGTTTCCCTAGGTGCAGGCTGAGGTAGAGGCCAAAATCTACAGGTAGGCGCTTTGCAAAAAACAACTCTGTTTTCTTTCAAAAAATGTGATGTGTCCACGTTGCGTTTTGGGGCATTTCCTGTCACGGGCGCTAGGCCTACCCACACAAGTGAGGTATCATTTTTATCGGGAGACTTGGGGGAACGCTGGGTGAAAGGAAACTTGTGGCTCCTCTCTGATTCGAGAACTTTCTGTCACCAAAATGTGAGAAAAATTTGTTTTTTTTAGCCAAATTTTGAGTTTTGCAAAGGATTCTGGGTAACAGAACGTGGTCAGAGCCCCACAAGTCACCCAATCTTGGATTCCCCAAGGTCTCTAGTTTTCAAAAATGAACAGGTATTGTATGTTTCCCTAGGTGCCGGCTGAGCTAGAGGCCAAAATCTACAGGTAGGCACTTTGCAAAAAACACCTCTGTTTTCTTTAAAAAAATGTGATGTGTCCACATTGCGTTTTGGGGCATTTCCTTTTGCTGGTGCTAGGCCTACCCACACAAGTGAGGTATCATTTTTATCGGGAGACTTAGGGGAACGCTGGATTGAAAGAAAGTTGTGGCTCCTCTCTGATTCCAGAACTTTCTGTCACCAAAATTTGAGGAAAACGTGTTTTTTTAGCCAAATTTTGAGGTTTGCAAAGGATTCTGGGTAACAGAACCTGGTCCGAGCCCCACAAGTCACCCCATCTTGCATTCCCCTAGGTCTCTAGTTTTCAAAAATGCACAGGTTTTGTAGGTTTCCCTAGGTGCCGGCTGAGCGAGAGGCCAAACTCTACAGGTAGGCACTTTGCAAAAAACACCTTTGTTTTCTTTCAAAAAATGTGATGTGTCCACGTTGCATTTTGGGGCATTTCCTGTCGCGGGCGCTAGGCCTACCCACACAATTGAGGTATTATTTTTATCGGGAGACTTGGTGGGAATGCTGGATGGAAAGAAATTTGTGGCTCCTCTCTGATTCCAGATTTTTCTGTCACCAAAATGTCAGGAAAATGTGTTTTTTTAGCCAAATTTTGAGGTTTGCAAAAGATTCTGGGTAAAACAACCTACTCAGAGCCCCACAAGTCACCCCCTCCTGGATTCCCCTAGGTCTCTAGTTTTAAAAAATGCACAGGGTTGGTAGGTTTCCCTGGGTGCCGGCTGAGCTAGAGGCCAAAATCTACAGGTAGGCGCTTTGCAAAAAACACCTCTGTTTCCTTTAAAAAAATGTGATGTGTCCACGTTGAGTTTTGGGGCATTTCCTGTTGCGGGCGCTATGCCTACCCACACAAGTGAGGTATCATTTTTATTGGGAGACTTAGGGGAACGCTGGATGGAAGGAAAGTTGTGGCTCCTCTCTGATTCCAGATCTTTCTGTCACCAAAATGTGAGGAAAATGTGTTTTTTTAGCCAAATTTTGAGGTTTGCAAAAGATTCTGGGTAACACAACCTGCTTAGAGCCCCACAAGTCACCCCTCCTGGATTCTCCTAGGTCTCTAGCTTAAAAAAATGCACAGGTTTGGTAGGTTTCCCTAGGTGCCGGCTGAGCTAGAGGCCAAAATCTACTGGTAGGCACTTTTCAAAAAACACATCTATTTTCTTTCAAAAAATGTGATGTGTCCACGTTGCGTTTTGGGGCATTTCCTGTTGCGGGCGCTAGGCCTACCCACACAAGTGAGGTATCATTTTTATCGGGAGACTTGGGGGAATGCTGGGTGGAAGGAAATTTGTGGCACCTCTCAGATTCCAGAACTTTCTGTCACCAAAATGTGAGGAAAACATGGTTTTTTTTAGCCAAAGATTGAGGTTTGCAAAGGATTCTGGGTAACAGAACCTGGTCAGAGCCCCACAAGTCACCCCATCTTGGATTCCCGTAGGTCTCTAGTATTAAAAAATGCACAGGTTTGGTAGGTTTCCCTAGGTTCCGGCTGAGCTAGAGGCCAAAATCTACTGGTAGGCACTTTGCAAAAAACACCTCTGTTTTCTTTCAAAAAATGTGATGTGTCCACGTTGCATTTTGGGGCATTTCCTGTTGCGGGCGCTAGCCCTACCCAAAAAAATTAGGTATCATTTTTATCGGGAGACTTGGGGGAAGGCTGGGTGGAAGGAAATTTGTGGCTCCTCTCAGATTCCAGAAGTTTCTGTCACGAAAATGTGAGAAAAACATGTTTTTTTAACCAAATGTTGAGGTTTGCAAAGGATTCTGGGTAACAGAACTTGGTCACAGCCCCACAAGTCACCTTGGGTTCCCCTAGGTCTCTAGTTTTCAAAAATGCTCAGGTTTGGTAGGTTTCCCTAGGTGCCGGCTGAGCTAGAGGCCAAACTCTACAGGTAGGCACTTTGCAAAAAACACCTTTGTTTTCTTTCAAAAAATGTGATGTGTCCACGTTGCATTTTGGGGCATTTCCTGTCGCGGGCGCTAGGCCTACCCACACAAGTGAGGTATCATTTTTATCGGGAGACTTGGGGGAATGCTGGGTGGAAGGAAATTTGTGGCTCCTCTCAGATTCCAGAACTTTCTGTCACCAAAATGTGAGGGAAACATGTTTTTTTTTAGCCAAAGATTGAGGTTTGCAAAGGATTCTGGGTAACAGAACCTGGTCAGAGCCCCACAAGTCACCCCATCTTGGATTCCCCTAGGTCTCTAGTATTAAAAAATGCACAGGTTTGGTAGGTTTCCCTAGGTGCCGGCTGAGCTAGAGGCCAAAATCTACTGGTAGGCACTTTGCAAAAAACACCTCTGTTTTCTTTAAAAAAATTTGATGTGTCCACGTTGCATTTTGGGGCATTTCCTGTTGCGGGCGCTAGGCCTACCCACAAAAATGAGGTATCATTTTTATCGGGAGACTTGGGGGAAGGCTGGGTGGAAGGAAATTTGTGGCTCCTCTCAGATTCCAGAACTTTCTGTCACAAAAATGTGAGGAAAATGTGTTTTTTTAGCCAAATTGAGAGGTTTGCAAAGGATTCTGGGTAACAGAACATGGTCCGAGCCCCACAAGTCACCCCCTCCTGGATTCCCCTAGGTCTCTAGTTTTAAAAAATGCACAGGGTTGGTAGGTTTCCCTAGGTGCCGGCTGAGCTAGAGGCCAAAATCTACAGGTAGGCACTTTGCAAAAAACACCTCTGTTTTCTTTAAAAAAATGTGAAGTGTCCACGATGCGTTTTGGGGCCTTTCCTGTCGCGGGTGCTAGGCCTACCCACACAAGTGAGGTATCATTTTTATTGGGAGACTTAGGGGGAACGCTGGGTGGAGGGAAATTTGTGGCTCCTCTCAGATTCCAGAACTTTCTGTCACAAAAATGTGAGGAAAATGTGTTTTTTTAGCCAAATTGAGAGGTTTGCAAAGGATTCTGGGTAACAGAACATGGTCCGAGCCCCACAAGTCACCCCCTCCTGGATTCCCCTAGGTCTCTAGTTTTAAAAAATGCACAGGGTTGGTAGGTTTCCCTAGGTGCCGGCTGAGCTAGAGGCCAAAATCTACAGGTAGGCGCTTCGCAAAAAACACCTCTGTTTTCTTTAAAAAAATGTGATGTGTCCACATTGAGTTTTGGGGCATTTCCTGTCGCGGGCACTAGGCCTACCCACACAAGTGAGGTATCATTTTTATCGGGAGACTTAGGGGAACTCTGGATGGAAGGAAAGTTGTGGCTCCTCTCTGATTGCAGATCTTTCTGTCACCAAAATGTGAGGAAAATGTGTTTTTTTAGCCAAATTTTGAGGTTTGCAAAAGATTCTGGGTAACACAACCTGCTTAGAGCCCCACAAGTCACCCCTCCTGGATTCCCCTAGGTCTCTAGCTTTAAAAAATGCACAGGTTTGGTAGGTTTCCCTAGGTGCCGGCTGAGCTAGAGGCCAAAATCTACTGGTAGGCACTTTGCAAAAAACACCTCTGTTTTCTTTAAAAAAATGTGATGTGTCCACGTTGCATTTTGGGGCATTTCCTGTTGCGGGCGCTAGGCCTACCCACACAAGTGAGGTATCATTTTTATCGGGAGACTTGGGGGAATGCTGGGTGGAAGGAAATTTGTGGCTCCTCTCAGATTCCAGAACTTTCTGTCACCAAAATGTGAGGAAAACATGTTTTTTTGAAGCCAAAGATTGAGGTTTGCAAAGGATTCTGGGTAACAGAACCTGGTCAGAGCCCCACAAGTCACCCCATCTTGGATTCCCCTAGGTCTCTAGTATTACAAAATGCACAGGTTTGGTAGGTTTCCCTAGGTGCCGGCTGAGCTAGAGGCCAAAATCTACTGGTAGGCACTTTGCAAAAAACACCTCTGTTTTCTTTAAAAAAATGTGATGTGTCCACATTGCATTTTGGGGCATTTCCTGTTGCGGGCGCTAGGCCTACCCAAAAAAATGATGTATCATTTTTATCGGGAGACTTGGGGGAAGGCTGGGTGGAAGGAAATTTGTGGCTCCTCTCAGATTCCAGAACTTTCTGTCACGAAAATGTGAGAAAAACATGTTTTTTTAACCAAATGTTGAGGTTTGCAAAGGATTCTGGGTAACAGAACCTGGTCACAGCCCCACAAGTCACCTTGGGTTCCCCTAGGTCTCTAGTTTTCAAAAATGCTCAGGTTTGGTAGGTTTCCCTAGGTGCCGGCTGAGCTAGAGGCCAAACTCTACAGGTAGGCACTTTGCAAAAAACAACTTTGTTTTCTTTCAAAAAATGTGATGTGTCCACGTTGCATTTTGGGGCATTTCCTGTCGCGGGCGCTAGGCCTACCCACACAAGTGAGGTATAATTTTTATCGGGAGACTTGGGGGAATGCTGGGTGGAAGGAAATGTGTGGCTCCTCTCAGATTCCAGAACTTTCTGTCACCAAAATGTGAGGAAAACATGTTTTTTTGTAGCCAAAGATTGAGGTTTGCAAAGGATTCTGGGTAACAGAACCTGGTCAGAGCCCCACAAGTCACCCCATCTTGGATTCCCCTAGGTCTCTAGTATCAAAAAATGCACAGGTTTGGTAGGTTTCCCTAGGTGCCGGCTGAGCTAGAGGCCAAAATCTACTGGGAGGCACTTTGCAAAAAACACCTCTGTTTTCTTTCAAAAAATGTGATGTGTCCACGTTGCATTTTGGGGCATTTCCTGTTGCGGGCGCTAGGCCTACCCACAAAAATGAGGTATCATTTTTATCGGGAGACTTGGGGGAAGGCTGGGTGGAAGGAAATGTGTGGCTCCTCTCAGATTCCAGAACTTTTTGTCACGAAAATGTGAGAAAAACATGTTTTTTTAACCAAATGTTGAGGTTTGCAAAGGATTCTGAGTAACAGAACCTGGTCACAGCCCCACAAGTCACCTTGGGTTCCCCTAGGTCTCTAGTTTTCAAAAATGCTCAGGTTTGGTAGGTTTCCCTAGGTGCCGGCTGAGCTAGAGGCCAAAATCTACAGGTAGGCACTTTGCAAAAAACACCTCTGTTTTCTTTAAAAAAATGTGAAGTGTCCACGATGCGTTTTGGGGCCTTTCCTGTCGCGGGTGCTAGGCCTACCCACACAAGTGAGGTATCATTTTTATTGGGAGACTTAGGGGGAACGCTGGGTGGAGGGAAATTTGTGGCTCCTCTCAGATTCCAGAACTTTCTGTCACAAAAATGTGAGGAAAATGTGTTTTTTTAGCCAAATTGAGAGGTTTGCAAAGGATTCTGGGTAACAGAACATGGTCCGAGCCCCACAAGTCACCCCCTCCTGGATTCCCCTAGGTCTCTATTTTTAAAAAAATGCACAGGGTTGGTAGGTTTCCCTAGGTGCTGGCTGAGCTAGAGGCCAAAATCTACAGGTAGGCGCTTCGCAAAAAACACCTCTGTTTTCTTTAAAAAAATGTGATGTGTCCACATTGAGTTTTGGGGCATTTCCTGTCGCGGGCACTAGGCCTACCCACACAAGTGAGGTATCATTTTTATCGGGAGACTTAGGGGAACTCTGGATGGAAGGAAAGTTGTGGCTCCTCTCTGATTCCAGATCTTTCTGTCACCAAAATGTGAGGAAAATGTGTTTTTTTAGCCAAATTTTGAGGTTTGCAAAAGATTCTGGGTAACACAACCTGCTTAGAGCCCCACAAGTCACCCCTCCTGGATTCCCCTAGGTCTCTAGCTTTAAAAAATGCACAGGTTTGGTAGGTTTCCCTAGGTGCCGGCTGAGCTAGAGGCCAAAATCTACTGGTAGGCACTTTGCAAAAAACACCTCTGTTTTCTTTCAAAAAATGTGATGTGTCCACGTTGCATTTTGGGGCATTTCCTGTTGCGGGCGCTAGGCCTACCCACACAAGTGAGGTATCATTTTTATCGGGAGACTTGGGGGAATGCTGGGTGGAAGGAAATTTGTGGCTCCTCTCAGATTCCAGAACTTTCTGTCACCAAAATGTGAGGAAAACATGTTTTTTTTTAGCCAAAGATTGAGGTTTGCAAAGGATTCTGGGTAACAGAACCTGGTCAGAGCCCCACAAGTCACCCCATCTTGGATTCCCCTAGGTCTCTAGTATTACAAAATGCACAGGTTTGGTAGGTTTCCCTAGGTGCCGGCTGAGCTAGAGGCCAAAATCTACTGGTAGGCACTTTGCAAAAAACACCTCTGTTTTCTTTAAAAAAATGTGATGTGTCCACGTTGCATTTTGGGGCATTTCCTGTTGCGGGCGCTAGGCCTACCCAAAAAAATGATGTATCATTTTTATCGGGAGACTTGGGGGAAGGCTGGGTGGAAGGAAATTTGTGGCTCCTCTCAGATTCCAGAACTTTCTGTCACGAAAATGTGAGAAAAACATGTTTTTTTAACCAAATGTTGAGGTTTGCAAAGGATTCTGGGTAACAGAACCTGGTCACAGCCCCACAAGTCACCTTGGGTTCCCCTAGGTCTCTAGTTTTCAAAAATGCTCAGGTTTGGTAGGTTTCCCTAGGTGCCGGCTGAGCTAGAGGCCAAACTCTACAGGTAGGCACTTTGCAAAAAACACCTTTGTTTTCTTTCAAAAAATGTGATGTGTCCACGTTGCATTTTGGGGCATTTCCTGTCGCGGGCGCTAGGCCTACCCACACAAGTGAGGTATCATTTTTATCGGGAGACTTGGGGGAATGCTGGGTGGAAGGAAATGTGTGGCTCCTCTCAGATTCCAGAACTTTCTGTCACCAAAATGTGAGGAAAACATGTTTTTTTGTAGCCAAAGATTGAGGTTTGCAAAGGATTCTGGGTAACAGAACCTGGTCAGAGCCCCACAAGTCACCCCATCTTGGATTCCCCTAGGTCTCTAATATCAAAAAATGCACAGGTTTGGTAGGTTTCCCTAGGTGCCGGCTGAGCTAGAGGCCAAAATCTACTGGGAGGCACTTTGCAAAAAACACCTCTGTTTTCTTTCAAAAAATGTGATGTGTCCACGTTGCATTTTGGGGCATTTCCTGTTGCGGGCGCTAGGCCTACCCACAAAAATGAGGTATCATTTTTATCGGGAGACTTGGGGGAAGGCTGGGTGGAAGGAAATGTGTGGCTCCTCTCAGATTCCAGAACTTTTTGTCACGAAAATGTGAGAAAAACATGTTTTTTTAACCAAATGTTGAGGTTTGCAAAGGATTCTGAGTAACAGAACCTGGTCACAGCCCCACATGTCACCTTGGGTTCCCCTAGGTCTCTAGTTTTAAAAAATGCTCAGGTTTGGTAGGTTTCCCTAGGTGCCGGCTGAGCTAGAGGCCAAAATCTACAGGTAGGCACTTTGCAAAAAATACCTCTGTTTTCTTTAAAAAAATGTGAAGTGTCCACGATGCGTTTTGGGGCCTTTCCTGTCGCGGGTGCTAGGCCTACCCACACAAGTGAGGTATCATTTTTATTGGGAGACTTAGGGGGAACGCTGGGTGGAGGGAAATTTGTGGCTCCTCTCAGATTCCAGAACTTTCTGTCACCAAAATGTGAGGAAAATGTGTTTTTTTAGCCAAATTTTGAGGTTTGCAAAGGATTCTGGGTAACACAACCTGCTCAGAGCCCCACAAGTCACCCCCTCCTGGATTCCCCTAGGTCTCTAGTTTTAAAAAAATGCACAGGGTTGGTAGGTTTCCCTAGGTGCCGGCTGAGCTAGAGGCCAAAATCTACAGGTAGGCGCTTTGCAAAAAACACCTCTGTTTTCTTTAAAAAAATGTGATGTGTCCACGTTGAGTTTTGGGGCATTTCCTGTTGCGGGCGCTAGGCCGACCCACACAAGTGAGGTATCATTTTTATCGGGAGACTTAGGGGAGCGCTGGATGGAAGGAAAGTTGTGGCTCCTCTCTGATTCCAGATCTTTCTGTCACCAAAATGTGAGGAAAATGTGTTTTTTTAGCCAAATTTTGAGGTTTGCAAAAGATTCTGGGTAACAAAACCTGCTTAGAGCCCCACAAGTCACCCCTCCTGGATTCCCCTAGGTCTCTAGCTTTAAAAAATGCACAGGTTTGGTAGGTTTCCCTAGGTGCCGGCTGAGCTAGAGGCCAAAATCTACTGGTAGGCACTTTGCAAAAAACACATCTGTTTTCTTTCAAAAAATGTGATGTGTCCACGTTGCATTTTGGGGCATTTCCTGTTGCGGGCGCTAGGCCTACCCACAAAAATGAGTATCATTTTTATCGGGAGACTTGGGGGAAGGCTGGGTGGAAGGAAATTTGTGGCTCCTCTCAGATTCCAGAACTTTCTGTCACGAAAATGTGAGAAAAACATGTTTTTTTAACCAAATGTTGAGGTTTGCAAAGGATTCTGGGTAACAGAACCTGGTCACAGCCCCACAAGTCACCTTGGGTTCCCCTAGGTCTCTAGTTTTCAAAAATGCTCAGGTTTGGTAGGTTTCGCTAGGTGCCGGCCGAGCTAGAGGCCAAACTCTACAGGTAGGCACTTTGCAAAAAACACCTTTGTTTTCTTTCAAAAAATGTGATGTGTCCACGTTGCATTTTGGGGCATTTCCTGTCGCGGGCGCTAGGCCTACCCACACAAGTGAGGTATCATTTTTATCGGGAGACTTGGGGGAATGCTGGGTGGAAGGAAATTTGTGGCTCCTCTCAGATTCCAGAACTTTCTGTCACCAAAATGTGAGGGAAACATGTTTTTTTTTAGCCAAAGATTGAGGTTTGCAAAGGATTCTGGGTAACAGAACCTGGTCAGAGCCCCACAAGTCACCCCATCTTGGATTCCCCTAGGTCTCTAGTATTAAAAAATGCACAGGTTTGGTAGGTTTCCCTAGGTGCCGGCTGAGCTAGAGGACAAAATCTACTGGTAGGCACTTTGCAAAAAACACCTCTGTTTTCTTTAAAAAAATTTGATGTCTCCACGTTGCATTTTGGGGCATTTCCTGTTGCGGGCGCTAGGCCTACCCACAAAAATGAGGTATCATTTTTATCGGGAGACTTGGGGGAAGGCTGGGTGGAAGGAAATTTGTGGCTCCTCTCAGATTCCGGAACTTTCTGTCACGAAAATGTGAGAAAAACATGTTTATTTAACCAAATGTTGAGGTTTGCAAAGGATTCTGGGTAACAGAACCTGGTCACAGCCCCACAAGTCACCTTGGGTTCCCCTAGGTCTCTAGATTTCAAAAACGCTCAGGTTTGGTAGATTTCCCTAGGTGCCGGCTGAGCTAGAGGCCAAAATCTACAGGTAGGCACTTTGCAAAAAACACCTCTGTTTTCTTTAAAAAAATGTGAAGTGTCCACGATGCGTTTTGGGGCCTTTCCTGTCGCGGGTGCTAGGCCTACCCACACAAGTGAGGTATCATTTTTATTGGGAGACTTAGGGGGAACGCTGGGTGGAGGGAAATTTGTGGCTCCTCTCAGATTCCAGAACTTTCTGTCACAAAAATGTGAGGAAAATGTGTTTTTTTAGCCAAATTGAGAGGTTTGCAAAGGATTCTGGGTAACAGAACATGGTCCGAGCCCCACAAG
Organism: Pleurodeles waltl; assembly: GCF_031143425.1. NCBI lineage: Eukaryota > Metazoa > Chordata > Amphibia > Caudata > Salamandridae > Pleurodeles > Pleurodeles waltl. The sequence continues at coordinate 479,680,077 of NC_090450.1, forward strand.
TCACCCCCTCCTGGATTCCCCTAGGTCTCTAGTTTTAAAAAATGCACAGGGTTGGTAGGTTTCCCTAGGTGCCGGCTGAGCTAGAGGCCGAAATCTACAGGTAGGCGCTTCGCAAAAAACACCTCTGTTTTCTTTAAAAAAATGTGATGTGTCCACATTGAGTTTTGGGGCATTTCCTGTCGCGGGCACTAGGCCTACCCACACAAGTGAGGTATCATTTTTATCGGGAGACTTAGGGGAACTCTGGATGGAAGGAAAGTTGTGGCTCCTCTCTGATTCCAGATCTTTCTGTCACCAAAATGTGAGGAAAATGTGTTTTTTTAGCCAAATTTTGAGGTTTGCAAAAGATTCTGGGTAACACAACCTGCTTAGAGCCCCACAAGTCACCCCTCCTGGATTCCCCTAGGTCTCTAGCTTTAAAAAATGCACAGGTTTGGTAGGTTTCCCTAGGTGCCGGCTGAGCTAGAGGCCAAAATCTACTGGTAGGCACTTTGCAAAAAACACCTCTGTTTTCTTTAAAAAAATGTGATGTGTCCACGTTGCATTTTGGGGCATTTCCTGTTGCGGGCGCTAGGCCTACCCACACAAATGAGGTATCATTTTTATCGGGAGACTTGGGGGAATGCTGGGTGGAAGGAAATTTGTGGCTCCTCTCAGATTCCAGAACTTTCTGTCACCAAAATGTGAGGAAAACATGTTTTTTTTTAGCCAAAGATTGAGGTTTGCAAAGGATTCTGGGTAACAGAACCTGGTCAGAGCCCCACAAGTCACCCCATCTTGGATTCCAATCGGTCTCTAGTATCAAAAAATGCACAGGTTTGGTAGGTTTCCCTAGGTGCCGGCTGAGCTAGAGGCCAAAATCTACTGGTAGGCACTTTGCAAAAAACACCTCTGTTTTCTTTAAAAAAATGTGATGTGTCCACGTTGCATTTTGGGGCATTTCCTGTTGCGGGCGCTAGGCCTACCCACAAAAATGAGGTATCATTTTTATCGGGAGACTTGGGGGAAGGCTGGGTGGAAGGAAATGTGTGGCTCCTCTCAGATTCCAGAACTTTTTGTCACGAAAATGTGAGAAAAACATGTTTTTTTAACCAAATGTTGAGGTTTGCAAAGGATTCTGAGTAACAGAACCTGGTCACAGCCCCACAAGTCACCTTAGGTTCCCCTAGGTCTCTAGTTTTCAAAAATGCTCAGGTTTGGTAGGTTTCCCTAGGTGCCGGCTGAGCTAGAGGCCAAAATCTACAGGTAGGCACTTTGCAAAAAACACCTTTGTTTTCTTTAAAAAAATGTGATGTGTCCACGTTGCATTTTGGGGCATTTCCTGTCGCGGGCGCTAGGCCTACCCACACAAGTGAGGTATCATTTTTATCGGGAGACTTGGGGGAATGCTGGGTGGAAGGAAATTTGTGGCTCCTCTCAGATTCCAGAACTTTCTGTCGCCAAAATGTGAGGAAAACATGTTTTTTTTAGCCAAAGATTGAGGTTTGCAAAGGATTCTGGGTAACAGAACCTGGTCAGAGCCCCACAAGTCACCCCATCTTGGATTCCCCTAGGTCTCTAGTATTACAAAATGCACAGGTTTGGTAGGTTTCCCTAGGTGCCGGCTGAGCTAGAGGCCAAAATCTACTGGTAGGCACTTTGCAAAAAACACCTCTGTTTTCTTTAAAAAAATGTGATGTGTCCACGTTGCATTTTGGGGCATTTCCTGTTGCGGGCGCTAGGCCTACCCAAAAAAATGATGTATCATTTTTATCGGGAGACTTGGGGGAAGGCTGGGTGGAAGGAAATTTGTGGCTCCTCTCAGATTCCAGAACTTTCTGTCACGAAAATGTGAGAAAAACATGTTTTTTTAACCAAATGTTGAGGTTTGCAAAGGATTATGGGTAACAGAACCTGGTCACAGCCCCACAAGTCACCTTGGGTTCCCCTAGGTCTCTAGTATTAAAAAATGCACAGGTTTGGTAGGTTTCCCTAGGTGCCGGCTGAGCTAGAGGCCAAAATCTACTGGTAGGCACTTTGCAAAAAACACCTCTGTTTTCTTTCAAAAAATGTGATGTGTCCACGTTGCATTTTGGGGCATTTCCTGTTGCGGGCGCTAGGCCTACCCACAAAAATGAGTATCATTTTTATCGGGAGACTTGGGGGAAGGCTGGGTGGAAGGAAATTTGTGGCTCCTCTCAGATTCCAGAACTTTCTGTCACGAAAATGTGAGAAAAACATGTTTTTTTAACCAAATGTTGAGGTTTGCAAAGGATTCTGGGTAACAGAACCTGGTCACAGCCCCACAAGTCACCTTGGGTTCCCCTAGGTCTCTAGTTTTCAAAAATGCTCAGGTTTGGTAGGTTTCCCTAGGTGCCGGCTGAGCTAGAGGCCAAAATCTACAGGTAGGCACTTTGCAAAAAACACCTCTGTTTTCTTTAAAAAAATGTGAAGTGTCCACGATGCGTTTTGGGGCCTTTCCTGTCGCGGGTGCTAGGCCTACCCACACAAGTGAGGTATCATTTTTATTGGGAGACTTAGGGGGAATGCTGGGTGGAGGGAAATTTGTGGCTCCTCTCAGATTCCAGAACTTTCTGTCACCAAAATGTGAGGAAAATGTGTTTTTTTAGCCAAATTTTGAGGTTTGCAAAGGATTCTGGGTAACACAACCTGCTCAGAGCCCCACAAGTCACCCCCTCCTGGATTCCCCTAGGTCTCTAGTTTTAAAAAATGCACAGGGTTGGTAGGTTTCCCTAGGTGCCGGCTGAGCTAGAGGCCAAAATCTACAGGTAGGCGCTTTGCAAAAAACACCTCTGTTTTCTTTAAAAAAATGTGATGTGTCCACGTTGAGTTTTGGGGCATTTCCTGTTGCGGGCGCTAGGCCTACCCACACAAGTGAGGTATCATTTTTATCGGGAGATTTGGGGGAATGCTGGGTGGAAGGAAATTTGTGGCTCCTCTCAGATTCCAGAACTTTCTGTCACCAAAATGTGAGGAAAACATGTTTTTTTTAACCAAAGATTGAGGTTTGCAAAGGATTCTGGGTAACAAAACCTGGTCAGAGCCCCACAAGTCACCCCATCTTGGATTCCCCTAGGTCTCTAGTATTAAAAAATGCACAGCTTTGGTAGGTTTCCCTAGGTGCCGGCTGAGCTAGAAGCCAAAATCTACTGGTAGGCACTTTGCAAAAAACACCTCTGTTTTCTTTCAAAAAATGTGATGTGTCCACGTTGCATTTTGGGGCATTTCCTGTTGCGGGCGCTAGGCCTACTCACACAAGTGAGGTATAATTTTTATCGGGAGTCTTGGGGGAAGGCTGGGTGGAAGGAAATTTGTGGCTCCTCTCAGATTCCAGAACTTTCTGTTACGAAAATGTGAGAAAAACATGTTTTTTTAACCAAATGTTGAGGTTTGCAAAGGATTCTGGGTAACAGAACCTGGTCACAGCCCCACAAGTCACCTTGGGTTCCCCTAGGTCTCTAGTTTTCAAAAATGCTCAGGTTTGGTAGGTTTTCCTAGGTGCCGGCTGAGCTAGAGGCCAAACTCTACAGGTAGGCACTTTGCAAAAAACACCTTTGTTTTCTTTCAAAAAATGTGAGGTGTCCACGTTGCATTTTGGGGCATCTCCTGTCGCGGGCGCTAGGCCTACCCACACAAGTGAGGTATCATTTTTATCGGGAGACTTGGGGAAATGCTGGGTGGAAGGAAATTTGTGGCTCCTCTCAGATTCCAGAACTTTCTGTCACCAAAATGTGAGAAAAACATGTTTTTTTGTAGCCAAAGATTGAGGTTTGCAAAGGATTCTGGGTAACAGAACCTGGTCAGAGCCCCACAAGTCACCCCATCTTGCATTCCCCTAGGTCTCTAGTTTTCAAAAATGCACAGGTTTTGTAGGTTTCCCTAGGTGCCGGCTGAGCTAGAGGCCAAACTCTACAGGTAGGCACTTTGGAAAAAACACCTTTGTTTTCTTTCAAAAAATGTGATGTGTCCACGTTGTATTTTGGGGCATTTCCTGTCGCGGGCGCTAGGCCTACCCACACAATTGAGGTATTATTTTTATCGGGAGACTTGGTGGGAATGCTGGATGGAAAGAAATTTGTGGCTCCTCTCTGATTCCAGATTTTTCTGTCACCAAAATGTCAGGAAAATGTGTTTTTTTAGCCAAATTTTGAGGTTTGCAAAAGATTCTGGGTAACACAACGTGCTCAGAGCCCCACAAGTCACCCCCTTCTGGATTCCCCTAGGTATCTAGTTTTAAAAAATGCACAGGGTTGGTAGGTTTCCCTAGGTGCCGGCTGAGCTAGAGGCCAAAATCTACAGGTAGGCGCTTTGCAAAAAACACCTCTGTTTTCTTTAAAAAAATGTGATGAGTCCACGTTGAGTTTTGGGGCATTTCCTGTCGCGGGCGCTAGGCCTACCCACACAAGTGAGGTATCATCTTTATCGGGAGACTTAGGGGAACGCTGGATGGAAGGAAAGTTGTGGCTCCTCTCTGATTCCAGATCTTTCTGTCACCAAAATGTGAGGAAAATGTGTTTTTTTAGCCAAATTTTGAGGTTTGCAAAAGATTCTGGGTAACACAACCTGCTTAGAGCCCCACAAGTCACCCCTCCTGGATTCCCGTAGGTCTCTAGCTTTAAAAAATGCACAGGTTTGGTAGGTTTCCCTAGGTGCCGGATGAGCTAGAGGCCAAAATCTACTGGTAGGCACTTTGCAAAAAACACCTCTGATTTCTTTCAAAAAATGTGATGTGTCCAAGTTGCGTTTTGGGGCATTTCCTGTTGCGGGCGCTAGGCCTACCCACACAAGTGAGGTATCATTTTTATCGGGAGACTTGGGGGAATGCTGGGTGGAAGGAAATTTGTGGCTCCTCTCAGATTCCAGAACTTTCTGTCACCAAAATGTGAGGAAAACATGTTTTTTTTTAGCCAAAGATTGAGGTTTGCAAAGGATTCTGGGTAACAGAACCTGGTCAGAGCCCCACAAGTCACCCCATCTTGCATTCCCCTAGGTCTCTAGTTTTAAAAAATGCACAGGTTTTGTAGGTTTCCCTAGGTGCCGGCTGAGCTAGAGGCCAAACTCTACAGGTAGGCACTTTGCAAAAAACACCTTTGTTTTCTTTCAAAAAATGTGATGTGTCCACGTTGTATTTTGGGGCATTTCCTGTCGCGGGCGCTAGGCTTACCCACACAATTGAGGTATTATTTTTATCGGGAGACTTGGTGGGAATGCTGGATGGAAAGAAATTTGTGGCTCCTCTCTGATTCCAGATTTTTCTGTCACCAAAATGTCAGGAAAATGTGTTTTTTTAGCTAAATTTTGAGGTTTGCAAAAGATTCTGGGTAACACAACGTGCTCAGAGCCCCACAAGTCACCCCCTCCTGGATTCCCCTAGGTCTCTAGTTTTAAAAAATGCACAGGGTTGGTAGGTTTCCCTAGGTGCCGGCTGAGCTAGAGGCCAAAATCTACAGGTAGGCGCTTTGCAAAAAACACCTCTGTTTTCTTTAAAAAAATGTGATGAGTCCACGTTGAGTTTTGGGGCATTTCCTGTCGCGGGCGCTAGGCCTACCCACACAAGTGAGGTATCATTTTTATCGGGAGACTTGGGGGAATGCTGGGTGGAAGGAAATTTGTGGCTCCTCTCAGATTCCAGAACTTTCTGTCACCAAAATGTGAGGAAAACATGGTTTTTTTTAGGTAGAGATTGAGGTTTGCAAAGGATTCTGGGTAACAGAACCTGATCAGAGCCCCACAAGTCACCCCATCTTGGATTCCCCTAGGTCTCTAGTATTAAAAAATGCACAGGTTTGGTAGGTTTCCCTAGGTGGCGGCTAAGCTAGAGGCCAAAATCTACTGGTAGGCACTTTGCAAAAAAACACCTCTGTTTTCTTTCAAAAAATGTGATGTGTCCACGTTGCATTTTGGGGCATTTCCTGTTGCGGGCGCTAGGCCTACCCACAAAAATGAGGTATCATTTTTATCAGGAGACTTGGGGGAAGGCTGGGTGGAAGGAAATTTGTGGCTCCTCTCAGATTCCAGAACTTTCTGTCACGAAAATGTGAGAAAAACATGTTTTTTTAACCAAATGTTGAGGTTTGCAAAGGATTCTGGGTAACAAAACCTGGTCACAGCCCCACAAGTCACCTTGGGTTCCCCTAGGTCTCTAGTTTTCAAAAATGCTCAGGATTGGTAGGTTTCCCTAGGTGCCGGCTGAGCTAGAGGCCAAAATCTACAGGTAGGCGCTTTGCAAAAAACACCTCTGTTTTCTTTAAAAAAATGTGATGTGTCCACGTTGAGTTTTGGGGCATTTCCTGTCGCGGGCGCTAGGCCTACCCACACAAGTGAGGTATCATTTTTATCGGGAGACTTAGGGGAGCGCTGGATGAAAGGAAAGTTGTGGCTCCTCTCTGATTCCAGATCTTTCTGTCACCAAAATGTGAGGAAAATATGTTTTTTTAGCCAAATTTTGAGGTTTGCAAAAGATTCTGGGTAACACAACCTGCTTAGAGCCCCACAAGTCACCCCTCCTGGATTCCCCTAGGTCTCTAGCTTTAAAAAATGCACAGGTTTGGTAGGTTTCCCTAGGTGCCGGCTGAGCTAGAGGCCAAAATCTACTGGTAGGCACTTTGCAAAAAACACCTCTGTTTTCTTTCAAAAAATGTGATGTGTCCACGTTGCGTTTTGGGGCATTTCCTGTTGCGGGCGCTAGGCCTACCCACACAAGTGAGGTATCATTTTTATCGGGAGACTTGGGGGAATGCTGGGTGGAAGGAAATTTGTGGCTCCTCTCAGATTCCAGAACTTTCTGTCACCAAAATGTGAGGAAAACATGGTTTTTTTTAGCCAAAGATTGAGGTTTGCAAAGGATTCTGGGTAACAGAACCTGGTCAGAGCCCCACAAGTCACCCCATCTTGCATTCCCCTAGGTCTCTAGTATTAAAAAATGCACAGGTTTGGTAGGTTTCCCTAGGTGCCGGCTGAGCTAGAGGCCAAAATCTACTGGTAGACACTTTGCAAAAAACACCTCTGTTTTCTTTCAAAAAATGTGATGTGTCCACGTTGCATTTTGGGGCATTTCCTGTTGCGGGCGCTAGGCCTACCCAAAAAAATGAGGTATCATTTTTATCGGGAGACTTGGGGGAAGGCTGGGTGGAAGGAAATTTGTGGCTCCTCTCAGATTCCAGAACTTTCTGTCACGAAAATGTGAGAAAAACATGTTTTTTTAACCAAATGTTGATGTTTCCAAAGGATTCTGGGTAACAGAACCTGGTCACAGCCCCACAAGTCACCTTGGGTTCCCCTAGGTCTCTAGTTTTAAAAAATGCTCAGGTTTGGTAGGTTTCCCTAGGTGCCGGCTGAGCTAGAGGCCAAACTCTACAGGTAGGCACTTTGCAAAAAACACCTTTGTTTTCTTTCAAAAAATGTGATGTGTCCACGTTGCATTTTGGGGCATCTCCTGTCGCGGGCGCTAGGCCTACCCACACAAGTGAGGTATCATTTTTATCGGGAGACTTGGGGGAATGCTGGGTGGAAGGAAATTTGTGGCTCCTCTCAGATTCCAGAACTTTCTGTCACCAAAATGTGAGAAAAACATGTTTTTTTGTAGCCAAAGATTGAGGTTTGCAAAGGATTGTGGGTAACAGAACCTGGTCAGAGCCCCACAAGTCACCCCATCTTGGATTCCCCTAGGTCTCTAGTATTAAAAAATGCACAGGTTTGGTAGGTTTCCCTAGGTGCCGGCTGAGCTAGAGGCCAAAATCTACTGGTTGGCACTTTGCAAAAAACACCTCTGTTTTCTTTCAAAAAATGTGATGTGTCCACGTTGCATTTTGGGGCATTTCCTGTTGCGGGCGCTAGGCCTACCCACAAAAATGAGGTATCATTTTTATCGGGAGACTTGGGGGAAGGCTGGGTGGAAGGAAATTTGTGGCTCCTCTCAGATTCCAGAACTTTCTGTCACGAAAATGTGAGAAAAACATGTTTTTTTAACCAAATGTTGAGGTTTGCAAACGATTCTGGGTAACAGAACCTGGTCACAGCCCCACAAGTCACCTTGGGTTCCCCTAGGTCTCTAGTTTTCAAAAATGCTCAGGTTTGGTAGGTTTCCCTAGGTGCCGGCTGAGCTAGAGGCCAAAATCTACAGGTAGGCACTTTGCAAAAAATACCTCTGTTTTCTTTAAAAAAATGTGAAGTGTCCACGATGCGTTTTGGGGCCTTTCCTGTCGCGGGTGCTAGGCCTACCCACACAAGTGAGGTATCATTTTTATTGGGAGACTTAGGGGGAACGCTGGGTGGAGGGAAATTTGTGGCTCCTCTCAGATTCCTGAACTTTCTGTCACCAAAATGTGAGGAAAATGTGTTTTTTTTGGCCAAATTTTGAGGTTTGCAAAGGATTCTGGGTAACACAACCTGCTCAGAGCCCCACAAGTCACCCCCTCCTGGATTCCCCTAGGTCTCTAGTTTTAAAAAATGCACAGGGTTGGTAGGTTTCCCTAGGAGCCGGCTGAGCTAGAGGCCAAAATCTACAGGTAGGCGCTTTGCAAAAAACACCTCTGTTTTCTTTAAAAAAATGTGATGTGTCCACGTTGAGTTTTGGGGCAATTCCTGTCGCGGGCGCTAGGCCTACCCACACAAGTGAGGTATCATTTTTATCGGGAGACTTGGGGGAATGCTGGGTGGAAGGAAATTTGTGGCTTCTCTCAGATTCCAGAACTTTCTGTCACCAAAATGTGAGGAAAACATGTTTTTTTTTAGCCAAAGATTGAGGTTTGCACAGGATTCTGGGTAACAGAACCTAGTCAGAGCCCCACAAGTCACCCCATCTTGCATTCCCCTAGGTCTCTAGTTTTCAAAAATGCACAGGTTTTGTAGGTTTCCCTAGGTGCCGGCTGAGCTAGAGGCCAAACTCTACAGGTAGGCACTTTGCAAAAAACACCTTTGTTTTCTTTCAAAAAATGTGATGTGTCCACGTTGTATTTTGGGGCATTTCCTGTCGCGGGCGCTAGGCCTACCCACACAATTGAGGTATTATTTTTATCGGGAGACTTGGTGGGAATGCTGGATGGAAAGAAATTTGTGGCTCCTCTCTGATTCCAGATTTTTCTGTCACCAAAATGTCAGGAAAATGTGTTTTTTAAGCCAAATTTTGAGGTTTGCAAAAGATTCTGGGTAACACAACGTGCTCAGAGCCCCACAAGTCACCCCCTCCTGGATTCCCCTAGGTCTCTAGTTTTAAAAAATGCACAGGGTTGGTAGGTTTCCCTAGGTGCCGGCTGAGCTAGAGGCCAAAATCTACAGGTAGGCGCTTTGCAAAAAACACCTCTGTTTTCTTTAAAAAAATGTGATGTGTCCACGTTGAGTTTTGGGGCATTTCCTGTCGCGGGCGCTAGGCCTACCCACACAAGTGAGGTATCATCTTTATCGGGAGACTTAGGGGAACGCTGGATGGAAGGAAAGTTGTGGCTCCTCTCTGATTCCAGATCTTTCTGTCACCAAAATGTGAGGAAAATGTGTTTTTTTAGCCAAATTTTGAGGTTTGCAAAAGATTCTGGGTAACACAACCTGCTTAGAGCCCCACAAGTCACCCCTCCTGGATTCCCCTAGGTCTCTAGCTTTAAAAAATGCACAGGTTTGGTAGATTTCCCTAGGTGCCGGCTGAGCTAGAGGCCAAAATCTACTGGTAGGCACTTTGCAAAAAACACCTCTGTTTTCTTTCAAAAAATGTGATGTGTCCACGTTGTGTTTTGGGGCATTTCCTGTTGCGGGCGCTAGGCCTACCCACACAAGTGAGGTATCATTTTTATCGGGAGACTTGGGGGAATGCTGGGTGGAAGGAAATTTGTGGCTCCTCTCAGATTCCAGAACTTTCTGTCACCAAAATGTGAGGAAAACATGTTTTTTTTTAGCCAAAGATTGAGGTTTGCAAAGGATTCTGGGTAACAGAACCTGGTCAGAGCCCCACAAGTCACCCCATCTTGCATTCCCCTAGGTCTCTAGTTTTCAAAAATGCACAGGTTTTGTAGGTTTCCCTAGGTGCCGGCTGAGCTAGAGGCCAAAATCTACTGGTAGACACTTTGCAAAAAACACCTCTGTTTTCTTTCAAAAAATGTGATGTGTCCACGTTGCATTTTGGGGCATTTCCTGTTGCGGGCGCTAGGCCTACCCAAAAAAATGAGGTATCATTTTTATCGGGATACTTGGGGGAATGCTGGGTGGAAGGAAATTTGTGGCTCCTCTCAGATTCCAGAACTTTCTGTCACGAAAATGTGAGAAAAACATGTTTTTTTAACCAAATGTTGATGTTTCCAAAGAATTCTGGGTAACAGAACCTGGTCACAGCCCCACATGTCACCTTGGGTACCCCTAGGTCTCTAGTTTTAAAAAATGCTCAGGTTTGGTAGGTTTCCCTAGGTGCCGGCTGAGCTAGAGGCCAAACTCTACAGGTAGGCACTTTGCAAAAAACACCTTTGTTTTCTTTCAAAAAATGTGATGTGTCCACGTTGCATTTTGGGGCATCTCCTGACGCGGGCGCTAGGCCTACCCACACAAGTGAGGTATCATTTTTATCGGGAGACTTGGGGGAATGCTGGGTGGAAGGAAATTTGTGGCTCCTCTCAGATTCCAGAACTTTCTGTCACCAAAATGTGAGAAAAACATGTTTTTTTGTAGCCAAAGATTGAGGTTTGCAAAGGATTCTGGGTAACAGAACCTGGTCAGAGCCCCACAAGTCACCCCATCTTGGATTCCCCTAGGTCTCTAGTATTAAAAAATGCACAGGTTTGGTAGGTTTCCCTAGGTGCCGGCTGAGCTAGAGGCCAAAATCTACTGGTTGGCACTTTGCAAAAAACACCTCTGTTTTCTTTCAAAAAATGTGATGTGTCCACGTTGCATTTTGGGGCATTTCCTGTTGCGGGCGCTAGGCCTACCCACAAAAATGAGGTATCATTTTTATCGGGAGACTTGGGGGAAGGCTGGGTGGAAGGAAATTTGTGGCTCCTCTCAGATTCCAGAACTTTCTGTCACGAAAATGTGAGAAAAACATGTTTTTTTAACCAAATGTTGAGGTTTGCAAAGGATTCTGGGTAATAGAACCTGGTCACAGCCCCACAAGTCACCTTGGGTTCCCCTAGGTCTCTAGTTTTAAAAAATGCTCAGGTTTGGTAGGTTTCCCTAGGTGCCGGCTGAGCTAGAGGCCAAAATCTACAGGTAGGCACTTTGCAAAAAATACCTCTGTTTTCTTTAAAAAAATTTGAAGTGTCCACGATGCGTTTTGGGGCCTTTCCTGTCGCGGGTGCTAGGCCTACCCACACAAGTGAGGTATCATTTTTATTGGGAGACTTAGGGGGAACGCTGGGTGGAGGGAAATTTGTGGCTCCTCTCAGATTCCAGAACTTTCTGTCACCAAAATGAGAGGAAAATGTGTTTTTTTTGGCCAAATTTTGAGGTTTGCAAAGGATTCTGGGTAACACAACCTGCTCAGAGCCCCACAAGTCACCCCCTCCTGGATTCCCCTAGGTCTCTAGTTTTAAAAAATGCACAGGGTTGGTAGGTTTCCCTAGGAGCCGGCTGAGCTAGAGGCCAAAATCTACAGGTAGGCGCTTTGCAAAAAACACCTCTGTTTTCTTTAAAAAAAATGTGATGTGTCCACGTTGAGTGTTGGGGCAATTCCTGTCGCGAGCGCTAGGCCTACCCACACAAGTGAGGTATCATTTTTATCGGGAGACTTGGGGGAATGCTGGGTGGAAGGAAATTTGTGGCTCCTCTCAGATTCCAGAACTTTCTGTCACCAAAATGTGAGGAAAACATGGTTTTTTTTAGCCAAAGATTGAGGTTTGCACAGGATTCTGGGTAACAGAACCTGGTCAGAGCCCCACAAGTCACCCCATCTTGCATTCCCCTAGGTCTCTAGTTTTCAAAAATGCTCAGGTTTTGTAGGTTTCCCTAGGTGCCGGCTGAGCTAGAGGCCAAACTCTACAGGTAGGCACTTTGCAAAAAACACCTTTGTTTTCTTTCAAAAAATGTGATGTGTCCACGTTGTATTTTGGGGCATTTCCTGTCGCGGGCGCTAGGCCTACCCACACAATTGAGGTATTATTTTTATCGGGAGACTTGGTGGGAATGCTGGATGGAAAGAAATTTGTGGCTCCTCTCTGATTCCAGATTTTTCTGTCACCAAAATGTCAGGAAAATGTGTTTTTTTAGCCAAATTTTGAGGTTTGCAAAAGATTCTGGGTAAAACAACGTGCTCAGAGCCCCACAAGTCACCCCCTCCTGGATTCCCCTATGTCTCTAGTTTTAAAAAATGCACAGTGTTGGTAGGTTTCCCTAGGTGCCGGCTGAGCTAGAGGCCAAAATCTACAGGTAGGCGCTTTGCAAAAAACACCTCTGTTTTCTTTAAAAAAATGTGATGTGTCCACGTTGAGTTTGGGGGCATTTCCTGTCGCGGGCGCTAGGCCTACCCACACAAGTGAGGTATCATCTTTATCGGGAGACTTAGGGGAACGCTGGATGGAAGGAAAGTTGTGGCTCCTCTCTGATTCCAGATCTTTCTGTCACCAAAATGTGAGGAAAATGTGTTTTTTTAGCCAAATTTTGAGGTTTGCAAAAGATTCTGGGTAACACAACCTGCTTAGAGCCCCACAAGTCACCCCTCCTGGATTCCCCTAGGTCTCTAGCTTTAAAAAATGCACAGGTTTGGTAGGTTTCCCTAGGTGCCGGCTGAGCTAGAGGCCTAAATCTACTGGTAGGCACTTTGCAAAAAACACCTCTGTTTTCTTTCAAAAAATGTGATGTGTCCACGTTGCGTTTTGGGGCATTTCCTGTTGCGGGCGCTAGGCCTACCCACACAAGTGAGGTATCATTTTTATCGGGAGACTTGGGGGAATGCTGGGTGGAAGGAAATTTGTGGCTCCTCTCAGATTCCAGAACTTTCTGTCACCAAAATGTGAGGAAAACATGTTTTTTTTTAGCCAAAGATTGAGGTTTGCAAAGGATTCTGGGTAACAGAACCTGGTCAGAGCCCCACAAGTCACCCCATCTTGCATTCCCCTAGGTCTCTAGTTTTCAAAAATGCACAGGTTTTGTAGGTTTCCCTAGGTGCCGGCTGAGCTAGAGGCCAAACTCTACAGGTAGGCACTTTGCAAAAAACACCTTTGTTTTCTTTCAAAAAATGTGATGTGTCCACGTTGTATTTTGGGGCATTTCCTGTCGCGGGCGCTAGGCCTACCCACACAATTGAGGTATTATTTTTATCGGGAGACTTGGTGGGAATGCTGGATGAAAAGAAATTTGTGGCTCCTCTCTGATTCCAGATTTTTCTGTCACCAAAATGTCAGGAAAATGTGTTTTTTTAGCCAAATTTTGAGGTTTGCAAAAGATTCTGGGTAACACAACGTGCTCAGAGCCCCACTAGTCACCCCCTCCTGGATTCCCCTAGGTCTCTAGTTTTAAAAAATGCACAGGGTTGGTAGGTTTCCCTAGGTGCCGGCTGAGCTAGAGGCCAAAATCTACAGGTAGGCGCTTTGCAAAAAACACCTCTGTTTTCTTTAAAAAAATGTGATGTGTCCACGTTGAGTTTTGGGGCATTTCCTGTCGCGGGCGCTAGGCCTACCCACACAAGTGAGGTATCATTTTTATCGGGAGACTTGGGGGAATGCTGGGTGGAAGGAAATTTGTGGCTCCTCTCAGATTCCAGAACTTTCTGTCACCAAAATGTGAGGAAAACATGGTTTTTTTTAGCCAAGGATTGAGGTTTGCAAAGGATTCTGGGTAACAGAACCTGGTCAGAGCCCCACAAGTCACCCCATCTTGGATTCCCCTAGGTCTCTAGTATTAAAAAATGCACAGGTTTGGTAGGTTTCCCTAGGTGGCGGCTGAGCTAGAGGCCAAAATCTACTGGTAGGCACTTTGCAAAAAACACCTCTGTTTTCTTTAAAAAAATGTGATGTGTCCACGTTGCATTTTGGGGCATTTCCTGTTGCGGGCGCTAGGCCTACCCACAAAAATGAGGTATCATTTTTATCGGGAGACTTGGGGGAAGGCTGGGTGGAAGGAAATTTGTGGCTCCTCTCAGATTCCAGAACTTTCTGTCACGAAAATGTGAGAAAAACATGTTTTTTTAACCAAATGTTGAGGTTTGCAAAGGATTCTGGGTAACAGAACCTGGTCACAGCCCCACAAGTCACCTTGGGTTCCCCTAGGTCTCTAGTTTTAAAAAATGCTCAGGTTTGGTAGGTTTCCCTAGGTGCCGGCTGAGCTAGAGGCCAAAATCTACAGGTAGGCACTTTGCAAAAAACACCTCTGTTTTCTTTAAAAAAATGTGAAGTGTCCACGATGCGTTTTGGGGCCTTTCCTGTCGCGGGTGCTAGGCCTACCCACACAAGTTAGGTATAATTTTTATTGGGAGACTTAGGGGGAACGCTGGGTGGAGGGAAATTTGTGGCTCCTCTCAGATTCCAGAACTTTCTGTCACCAAAATGTGAGGAAAATTTGTTTTTTTAGCCAAATTTTGAGGTTTGCAAAGGATTCTGGGTAACACAACCTGCTCAGAGCCCCACAAGTCACCCCCTTCTGGATTCCCCTAGGTCTCTAGTATTAAAAAATGCACAGGGTTGGTAGGTTTCCCTAGGTGCCGGCTGAGCTAGAGGCCAAAATCTACAGGTAGGCGCTTTGCAATAAACACCTCTGTTTTCTTTAAAAAAATGTGATGTGTCCACGTTGCGTTTTGGGGCATTTCCTGTCGCGGGCGCTAGGCCTACCCACACAAGTGAGGTATCATTTTTATCGGGAGACTTGGGGGAATGCTGGGTGGAAGGAAATTTGTGGCTCCTCTCAGATTCCAGAACTTTCTGTCACCAAAATGTGAGGAAAACATGGTTTTTTTTAGCCAAAGATTGAGGTTTGCAAAGGATTCTGGGTAACAGAACCTGGTCAGAGCCCCACAAGTCACCCCATCTTGGATTCCCCTAGGTCTCTAGTGTTAAAAAATGCACAGGTTTGGTAGGTTTCCCTAGGTGCCGGCTGAGCTAGAGGCCAAAATCTACTGGTAGACACTTTGCAAAAAACACCTCTGTTTTCTTTCAAAAAATGTGATGTGTCCATGTTGCATTTTGGGGCATTTCCTGTTGCGGGCGCTAGGCCTACCCAAAAAAATGAGGTATCATTTTTATCGGGAGACTTGGGGGAAGGCTGGGTGGAAGGAAATTTGTGGCTCCTCTCAGATTCCAGAACTTTCTGTCATGAAAATGTGAGAAAAACATGTTTTTTTAACCAAATGTTGATGTTTCCAAAGGATTCTGGGTAACAGAACCTGGTCAGAGCCCCACAAGTCACCTTGGGTTCCCCTAGGTCTCTAGTTTTCAAAAATGCTCAGGTTTGGTAGGTTTCCCTAGGTGCCGGCTGAGCTAGAGGCCAAACTCTACAGGTAGGCACTTTGCAATAAACACCTTTGTTTTCTTTCAAAAAATGTGATGTGTCCACGTTGCATTTTGGGGCATCTCCTGTCGCGGGCGCTAGGCCTACCCACACAAGTGAGGTATCATTTTTATCGGGAGACTTGGGGGAATGCTGGGTGGAAGGAAATTTGTGGCTCCTCTCAGATTCCAGAACTTTCTGTCACCAAAATGTGAGAAAAACATGTTTTTTTGTAGCCAAAGATTGAGGTTTGCAAAGGATTCTGGGTAACAGAACCTGGTCAGAGCCCCACAAGTCACCCCATCTTGCATTCCCCTAGGTCTCTAGTTTTCAAAAATGCACAGGTTTTGTAGGTTTCCCTAGGTGCCGGCTGAGCTAGAGGCCAAAATCTACAGGTAGGCGCTTTGCAATAAACACCTCTGTTTTCTTTAAAAAAATGTGATGTGTCCACGTTGCGTTTTGGGGCATTTCCTGTCGCGGGCGCTAGGCCTACCCACACAAGTGAGGTATCATTTTTATCGGGAGACTTGGGGGAATGCTGGGTGGAAGGAAATTTGTGGCTCCTCTCAGATTCCAGAACTTTCTGTCACCAAAATGTGAGGAAAACATGGTTTTTTTTAGCCAAAGATTGAGGTTTGCAAAGGATTCTGGGTAACAGAACCTGGTCAGAGCCCCACAAGTCACCCCATCTTGGATTCCCCTAGGTCTCTAGTATTAAAAAATGCACAGGTTTGGTAGGTTTCCCTAGGTGCCGGCTGAGCTAGAGGCCAAAATCTACAGGTAGGCGCTTTGCAAAAAACACCTCTGTTTTCTTTAAAAAAATGTGATGTGTCCACGTTGAGTTTTGGGGCATTTCCTGTCGCGGGCGCTAGGCCTACCCACACAAGTGAGGTATCATCTTTATCGGGAGACTTAGGGGAACGCTGGATGGAAGGAAAGTTGTGGCTCCTCTCTGATTCCAGATCTTTCTGTCACCAAAATGTGAGGAAAATGTGTTTTTTTAGCCAAATTTTGAGGTTTGCAAAAGATTCTGGGTAACACAACCTGCTTAGAGCCCCACAAGTCACCCCTCCTGGATTCCCCTAGGTCTCTAGCTTTAAAAAATGCACAGGTTTGGTAGGTTTCCCTAGGTGCCGGCTGAGCTAGAGGCCAAAATCTACTGGTAGGCACTTTGCAAAAAACACCTCTGTTTTCTTTCAAAAAATGTGATGTGTCCACGTTGCGTTTTGGGGCATTTCCTGTTGCGGGCGCTAGGCCTACCCACACAAGTGAGGTATCATTTTTATCGGGAGACTTGGGGGAATGCTGGGTGGAAGGAAATTTGTGGCTCCTCTCAGATTCCAGAACTTTCTGTCACCAAAATGTGAGGAAAACATGTTTTTTTTTAGCCAAAGATTGAGGTTTGCAAAGGATTCTGGGTAACAGAACCTGGTCAGAGCCCCACAAGTCACCCCATCTTGCATTCCCCTAGGTCTCTAGTTTTCAAAAATGCACAGGTTTTGTAGGTTTCCCTAGGTGCCGGCTGAGCTAGAGGCCAAACTCTACAGGTAGGCACTTTGCAAAAAACACCTTTGTTTTCTTTCAAAAAATGTGATGTGTCCACATTGTATTTTGGGGCATTTCCTGTCGCGGGCGCTAGGCCTACCCACACAATTGAGGTATTATTTTTATCGGGAGACTTGGTGGGAATGCTGGATGAAAAGAAATTTGTGGCTCCTCTCTGATTCCAGATTTTTCTGTCACCAAAATGTCAGGAAAATGTGTTTTTTTAGCCAAATTTTGAGGTTTGCAAAAGATTCTGGGTAACACAACGTGCTCAGAGCCCCACTAGTCACCCCCTCCTGGATTCCCCTAGGTCTCTAGTTTTAAAAAATGCACAGGGTTGGTAGGTTTCCCTAGGTGCCGGCTGAGCTAGAGGCCAAAATCTACAGGTAGGCGCTTTGCAAAAAACACCTCTGTTTTCTTTAAAAAAATGTGATGTGTCCACGTTGAGTTTTGGGGCATTTCCTGTCGCGGGCGCTAGGCCTACCCACACAAGTGAGGTATCATTTTTATCGGGAGACTTGGGGGAATGCTGGGTGGAAGGAAATTTGTGGCTCCTCTCAGATTCCAGAACTTTCTGTCACCAAAATGTGAGGAAAACATGGTTTTTTTTAGCCAAGGATTGAGGTTTGCAAAGGATTCTGGGTAACAGAACCTGGTCAGAGCCCCACAAGTCACCCCATCTTGGATTCCCCTAGGTCTCTAGTATTAAAAAATGCACAGGTTTGGTAGGTTTCCCTAGGTGGCGGCTGAGCTAGAGGCCAAAATCTACTGGTAGGCACTTTGCAAAAAACACCTCTGTTTTCTTTCAAAAAATGTGATGTGTCCACGTTGCATTTTGGGGCATTTCCTGTTGCGGGCGCTAGGCCTACCCACAAAAATGAGGTATCATTTTTATCGGGAGACTTGGGGGAAGGCTGGGTGGAAGGAAATTTGTGGCTCCTCTCAGATTCCAGAACTTTCTGTCACGAAAATGTGAGAAAAACATGTTTTTTTAACCAAATGTTGAGGTTTGCAAAGGATTCTGGGTAACAGAACCTGGTCACAGCCCCACAAGTCACCTTGGGTTCCCCTAGGTCTCTAGTTTTAAAAAATGCTCAGGTTTGGTAGGTTTCCCTAGGTGCCGGCTGAGCTAGAGGCCAAAATCTACAGGTAGGCACTTTGCAAAAAACACCTCTGTTTTCTTTAAAAAAATGTGAAGTGTCCACGATGCGTTTTGGGGCCTTTCCTGTCGCGGGTGCTAGGCCTACCCACACAAGTGAGGTATCATTTTTATTGGGAGACTTAGGGGGAACGCTGGGTGGAGGGAAATTTGTGGCTCCTCTCAGATTCCAGAACTTTCTGTCACCAAAATGTGAGGAAAATGTGTTTTTTTAGCCAAATTTTGAGGTTTGCAAAGGATTCTGGGTAACACAACCTGCTCAGAGCCCCACAAGTCACCCCCTTCTGGATTCCCCTAGGTCTCTAGTATTAAAAAATGCACAGGGTTGATAGGTTTCCCTAGGTGCCGGCTGAGCTAGAGGCCAAAATCTACAGGTAGGCGCTTTGCAATAAACACCTCTGTTTTCTTTAAAAAAATGTGATGTGTCCACGTTGCGTTTTGGGGCATTTCCTGTCGCGGGCGCTAGGCCTACCCACACAAGTGAGGTATCATTTTTATCGGGAGACTTGGGGGAATGCTGGGTGGAAGGAAATTTGTGGCTCCTCTCAGATTCCAGAACTTTCTGTCACCAAAATGTGAGGAAAACATGGTTTTTTTTAGCCAAAGATTGAGGTTTGCAAAGGATTCTGGGTAACAGAACCTGGTCAGAGCCCCACAAGTCACCCCATCTTGGATTCCCCTAGGTCTCTAGTGTTAAAAAATGCACAGGTTTGGTAGGTTTCCCTAGGTGCCGGCTGAGCTAGAGGCCAAAATCTACTGGTAGACACTTTGCAAAAAACACCTCTGTTTTCTTTCAAAAAATGTGATGTGTCCACGTTGCATTTTGGGGCATTTCCTGTTGCGGGCGCTAGGCCTACCCAACAAAATGAGGTATCATTTTTATCGGGAGACTTGGGGGAAGGCTGGGTGGAAGGAAATTTGTGGCTCCTCTCAGATTCCAGAACTTTCTGTCATGAAAATGTGAGAAAAACATGTTTTTTTAACCAAATGTTGAGGTTTGCAAAGGATTCTGGGTAACAGAACCTGGTCACAGCCCCACAAGTCACCTTGGGTTCCCCTAGGTCTCTAGTTTTAAAAAATGCTCAGGTTTGGTAGGTTTCCCTAGGTGCCGGCTGAGCTAGAGGCCAAAATCTACAGGTAGGCACTTTGCAAAAAACACCTCTGTTTTCTTTAAAAAAATGTGAAGTGTCCACGATGCGTTTTGGGGCCTTTCCTGTCGCGGGTGCTAGGCCTACCCACACAAGTGAGGTATCATTTTTATTGGGAGACTTAGGGGGAACGCTGGGTGGAGGGAAATTTGTGGCTCCTCTCAGATTCCAGAACTTTCTGTCACCAAAATGTGAGGAAAATGTGTTTTTTTAGCCAAATTTTGAGGTTTGCAAAGGATTCTGGGTAACACAACCTGCTCAGAGCCCCACAAGTCACCCCCTCCTGGATTCCCCTAGGTCTCTAGTATTAAAAAATGCACAGGGTTGGTAGGTTTCCCTAGGTGCCGGCTGAGCTAGAGGCCAAAATCTACAGGTAGGCGCTTTGCAATAAACACCTCTGTTTTCTTTAAAGAAATGTGATGTGTCCACGTTGCGTTTTGGGGCATTTCCTGTCGCGGGCGCTATGCCTACCCACACAAGTGAGGTATCATTTTTATCGGGAGACTTGGGGGAATGCTGGGTGGAAGGAAATTTGTGGCTCCTCTCAGATTCCAGAACTTTCTGTCACCAAAATGTGAGGAAAACATGGTTTTTTTTAGCCAAAGATTGAGGTTTGCAAAGGATTCTGGGTAACAGAACCTGGTCAGAGCCCCACAAGTCACCCCATCTTGGATTCCCCTAGGTCTCTAGTGTTAAAAAATGCACAGGTTTGGTAGGTTTCCCTAGGTGCCGGCTGAGCTAGAGGCCAAAATCTACTGGTAGACACTTTGCAAAAAACACCTCTGTTTTCTTTCAAAAAATGTGATGTGTCCACGTTGCATTTTGGGGCATTTCCTGTTGCGGGCGCTAGGCCTACCCACAAAAATGAGGTATCATTTTTATCGGGAGACTTGGGAAAGGCTGGGTGGAAGGAAATTTGTGGCTCCTCTCAGATTCCAGAACTTTCTGTCATGAAAATGTGAGAAAAACATGTTTTTTTAACCAAATGTTGATGTTTCCAAAGGATTCTGGGTAACAGAACCTGGTCACAGCCCCACAAGTCACCTTGGGTTCCCCTAGGTCTCTAGTTTTCAAAAATGCTCAGGTTTGGTAGGTTTCCCTAGGTGCCGGCTGAGCTAGAGGCCAAACTCTACAGGTAGGCACTTTGCAAAAAACACCTTTGTTTTCTTTCAAAAAATGTGATGTGTCCACGTTGCATTTTGGAGCATCTCCTGTCGCGGGCGCTAGGCCTACCCACACAAGCGAGGTATCATTTTTATCGGGAGACTTGGGGGAATGCTGGGTGGAAGGAAATTTGTGGCTCCTCTCAGATTCCAGAACTTTCTGTCACCAAAATGTGAGAAAAACATGTTTTTTTGTAGCCAAAGATTGAGGTTTGCAAAGGATTCTGGGTAACAGAACCTGGTCAGAGCCCCACAAGTCACCCCATCTTGGATTCCCCTAGGTCTCTAGTATTAAAAAATGCACAGGTTTGGTAGGTTTCCCTAGGTGCCGGCTGAGCTAGAGGCCAAAATCTACTGGTTGGCACTTTGCAAAAAACACCTCTGTTTTCTTTAAAAAAATGTGATGTGTCCACGTTGAGTTTTGGGGCATTTCCTGTCGCGGGCGCTAGGCCTACCCACACAAGTGAGGTATCATTTTTATCGGGAGACTTAGGGGAGCGCTGGATGAAAGGAAAGTTGTGGCTCCTCTCTGATTCCAGATCTTTCTGTCACCAAAATGTGAGGAAAATGTGTTTTTTTAGCCAAATTTTGAGGTTTGCAAAAGATTCTGGGTAACACAACCTGCTTAGAGCGCCACAAGTCACCCCTCCTGGATTCCCCTAGGTCTCTAGCTTTAAAAAATGCACAGGTTTGAAAGGTTTCCCTAGGTGCCGGCTGAGCTAGAGGCCAAAATCTACTGGTAGACACTTTGCAAAAAACACCTCTGTTTTCTTTCAAAAAATGTGATGTGTCCACGTTGCATTTTGGGGCATTTCCTGTTGCGGGAGCTAAGCCTACCCAAAAAAATGAGGTATAATTTTTATCGGGAGACTTGGGGGAAGGCTGGGTGGAAGGAAATTTGTGGCTCCTCTCAGATTCCAGAACTTTCTGTCACCAAAATGTGAGGAAAACATGGTTTTTTTTAGCCAAAGATTGAGGTTTGCAAAGGATTCTGGGTAACAGAACCTGGTCAGAGCCCCACAAGTCACCCCATCTTGCATTCCCCTAGGTCTCTAGTTTTCAAAAATGCACAGGTTTTCTAGGTTTCCCTAGGTGCCGGCTGAGCTAGAGGCCAAAATCTACAGGTAGGCGCTTTGCAAAAAACACCTCTGTTTTCTTTAAAAAAATGTGATGTGTCCACGTTGAGTTTTGGGGCAATTCCTGTCGCGGGCGCTAGGCCTACCCACACAAGTGAGGTATCATTTTTATCGGGAGACTTGGGGGAATGCTGGGTGGAAGGAAATTTGTGGCTCCTCTCAGATTCCAGAACTTTCTGTCACCAAAATGTGAGGAAAACATGGTTTTTTTTAGCCAAAGATTGAGGTTTGCAAAGGATTCTGGGTAACAGAACCTGGTCAGAGCCCCACAAGTCACCCCATCTTGCATTCCCCTAGGTCTCTAGTTTTCAAAAATGCACAGGTTTTGTAGGTTTCCCTAGGTGCCGGCTGAGCTAGAGGCCAAACTCTACAGGTAGGCACTTTGCAAAAAACACCTTTGTTTTCTTTCAAAAAATGTGATGTGTCCACGTTGTATTTTGGGGCATTTCCTGTCGCGGGCGCTAGGCCTACCCACACAATTGAGGTATTATTTTTATCGGGAGACTTGGTGGGAATGCTGGATGGAAAGAAATTTGTGGCTCCTCTCTGATTCCAGATTCTTCTGTCACCAAAATGTCAGGAAAATGTGTTTTTTTAGCCAAATTTTGAGGTTTGCAAAAGATTCTGGGTAACACAACGTGCTCAGAGCCCCACAAGTCACCCCCTCCTGGATTCCCCTAGGTCTCTAGTTTTAAAAAATGCACAGGGTTGGTAGGTTTCCCTAGGTGCCGGCTGAGCTAGATGCCAAAATCTACAGGTAGGCGCTTTGCAAAAAACACCTCTGTTTTCTTTAAAAAAATGTGATGTATCCACGTTGAGTTTTGGGGCATTTCCTGTCGCGGGCGCTAGGCCTACCCACACAAGTGAGGTATCATCTTTATCGGGAGACTTAGGGGAACGCTGGATGGAAGGAAAGTTGTGGCTCCTCTCTGATTCCAGATCTTTCTGTCACCAAAATGTGAGGAAAATGTGTTTTTTTAGCCAAATTTTGAGGTTTGCAAAAGATTCTGGGTAACACAACCTGCTTAGAGCCCCACAAGTCACCCCTCCTGGATTCCCCTAGGTCTCTAGCTTTAAAAAATGCACAGGTTTGGTAGGTTTCCCTAGGTGCCGGCTGAGCTAGAGGCCAAAATCTACTGGTAGGCACTTTGCAAAAAACACCTCTGTTTTCTTTCAAAAAATGTGATGTGTCCACGTTGCATTTTGGGGCATTTCCTGTTGCGGGCGCTAGGCCTACCCACAAAAATGAGGTATCATTTTTATCGGGAGACTTGGGGGAAGGCTGGGTGGAAGGAAATTTGTGGCTCCTCTCAGATTCCAGAACTTTCTGTCACGAAAATGTGAGAAAAACATGTTTTTTTAACCAAATGTTGAGGTTTGCAAAGGATTCTGGGTAACAGAACCTGGTCACAGCCCCACAAGTCACCTTGGGTTCCCCTAGGTCTCTAGTTTTAAAAAATGCTCAGGTTTGGTAGGTTTCCCTAGGTGCCGGCTGAGCTAGAGGCCAAAATCTACAGGTAGGCACTTTGCAAAAAACACCTCTGTTTTCTTTAAAAAAATGTGAAGTGTCCACGATGCGTTTTGGGGCCTTTCCTGTCGCGGGTGCTAGGCCTACCCACACAAGTGAGGTATCATTTTTATTGGGAGACTTAGGGGGAACGCTGGGTGGAGGGAAATTTGTGGCTCCTCTCAGATTCCAGAACTTTCTGTCACCAAAATGTGAGGAAAATGTGTTTTTTTAGCCAAATTTTGAGGTTTGCAAAGGATTCTGGGTAACACAACCTGCTCAGAGCCCCACAAGTCACCCCCTCCTGGATTCCCCTAGGTCTCTAGTATTAAAAAATGCACAGGGTTGGTAGGTTTCCCTAGGTGCCGGCTGAGCTAGAGGCCAAAATCTACAGGTAGGCGCTTTGCAATAAACACCTCTGTTTTCTTTAAAGAAATGTGATGTGTCCACGTTGCGTTTTGGGGCATTTCCTGTCGCGGGCGCTATGCCTACCCACACAAGTGAGGTATCATTTTTATCGGGAGACTTGGGGGAATGCTGGGTGGAAGGAAATTTGTGGCTCCTCTCAGATTCCAGAACTTTCTGTCACCAAAATGTGAGGAAAACATGGTTTTTTTTAGCCAAAGATTGAGGTTTGCAAAGGATTCTGGGTAACAGAACCTGGTCAGAGCCCCACAAGTCACCCCATCTTGGATTCCCCTAGGTCTCTAGTGTTAAAAAATGCACAGGTTTGGTAGGTTTCCCTAGGTGCCGGCTGAGCTAGAGGCCAAAATCTACTGGTAGACACTTTGCAAAAAACACCTCTGTTTTCTTTCAAAAAATGTGATGTGTCCACGTTGCATTTTGGGGCATTTCCTGTTGCGGGCGCTAGGCCTACCCAAAAAAATGAGGTATCATTTTTATCGGGAGACTTGGGGAAAGGCTGGGTGGAAGGAAATTTGTGGCTCCTCTCAGATTCCAGAACTTTCTGTCATGAAAATGTGAGAAAAACATGTTTTTTTAACCAAATGTTGATGTTTCCAAAGGATTCTGGGTAACAGAACCTGGTCACAGCCCCACAAGTCACCTTGGGTTCCCCTAGGTCTCTAGTTTTAAAAAATGCTCAGGTTTGGTAGGTTTCCCTAGGTGCCGGCTGAGCTAGAGGCCAAACTCTACAGGTAGGCACTTTGCAAAAAACACCTTTGTTTTCTTTCAAAAAATGTGATGTGTCCACGTTGCATTTTGGGGCATCTCCTGTCGCGGGCGCTAGGCCTACCCACACAAGCGAGGTATCATTTTTATCGGGAGACTTGGGGGAATGCTGGGTGGAAGGAAATTTGTGGCTCCTCTCAGATTCCAGAACTTTCTGTCACCAAAATGTGAGAAAAACATGTTTTTTTGTAGCCAAAGATTGAGGTTTGCAAAGGATTCTGGGTAACAGAACCTGGTCAGAGCCCCACAAGTCACCCATCTTGGATTCCCCTAGGTCTCTAGTATTAAAAAATGCACAGGTTTGGTAGGTTTCCCTAGGTGCCGGCTGAGCTAGAGGCCAAAATCTACTGGTTGGCACTTTGCAAAAAACACCTCTGTTTTCTTTCAAAAAATGTGATGTGTCCACGTTGAGTTTTGGGGCATTTCCTGTCGCGGGCGCTAGGCCTACCCACACAAGTGAGGTATCATTTTTATCGGGAGACTTAGGGGAGCGATGGATGAAAGGAAAGTTGTGGCTCCTCTCTGATTCCAGATCTTTCTGTCACCAAAATGTGAGGAAAATGTGTTTTTTTAGCCAAATTTTGAGGTTTGCAAAAGATTCTGGGTAACACAACCTGCTTAGAGCCCCACAAGTCACCCCTCCTGGATTCCCCTAGGTCTCTAGCTTTAAAAAATGCACAGGTTTGAAAGGTTTCCCTAGGTGCCGGCTGAGCTAGAGGCCAAAATCTACTGGTAGACACTTTGCAAAAAACACCTCTGTTTTCTTTCAAAAAATGTGATGTGTCCACGTTGCATTTTGGGGCATTTCCTGTTGCGGGAGCTAGGCCTACCCAAAAAAATGAGGTATAATTTTTATCGGGAGACTTGGGGGAAGGCTGGGTGGAAGGAAATTTGTGGCTCCTCTCAGATTCCAGAACTTTCTGTCACCAAAATGTGAGGAAAACATGGTTTTTTTTAGCCAAAGATTGAGGTTTGCAAAGGATTCTGGGTAACAGAACCTGGTCAGAGCCCCACAAGTCACCCCATCTTGCATTCCCCTAGGTCTCTAGTTTTCAAAAATGCACAGGTTTTCTAGGTTTCCCTAGGTGCCGGCTGAGCTAGAGGCCAAAATCTACAGGTAGGCGCTTTGCAAAAAACACCTCTGTTTTCTTTAAAAAAATGTGATGTGTCCACGTTGAGTTTTGGGGCAATTCCTGTCGCGGGCGCTAGGCCTACCCACACAAGTGAGGTATCATTTTTATCGGGAGACTTGGGGGAATGCTGGGTGGAAGGAAATTTGTGGCTCCTCTCAGATTCCAGAACTTTCTGTCACCAAAATGTGAGGAAAACATGGTTTTTTTTAGCCAAAGATTGAGGTTTGCAAAGGATTCTGGGTAACAGAACCTGGTCAGAGCCCCACAAGTCACCCCATCTTGCATTCCCCTAGGTCTCTAGTTTTCAAAAATGCACAGGTTTTGTAGGTTTCCCTAGGTGCCGGCTGAGCTAGAGGCCAAACTCTACAGGTAGGCACTTTGCAAAAAACACCTTTGTTTTCTTTCAAAAAATGTGATGTGTCCACGTTGTATTTTGGGGCATTTCCTGTCGCGGGCGCTAGGCCTACCCACACAATTGAGGTATTATTTTTATCGGGAGACTTGGTGGGAATGCTGGATGGAAAGAAATTTGTGGCTCCTCTCTGATTCCAGATTCTTCTGTCACCAAAATGTCAGGAAAATGTGTTTTTTTAGCCAAATTTTGAGGTTTGCAAAAGATTCTGGGTAACACAACGTGCTCAGAGCCCCACAAGTCACCCCCTCCTGGATTCCCCTAGGTCTCTAGTTTTAAAAAATGCACAGGGTTGGTAGGTTTCCCTAGGTGCCGGCTGAGCTAGAGGCCAAAATCTACAGGTAGGCGCTTTGCAAAAAACACCTCTGTTTTCTTTAAAAAAATGTGATGTATCCACGTTGAGTTTTGGGGCATTTCCTGTCGCGGGCGCTAGGCCTACCCACACAAGTGAGGTATCATCTTTATCGGGAGACTTAGGGGAACGCTGGATGGAAGGAAAGTTGTGGCTCCTCTCTGATTCCAGATCTTTCTGTCACCAAAATGTGAGGAAAATGTGTTTTTTTAGCCAAATTTTGAGGTTTGCAAAAGATTCTGGGTAACACAACCTGCTTAGAGCCCCACAAGTCACCCCTCCTGGATTCCCCTAGGTCTCTAGCTTTAAAAAATGCACAGGTTTGGTAGGTTTCCCTAGGTGCCGGCTGAGCTAGAGGCCAAAATCTACTGGTAGGCACTTTGCAAAAAACACCTCTGTTTTCTTTCAAAAAATGTGATGTGTCCACGTTGCGTTTTGGGGCATTTCCTGTTGCGGGCGCTAGGCCTACCCACACAAGTGAGGTATCATTTTTATCGGGAGACTTGGGGGAATGCTGGGTGGAAGGAAATTTGTGGCTCCTCTCAGATTCCAGAACTTTCTGTCACCAAAATGTGAGGAAAACATGGTTTTTTTTAGCCAAAGATTGAGGTTTGCAAAGGATTCTGGGTAACAGAACCTGGTCAGAGCCCCACAAGTCACCCCATCTTGCATTCCCCTAGGTCTCTAGTTTTCAAAAATGCACAGGTTTTGTAGGTTTCCCTAGGTGCCGGCTGAGCTAGAGGCCAAACTCTACAGGTAGGCACTTTGCAAAAAACACCTTTGTTTTCTTTCAAAAAATGTGATGTGTCCACGTTGTATTTTGGGGCATTTCCTGTCGCGGGCGCTAGGCCTACCCACACAATTGAGGTATTATTTTTATCGGGAGACTTGGTGGGAATGCTGGATGGAAAGAAATTTGTGGCTCCTCTCTGATTCCAGAACTTTCTGTCACGAAAATGTGAGAAAAACATGTTTTTTTAACCAAATGTTGATGTTTCCAAAGGATTCTGGGTAACAGAACCTGGTCACAGCCCCACAAGTCACCTTGGGTTCCCCTAGTCTCTAGTTTTCAAAAATGCTCAGGTTTGGTAGGTTTCCCTAGGTGCCGGCTGAGCTAGAGGCCAAACTCTACAGGTAGGCACTTTGCAAAAAACACCTTTGTTTTCTTTAAAAAAATGTGATGTGTCCACGTTGCATTTTGGGGCATCTCCTGTCGCGGGCGCTAGGCCTACCCACACAAGTGAGGTATCATTTTTATCGGGAGACTTGGGGGAATGCTGGGTGGAAGGAAATTTGTGGCTCCTCTCAGATTCCAGAACTTTCTGTCACCAAAATGTGAGAAAAACATGTTTTTTTGTAGCCAAAGATTGAGGTTTGCAAAGGATTCTGTGTAACAATACCTGGTCAGAGCCCCACAAGTCACCCCATCTTGGATTCCCCTAGGTCTCTAGTGTTAAAAAATGCACAGGTTTGGTAGGTTTCCCTAGGTGCCGGCTGAGCTAGAGGCCAAAATCTACTGGTAGACACTTTGCAAAAAACACCTCTGTTTTCTTTCAAAAAATGTGATGTGTCCACGTTGCATTTTGGGGCATTTCCTGTTGCGGGCGCTAGGCCTACCCAAAAAAATGAGGTATCATTTTTATCGGGAGACTTGGGGGAAGGCTGGGTGGAAGGAAATTTGTGGCTCCTCTCAGATTCCAGAACTTTCTGTCATGAAAATGTGAGAAAAACATGTTTTTTTAACCAAATGTTGATGTTTCCAAAGGATTCTGGGTAACAGAACCTGGTCACAGCCCCACAAGTCACCTTGGGTTCCCCTAGGTCTCTAGTTTTCAAAAATGCTCAGGTTTGGTAGGTTTCCCTAGGTGCCGGCTGAGCTAGAGGCCAAAATCTACAGGTAGGCACTTTGCAAAAAAAACCTCTGTTTTCTTTAAAAAAATGTGAAGTGTCCACGATGCGTTTTGGGGCCTTTCCTGTCGCGGGTGCTAGGCCTACCCACACAAGTGAGGTATCATTTTTATTGGGAGACTTAGGGGGAACGCTGGGTGGAGGGAAATTTGTGGCTCCTCTCAGATTCCAGAACTTTCTGTCACCAAAATGTGAGGTAAATGTGTTTTTTTAGCCAAATTTTGAGGTTTGCAAAGGATTCTGGGTAACACAACCTGCTCAGAGCCCCACAAGTCACCCCCTCCTGGATTCCCCTAGGTCTCTAGTTTTAAAAAATGCACAGGTTTGGTAGGTTTCCATAGGTGCCGGCTGAGCTAGAGGCCAAAATCTACAGGTAGGCGCTTTGCAAAAAACACCTCTGTTTTCTTTAAAAAAATGTGATGTGTCCACGTTGAGTTTTGGGGCAATTCCTGTCGCGGGCGCTAGGCCTACCCACACAAGTGAGGTATCATTTTTATCGGGAGACTTGAGGGAATGCTGGGTGGAAGGAAATTTGTGGCTCCTCTCAGATTCCAGAACTTTCTGTCACCAAAATGTGAGGAAAACATGTTTTTTTTTAGCCAAAGATTGAGGTTTGCAAAGGATTCTGGGTAACAGAACCTGGTCAGAGCCCCACAAGTCACCCCATCTTGCATTCCCCTAGGTCTCTAGTTTTCAAAAATGCACAGGTTTTGTAGGTTTCCCTAGGTGCCGGCTGAGCTAGAGGCCAAACTCTACAGGTAGGCACTTTGCAAAAAACACCTTTGTTTTCTTTCAAAAAATGTGATGTGTCCACGTTGTATTTTGGGGCATTTCCTGTCGCGGGCGCTAGGCCTACCCACACAATTGAGGTATTATTTTTATCGGGAGACTTGGTGGGAATGCTGGATGGAAAGAAATTTGTGGCTCCTCTCTGATTCCAGATTTTTCTGTCACCAAAATGTCAGGAAAATGTGTTTTTTTAGCCAAATTTTGAGGTTTGCAAAAGATTCTGGGTAACACAACGTGCTCAGAGCCCCACAAGTCACCCCCTCCTGGATTCCCCTAGGTCTCTAGTTTTAAAAAATGCACAGGGTTGGTAGGTTTCCCTAGGTGCCGGCTGAGCTAGAGGCCAAAATCTACAGGTAGGCGCTTTGCAAAAAACACCTCTGTTTTCTTTAAAAAAATGTGATGTGTCCACGTTGAGTTTTGGGGCATTTCCTGTCGCGGGCGCTAGGCCTACCCACACAAGTGAGGTATCATCTTTATCGGGAGACTTAGGGGAACGCTGGATGGAAGGAAAGTTGTGGCTCCTCTCTGATTCCAGATCTTTCTGTCACCAAAATGTGAGGAAAATGTGTTTTTTTAGCCAAATTTTGAGGTTTGCAAAAGATTCTGGGTAACACAACCTGCTTAGAGCCCCACAAGTCACCCCATCTTGCATTCCCCTAGGTCTCTAGTTTTAAAAAATGCACAGGTTTTGTAGGTTTCCCTAGGTGCCGGCTGAGCTAGAGGCCAAAATCTACTGGTAGGCACTTTGCAAAAAACACCTCTGTTTTCTTTCAAAAAATGTGATGTGTCCACGTTGCGTTTTGGGGCATTTCCTGTTGCGGGCGCTAGGCCTACCCACACAAGTGAGGTATCATTTTTATCGGGAGACTTGGGGGAATGCTGGGTGGAAGGAAATTTGTGGCTCCTCTCAGATTCCAGAACTTTCTGTCACCAAAATGTGAGGAAAACATGTTTTTTTTTAGCCAAAGATTGAGGTTTGCAAAGGATTCTGGGTAACAGAACCTGGTCAGAGCCCCACAAGTCACCCCATCTTGCATTCCCCTAGGTCTCTAGTTTTCAAAAATGCACAGGTTTTGTAGGTTTCCCTAGGTGCCGGCTGAGCTAGAGGCCAAAATCTACAGGTAGGCGCTTTGCAAAAAACACCTCTGTTTTCTTTAAAAAAATGTGATGTGTCCACGTTGAGTTTTGGGGCAATTCCTGTCGCGGGCGCTAGGCCTACCCACACAAGTGAGGTATCATTTTTATCGGGAGACTTGGGGGAATGCTGGGTGGAAGGAAATTTGTGGCTCCTCTCAGATTCCAGAACTTTCTGTCACCAAAATGTGAGGACAACATGGTTTTTTTTAGCCAAAGATTGAGGTTTGCAAAGGATTCTGGGTAACAGAACCTGGTCAGAGCCCCACAAGTCACCCCATCTTGCATTCCCCTAGGTCTCTAGTTTTCAAAAATGCACAGGTTTTGTAGGTTTCCCTAGGTGCCGGCTGAGCTAGAGGCCAAACTCTACAGGTAGGCACTTTGCAAAAAACACCTTTGTTTTCTTTCAAAAAATGTGATGTGTCCACGTTGTATTTTGGGGCATTTCCTGTTGCGGGCGCTAGGCCTACCCACACAATTGAGGTATTATTTTTATCGGGAGACTTGGTGGGAATGCTGGATGGAAAGAAATTTGTGGCTCCTCTCTGATTCCAGATTCTTCTGTCACCAAAATGTCAGGAAAATGTGTTTTTTTAGCCAAATTTTGAGGTTTGCAAAAGATTCTGGGTAACACAACGTGCTCAGAGCCCCACAAGTCACCCCCTCCTGGATTCCCCTAGGTCTCTAGTTTTAAAAAATGCACAGGGTTGGTAGGTTTCCCTAGGTGCCGGCTGAGCTAGAGGCCAAAATCTACAGGTAGGCGCTTTGCAAAAAACACCTCTGTTTTCTTTAAAAAAATGTGATGTATCCACGTTGAGTTTTGGGGCATTTCCTGTCGCGGGCGCTAGGCCTACCCACACAAGTGAGGTATCATCTTTATCGGGAGATTTAGGGGAACGCTGGATGGAAGGAAAGTTGTGGCTCCTCTCTGATTCCAGATCTTTCTGTCACCAAAATGTGAGGAAAATGTGTTTTTTTAGCCAAATTTTGAGGTTTGCAAAAGATTCTGGGTAACACAACCTGCTTAGAGCCCCACAAGTCACCCCTCCTGGATTCCCCTAGGTCTCTAGCTTTAAAAAATGCACAGGTTTGGTAGGTTTCCCTAGGTGCCGGCTGAGCTAGAGGCCAAAATCTACTGGTAGGCACTTTGCAAAAAACACCTCTGTTTTCTTTCAAAAAATGTGATGTGTCCACGTTGCGTTTTGGGGCATTTCCTGTTGCGGGCGCTAGGCCTACCCACACAAGTGAGGTATCATTTTTATCGGGAGACTTGGGGGAATGCTGGGTGGAAGGAAATTTGTGGCTCCTCTCAGATTCCAGAACTTTCTGTCACCAAAATGTGAGGAAAACATGGTTTTTTTTAGCCAAAGATTGAGCTTTGCAAAGGATTCTGGGTAACAGAACCTGGTCAGAGCCCCACAAGTCACCCCATCTTGCATTCCCCTAGGTCTCTAGTTTTCAAAAATGCACAGGTTTTGTAGGTTTCCCTAGGTGCCGGCTGAGCTAGAGGCCAAACTCTACAGGTAGGCACTTTGCAAAAAACACCTTTGTTTTCTTTCAAAAAATGTGATGTGTCCACGTTGTATTTTGGGGCATTTCCTGTCGCGGGCGCTAGGCCTACCCACACAATTGAGGTATTATTTTTATCGGGAGACTTGGTGGGAATGCTGGATGGAAAGAAATTTGTGGCTCCTCTCTGATTCCAGATTTTTCTGTCACCAAAATGTCAGGAAAATGTGTTTTTTTAGCCAAATTTTGAGGTTTGCAAAAGATTCTGGGTAACACAACGTGCTCAGAGACCCACAAGTCACCCCCTCCTGGATTCCCCTAGGTCTCTAGTTTTAAAAAATGCACAGGGTTGGTAGGTTTCCCTAGGTGCCGGCTGAGCTAGAGGCCAAAATCTACAGGTAGGCGCTTTGCAAAAAACACCTCTGTTTTCTTTAAAAAAATGTGATGTGTCCACGTTGAGTTTTGGGGCATTTCCTGTCGCGGGCGCTAGGCCTACCCACACAAGTGAGGTATCATTTTTATCGGGAGACTTGGGGGAATGCTGGGTGGAAGGAAATTTGTGGCTCCTCTCAGATTCCAGAACTTACGATCACCAAAATGTGAGGAAAACATGGTTTTTTTTAGCCAAAGATTGAGGTTTGCAAAGGATTCTGGGTAACAGAACCTGGTCAGAGCCCCACAAGTCACCCCATCTTGGATTCCCCTAGGTCTCTAGTGTTAAAAAATGCACAGGTTTGGTAGGTTTCCCTAGGTGCCGGCTGAGCTAGAGGCCAAAATCTACTGGTAGACACTTTGCAAAAAACACCTCTGTTTTCTTTCAAAAAATGTGATGTGTCCACGTTGCATTTTGGGGCATTTCCTGTTGCGGGCGCTAGGCCTACCCAAAAAAATGAGGTATCATTTTTATCGGGAGACTTGGGGAAAGGCTGGGTGGAAGGAAATTTGTGGCTCCTCTCAGATTCCAGAACTTTCTGTCATGAAAATGTGAGAAAAACATGTTTTTTTAACCAAATGTTGATGTTTCCAAAGGATTCTGGGTAACAGAACCTGGTCACAGCCCCACAAGTCACCTTGGGTTCCCCTAGGTCTCTAGTTTTCAAAAATGCTCAGGTTTGGTAGGTTTCCCTAGGTGCCGGCTGAGCTAGAGGCCAAACTCTACAGGTAGGCACTTT
Source organism: Pleurodeles waltl (assembly GCF_031143425.1). NCBI lineage: Eukaryota > Metazoa > Chordata > Amphibia > Caudata > Salamandridae > Pleurodeles > Pleurodeles waltl. Next base: position 479,712,725 of record NC_090450.1, read on the forward strand.
GCAAAAAACACCTTTGTTTTCTTTCAAAAAATGTGGTGTGTCCACGTTGCATTTTGGGGCATCTCCTGTCGCGGGCGCTAGGCCTACCCACACAAGCGAGGTATCATTTTTATCGGGAGACTTGGGGGAATGCTGGGTGGAAGGAAATTTGTGGCTCCTCTCAGATTCCAGAACTTTCTGTCACCAAAATGTGAGAAAAACATGTTTTTTTGTAGCCAAAGATTGAGGTTTGCAAAGGATTCTGGGTAACAGAACCTGGTCAGAGCCCCACAAGTCACCCCATCTTGGATTCCCCTAGGTCTCTAGTATTAAAAAATGCACAGGTTTGGTAGGTTTCCCTAGGTGCCGGCTGAGCTAGAGGCCAAAATCTACTGGTTGGCACTTTGCAAAAAACACCTCTGTTTTCTTTAAAAAAATGTGATGTGTCCACGTTGAGTTTTGGGGCATTTCCTGTCGCGGGCGCTAGGCCTACCCACACAAGTGAGGTATCATTTTTATCGGGAGACTTAGGGGAGCGCTGGATGAAAGGAAAGTTGTGGCTCCTCTCTGATTCCAGATCTTTCTGTCACCAAAATGTGAGGAAAATGTGTTTTTTTAGCCAAATTTTGAGGTTTGCAAAAGATTCTGGGTAACACAACCTGCTTAGAGCCCCACAAGTCACCCCTCCTGGATTCCCCTAGGTCTCTAGCTTTAAAAAATGCACAGGTTTGAAAGGTTTCCCTAGGTGCCGGCTGAGCTAGAGGCCAAAATCTACTGGTAGGCACTTTGCAAAAAACACCTCTGTTTTCTTTCAAAAAATGTGATGTGTCCACGTTGCGTTTTGGGGTATTTCCTGTTGCGGGCGCTAGGCCTACCCACACAAGTGAGGTATCATTTTTATCGGGAGACTTGGGGGAATGCTGGGTGGAAGGAAATTTGTGGCTCCTCTCAGATTCCAGAACTTTCTGTCACCAAAATGTGAGGAAAACATGTTTTTTTTTAGCCAAAGATTGAGGTTTGCAAAGGATTCTGGGTAACAGAACCTGGTCAGAGCCCCACAAGTCACCCCATCTTGGATTCCCCTAGGTCTCTAGTATTAAAAAATGCACAGGTTTGGTAGGTTTCCCTAGGTGCCGGCTGAGCTAGAGGCCAAAATCTACTGGTAGACACTTTGCAAAAAACACCTCTGTTTTCTTTCAAAAAATGTGATGTGTCCACGTTGCATTTTGGGGCATTTCCTGTTGCGGGAGCTAGGCCTACCCCAAAAAATGAGGTATCATTTTTATCGGGAGACTTGGGGGAAGGCTGGGTGGAAGGAAATTTGTGGCTCCTCTCAGATTCCAGAACTTTCAGTCACGAAAATGTGAGAAAAACATGTTTTTTTAACCAAATGTTGATGTTTCCAAAGGATTCTGGGTAACAGAACCTGGTCACAGCCCCACAAGTCACCTTGGGTTCCCCTAGTCTCTAGTTTTCAAAAATGCTCAGGTTTGGTAGGTTTCCCTAGGTGCCGGCTGAGCTAGAGGCCAAACTCTACAGGTAGGCACTTTGCTAAAAACACCTTTGTTTTCTTTAAAAAAATGTGATGTGTCCACGTTGCATTTTGGGGCATCTCCTGTCGCGGGCGCTAGGCCTACCCACACAAGTGAGGTATCATTTTTATCGGGAGACTTGGGGGAATGCTGGGTGGAAGGAAATTTGTGGCTCCTCTCAGATTCCAGAACTTTCTGTCACCAAAATGTGAGAAAAACATGTTTTTTTGTAGCCAAAGATTGAGGTTTGCAAAGTATTCTGGGTAACAGAACCTGGTCAGAGCCCCACAAGTCACCCCATCTTGGATTCCCCTAGGTCTCTAGTATTAAAAAATGCACAGGTTTGGTAGGTTTCCCTAGGTGCCGGCTGAGCTAGAGGCCAAAATCTACTGGTTGGCACTTTGCAAAAAACACCTCTGTTTTCTTTAAAAAAATGTGATGTGTCCACGTTGCATTTTGGGGCATTTCCTGTTGCGGGCGCTAGGCCTACCCACAAAAATGAGGTATCATTTTTATCGGGAGACTTGGGGGAAGGCTGGGTGGAAGGAAATTTGTGGCTCCTCTCAGATTCCAGAACTTTCTGTCACGAAAATGTGAGAAAAACATGTTTTTTTAACCAAATGTTGAGGTTTGCAAAGGATTCTGGGTAACAGAACCTGGTCACAGCCCCACAAGTCACCTTGGGTTCCCCTAGGTCTCTAGTTTTCAAAAATGCTCAGGTTTGGTAGGTTTCCCTAGGTGCCGGCTGAGCTAGAGGCCAAAATCTACAGGTAGGCACTTTGCAAAAAAAACCTCTGTTTTCTTTAAAAAAATGTGAAGTGTCCACGATGCGTTTTGGGGCCTTTCCTGTCGCGGGTGCTAGGCCTACCCACACAAGTGAGGTATCATTTTTATTGGGAGACTTAGGGGGAACGCTGGGTGGAGGGAAATTTGTGGCTCCTCTCAGATTCCAGAACTTTCTGTCACCAAAATGTGAGGTAAATGTGTTTTTTTAGCCAAATTCTGAGGTTTGCAAAGGATTCTGGGTAACACAACCTGCTCAGAGCCCCACAAGTCACCCCCTCCTGGATTCCCCTAGGTCTCTAGTTTTAAAAAATGCACAGGTTTGGTAGGTTTCCCTAGGTGCCGGCTGAGCTAGAGGCCAAAATCTACAGGTAGGCGCTTTGCAAAAAACACCTCTGTTTTCTTTAAAAAAATGTGATGTGTCCACGTTGAGTTTTGGGGCAATTCCTGTCGCGGGCGCTAGGCCTACCCACACAAGTGAGGTATCATTTTTATCGGGAGACTTGAGGGAATGCTGGGTGGAAGGAAATTTGTGGCTCCTCTCAGATTCCAGAACTTTCTGTCACCAAAATGTGAGGAAAACATGTTTTTTTTTAGCCAAAGATTGAGGTTTGCAAAGGATTCTGGGTAACAGAACCTGGTCAGAGCCCCACAAGTCACCCCATCTTGCATTCCCCTAGGTCTCTAGTTTTCAAAAATGCACAGGTTTTGTAGGTTTCCCTAGGTGCCGGCTGAGCTAGAGGCCAAACTCTACAGGTAGGCACTTTGCAAAAAACACCTTTGTTTTCTTTCAAAAAATGCGATGTGTCCACGTTGTATTTTGGGGCATTTCCTGTCGCGGGCGCTAGGCCTACCCACACAATTGAGGTATTATTTTTATCGGGAGACTTGGTGGGAATGCTGGATGGAAAGAAATTTGTGGCTCCTCTCTGATTCCAGATTTTTCTGTCACCAAAATGTCAGGAAAATGTGTTTTTTTAGCCAAATTTTGAGGTTTGCAAAAGATTCTGGGTAACACAACGTGCTCAAAGCCCCACAAGTCACCCCCTCCTGGATTCCCCTAGGTCTCTAGTTTTAAAAAATGCACAGGGTTGGTAGGTTTCCCTAGGTGCCGGCTGAGCTAGAGGCCAAAATCTACAGGTAGGCGCTTTGCAAAAAACACCTCTTTTTTCTTTAAAAAAATGTGATGTGTCCACGTTGAGTTTTGGGGTATTTCCTGTCGCGGGCGCTAGGCCTACCCACACAAGTGAGGTATCATCTTTATCGGGAGACTTAGGGGAACGCTGGATGGAAGGAAAGTTGTGGCTCCTCTCTGATTCCAGATCTTTCTGTCACCAAAATGTGAGGAAAATGTGTTTTGTTAGCCAAATTTTGAGGTTTGCAAAAGATTCTGGGTAACACAACCTGCTTAGAGCCCCACAAGTCACCCCTCCTGGATTCCCCTAGGTCTCTAGCTTTAAAAAATGCACAGGTTTGGTAGGTTTCCCTAGGTGCCGGCTGAGCTAGAGGCCAAAATCTACTGGTAGGCACTTTGCAAAAAACACCTCTGTTTTCTTTCAAAAAATGTGATGTGTCCACGTTGCGTTTTGGGGCATTTCCTGTTGCGGGCGCTAGGCCTACCCACACAAGTGAGGTATCATTTTTATCGGGAGACTTGGGGGAATGCTGGGTGGAAGGAAATTTGTGGCTCCTCTCAGATTCCAGAACTTTCTGTCACCAAAATGTGAGGAAAACATGGTTTTTTTTAGCCAAAGATTGAGGTTTGCAAAGGATTCTGGGTAACAGAACCTGGTCAGAGCCCCACAAGTCACCCCATCTTGCATTCCCCTATGTCTCTAGTTTTCAAAAATGCACAGGTTTTGTAGGTTTCCCTAGGTGCCGGCTGAGCTAGAGGCCAAAATCTACTGGTAGGCACTTTGCAAAAAACACCTCTGTTTTCTTTCAAAAAATGTGATGTGTCCACGTTGCGTTTTGGGGCATTTCCTGTTGCGGGCGCTAGGCCTACCCACACAAGTGAGGTATCATTTTTATCGGGAGACTTGGGGGAATGCTGGGTGGAAGGAAATTTGTGGCTCCTCTCAGATTCCAGAACTTTCTGTCACCAAAATGTGAGGAAAACATGGTTTTTTTTAGCCAAAGATTGAGGTTTGCAAAGGATTCTGGGTAACAGAACCTGGTCAGAGCCCCACAAGTCACCCCATCTTGGATTCCCCTAGGTCTCTAGTATTAAAAAATGCACAGGTTTGGTAGGTTTCCCTAGGTGCCGGCTGAGCTAGAGGCCAAAATCTACTGGTAGACACTTTGCAAAAAACACCTCTGTTTTCTTTCAAAAAATGTGATGTGTCCACGTTGCATTTTGGGGCATTTCCTGTTGCGGGAGCTAGGCCTACCCCAAAAAATGAGGTATCATTTTTATCGGGAGACTTGGGGGAAGGCTGGGTGGAAGGAAATTTGTGGCTCCTCTCAGATTCCAGAACTTTCAGTCACGAAAATGTGAGAAAAACATGTTTTTTTAACCAAATGTTGATGTTTCCAAAGGATTCTGGGTAACAGAACCTGGTCACAGCCCCACAAGTCACCTTGGGTTCCCCTAGTCTCTAGTTTTCAAAAATGCTCAGGTTTGGTAGGTTTCCCTAGGTGCCGGCTGAGCTAGAGGCCAAACTCTACAGGTAGGCACTTTGCTAAAAACACCTTTGTTTTCTTTAAAAAAATGTGATGTGTCCACGTTGCATTTTGGGGCATCTCCTGTCGCGGGCGCTAGGCCTACCCACACAAGGGAGGTATCATTTTTATCGGGAGACTTGGGGGAATGCTGGGTGGAAGGAAATTTGTGGCTCCTCTCAGATTCCAGAACTTTCTGTCACCAAAATGTGAGAAAAACATGTTTTTTTGTAGCCAAAGATTGAGGTTTGCAAAGTATTCTGGGTAACAGAACCTGGTCAGAGCCCCACAAGTCACCCCATCTTGGATTCCCCTAGGTCTCTAGTATTAAAAAATGCACAGGTTTGGTAGGTTTCCCTAGGTGCCGGCTGAGCTAGAGGCCAAAATCTACTGGTTGGCACTTTGCAAAAAACACCTCTGTTTTCTTTAAAAAAATTTGATGTGTCCACGTTGCATTTTGGGGCATTTCCTGTTGCGGGCGCTAGGCCTACCCACAAAAATGAGGTATCATTTTTATCGGGAGACTTGGGGGAAGGCTGGGTGGAAGGAAATTTGTGGCTCCTCTCAGATTCCAGAACTTTCTGTCACGAAAATGTGAGAAAAACATGTTTTTTTAACCAAATGTTGAGGTTTGCAAAGGATTCTGGGTAACAGAACCTGGTCACAGCCCCACAAGTCACCTTGGGTTCCCCTAGGTCTCTAGTTTTCAAAAATGCTCAGGTTTGGTAGGTTTCCCTAGGTGCCGGCTGAGCTAGAGGCCAAAATCTACAGGTAGGCACTTTGCAAAAAAAACCTCTGTTTTCTTTAAAAAAATGTGAAGTGTCCACGATGCGTTTTGGGGCCTTTCCTGTCGCGGGTGCTAGGCCTACCCACACAAGTGAGGTATCATTTTTATTGGGAGACTTAGGGGGAACGCTGGGTGGAGGGAAATTTGTGGCTCCTCTCAGATTCCAGAACTTTCTGTCACCAAAATGTGAGGTAAATGTGTTTTTTTAGCCAAATTTTGAGGTTTGCAAAGGATTCTGGGTAACACAACCTGCTCAGAGCCCCACAAGTCACCCCCTCCTGGATTCCCCTAGGTCTCTAGTTTTAAAAAATGCACAGGTTTGGTAGGTTTCCCTAGGTGCCGGCTGAGCTAGAGGCCAAAATCTACAGGTAGGCGCTTTGCAAAAAACACCTCTGTTTTCTTTAAAAAAATGTGATGTGTCCACGTTGAGTTTTGGGGCAATTCCTGTCGCGGGCGCTAGGCCTACCCACACAAGTGAGGTATCATTTTTATCGGGAGACTTGAGGGAATGCTGGGTGGAAGGAAATTTGTGGCTCCTCTCAGATTCCAGAACTTTCTGTCACCAAATTTGAGGAAAACATGTTTTTTTTTAGCCAAAGATTGAGGTTTGCAAAGGATTCTGGGTAACAGAACCTGGTCAGAGCCCCACAAGTCACCCCATCTTGCATTCCCCTAGGTCTCTAGTTTTCAAAAATGCACAGGTTTTGTAGGTTTCCCTAGGTGCCGGCTGAGCTAGAGGCCAAACTCTACAGGTAGGCACTTTGCAAAAAACACCTTTGTTTTCTTTCAAAAAATGCGATGTGTCCACGTTGTATTTTGGGGCATTTCCTGTCGCGGGCGCTAGGCCTACCCACACAATTGAGGTATTATTTTTATCGGGAGACTTGGTGGGAATGCTGGATGGAAAGAAATTTGTGGCTCCTCTCTGATTCCAGATTTTTCTGTCACCAAAATGTCAGGAAAATTTGTTTTTTTAGCCAAATTTTGAGGTTTGCAAAAGATTCTGGGTAACACAACGTGCTCAGAGCCCCACAAGTCACCCCCTCCTGGATTCCCCTAGGTCTCTAGTTTTAAAAAATGCACAGGGTTGGTAGGTTTCCCTAGGTGCCGGCTGAGCTAGAGGCCAAAATCTACAGGTAGGCGCTTTGCAAAAAACACCTCTGTTTTCTTTAAAAAAATGTGATGTGTCCACGTTGAGTTTTGGGGTATTTCCTGTCGCGGGCGCTAGGTCTACCCACACAAGTGAGGTATCATCTTTATCGGGAGACTTAGGGGAACGCTGGATGGAAGGAAAGTTGTGGCTCCTCTCTGATTCCAGATCTTTCTGTCACCAAAATGTGAGGAAAATGTGTTTTTTTAGCCAAATTTTGAGGTTTGCAAAAGATTCTGGGTAACACAACCTGCTTAGAGCCCCACAAGTCACCCCTCCTGGATTCCCCTAGGTCTCTAGCTTTAAAAAATGCACAGGTTTGGTAGGTTTCCCTAGGTGCCGGCTGAGCTAGAGGCCAAAATCTACTGGTAGGCACTTTGCAAAAAACACCTCTGTTTTCTTTCAAAAAATGTGATGTGTCCACGTTGCGTTTTGGGGCATTTCCTGTTGCGGGCGCTAGGCCTACCCACACAAGTGAGGTATCATTTTTATCGGGAGACTTGGGGGAATGCTGGGTGGAAGGAAATTTGTGGCTCCTCTCAGATTCCAGAACTTTCTGTCACCAAAATGTGAGGAAAACATGGTTTTTTTTAGCCAAAGATTGAGGTTTGCAAAGGATTCTGGGTAACAGAACCTGGTCAGAGCCCCACAAGTCACCCCATCTTGCATTCCCCTATGTCTCTAGTTTTCAAAAATGCACAGGTTTTGTAGGTTTCCCTAGGTGCCGGCTGAGCTAGAGGCCAAAATCTACAGGTAGGCGCTTTGCAAAAAACACCTCTGTTTTCTTTAAAAAAATGTGATGTGTCCACGTTGAGTTTTGGGGCAATTCCTGTCGCGGGCGCTAGGCCTACCCACACAAGTGAGGTATCATTTTTATCGGGAGACTTGGGGGAATGCTGGGTGGAAGGAAATTTGTGGCTCCTCTCAGATTCCAGAACTTTCTGTCACCAAAATGTGATGAAAACATGGTTTTTTTTAGCCAAAGATTGAGGTTTGCAAAGGATTCTGGGTAACAGAACCTGGTCAGAGCCCCACAAGTCACCCCATCTTGCATTCCCCTAGGTCTCTAGTTTTCAAAAATGCACAGGTTTTGTAGGTTTCCCTAGGTGCCGGCTGAGCTAGAGGCCAAACTCTACAGGTAGGCACTTTGCAAAAAACACCTTTGTTTTCTTTCAAAAAATGTGATGTGTCCACGTTGTATTTTGGGGCATTTCCTGTCGCGGGCGCTAGGCCTACCCACACAATTGAGGTATTATTTTTATCGGGAGACTTGGTGGGAATGCTGGATGGAAAGAAATTTGTGGCTCCTCTCTGATTCCAGATTCTTCTGTCACCAAAATGTCAGGAAAATGTGTTTTTTTAGCCAAATTTTGAGGTTTGCAAAAGATTCTGGGTAACACAACGTGCTCAGAGCCCCACAAGTCACCCCCTCCTGGATTCCCCTAGGTCTCTAGTTTTAAAAAATGCACAGGGTTGGTAGGTTTCCCTAGGTGCCGGCTGAGCTAGAGGCCAAAATCTACAGGTAGGCGCTTTGCAAAAAACACCTCTGTTTTCTTTAAAAAAATGTGATGTATCCACGTTGAGTTTTGGGGCATTTCCTGTCGTGGGCGCTAGGCCTACCCACACAAGTGAGGTATCATCTTTATCGGGAGACTTAGGGGAACGCTGGATGGAAGGAAAGTTGTGGCTCCTCTCTGATTCCAGATCTTTCTGTCACCAAAATGTGAGGAAAATGTGTTTTTTTAGCCAAATTTTGAGGTTTGCAAAAGATTCTGGGTAACACAACCTGCTTAGAGCCCCACAAGTCACCCCTCCTGGATTCCCCTAGGTCTCTAGCTTTAAAAAATGCACAGGTTTGGTAGGTTTCCCTAGGTGCCGGCTGAGCTAGAGGCCAAAATCTACTGGTAGGCACTTTGCAAAAAACACCTCTGTTTTCTTTCAAAAAATGTGATGTGTCCACGTTGCGTTTTGGGGAATTTCCTGTTGCGGGCGCTAGGCCTACCCACACAAGTGAGGTATCATTTTTATCGGGAGACTTGGGGGAATGCTGGGTGGAAGGAAATTTGTGGCTCCTCTCAGATTCCAGAACTTTCTGTCACCAAAATGTGAGGAAAACATGGTTTTTTTTAGCCAAAGATTGAGGTTTGCAAAGGATTCTGGGTAACAGAACCTGGTCAGAGCCCCACAAGTCACCCCATCTTGCATTCCCCTAGGTCTCTAGTTTTCAAAAATGCACAGGTTTTGTAGGTTTCCCTAGGTGCCGGCTGAGCTAGAGGCCAAACTCTACAGGTAGGCACTTTGCAAAAAACACCTTTGTTTTCTTTCAAAAAATGTGATGTGTCCACGTTGTATTTTGGGGCATTTCCTGTCGCGGGCGCTAGGCCTACCCACACAATTGAGGTATTATTTTTATCGGGAGACTTGGTGGGAATGCTGGATGGAAAGAAATTTGTGGCTCCTCTCTGATTCCAGATTTTTCTGTCACCAAAATGTCAGGAAAATGTGTTTTTTTAGCCAAATTTTGAGGTTTGCAAAAGATTCTGGGTAACACAACGTGCTCAGAGCCCCACAAGTCACCCCCTCCTGGATTCCCCTAGGTCTCTAGTTTTAAAAAATGCACAGGGTTGGTAGGTTTCCCTAGGTGCCGGCTGAGCTAGAGGCCAAAATCTACAGGTAGGCGCTTTGCAAAAAACACCTCTGTTTTCTTTAAAAAAATGTGATGTGTCCACGTTGAGTTTTGGGGCATTTCCTGTCGCGGGCGCTAGGCCTACCCACACAAGTGAGGTATCATTTTTATCGGGAGACTTGGGGGAATGCTGGGTGGAAGGAAATTTGTGGCTCCTCTCAGATTCCAGAACTTTCTGTCACCAAAATGTGAGGAAAACATGGTTTTTTTTAGCCAAAGATTGAGGTTTGCAAAGGATTCTGGGTAACAGAACCTGGTCAGAGCCCCACAAGTCACCCCATCTTGGATTCCCCTAGGTCTCTAGTATTAAAAAATGCACAGGTTTGGTAGGTTTCCCTAGGTGGCGGCTGAGCTAGAGGCCAAAATCTACTGGTAGTCACTTTGCAAAAAACACCTCTGTTTTCTTTCAAAAAATGTGATGTGTCCACGTTGCATTTTGGGGCATTTCCTGTTGCGGGCGCTAGGCCTACCCACAAAAATGAGGTATCATTTTTATCGGGAGACTTGGGGGAAGGCTGGGTGGAAGGAAATTTGTGGCTCCTCTCAGATTCCAGAACTTTCTGTCACGAAAATGTGAGAAAAACATGTTTTTTTAACCAAATGTTGAGGTTTGCAAAGGATTCTGGGTAACAGAACCTGGTCACAGCCCCACAAGTCACCTTGGGTTCCCCTAGGTCTCTAGTTTTCAAAAATGCTCAGGTTTGTTAGGTTTCCCTAGGTGCCGGCTGAGCTAGAGGCCAAAATCTACAGGTAGGCACTTTGCAAAAAACACCTCTGTTTTCTTTAAAAAAATGTGAAGTGTCCACGATGCGTTTTGGGGCCTTTCCTGTCGCGGGTGCTAGGCCTACCCACACAAGTGAGGTATCATTTTTATTGGGAGACTTAGGGGGAACGCTGGGTGGAGGGAAATTTGTGGCTCCTCTCAGATTCCAGAACTTTCTGTCACCAAAATGTGAGAAAAACATGTTTTTTTAACCAAATGTTGATGTTTCCAAAGGATTCTGGGTAACAGAACCTGGTCACAGCCCCACAAGTCACCTTGGGTTCCCCTGGGTCTCTAGTTTTCAAAAATGCTCAGGTTTGGTAGGTTTCCCTAGGTGCCGGCTGAGCTAGAGGCCAAACTCTACAGGTAGGCACTTTGCAAAAAACACCTTTGTTTTCTTTCAAAAAATGTGATGTGTCCACGTTGCATTTTGGGGCATCTCTTGTCGCGGGCGCTAGGCCTACCCACACAAGTGAGGTATCATTTTTATCGGGAGACTTGGGGGAATGCTGGGTGGAAGGAAATTTGTGGCTCCTCTCAGATTCCAGAACTTTCTGTCACCAAAATGTGAGAAAAACATGTTTTTTTGTAGCCAAAGATTGAGGTTTGCAAAGGATTCTGGGTAACAGAACCTGGTCAGAGCCCCACAAGTCACCCCATCTTGGATTCCCCTAGGTCTCTAGTATTAAAAAATGCACAGGTTTGGTAGGTTTCCCTAGGTGCCGGCTGAGCTAGAGGCCAAAATCTACTGGTTGGCACTTTGCAAAAAACACCTCTGTTTTCTTTCAAAAAATGTGATGTGTCCACGTTGCATTTTGGGGCATTTCCTGTTGCGGGCGCTAGGCCTACCCATAAAAATGAGGTATCATTTTTATCGGGAGACTTGGGGGAAGGCTGGGTGGAAGGAAATTTGTGGCTCCTCTCAGATTCCAGAACTTTCTGTCACGAAAATGTGAGAAAAACATGTTTTTTTAACCAAATGTTGAGGTTTGCAAAGGATTCTGGGTAACAGAACCTGGTCACAGCCCCACAAGTCACCTTGGGTTCCCCTAGGTCTCTAGTTTTCAAAAATGCTCAGGTTTGGTAGGTTTCCCTAGGTGCCGGCTGAGCTAGAGGCCAAAATCTACAGGTAGGCACTTTGCAAAAAACACCTCTGTTTTCTTTAAAAAAATGTGATGTGTCCACGTTGCGTTTTGGGGCATTTCCTGTCGCGGGTGCTAGGCCTACCCACACAAGTGAGGTATCATTTTTATTGGGAGACTTATGGGGAACGCTGGGTGGAGGGAAATTTGTGGCTCCTCTCAGATTCCAGAACTTTCTGTCACCAAAATGTGAGGAAAATGTGTTTTTTTAGCCATATTTTGAGGTTTGCAAAGAATTCTGGGTAACACAACCTGCTCAGAGCCCCACAAGTCACCCCATCTTGGATTCCCCTAGGTCTCTAGTATTAAAAAATGCACAGGTTTGGTAGGTTTCCCTAGGTGCCGGCTGAGCTAGAGGCCAAAATCTACAGGTAGGCACTTTGCAAAAAACACCTCTGTTTTCTTTAAAAAAATGTGATGTGTCCACGTTGCGTTTTGGGGCATTTCCTGTCGCGGGTGCTAGGCCTACCCACACAAGTGAGGTATCATTTTTATTGGGAGACTTATGGGGAACGCTGGGTGGAGGGAAATTTGTGGCTCCTCTCAGATTCCAGAACTTTCTGTCACCAAAATGTGAGGAAAATGTGTTTTTTTAGCCATATTTTGAGGTTTGCAAAGGATTCTGGGTAACACAACCTGCTCAGAGCCCCACAAGTCACCCCATCTTGGATTCCCCTATGTCTCTAGTATTAAAAAATGCACAGGTTTGGTAGGTTTCCCTAGGTGCCGGCTGAGCTAGAGGCCAAAATCTACAGGTAGGCACTTTGCAACAAACTCCTCTGTTTTCTTTCAAAAAATGCGATATGTCCACGTTGCGTTTTGGGGCATTTCCTTTAGTGGGCGCTAGGCCTACCCACTCAAGTGAGGTATCATTTTTATCGGGAGACTTGGGGGAATGCTGGGTGGAAGGAAATTTGTGGCTCCTCTCTGATTCCAGAACTTTCTGTCACCAAAATGTGAGGAAAACGTGTTTTTTTAGCCACATTTTGAGGTTTGCAAAGGATTCTGGGTAACAGAACCTGGTCACAGCCCCACAAGTCACCCCATCTTGGATTCCCCTAGGTCTCTAGTATTAAAAAATGCACAGGTTTGGTAGGTTTCCCTAGGTGCCGGCTGAGCTAGAGGCCAAAATCTACAGGTAGGCACTTTGCAACAAACTCCTCTGTTTTCTTTCAAAAAATGCGATATGTCCACGTTGCGTTTTGGGGCATTTCCTTTAGTGGGCGCTAGGCCTACCCACTCAAGTGAGGTATCATTTTTATCGGGAGACTTGGGGGAATGCTGGGTGGAAGGAAATTTGTGGCTCCTCTCTGATTCCAGAACTTTCTGTCACCAAAATGTGATGAAAACGTGTTTTTTTAGCCACATTTTGAGGTTTGCAAAGGATTCTGGGTAACAGAACCTGGTCAGAGCCCCACAAGTCACCCCATCTTGGATTCACCAAAGTCTCTAGTTTAAAAAAATGCACAGGTTTGGTAGGTTTCCCTAGGTGCCGGCTGAGCTAGAGGCCAAAATCTACAGGTAGGCACTTTGCAAAAAACACCTCTGTTTTCTTTAAAAAAATGTGATGTGTCCACGTTGGGTTTTGGGGCATTTCCTGTTGCGGGCGCTAGGCCTACCCACACAAGTGAGGTATCATTTTTATCGGGAGACTTGGGGGAAGGCTGGGTGGAAGGAACTTTGTGGCTCCTCTCAGATTCCAGAACTTTCTGTCACGAAAATGTGAGAAAAACATGTTTTTTTAACCAAATGTTGAGGTTTGCAAAGGATTCTGGGTAACAGAACCTGGTCACAGCCCCACAAGTCACCTTGGGTTCCCCTAGGTCTCTAGTTTTCAAAAATGCTCAGGTTTGGTAGGTTTCCCTAGGTGCCGGCTGAGCTAGAGGCCAAAATCTACAGGTAGGCACTTTGCAAAAAACACCTCTGTTTTCTTTAAAAAAATGTGAAGTGTCCACGATGCGTTTTGGGGCCTTTCCTGTCGCGGGTGCTAGGCCTACCCACTCAAGTGAGGTATCATTTTTATTGGGAGACTTTGGGTGAACGCTGGGTGAAGGGAAATTTGTGGCTCCTCTCAGATTCCAGAACTTTCTGTCACCAAAATGTGAGGAAAATGTGTTTTTTTAGCCACATTTTGAGGTTTGCAAAGGATTCTGGGTAACACAACCTGCTCAGAGCCCCACAAGTCACCCCCTCCTGGATTCCCCTAGGTCTCTAGTTTTAAAAAATGCACAGGGTTGGTAGGTTTCCCTAGGTGCCGGCTGAGCTAGAGGCCAAAATCTACAGGTAGGCGCTTTGCAAAAAACACCTCTGTTTTCTTTAAAAAAATGTGATGTGTCCACGTTGAGTTTTGGGGCAATTCCTGTCGCGGGCGCTAGGCCTACCCACACAAGTGAGGTATCATTTTTATCGGGAGACTTGGGGGAATGCTGGGTGGAAGGAAATTTGTGGCTCCTCTCAGATTCCAGAACTTTCTGTCACCAAAATGTGAGGAAAACATGTTTTTTTTTAGCCAAAGATTGAGGTTTGCAAAGGATTCTGGGTAACAGAACCTGGTCAGAGCCCCACAAGTCACCCCATCTTGCATTCCCCTAGGTCTCTAGTTTTAAAAAATGCACAGGTTTTGTAGGTTTCCCTAGGTGCCGGCTGAGCTAGAGGCCAAACTCTACAGGTAGGCACTTTGCAAAAAACACCTTTGTTTTCTTTCAAAAAATGTGATGTGTCCACGTTGTATTTTGGGGCATTTCCTGTCGCGGGCGCTAGGCCTACCCACACAATTGAGGTATTATTTTTATCGGGAGACTTGGTGGGAATGCTGGATGGAAAGAAATTTGTGGCTCCTCTCTGATTCCAGATTTTTCTGTCACCAAAATGTCAGGAAAATGTGTTTTTTTAGCCAAATTTTGAGGTTTGCAAAAGATTCTGGGTAACACAACGTGCTCAGAGCCCCACAAGTCACCCCCTCCTGGATTCCCCTAGGTCTCTAGTTTTAAAAAATGCACAGGGTTGGTAGGTTTCCCTAGGTGCCGGCTGAGCTAGAGGCCAAAATCTACAGGTAGGCGCTTTGCAAAAAACACCTCTGTTTTCTTTAAAAAAATTTGATGTGTCCACGTTGAGTTTTGGGGCATTTCCTGTCGCGGGCGCTAGGCCTACCCACACAAGTGAGGTATCATCTTTATCGGGAGACTTAGGGGAACGCTGGATGGAAGGAAAGTTGTGGCTCCTCTCTGATTCCAGATCTTTCTGTCACCAAAATGTGAGGAAACTGTGTTTTTTTAGCCAAATTTTGAGGTTTGCAAAAGATTCTGGGTAACACAACCTGCTTAGAGCCCCACAAGTCACCCCTCCTGGATTCCCCTAGGTCTCTAGCTTTAAAAAATGCACAGGTTTGGTAGGTTTCCCTAGGTGCCGGCTGAGCTAGAGGCCAAAATCTACTGGTAGGCACTTTGCAAAAAACACCTCTGTTTTCTTTCAAAAAATGTGATGTGTCCACGTTGCGTTTTGGGGCATTTCCTGTTGCGGGCGCTAGGCCTACCCACACAAGTGAGGTATCATTTTTATCGGGAGACTTGGGGGAATGCTGGGTGGAAGGAAATTTGTGGCTCCTCTCAGATTCCAGAACTTTCTGTCACCAAAATGTGAGGAAAACATGGTTTTTTTTAGCCAAAGATTGAGGTTTGCAAAGGATTCTAGGTAACAGAACCTGGTCAGAGCCCCACAAGTCACCCCATCTTGCATTCCCCTAGGTCTCTAGTTTTCAAAAATGCACAGGTTTTGTAGGTTTCCCTAGGTGCCGGCTGAGCTAGAGGCCAAAATCTACAGGTAGGCGCTTTGCAAAAAACACCTCTGTTTTCTTTAAAAAAATGTGATGTGTCCACGTTGAGTTTTGGGGCAATTCCTGTCGCGGGCGCTAGGCCTACCCACACAAGTGAGGTATCATTTTTATCGGGAGACTTGGGGGAATGCTGGGTGGAAGGAAATTTGTGGCTGCTCTCAGATTCCAGAACTTTCTGTCACCAAAATGTGAGGAAAACATGGTTTTTTTTAGCCAAAGATTGAGGTTTGCAAAGGATTCTGGGTGACAGAACCTGGTCAGAGCCCCACAAGTCACCCCATCTTGCATTCCCCTAGGTCTCTAGTTTTCAAAAATGCACAGGTTTTGTAGGTTTCCCTAGGTGCCGGCTGAGCTAGAGGCCAAACTCTACAGGTAGGCACTTTGCAAAAAACACCTTTGTTTTCTTTCAAAAAATGTGATGTGTCCACGTTGTATTTTGGGGCATTTCCTGTCGCGGGCGCTAGGCCTACCCACACAATTGAGGTATTATTTTTATCGGGAGACTTGGTGGGAATGCTGGATGGAAAGAAATTTGTGGCTCCTCTCTGATTCCAGATTTTTCTGTCACCAAAATGTCAGGAAAATGTGTTTTTTTAGCCAAATTTTGAGGTTTGCAAAAGATTCTGGGTAACACAACGTGCTCAGAGCCCCACAAGTCACCCCCTCCTGGATTCCCCTAGGTCTCTAGTTTTAAAAAATGCACAGGGTTGGTAGGTTTCCCTAGGTGCCAGCTGAGCTAGAGGCCAAAATCTACAGGTAGGCGCTTTGCAAAAAACACCTTTGTTTTCTTTAAAAAAATGTGATGTGTCCACGTTGAGTTTTGGGGCATTTCCTGTCGCGGGCGCTAGGCCTACCCACACAAGTGAGGTATCATCTTTATCGGGAGACTTAGGGGAACGCTGGATGGAAGGAAAGTTGTGGCTCCTCTCTGATTCCAGATCTTTCTGTCACCAAAATGTGAGGAAAATGTGTTTTTTTAGCCAAATTTTGAGGTTTGCAAAACATTCTGGGTAACACAACCTGCTTAGAGCCCCACAAGTCACCCCTCCTGGATTCCCCTAGGTCTCTAGCTTTAAAAAATGCACAGGTTTGGTAGGTTTCCCTAGGTGCCGGCTGAGCTAGAGGCCAAAATCTACTGGTAGGCACTTTGCAAAAAACACCTCTGTTTTCTTTCAAAAAATGTGATGTGTCCACGTTGCGTTTTGGGGCATTTCCTGTTGCGGGCGCTAGGCCTACCCACACAAGTGAGGTATCATTTTTATCGGGAGACTTGGGGGAATGCTGGGTGGAAGGAAATTTGTGGCTCCTCTCAGATTCCAGAACTTTCTGTCACCAAAATGTGAGAAAAACATGGTTTTTTTTAGCCAAAGATTGAGGTTTGCAAAGGATTCTGGGTAACAGAACCTGGTCAGAGCCCCACAAGTCACCCCATCTTGCATTCCCCTAGGTCTCTAGTTTTCAAAAATGCACAGGTTTTGTAGGTTTCCCTAGGTGCCGGCTGAGCTAGAGGCCAAACTCTACAGGTAGGCACTTTGCAAAAAACACCTTTGTTTTCTTTCAAAAAATGTGATGTGTCCACGTTGTATTTTGGGGCATTTCCTGTCGCGGGCGCTAGGCCTACCCACACAATTGAGGTATTATTTTTATCGGGAGACTTGGTGGGAATGCTGGATGGAAAGAAATTTGTGGCTCCTCTCTGATTCCAGATTTTTCTGTCACCAAAATGTCAGGAAAATGTGTTTTTTTAGCCAAATTTTGAGGTTTGCAAAAGATTCTGGGTAACACAACGTGCTCAGAGCCCCACAAGTCACCCCCTCCTGGATTCCCCTAGGTCTCTAGTTTTAAAAAATGCACAGGGTTGGTAGGTTTCCCTAGGTGCCGGCTGAGCTAGAGGCCAAAATCTACAGGTAGGCGCTTTGCAAAAAACACCTCTGTTTTCTTTAAAAAAATGTGATGTGTCCACGTTGAGTTTTGGGGCATTTCCTGTCGCGGGCGCTAGGCCTACCCACACAAGTGAGGTATCATTTTTATCGGGAGACTTGGGGGAATGCTGGGTGGAAGGAAATTTGTGGCTCCTCTCAGATTCCAGAACTTTCTGTCACCAAAATGTGAGGAAAACATGTTTTTTTTTAGCCAAAGATTGAGGTTTGCAAAGGATTCTGGGTAACAGAACCTGGTCAGAGCCCCACAAGTCACCCCATCTTTGATTCCCCTAGGTCTCTAGTATTAAAAAATGCACAGGTTTGGTAGGTTTCCCTAGGTGGCGGCTGAGCTAAAGGCCAAAATCTACTGGTAGGCACTTTGCAAAAAACACCTCTGTTTTCTTTCAAAAAATGTGATGTGTCCACGTTGCATTTTGGGGCATTTCCTGTTGCGGGCGCTAGGCCTACCCACAAAAATGAGGTATCATTTTTATCGGGAGACTTGGGGGAAGGCTGGGTGGAAGGAAATTTGTGGCTCCTCTCAGATTCCAGAACTTTCTGTCACGAAAATGTGAGAAAAACATGTTTTTTTAACCAAATGTTGAGGTTTGCAAAGGATTCTGGGTAACAGAACCTGGTCACAGCCCCACAAGTCACCTTGGGTT
This sequence comes from Pleurodeles waltl, assembly GCF_031143425.1. NCBI lineage: Eukaryota > Metazoa > Chordata > Amphibia > Caudata > Salamandridae > Pleurodeles > Pleurodeles waltl. The sequence goes on from NC_090450.1 coordinate 479,730,627, forward strand.
CCCCTAGGTCTCTAGTTTTCAAAAATGCTCAGGTTTGGTAGGTTTCCCTAGGTGCCGGCTGAGCTAGAGGCCAAAATCTACAGGTAGGCACTTTGCAAAAAACACCTCTGTTTTCTTTAAAAAAATGTGAAGTGTCCACGATGCGTTTTGGGGCCTTTCCTGTCGCGGGTGCTAGGCCTACCCACACAAGTGAGGTATCATTTTTATTGGGAGACTTAGGGGGAACGCTGGGTGGAGGGAAATTTGTGGCTCCTCTCAGATTCCAGAACTTTCTGTCACCAAAATGTGAGGAAAATGTGTTTTTTTAGCCAAATTTTGAGGTTTGCAAAGGATTCTGGGTAACACAACCTGCTCAGAGCCCCACAAGTCACCCCATCTTGGATTCCCCTAGGTCTCTAGTATTAAAAAATGCACAGGTTTGGTAGGTTTCCCTAGGTGCCGGCTGAGCTAGAGGCCAAAATCTACAGGTAGGCACTTTGCAACAAACTCCTCTGTTTTCTTTCAAAAAATGCGATATGTCCACGTTGCGTTTTGGGGCATTTCATTTAGTGGGCGCTAGGCCTACCCACTCAAGTGAGGTATCATTTTTATCGGGAGACTTGGGGGAATGCTGGGTGGAAGGAAATTTGTGGCTCCTCTCTGATTCCAGAACTTTCTGTCACCAAAATGTGAGGAAAATGTGTTTTTTTAGCCACATTTTGAGGTTTGCAAAGGATTCTGGGTAACAGAACCTGGTCACAGCCCCACAAGTCACCCCATCTTGGATTCCCCTAGGTCTCTAGTATTAAAAAATGCACAGGTTTGGTAGGTTTCCCTAGGTGCCGGCTGAGCTAGAGGCCAAAATCTACAGGTAGGCACTTTGCAACAAACTCCTCTGTTTTCTTTCAAAAAATGCGATATGTCCACGTTGCGTTTTGGGGCATTTCCTTTAGTGGGTGCTAGGCCTACCCACTCAAGTGAGGTATCATTTTTATCGGGAGACTTTGGGGAATGCTGGGTGGAAGGAAATTTGTGGCTCCTCTCTGATTCCAGAACTTTCTGTCACCAAAATGTGAGGAAAACTTGTTTTTTTAGCCACATTTTGAGGTTTGCAAAGGATTCTGGGTAACAGAACCTGGTCAGAGCCCCACAAGTCACCCCATCTTGGATTCACCAAGTTCCCTAGTTTAAAAAAATGCACAGGTTTGGTAGGTTTCCCTAGGTGCCGGCTGAGCTAGAGGCCAAAATCTACAGGTAGGCACTTTGCAAAAAACACCTCTGTTTTCTTTAAAAAAATGTGATGTGTCCACGTTGCGTTTTGGGGCATTTCCTGTTGCGGGCGCTAGGCCTACCCACACAAGTGAGGTATCATTTTTATCGGGAGACTTGGGGGAAGGCTGGGTGGAAGGAACTTTGTGGCTCCTCTCAGATTCCAGAACTTTCTGTCACGAAAATGTGAGAAAAACATGTTTTTTTAACCAAATGTTGAGGTTTGCAAAGGATTCTGGGTAACAGAACCTGGTCACAGCCCCACAAGTCACCTTGGGTTCCCCTAGGTCTCTAGTTTTCAAAAATGCTCAGGTTTGGTAGGTTTCCCTAGGTGCCGGCTGAGCTAGAGGCCAAAATCTACAGGTAGGCACTTTGCAAAAAACACCTCTGTTTTCTTTAAAAAAATGTGAAGTGTCCACGATGCGTTTTGGGGCCTTTCCTGTCACGGGTGCTAGGCCTACCCACACAAGTGAGGTATCATTTTTATTGTGAGACTTAGGGGGAACGCTGGGTGGAGGGAAATTTGTGGCTCCTCTCAGATTCCAGAACTTTCTGTCACCAAAATGTGAGGAAAATGTGTTTTTTTAGCCACATTTTGAGGTTTGCAAAGGATTCTGGGTAACACAACCTGCTCAGAGCCCCACAAGTCACCCCCTCCTGGATTCCCCTAGGTCTCTAGTTTTAAAAAATGCACAGGGTTGTAGGTTTCCCTAGGTGCCGGCTGAGCTAGAGGCCAAAATCTACAGGTAGGCGCTTTGCAAAAAACACCTCTGTTTTCTTTAAAAAAATGTGATGTGTCCACGTTGAGTTTTGGGGCAATTCCTGTCGCGGGCGCTAGGCCTACCCACACAAGTGAGGTATCATTTTTATCGGGAGACTTGGGGGAATGCTGGGTGGAAGGAAATTTGTGGCTCCTCTCAGATTCCAGAACTTTCTGTCACCAAAATGTGAGGAAAACATGTTTTTTTTTAGCCAAAGATTGAGGTTTGCAAAGGATTCTGGGTAACAGAACCTGGTCAGAGCCCCACAAGTCACCCCATCTTGCATTCCCCTAGGTCTCTAGTTTTCAAAAATGCACAGGTTTTGTAGGTTTCCCTAGGTGCCGGCTGAGCTAGAGGCCAAACTCTACAGGTAGGCACTTTGCAAAAAACACCTTTGTTTTCTTTCAAAAAATGTGATGTGTCCACGTTGTATTTTGGGGCATTTCCTGTCGCGGGCGCTAGGCCTACCCACACAATTGAGGTATTATTTTTATCGGGAGACTTGGTGGGAATGCTGGATGGAAAGAAATTTGTGGCTCCTCTCTGATTCCAGATTTTTCTGTCACCAAAATGTCAGGAAAATGTGTTTTTTTAGCCAAATTTTGAGGTTTGCAAAAGATTCTGGGTAACACAATGTGCTCAGAGCCCCACAAGTCACCCCCTCCTGAGTTCCCCTAGGTCTCTAGTTTTAAAAAATGCACAGGGTTGGTAGGTTTCCCTAGGTGCCGGCTGAGCTAGAGGCCAAAATCTACAGGTAGGCGCTTTGCAAAAAACACCTCTGTTTTCTTTAAAAAAATGTGATGTGTCCACGTTGAGTTTTGGGGCATTTCCTGTCGCGGGCGCTAGGCCTACCCACACAAGTGAGGTATCATCTTTATCGGGAGACTTAGGGGAACGCTGGATGGAAGGAAAGTTGTGGCTCCTCTCTGATTCCAGATCTTTCTGTCACCAAAATGTGAGGAAAATGTGTTTTTTTAGCCAAATTTTGAGGTTTGCAAAAGATTCTGGGCAACACAACCTGCTTAGAGCCCCACAAGTCACCCCTCCTGGATTCCCCTAGGTCTCTAGCTTTAAAAAATGCACAGGTTTGGTAGGTTTCCCTAGGTGCCGGCTGAGCTAAAGGCCAAAATCTACTGGTAGGCACTTTGCAAAAAACACCTCTGTTTTCTTTCAAAAAATGTGATGTGTCCACGTTGCGTTTTGGGGCATTTCCTGTTGCGGGCGCTAGGCCTACCCACACAAGTGAGGTATCATTTTTATCGGGAGACTTGGGGGAAGGCTGGGTAGAGGGAAATTTGTGGCTCCTCTCAGATTCCAGAACTTTCTGTCACGAAAATGTGATAAAAACATGTTTTTTTAACCAAATGTTGAGGTTTGGAAAGGATTCTGGGTAACAGAACCTGGTCACAGCCCCACAAGTCACCTTGGGTTCCCCTAGGTCTCTAGTTTTCAAAAATGCTCAGGTTTGGTAGGTTTCCCTAGGTGCCGGCTGAGCTAGAGGCCAAAATCTACAGGTAGGCACTTTGCAAAAAACACCTCTGTTTTCTTTAAAAACAATGTGAAGTGTCCACGATGCGTTTTGGGGCCTTTCCTGTCGCGGGTGCTAGGCCTACCCTCACAAGTGAGGTATCATTTTCATTGGGAGACTTGGGGGAACGCTGGGTGGAGGGAAATTTGTGGCTCCTCTCAGATTCCAGAGCTTTCTGTCACCAAAATGTGAGAAAAATGTGTTTTTTTAGCCAAATTGTGAGGTTTGCAAAGGATTCTGGGTAACAGAACCTGGTCAGAGCCCCACAAGTCACCCCATTTTGGATTCCCCTAGGTCTCTAGTTCTAAAAAATGCACAGGTTTAGTAGGTTTCCCTAGGTGCCGGCTGAGCTAGAGGCCAAACTCTACAGGTAGGCACTTTGCAAAAAACACCTTTGTTTTCTTTCAAAAAATGTGATGTGTCCACGTTGCGTTTTGGGGCCTTTCCTGTCGCGGGCGCTTGGCCTACCCACACAATTGATGTATCTTTTTTATCGGGAGACTTGGGGGGAATGCTGGGTGGAAGGAAATTTGTGGCTCCTCTCTGATTCCAGATCTTTCTGTCACCAAAATGTGAGGAAAATGTGTTTTTTTAGCCAAATTTTGAGGTTCGTAAAAGATTCTGGGTAACACAACCTGCTCAGAGCCCCACAAGTCACCCCCTCCTGATTTCCCCTACGTCTCTAGTTTTAAAAAATGCACAGGTTTGGGAGGTTTCCCTAGGTGCCGGCTGAGCTAGAGGCCAAAACCTACTGGTAGGCGCTTTGCAAAAAACAACTCTGTTTTTTTCCAAAATATGTGATGTGTCTACGTTGAGTTTTGGGGCATTTCCTGTCGCGGGCGCTAGGCCTACCCACACAAGTGAAGCATCATTTTTAATGGGAGACTTGGGGGAACGCTGGGTAGAGGGAAATTTGTGGCTCCTCTCAGATTCCAGAACTTTCTGTCACCAAAATGTGAGGAAAATGTGTTTTTTTAGCCAAATTTTGAGGTTTGCAAAGGATTCTGGGTAACAGAACCTGGTCAGACCCCCACATGTCACCCCATCTTGGATTCCCCTAGGTCTCTAGTTTTAAAAAATGCACAGGTTTGGTAGGTTTCCCTCAGTGCCGGCTGAGCTAGAGGCCAAAATCTACAGGTAGGCACTTTGCAAAAAACACCTCTGTTTTCTTTTAAAAAATGTGATGTGGCATTCCTGTCGCAGGCGCTAGGCCTACCCACACACACAAGTGAGGTATCATTTTTATCGGGAGACTTGGGGGAACGCTGAGTGGAAGGAAATTTGTTGCTCCTCTCTGATTCCAGAAATTTCTGTCACCAAAATGTGATTAAAATTTGTTTTTTTAGCCAAATTTTGAGGTTTGCAAAGGATTCTGGGTAACAGAACCTGGTCAGAGCCCCACAAGTCACCCCATCCTTGATTCCCCTAGTTCTCTAGTTTTAAAAAATGCACAGGTTTGGTAGGTTTCCCTAGGTGCCGGCTGAGCTAGAGGCCAAAATCTACTGGTAGGCACTTTGCAAAAAACACCTCTGTTTTCTTTCAAAAAATGTGATGTGTCCACGTTGCGTTTTGGGGCATTTCCTGTTGCGGGTGCTAGGCCTACCCACACAAGTGAGGTATCATTTTTATTGGGAGACTTGGGGGAAGGCTGGGTGGAAGGAAATTTGTGGCTCCTCTCAGATTCCAGAACTTTCTGTCACCAAAATGTGAGAAAAACATGTTTTTTTAACCAAATGTTGAGGTTTGCAAAGAGTTCTGGGTAACAGAACCTGGTCACAGCCCCACAAGTCACCTTGGATTCCCCTAGGTCTCTAGTTTTCAAAAATGCACAGGTTTTCGTAGGTTTCCCTAGGTGCCGGCTGAGCTAGAGGCCAAAATCTACCGGTAGGCTCTTAGCAAAAAACACGTCTTTTTTCTTTCAAAAAATGTGATGTGTCCACGTTGCTTTTTGGGGCATTTCCTGTTGCGGGCGCTAGGCCTACCCACACAAGTGAGGTATCATTTTTATCGGGAGACTTGGGGGAACGCTGGGTGGAAGGACATTCGTGGCTACTCTCACATTCCAGAACATTCTGTCACCAAAATGTGAGGAAACCATGTTTTTTTTAGCCACATTTTGAGGTTTGCAAAGGATTCTGGGTAACAGAACCTGGTCAGACCCCCACAAGTCACCCCATCTTGGATTCCACTAGGTCTCTAGTTTAAAAAAATGCACAGGTTTGGTAGGTTTCCCTCAGTGCCGGCTGAGCTAGAGGCCAAAATCTACAGGTAGGCACTTTGCAAAAAACACCTCTGTTTTCTTTCAAAAAATGTGATGTGGCATTCCTGTCGCAGGCGCTAGGCCTACCCACACAAGTGAGGTATCATTTTCATCGGGAGACTTGGGGGAACGCTGGGTGGAAGGAAATTTGTTGCTCCTCTCTGATTCCAGAAATTTCTGTCACCAAAATGTGAGGAAAATGTGTTTTTTTAGCCAAATTTTGAGGTTTGCAAAGGATTCTGGGTAACAGAACCTGGTCAGAGCCCCACAAGTCACCCCATCTTGGATTCCCCTAGGTCTCTAGTTTTCAAAAATGCACAGGTTTTGTAGGTTTCCCTAGGTGCCGGCTGAGCTAGAGGCCAAACTCTACAGGTAGGCACTTTGCAAAAAACACCTTTGTTTTCTTTCAAAAAATGTGATGTGTCCACGTTGCGTTTTGGGGCCTTTCCTGTCGCGGGCGCTAGGCCTACCCACACAATTGAGGTATCATTTTTATCGGGAGACTTTGGGGGGAATGCTGGGTGGAAGGAAATTTGTGGCTCCTCTCTGATTCCAGATCTTTCTGTCACCAAAATGTGAGGAAAATGTGTTTTTTTAGCCACATTTTGAGATTTGCAAAGGATTCTGGGTAACAGAACCTGGTCAGAGCCCCACAAGTCACCCCATCTTGGATTCCCCTAGGTCTCTAGTTTTAAAAAATGCACAGGTTTGGTAGGTTTCCCTAGGTGCCGGCTGAGCTAGAGGCCAAAATCTACTGGTTGGCACTTTGCAAAAAACACCTCTGTTTTCTTTAAAAAAATGTGATGTCTCCACGTTGCGTTTTGGGGCCTTTCCTGTCGCGGGCGCTAGGCCTACCCACACAATTGAGATATCATTTTTATCGGGAGACTTGGGGGGAATGCTGGGTGGAAGGAAATTTGTGGCTCCTCTCTGATTCCAGATCTTTCTGTCACCAAAATGTGAGGAAAATGAGTTTTTTTTAGCCAAATTTTGAGGTTTGCAAAGGATTCTGGGTAACAGAACCTGGTCAGAGCCCCACAAGTCACCCCATCTTGGATTCCCCTAGGTCTCTAGTTTTAAAAAATGCACAGGTTTTGTAGGTTTCCCTAGGTGCCGGCTGAGCTAGAGGCCAAAATCTACTGGTAGGCACTTTGCAAAAAACACCTCTGTTTTCTTTAAAAAAATGTGATGTGTCCACGTTGCGTTTTGGGGCCTTTCCTGTCGCGGGCGCTAGGCCTACCCACACAAGTGAGGTATCATTTTTATCGGGAGACTTTGGGAGGAATGCTGGGTGGAAGGACATTTGTGGCTCCTCTCAGATTCCAGAACTTTCTGTCACCAAAATGTGAGAAAAACATGTTTTTTTAACCAAATGTTGAGGTTTGCAAAGGATTCTGGGTAACAGAACCTGGTCACAGCCCCACAAGTCACCTTGGATTCCCCTAGGTCTCTAGTTTTCAAAAATGCACAGGTTTTGGTAGGTTTCCCTAGGTGCCGGCTGAGCTAGAGGCCAAAATCTACAAGTAGGCACTTTGCAAAAAACACCTCTGTTTGCTTTAAAAAAAATGTGAAGTGTCCACGATGCGTTTTGGGGCCTTTCCTGTCGCGGGTGCTAGGCCTACCCACACAAGTGAGGTATCATTTTTATTGGGAGACTTGGGGGAATGCTGGGTGGAGGGAAATTTGTGGCTCCTCTCAGATTCCAGAACTTTCTGTCACCAAAATGTGAGGAAAATGTGGTTTTTTAGCCAAATTGGGAGGTTTGCAAAGGATTCTGGGTAACAGAACCTGGTCAGAGCCCCACAAGTCACCCCATTTTGGATTCCCCTAGGTCTCTAGTTTAAAAAAATGCACAGGTTTGGTAGGTTTCCCTAGGTGCCGGCTGAGCTAGAGGCCAAAATCTACTGGTAGGCACTTTGCAAAAAACACCTCTTTTTTGTTTCAAAAAATGTGATGTGTCCACGTTGAGTTTTGGGGCATTTCCTGTCGCGGGCGCTAGGCCTACCCACACAAGTGAAGCATCATTTTTATTGGGAGACTTGGGGGAACGCTGGGTAGAGGGAAATTTGTGGCTCCTCTCAGATTCCAGAACTTTCTGTCACCAAAATGTGAGGGAAATGTTTTTTTTTAGCCAAATTTTGAGGTTTGCAAAGGATTCTGGGTAACAGAACCTGGTCAGAGCCCCACAAGTCACCCCATCTTGGATTCCCCTAGGTCTCTAGTTTTAAAAAAATGCACAGGTTTGGTAGGTTTCCCTAGGTGCCGGCTGAGCTAGAGGCCAAAATCTACTGGTAGGCACTTTGCAAAAAACACCTCTGTTTTCTTTAAAAAAATGTGATGTGTCCACGTTGCATTTTGGGGCATATCCTGTTGCGGGCGCTAGGCCTAACCACACAAGTGAGGTATCATTTTTATCGGGAGACTTGGGGGAAGGCTGGGTGGAAGGAAATATGTGGCTCCTCTCAGATTCCAGAACTTTCTGTCACCAAAATGTGAGAAAAACATGTTTTTTTAACCAAATGTTGAGGTTTGCAAAGGATTCTGGGTAACGGAACCTGGTCACAGCCCCACAAGTCACCTTGGATTCCCCTAGGTCTCTATTTTTCAAAAATGCATAGGTATGATAGGTTTCCCTAGGTGCCAGCTGAGGTAGAGGCCAAAATCTACAGGTAGGCACTTTGCAAAAAACACTTCTGTTTTCTTTCAAAAAATGTGATGTGTCCACGTTGCGTTTTGGGGCATTTCCTGTTGGGGGCGCTAGGCCTACCCACACAAGTGAGGTATCATTTTTATCGGGAGACGAGGGGAAGGCTGGGTGGAAGGAAATTTGTGGCTCCTCTCAAATTCCAGAACATTCTGTCACCAAAATGTGAGGAAAATGTGTTTTTTTTGTCAAAGTTTGAGGTTTGCAAAGGATTCTGGGTAACAGAACCTGGTCAGAGCCGGACAAGTCACCCCATCTTGGATTCCCCTAGGTCTCTAGTATTAAAAAATGCACAGGTTTGGTAGGTTTCCCTTAGTCTCGGCTGAGCTAGAGGCCAAAATCTACTGGTAGGGACTTTGGAAACAACACCTCTGTTTTCTTTCAAAAAATGTGATGTGTCCACGTTGCGTTTTGGGGCATTTCCTGTTGCGGGCGCTAGGCCTACCCACACAAGTGAAGTATCATTTTTATCGGGAGACTTGGGGGAACGCTGGGTGGAAGGAAATTTGTGGCTACTCTCAGATTCCAGAACTTTCTGTCACCAAAATGTGAGGAAAATGTGTTTTTTAGCCAAATTTTGAGGTTTGCAAAGGATTCTGGGTAACAGAACCTGGTCAGACCCCCACAAGTCACCCCATCTTGGATTCCCCTATGTCTCTAGTTTAAAAAAATGCACAGGTTTGGTAGGTTTCACTCAGTGCCGGCTGAGCTAGAGGCCAAAATCTACAGGTAGGCACTTTGCAAAAAACACCTCTGTTTTCTTTCAAAAAATGTGATGTGGCATTCCTGTCGCGGGCGCTAGGCCTACCCACACAAGTGAGGTATCATTTTTATCGGGAGACTTGGGGGAACGCTGGGTGGAAGGAAATTTGTTGCTCCTCTCTGATTCCAGAAATTTCTGTCACCAAAATGTGAGGAAAATGTGTTTTTTTAGCCAAATTTTGAGGTTTGCAAAGGATTCTGGGTAACAGAACCTGGTCACAGCCCCACAAGTCACCCCATCTTGGATTCCCCTAGGTCTCTAGTATTAAAAAATGCACAGGTTTGGTAGGTTTCCCTAGGTGCCGGCTGAGCTAGAGGCCAAAATCTACAGGTAGGCACTTTGAACAAACTCCTCTGTTTTCTTTCAAAAAATGAGATATGTCCACGTTGCGTTTTGGGGCATTTCCTTTAGTGGGCGCTAGGCCTACCCACTCAAGTGAGGTATCATTTTTATCGGGAGACTTGGGGGAATGCTGGGTGGAAGGAAATTTGTGGCTCCTCTCTGATTCCAGAACTTTCTGTCACCAAAATGTGAGGAAAATGTGTTTTTTTAGCCACATTTTGAGGTTTGCAAAGGATTCTGGGTAACAGAACCTGGTCAGAGCCCCACAAGTCACCCCATCTTGGATTCACCAAGGTCTCTAGTTTAAAAAAATGCACAGGTTTGGTAGGTTTCCCTAGGTGCCGGCTGAGCTAGAGGCCAAAATCTACAGGTAGGCACTTTGCAAAAAACACCTCTGTTTTCTTTAAAAAAATGTGATGTGTCCACGTTGCGTTTTGGGGCATTTCCTGTTGCGGGCGCTAGGCCTACCCACACAAGTGAGGTATCATTTTTATCGGGAGACTTGGGGGAAGGCTGGGTGGAAGGAAATTTGTGGCTCCTCTCAGATTCCAGAACTTTCTGTCACGAAAATGTGAGAAAAACATGTTTTTTTAACCAAATGTTGAGGTTTGCAAAGGATTCTGGGTAACAGAACCTGGTCACAGCCCCACAAGTCACCTTGGGTTCCCCTAGGTCTCTAGTTTTCAAAAATGCTCAGGTTTGGTAGGTTTCCCTAGGTGCCGGCTGAGCTAGAGGCCAAAATCTACAGGTAGGCACTTTGCAAAAAACACCTCTGTTTTCTTTAAAAAAAATGTGAAGTGTCCACGATGCGTTTTGGGGCCTTTCCTGTCGCGGGTGCTAGGCCTACCCACACAAGTGAGGTATCATTTTTATTGGGAGACTTGGGGGAACGCTGGGTGTAGGGAAATTTGTGGCTCCTCTCAGATTCCAGAACTTTCTGTCACCAAAATGTGAGGAAAATGTGTTTTTTTAGCCAAATTTAGAGGTTTGCAAAGGATTCTGGGTAACAGAACCTGGTCAGAGCCCCACAAGTCACCCCATCTTGGATTCCCCAAGGTCTCTAGTTTTAAAAAATGCACAGGTTTGGTAGGTTTCCCTAGGTGCCGGCTGAGCTAGAGGCCAAAATCTACAGGTAGGCACTTTGCAAAAAACACCTTTGTTTTCTTTCAAAAAATGTGATGTGTCCACGTTGCGTTTTGGGGCCTTACCTGTCGCAGGCGCTAGGCCTACCCACACAATTGAGGTATCATTTTTATCGGGAGACTTGGGGGGAATGCTGGGTGGAAGGAAATTTGTGGCTCCTCTCTGATTCCAGATCTTTCTGTCACCAAAATGTGAGGAAAATGTGTTTTTTTAGCCAAATTTTGAGGTTTGCAAAAGATTCTGGGTAACACAACCTGCTCAGAGCCCCACAAGTCACCCCCTCCTGGATTCCCCTAGGTCTCTAGTTTTAAAAAATGCACAGGTTTGGTAGGTTTCCCTAGGTGCCGGCTGAGCTAGAGGCCAAAATCTACTTGTAGGCACTCGAAAAAACACCTCTGTTTTCTTTAAAAAAACGTGATGTGTCCACGTTGTGTTTTGGGGCACTTCCTGTCGCGGGCGCTAGACATACCCACACAAGTGAAGCATCATTTTTATTGGGAGACTTGGGGGAACGCTGGGTAGAGGGAAATTTGTGGCTCCTCTCAGATTCCAAAACTTTCTGTGACCAAAATGTGAGGAAAATGTGTTTTTTTAGCCAAATTTTGAGGTTTGCAAAGGATTCTGGGTAACAGAACCTGGTCAGAGCTCCACAAGTCACCCCATCTTGGATTCCCCTAGGTCTCTAGTTTTAAAAAATGCACAGCTTTTGTAGGTTTCCCTAGGTGCCGGCTGAGCTAGAGGCCAAAATCTACAGGTAGGCACTTTGCAAAAAACAACTCTGTTTTCTTTCAAAAAATGTGATGTGTCCACGTTGCGTTTTGGGGCATTTCCTGTTGCGGGCGCTAGGCCTACCCACACAAGTGAGGTATCATTTTTATCGGGAGACTTGGGGGAAGGCTGAGTGGAAGGAAATTTGTGGCTCCTCTCAGATTCCAGAACTTTGTGTCACCAAAATGTGAGAAAAACATGTTTTTTTAACCAAATGTTGAGGTTTGCAAAGGGTTCTGGGTAACAGAACCTGGTCACAGCCCCACAAGTCACCTTGGATTCCCCTAGGTCTCTAGTTTTCAAAAATGCACAGGTTTTGGTCGGTTTCCATAGGTGCCGGCTGAGCTAGAGGCCAAAATCTACCGGTAGGCACTTAGCAAAAAACACCTCTTTTTTCTTTCAAAAAATGTGATGTGTCCACGTTGCTTTTTGGGGCATTTCCTGTTGCGGGCGCTAGGCCTACCCACACAAGTGAGGTATCATTTTTATCTGGAGACTTGGGGGAGCGCTGGGTGGAAGGACATTCGTGGCTACTCTCAAATTCCAGAACATTCTGTCACCAAAATGTGAGGAAACCATGTTTTGTTTAGCCAAATTTTGAGGTTTGCAAAGGATTCTGGGTAACAGAACCTGGTCAGACCCCCACAAGTCACCCATCTTGGATTCCCCTAGGTCTCTAGTTTTAAAAAATGCACAGGTTTCGTAGGTTCCCTAGGTGCCGGCTGAGCTAGAGGCCAAACTCTACAGGTAGGCACTTTGCAAAATACACCTATGTTTTCTTTCAAAAAATGTGATGTGTCCACGTTGTGTTTTGGGGCCTTTCCTGTCGCGGGCGCTAGGCCTACCCACACAATTGAGGTATCATTTTTATCGGGAGACTTGGGGGGAATGCTGGGTGGAAAGAAATTTGTGGCTCCTCTCTGATTCCAGATCTTTCTGTCACCAAAATGTGAGGAAAACATGTTTTTTTTAGCCAAAGTTTGAGTTTTGCAAAGGATTCTGGGTAACAGAACCTCGTCAGAGCCCCACAAGTCACCCCACCTTGGATTCCCCTAGGTCTCTAGTATTAAAAAATGCACAGGTTTGGTAGGTTTCCCTAGGTGCCGGCTGAGCTAGAGGCCAAAAACTACTGGTAGGCACTTTGCAAAAAACACCTCTGTTTTCTTTAAAAAAAATGTGAAGTGTCCACGATGCGTTTTGGGGCCTTTCCTGTCGCGGGTGCTAGGCCTACCCACACAAGTGAGGTATCATTTTTATTGGGAGACTTGGGGGAACGCTGGGTGGAGGGAAATTTGTGGCTCCTCTCAGATTCCAGAACTTTCTGTCACCAAAATGTGAGGAAAATGTGTTTTTTTAGCCAAATTGTGAGGTTTGCAAAGGATTCTGGGTAACAGAACCTGGTCAGAGCCCCACAAGTCAACCCATTTTGGATTCCCCTAGGTCTCTAGTTTTAAAAAATGCACAGGTTTCGTAGGTTTCCCTAGGTCACGGCTGAGCTAGAGGCCAAACTCTACTGCTAGGCACTTTGCAAAAAACACCTCTTTTTTCTTTCAAAAAATGTGATGTGTCCACGTTGTGTTTTGGGGCCTTTCCTGTCGCGGGCGCTAGGCCTACCCACACAATTGAGGTATCATTTTTATCGGGAGACTTGGGGGGAATGCTGGGTGGAAAGAAATTTGTGGCTCCTCTCTGATTCCAGATCTTTCTGTCACCAAAATGTGAGGAAAACATGTTTTTTTTAGCCATAGTTTGAGTTTTGCAAAGGATTCTGGGTAACACATCCTGCTCAGAGCCCCACAAGTCACCCCACCTTGGATTCCCCTAGGTCTCTAGTATTAAAAAATGCACAGGTTTGGTAGGTTTCCCTAGGTGCCGGCTGAGCTAGAGGCCAAAAACTACTGGTAGGCACTTTGCAAAAAACAACTCTGTTTTCTTTAAAAAAAATGTGAAGTGTCCACGATGCGTTTTGGGGCCTTTCCTGTCGCGAGTGCTAGGCCTACCCACACAAGTGAGGTATCATTTTTATTGGGAGACCTGGGGGAACGCTGGGTGGAGGTAAATTTGTGGCTCCTCTCAGATTCCAGAACTTTCTGTCACCAAAATGTGAGGAAAATGTGTTTTTTTAGCCAAATTGTGAGGTTTGCAAAAGATTCTGGGTAACAGAACCTGGTCAGAGCCCCACAAGTCACCCCATTTTGGATTCCCCTAGGTCTCTAGTTTTAAAAAATGCACAGGTTTCGTAGGTTTCCCTAGGTCACGGCTGAGCTAGAGGCCAAACTCTACTGGAAGGCACTTTGCAAAAAACACCTCTTTTTTCTTTCAAAAAATGAGATGTGTCCACGTTGTGTTTTGGGGCCTTTCCTGTCGCGGGCGCTAGGCCTACCCACACAATTGAGGTATCATTTTTATCGGGAGACTTGGGGGGAATGCTGGGTGGAAAGACATTTGTGGCTCCTCTCTGATTCCAGATCTTTCTGTCACCAAAATGTGAGGAAAACATGGTTTTTTTAGCCAAAGTTTGAGTTTTGCAAAGGATTCTGGGGAACACAACCTGCTCAGACCCCACAAGTCACCCCCTCCTGGATTCCCCTAGGTCTCTAGTTTTAAAAAATACACAGGTTTGGTAGGTTTCCCTATGTGCAAGCTGAGCTAGAGGCCAAAATCTACTGGTAGGCGCTTTGCAAAAAACACCTCTTTTTTCTTTCAAAAAATGTGATGTGTCCACGTTGAGTTTTGGGGCATTTCCTGTCGCGGGCGCTAGGCCTACCCACACAAGTGAAGCATCATTTTTATTGGGAGACTTGGGGGAACGCTGGGTAGAGGGAAATTTGTGGCTCCTCTCAGATTCCAGAACTTTCTGTCACCAAAATGTGAGGAAAATGTTTTTTTTTTAGCCACATTTTGCGGTTTGCAAAGGATTCTGGGTAACAGAACCTGGTCAGAGCCCCACAAGTCACCCCATCTTGGATTCCCCTAGGTCTCTAGTTTTAAAAAAATGCACAGGTTTGGTAGGTTTCCCTAGGTGCCGGCTGAGCTAGAGGCCAAAATCTACTGGTAGGCACTTTGCAAAAAACACCTCTGTTTTCTTTCAAAAAATGTGATGTGTCCACGTTGAGTTTTGGGGCATTTCCTGTTGCGGGTGCTAGGCCTACCCACACAAGTGAGGTATCATTTTTATCGGGAGACTTGGGGGAACGCTGAGTGGAAGGAAATTTGTTGCTCCTCTCTGATTCCAGAAATTTCTGTCACCAAAATGTGATTAAAATTTGTTTTTTTAGCCAAATTTTGAGGTTTGCAAAGGATTCTGGGTAACAGAACCTGGTCAGAGCCCCACAAGTCACCCCATCCTTGATTCCCCTAGTTCTCTAGTTTTAAAAAATGCACAGGTTTGGTAGGTTTCCCTAGGTGCCGGCTGAGCTAGAGGCCAAAATCTACTGGTAGGCACTTTGCAAAAAACACCTCTGTTTTCTTTAAAAAAATGTGATGTGTCCACGTTGCGTTTTGGGGCATTTCCTGTTGCGGGTGCTAGGCCTACCCACACAAGTGAGGTATCATTTTTATTGGGAGACTTGGGGGAAGGCTGGGTGGAAGGAAATTTGTGGCTCCTCTCAGATTCCAGAACTTTCTGTCACCAAAATGTGAGAAAAACATGTTTTTTTAACCAAATGTTGAGGTTTGCAAAGAGTTCTGGGTAACAGAACCTGGTCACAGCCCCACAAGTCACCTTGGATTCCCCTAGGTCTCTAGTTTTCAAAAATGCACAGGTTTTCGTAGGTTTCCCTAGGTGCCGGCTGAGCTAGAGGCCAAAATCTACCGGTAGGCACTTAGCAAAAAACACGTCTTTTTTCTTTCAAAAAATGTGATGTGTCCACGTTGCTTTTTGGGGCATTTCCTGTTGCGGGCGCTAGGCCTACCCACACAAGTGAGGTATCATTTTTATCGGGAGACTTGGGGGAACGCTGGGTGGAAGGACATTCGTGGCTACTCTCACATTCCAGAACATTCTGTCACCAAAATGTGAGGAAACCATGTTTTTTTTAGCCACATTTTGAGGTTTGCAAAGGATTCTGGGTAACAGAACCTGGTCAGACCCCCACAAGTCACCCCATCTTGGATTCCACTAGGTCTCTAGTTTAAAAAAATGCACAGGTTTGGTAGGTTTCCCTCAGTGCCGGCTGAGCTAGAGGCCAAAATCTACAGGTAGGCACTTTGCAAAAAACACCTCTTTTTTCTTTCAAAAAATGTGATGTGTCCACGTTGAGTTTTGGGGCATTTCCTGTCGCGGGCGCTAGGCCTACCCACACAAGTGAAGCATCATTTTTATTGGGAGACTTGGGGGAACGCTGGGTAGAGGGAAATTTGTGGCTCCTCTCAGATTCCAGAACTTTCTGTCACCAAAATGTGAGGAAAATGTTTTTTTTTTAGCCACATTTTGCGGTTTGCAAAGGATTCTGGGTAACAGAACCTGGTCAGAGCCCCACAAGTCACCCCATCTTGGATTCCCCTAGGTCTTTAGTTTTAAAAAAATGCACAGGTTTGGTAGGTTTCCCTAGGTGCCGGCTGAGCTAGAGGCCAAAATCTACTGGTAGGCACTTTGCAAAAAACACCTCTGTTTTCTTTCAAAAAATGTGATGTGTCCACGTTGAGTTTTGGGGCATTTCCTGTTGCGGGTGCTAGGCCTTCCCACACAAGTGAGGTATCATTTTTATCGGGAGACTTGGGGGAACGCTGAGTGGAAGGAAATTTGTTGCTCCTCTCTGATTCCAGAAATTTCTGTCACCAAAATGTGATTAAAATTTGTTTTTTTAGCCAAATTTTGAGGTTTGCAAAGGATTCTGGGTAACAGAACCTGGTCAGAGCCCCACAAGTCACCCCATCCTTGATTCCCCTAGTTCTCTAGTTTTAAAAAATGCACAGGTTTGGTAGGTTTCCCTAGGTGCCGGCTGAGCTAGAGGCCAAAATCTACTGGTAGGCACTTTGCAAAAAACACCTCTGTTTTCTTTAAAAAAATTTGATGTGTCCACGTTGCGTTTTGGGGCATTTCCTGTTGCGGGTGCTAGGCCTACCCACACAAGTGAGGTATCATTTTTATTGGGAGACTTGGGGGAAGGCTGGGTGGAAGGAAATTTGTGGCTCCTCTCAGATTCCAGAACTTTCTGTCACCAAAATGTGAGAAAAACATGTTTTTTTAACCAAATGTTGAGGTTTGCAAAGAGTTCTGGGTAACAGAACCTGGTCACAGCCCCACAAGTCACCTTGGATTCCCCTAGGTCTCTAGTTTTCAAAAATGCACAGGTTTTCGTAGGTTTCCCTAGGTGCCGGCTGAGCTAGAGGCCAAAATCTACCGGTAGGCACTTAGCAAAAAACACGTCTTTTTTCTTTCAAAAAATGTGATGTGTCCACGTTGCTTTTTGGGGCATTTCCTGTTGCGGGCGCTAGGCCTACCCACACAAGTCAGGTATCATTTTTATCGGGAGACTTGGGGGAACGCTGGGTGGAAGGACATTCGTGGCTACTCTCACATTCCAGAACATTCTGTCACCAAAATGTGAGGAAACCATGTTTTTTTTAGCCACATTTTGAGGTTTGCAAAGGATTCTGGGTAACAGAACCTGGTCAGACCCCCACAAGTCACCCCATCTTGGATTCCACTAGGTCTCTAGTTTAAAAAAATGCACAGGTTTGGTAGGTTTCCCTCAGTGCCGGCTGAGCTAGAGGCCAAAATCTACAGGTAGGCACTTTGCAAAAAAGACCTCTGTTTTCTTTCAAAAAATGTGATGTGGCATTCCTGTCGCAGGCGCTAGGCCTACCCACACAAGTGAGGTATCATTTTCATCGGGAGACTTGGGGGAACGCTGGGTGGAAGGAAATTTGTTGCTCCTCTCTGATTCCAGAAATTTCTGTAACCAAAATGTGAGGAAAATGTGTTTTTTTAGCCAAATTTTGAGGTTTGCAAAGGATTCTGGGTAACAGAACCTGGTCAGAGCCCCACAAGTCACCCCATCTTGGATTCCCCTAGGTCTCTAGTTTTCAAAAATGCACAGGTTTTGTAGGTTTCCCTAGGTGCCGGCTGAGCTAGAGGCCAAACTCTACAGGTAGGCACTTTGCAAAAAACACCTTTGTTTTCTTTAAAAAAATGTGATGTGTCCACGTTGCGTTTTGGGGCCTTTCCTGTCGCGGGCGCTAGGCCTACCCACACAATTGAGGTATCATTTTTATCGGGAGACTTTGGGGGGAATGCTGGGTGGAAGGAAATTTGTGGCTCCTCTCTGATTCCAGATCTTTCTGTCACCAAAATGTGAGGAAAATGTGTTTTTTTAGCCACATTTTGAGATTTGCAAAGGATTCTTGGTAACAGAACCTGGTCAGAGCCCCACAAGTCACCCCATCTTGGATTCTCCTAGGTCTCTAGTTTTAAAAAATGCACAGGTTTGGTAGGTTTCCCTAGGTGCCGGCTGAGCTAGAGGCCAAAATCTACTGGTAGGCACTTTGCAAAAAACACCTCTGTTTTCTTTAAAAAAATGTGATGTCTCCACGTTGCGTTTTGGGGCCTTTCCTGTCGCGGGCGCTAGGCCTACCCACACAATTGAGATATCATTTTTATCGGGAGACTTGGGGGGAATGCTGGGTGGAAGGAAATTTGTGGCTCCTCTCTGATTCCAGATCTTTCTGTCACCAAAATGTGAGGAAAATTAGTTTTTTTTAGCCAAATTTTGAGGTTTGCAAAGGATTCTGGGTAACAGAACCTGGTCAGAGCCCCACAAGTCACCCCATCTTGGATTCCCCTAGGTCTCTAGTTTTAAAAAATGCACAGGTTTTGTAGGTTTCCCTAGGTGCCGGCTGAGCTAGAGGCCAAAATCTACTGGTAGGCACTTTGCAAAAAACACCTCTGTTTTCTTTAAAAAAATGTGATGTGTCCACGTTGCGTTTTGGGGCCTTTCCTGTCGCGGGCGCTAGGCCTACCCACACAAGTGAGGTATCATTTTTATCGGGAGACTTTGGGAGGAATGCTAGGTGGAAGGACATTTGTGGCTCCTCTCAGATTCCAGAACTTTCTGTCACCAAAATGTGAGAAAAACATGTTTTTTTAACCAAATGTTGAGGTTTGCAAAGGATTCTGGGTAACAGAACCTGGTCACAGCCCCACAAGTCACCTTGGATTCCCCTAGGTCTCTAGTTTTCAAAAATGCACAGGTTTTGGTAGGTTTCCCTAGGTGCCGGCTGAGCTAGAGGCCAAAATCTACAAGTAGGCACTTTGCAAAAAACACCTCTGTTTGCTTTAAAAAAAATGTGAAGTGTCCACGATGCGTTTTGGGGCCTTTCCTGTCGCGGGTGCTAGGCCTACCCACACAAGTGAGGTATCATTTTTATTGGGAGACTTGGGGGAACGCTGGTAGAGGGAAATTTGTGGCTCCTCTCAGATTCCAGAACTTTCTGTCACCAAAATGTGAGGAAAATGTGGTTTTTTAGACAAATTGTGAGGTTTGCAAAGGATTCTGGGTAACAGAACCTGGTCAGAGCCCCACAAGTCACCCCATTTTGGATTCCCCTAGGTCTCTAGTTTTAAAAAATGCACAGGTTTCGTAGGTTTCCCTAGGTCACGGCTGAGCTAGAGGCCAAACTCTACTGCTAGGCACTTTGCAAAAAACACCTCTTTTTTCTTTCAAAAAATGTGATGTGTCCACGTTGTGTTTTGGGGCCTTTCCTGTCGCGGGCGCTAGGCCTACCCACACAATTGAGGTATCATTTTTATCGGGAGACTTGGGGGGAATGCTGGGTGGAAAGAAATTTGTGGCTCCTCTCTGATTCCAGATCTTTCTGTCACCAAAATGTGAGGAAAACATGGTTTTTTTAGCCAAAGTTTGAGTTTTGCAAAGGATTCTGGGTAACACAACCTGCTCAGAGCCCCACAAGTCACCCACTTGGATTCCCCTAGGTCTCTAGTATTAAAAAATGCACAGGTTTGGTAGGTTTCCCTAGGTGCCGGCTGAGCTAGAGGCCAAAAACTACTGGTAGGCACTTTGCAAAAAACACCTCTGTTTTCTTTAAAAAAAATGTGAAGTGTCCACGATGCGTTTTGGGGCCTTTCCTGTCGCGAGTGCTAGGCCTACCCACACAAGTGAGGTATCATTTTTATTGGGAGACCTGGGGGAACGCTGGGTGGAGGTAAATTTGTGGCTCCTCTCAGATTCCAGAACTTTCTGTCACCAAAATGTGAGGAAAATGTGTTTTTTTAGCCAAATTGTGAGGTTTGCAAAAGATTCTGGGTAACAGAACCTGGTCAGAGCCCCACAAGTCACCCCATTTTGGATTCCCCTAGGTCTCTAGTTTTAAAAAATGCACAGGTTTCGTAGGTTTCCCTAGGTCACGGCTGAGCTAGAGGCCAAACTCTACTGGAAGGCACTTTGCAAAAAACACCTCTTTTTTCTTTCAAAAAATGAGATGTGTCCACGTTGTGTTTTGGGGCCTTTCCTGTCGCGGGCGCTAGGCCTACCCACACAATTGAGGTATCATTTTTATCGGGAGACTTGGGGGGAATGCTGGGTGGAAAGAAATTTGTGGCTCCTCTCTGATTCCAGATCTTTCTGTCACCAAAATGTGAGGAAAACATGGTTTTTTTAGCCAAAGTTTGAGTTTTGCAAAGGATTCTGGGTAACACAACCTGCTCAGACCCCACAAGTCACCCCCTCCTGGATTCCCCTAGGTCTCTAGTTTTAAAAAATACACAGGTTTGGTAGGTTTCCCTATGTGCAAGCTGAGCTAGAGGCCAAAATCTACTGGTAGGCGCTTTGCAAAAAACACCTCTTTTTTCTTTCAAAAAATGTGATGTGTCCACGTTGAGTTTTGGGGCATTTCCTGTCGCGGGCGCTAGGCCTACCCACACAAGTGAAGCATCATTTTTATTGGGAGACTTGGGGGAACGCTGGGTAGAGGGAAATTTGTGGCTCCTCTCAGATTCCAGAACTTTCTGTCACCAAAATGTGAGGAAAATGTTTTTTTTTTAGCCACATTTTGCGGTTTGCAAAGGATTCTGGGTAACAGAACCTGGTCAGAGCCCCACAAGTCACCCCATCTTGGATTCCCCTAGGTCTCTAGTTTTAAAAAAATGCACAGGTTTGGTAGGTTTCCCTAGGTGCCGGCTGAGCTAGAGGCCAAAATCTACTGGTAGGCACTTTGCAAAACACACCTCTGTTTTCTTTCAAAAAATGTGATGTGTCCACGTTGAGTTTTGGGGCATTTTCTGTTGCGGGTGCTAGGCCTTCCCACACAAGTGAGGTATCATTTTTATCGGGAGACTTGGGGGAACGCTGAGTGGAAGGAAATTTGTTGCTCCTCTCTGATTCCAGAAATTTCTGTCACCAAAATGTGATTAAAATTTGTTTTTTTAGCCAAATTTTGAGGTTTGCAAAGGATTCTGGGTAACAGAACCTGGTCAGAGCCCCACAAGTCACCCCATCCTTGATTCCCCTAGTTCTCTAGTTTTAAAAAATGCACAGGTTTGGTAGGTTTCCCTAGGTGCCGGCTGAGCTAGAGGCCAAAATCTACTGGTAGGCACTTTGCAAAAAACACCTCTGTTTTCTTTAAAAAAATGTGATGTGTCCACGTTGCGTTTTGGGGCATTTCCTGTTGCGGGTGCTAGGCCTACCCACACAAGTGAGGTTTCATTTTTATTGGGAGACTTGGGGGAAGGCTGGGTGGAAGGAAATTTGTGGCTCCTCTCAGATTCCAGAACTTTCTGTCACCAAAATGTGAGAAAAACATGTTTTTTTAACCAAATGTTGAGGTTTGCAAAGAGTTCTGGGTAACAGAACCTGGTCACAGCCCCACAAGTCACCTTGGATTCCCCTAGGTCTCTAGTTTTCAAAAATGCACAGGTTTTCGTAGGTTTCCCTAGGTGCCGGCTGAGCTAGAGGCCAAAATCTACCGGTAGGCACTTAGCAAAAAACACGTCTTTTTTCTTTCAAAAAATGTGATGTGTCCACGTTGCTTTTTGGGGCATTTCCTGTTGCGGGCGCTAGGCCTACCCACACAAGTCAGGTATCATTTTTATCGGGAGACTTGGGGGAACGCTGGGTGGAAGGACATTCATGGCTACTCTCACATTCCAGAACATTCTGTCACCAAAATGTGAGGAAACCATGTTTTTTTTAGCCACATTTTGAGGTTTGCAAAGGATTCTGGGTAACAGAACCTGGTCAGACCCCCACAAGTCACCCCATCTTGGATTCCACTAGGTCTCTAGTTTAAAAAAATGCACAGGTTTGGTAGGTTTCCCTCAGTGCCGGCTGAGCTAGAGGCCAAAATCTACAGGTAGGCACTTTGCAAAAAACACCTCTGTTTTCTTTCAGAAAATGTGATGTGGCATTCCTGTCGCAGGCGCTAGGCCTACCCACACAAGTGAGGTATCATTTTCATCGGGAGACTTGGGGGAACGCTGGGTGGAAGGAAATTTGTTGCTCCTCTCTGATTCCAGAAATTTCTGTCACCAAAATGTGAGGAAAATGTGTTTTTTTAGCCAAATTTTGAGGTTTGCAAAGGATTCTGGGTAACAGAACCTGGTCAGAGCCCCACAAGTCACCCCATCTTGGATTCCCCTAGGTCTCTAGTTTTCAAAAATGCACAGGTTTTGTAGGTTTCCCTAGGTGCCGGCTGAGCTAGAGGCCAAACTCTACAGGTAGGCACTTTGCAAAAAACACCTTTGTTTTCTTTCAAAAAATGTGATGTGTCCACGTTGCGTTTTCGGGCCTTTCCTGTCGCGGGCGCTAGGCCTACCCACACAATTGAGGTATCATTTTTATCGGGAGACTTTGGGGGGAATGCTGGGTGGAGGGAAATTTGTGGCTCCTCTCTGATTCCAGATCTTTCTGTCACCAAAATGTGAGGAAAATGTGTTTTTTTAGCCACATTTTGAGATTTGCAAAGGATTCTGGGTAACAGAACCTGGTCAGAGCCCCACAAGTCACCCCATCTTGGATTCCCCTAGGTCTCTAGTTTTAAAAAATGCACAGGTTTGGTAGGTTTCCCTAGGTGCCGGCTGAGCTAGAGGCCAAAATCTACTGGTAGGCACTTTGCAAAAAACACCTCTGTTTTCTTTAAAAAAATGTGATGTCTCCACGTTGCGTTTTGGGGCCTTTCCTGTCGCGGGCGCTAGGCCTACCCACACAATTGAGATATCATTTTTATCGGGAGACTTGGGGGGAATGCTGGGTGGAAGGAAATTTGTGGCTCCTCTCTGATTCCAGATCTTTCTGTCACCAAAATGTGAGGAAAATGAGTTTTTTTTAGCCAAATTTTGAGGTTTGCAAAGGATTCTGGGTAACAGAACCTGGTCAGAGCCCCACAAGTCACCCCATCTTGGATTCCCCTAGGTCTCTAGTTTTAAAAAATGCACAGGTTTTGTAGGTTTCCCTAGGTGCCGGCTGAGCTAGAGGCCAAAATCTACTGGTAGGCACTTTGCAAAAAACACCTCTGTTTTCTTTAAAAAAATGTGATGTGTCCACGTTGCGTTTTGGGGCCTTTCCTGTCGCGGGCGCTAGGCCTACCCACACAAGTGAGGTATCATTTTTATCGGGAGACTTTGGGAGGAATGCTGGGTGGAAGGACATTTGTGGCTCCTCTCAGATTCCAGAACTTTCTGTCACCAAAATGTGAGAAAAACATGTTTTTTTAACCAAATGTTGAGGTTTGCAAAGGATTCTGGGTAACAGAACCTGGTCACAGCCCCACAAGTCACCTTGGATTCCCCTAGGTCTCTAGTTTTCAAAAATGCACAGGTTTTGGTAGGTTTCCCTAGGTGCCGGCTGAGCTAGAGGCCAAAATCTACAAGTAGGCACTTTGCAAAAAACACCTCTGTTTGCTTTAAAAAAAATGTGAAGTGTCCACGATGCGTTTTGGGGCCTTTCCTGTCGCGGGTGCTAGGCCTACCCACACAAGTGAGGTATCATTTTTATTGGGAGACTTGGGGGAACGCTGGGTGGAGGGAAATTTGTGGCTCCTCTCAGATTCCAGAACTTTCTGTCACCAAAATGTGAGGAAAATGTGGTTTTTTAGCCAAATTGGGAGGTTTGCAAAGGATTCTGGGTAACAGAACCTGGTCAGAGCCCCACAAGTCACCCCATTTTGGATTCCCCTAGGTCTCTAGTTTAAAAAAATGCACAGGTTTGGTAGGTTTCCCTAGGTGCCGGCTGAGCTAGAGGCCAAAATCTACTGGTAGGCACTTTGCAAAAAACACCTCTTTTTTGTTTCAAAAAATGTGATGTGTCCACGTTGAGTTTTGGGGCATTTCCTGTCACGGGCGCTAGGCCTACCCACACAAGTGAAGCATCATTTTTATTGGGAGACTTGGGGGAACGCTGGGTAGAGGGAAATTTGTGGCTCCTCTCAGATTCCAGAACTTTCTGTCACCAAAATGTGAGGAAAATGTTTTTTTTTAGACAAATTTTGAGGTTTGCAAAGGATTCTGGGTAACAGAACCTGGTCAGAGCCCCACAAGTCACCCCATCTTGGATTCCCCTAGGTCTCTAGTTTTAAAAAAATGCACAGGTTTGGTAGGTTTCCCTAGGTGCCGGCTGAGCTAGAGGCCAAAATCTACTGGTAGGCACTTTGCAAAAAACACCTCTGTTTTCTTTCAAAAAATGTGATGTGCCCATGTTGCGTTTTGGGGCATATCCTGTTGCGGGCGCTAGGCCTAACCACACAAGTGAGGTATCATTTTTATCGGGAGACTTGGGGGAAGGCTGGGTGGAAGGAAATTTGTGGCTCCTCTCAGATTCCAGAACTTTCTGTCACCAAAATGTGAGAAAAACATGTTTTTTTAACCAAATGTTGAGGTTTGCAAAGGATTCTGGGTAACGGAACCTGGTCACAGCCCCACAAGTCACCTTGGATTCCCCTAGGTCTCTATTTTTCAAAAATGCATAGGTATGATAGGTTTCCCTAGGTGCCGGCTGAGGTAGAGGCCAAAATCTACAGGTAGGCACTTTGCAAAAAACACTTCTGTTTTCTTTCAAAAAATGTGATGTGTCCACGTTGCGTTTTGGGGCATTTCCTGTTGGGGGCTCTAGGTCTACCCACACAAGTGAGGTATCATTTTTATCGGGAGACGAGGGGAAGGCTGGGTGGAAGGAAATTTGTGGCTCCTCTCAAATTCCAGAACATTCTGTCACCAAAATGTGAGGAAAATGTGTTTTTTTTGTCAAAGTTTGAGGTTTGCAAAGGATTCTGGGTAACAGAACCTGGTCAGAGCCCGACAAGTCACCCCATCTTGGATTCCCCTAGGTCTCTAGTATTAAAAAATGCACAGGTTTGGTAGGTTTCCCTTAGTCACGGCTGAGCTAGAGGCCAAACTCTACTGCTAGGCACTTTGCAAAAAACACCTCTTTTTTCTTTCAAAAAATGTGATGTGTCCACGTTGTGTTTTGGGGCCTTTCCTGTCGCGGGCGCTAGGCCTACCCACACAATTGAGGTATCATTTTTATCGGGAGACTTGGGGGGAATGCTGGGTGGAAAGAAATTTGTGGCTCCTCTCTGATTCCAGATCTTTCTGTCACCAAAATGTGAGGAAAACATGTTTTTTTTAGCCATAGTTTGAGTTTTGCAAAGGATTCTGGGTAACACATCCTGCTCAGAGCCCCACAAGTCACCCCACCTTGGATTCCCCTAGGTCTCTAGTATTAAAAAATGCACAGGTTTGGTAGGTTTCCCTAGGTGCCGGCTGAGCTAGAGGCCAAAAACTACTGGTAGGCACTTTGCAAAAAACAACTCTGTTTTCTTTAAAAAAAATGTGAAGTGTCCACGATGCGTTTTGGGGCCTTTCCTGTCGCGAGTGCTAGGCCTACCCACACAAGTGAGGTATCATTTTTATTGGGAGACCTGGGGGAACGCTGGGTGGAGGTAAATTTGTGGCTCCTCTCAGATTCCAGAACTTTCTGTCACCAAAATGTGAGGAAAATGTGTTTTTTTAGCCAAATTGTGAGGTTTGCAAAAGATTCTGGGTAACAGAACCTGGTCAGAGCCCCACAAGTCACCCCATTTTGGATTCCCCTAGGTCTCTAGTTTTAAAAAATGCACAGGTTTCGTAGGTTTCCCTAGGTCACGGCTGAGCTAGAGGCCAAACTCTACTGGAAGGCACTTTGCAAAAAACACCTCTTTTTTCTTTCAAAAAATGAGATGTGTCCACGTTGTGTTTTGGGGCCTTTCCTGTCGCGGGCGCTAGGCCTACCCACACAATTGAGGTATCATTTTTATCGGGAGACTTGGGGGGAATGCTGGGTGGAAAGACATTTGTGGCTCCTCTCTGATTCCAGATCTTTCTGTCACCAAAATGTGAGGAAAACATGGTTTTTTTAGCCAAAGTTTGAGTTTTGCAAAGGATTCTGGGGAACACAACCTGCTCAGACCCCACAAGTCACCCCCTCCTGGATTCCCCTAGGTCTCTAGTTTTAAAAAATACACAGGTTTGGTAGGTTTCCCTATGTGCAAGCTGAGCTAGAGGCCAAAATCTACTGGTAGGCGCTTTGCAAAAAACACCTCTTTTTTCTTTCAAAAAATGTGATGTGTCCACGTTGAGTTTTGGGGCATTTCCTGTCGCGGGCGCTAGGCCTACCCACACAAGTGAAGCATCATTTTTATTGGGAGACTTGGGGGAACGCTGGGTAGAGGGAAATTTGTGGCTCCTCTCAGATTCCAGAACTTTCTGTCACCAAAATGTGAGGAAAATGTTTTTTTTTTAGCCACATTTTGCGGTTTGCAAAGGATTCTGGGTAACAGAACCTGGTCAGAGCCCCACAAGTCACCCCATCTTGGATTCCCCTAGGTCTCTAGTTTTAAAAAAATGCACAGGTTTGGTAGGTTTCCCTAGGTGCCGGCTGAGCTAGAGGCCAAAATCTACTGGTAGGCACTTTGCAAAAAACACCTCTGTTTTCTTTCAAAAAATGTGATGTGTCCACGTTGAGTTTTGGGGCATTTCCTGTTGCGGGTGCTAGGCCTACCCACACAAGTGAGGTATCATTTTTATCGGGAGACTTGGGGGAACGCTGAGTGGAAGGAAATTTGTTGCTCCTCTCTGATTCCAGAAATTTCTGTCACCAAAATGTGATTAAAATTTGTTTTTTTAGCCAAATTTTGAGGTTTGCAAAGGATTCTGGGTAACAGAACCTGGTCAGAGCCCCACAAGTCACCCCATCCTTGATTCCCCTAGTTCTCTAGTTTTAAAAAATGCACAGGTTTGGTAGGTTTCCCTAGGTGCCGGCTGAGCTAGAGGCCAAAATCTACTGGTAGGCACTTTGCAAAAAACACCTCTGTTTTCTTTAAAAAAATGTGATGTGTCCACGTTGCGTTTTGGGGCATTTCCTGTTGCGGGTGCTAGGCCTACCCACACAAGTGAGGTATCATTTTTATTGGGAGACTTGGGGGAAGGCTGGGTGGAAGGAAATTTGTGGCTCCTCTCAGATTCCAGAACTTTCTGTCACCAAAATGTGAGAAAAACATGTTTTTTTAACCAAATGTTGAGGTTTGCAAAGAGTTCTGGGTAACAGAACCTGGTCACAGCCCCACAAGTCACCTTGGATTCCCCTAGGTCTCTAGTTTTCAAAAATGCACAGGTTTTCGTAGGTTTCCCTAGGTGCCGGCTGAGCTAGAGGCCAAAATCTACCGGTAGGCACTTAGCAAAAAACACGTCTTTTTTCTTTAAAAAAATGTGATGTGTCCACGTTGCTTTTTGGGGCATTTCCTGTTGCGGGCGCTAGGCCTACCCACACAAGTGAGGTATCATTTTTATCGGGAGACTTGGGGGAACGCTGGGTGGAAGGACATTCGTGGCTACTCTCACATTCCAGAACATTCTGTCACCAAAATGTGAGGAAACCATGTTTTTTTTAGCCACATTTTGAGGTTTGCAAAGGATTCTGGGTAACAGAACCTGGTCAGACCCCCACAAGTCACCCCATCTTGGATTCCACTAGGTCTCTAGTTTAAAAAAATGCACAGGTTTGGTAGGTTTCCCTCAGTGCCGGCTGAGCTAGAGGCCAAAATCTACAGGTAGGCACTTTGCAAAAAACACCTCTGTTTTCTTTCAAAAAATGTGATGTGGCATTCCTGTCGCAGGCGCTAGGCCTACCCACACAAGTGAGGTATCATTTTCATCGGGAGACTTGGGGGAACGCTGGGTGGAAGGAAATTTGTTGCTCCTCTCTGATTCCAGAAATTTCTGTCACCAAAATGTGAGGAAAATGTGTTTTTTTAGCCAAATTTTGAGGTTTGCAAAGGATTCTGGGTAACAGAACCTGGTCCGAGCCCCACAAGTCACCCCATCTTGGATTCCCCTAGGTCTCTAGTTTTCAAAAATGCACAGGTTTTGTAGGTTTCCCTAGGTGCCGGCTGAGCTAGAGGCCAAACTCTACAGGTAGGCACTTTGCAAAAAACACCTTTGTTTTCTTTAAAAAAATGTGATGTGTCCACGTTGCGTTTTGGGGCCTTTCCTGTCGCGGGCGCTAGGCCTACCCACACAATTGAGGTATCATTTTTATCGGGAGACTTTGGGGGGAATGCTGGGTGGAAGGAAATTTGTGGCTCCTCTCTGATTCCAGATCTTTCTGTCACCAAAATGTGAGGAAAATGTGTTTTTTTAGCCACATTTTGAGATTTGCAAAGGATTCTGGGTAACAGAACCTGGTCAGAGCCCCACAAGTCACCCCATCTTGGATTCCCCTAGGTCTCTAGTTTTAAAAAATGCACAGGTTTGGTAGGTTTCCCTAGGTGCCGGCTGAGCTAGAGGCCAAAATCTACTGGTAGGCACTTTGCAAAAAACACCTCTGTTTTCTTTAAAAAAATGTGATGTCTCCACGTTGCGTTTTGGGGCCTTTCCTGTCGCGGGCGCTAGGCCTACCCACACAATTGAGATATCATTTTTATCGGGAGACTTGGGGGGAATGCTGGGTGGAAGGAAATTTGTGGCTCCTCTCTGATTCCAGATCTTTCTGTCACCAAAATGTGAGGAAAATGAGTTTTTTTTAGCCAAATTTTGAGGTTTGCAAAGGATTCTGGGTAACAGAACCTGGTCAGAGCCCCACAAGTCACCCCATCTTGGATTCCCCTAGGTCTCTAGTTTTAAAAAATGCACAGGTTTTGTAGGTTTCCCTAGGTGCCGGCTGAGCTAGAGGCCAAAATCTACTGGTAGGCACTTTGCAAAAAACACCTCTGTTTTCTTTAAAAAAATGTGATGTGTCCACGTTGCGTTTTGGGGCCTTTCCTGTCGCGGGCGCTAGGCCTACCCACACAAGTGAGGTATCATTTTTATCGGGAGACTTTGGGAGGAATGCTGGGTGGAAGGACATTTGTGGCTCCTCTCAGATTCCAGAACTTTCTGTCACCAAAATGTGAGAAAAACATGTTTTTTTAACCAAATGTTGAGGTTTGCAAAGGATTCTGGGTAACAGAACCTGGTCACAGCCCCACAAGTCACCTTGGATTCCCCTAGGTCTCTAGTTTTCAAAAATGCACAGGTTTTGGTAGGTTTCCCTAGGTGCCGGCTGAGCTAGAGGCCAAAATCTACAAGTAGGCACTTTGCAAAAAACACCTCTGTTTGCTTTAAAAAAAATGTGAAGTGTCCACGATGCGTTTTGGGGCCTTTCCTGTCGCGGGTGCTAGGCCTACCCACACAAGTGAGGTATCATTTTTATTGGGAGACTTGGGGGAACGCTGGGTAGAGGGAAATTTGTGGCTCCTCTCAGATTCCAGAACTTTCTGTCACCAAAATGTGAGGAAAATGTGGTTTTTTAGCCAAATTGTGAGGTTTGCAAAGGATTCTGGGTAACAGAACCTGGTCAGAGCCCCACAAGTCACCCCATTTTGGATTCCCCTAGGTCTCTAGTTTTAAAAAATGCACAGGTTTCGTAGGTTTCCCTAGGTCACGGCTGAGCTAGAGGCCAAACTCTACTGCTAGGCACTTTGCAAAAAACACCTCTTTTTTCTTTCAAAAAATGTGATGTGTCCACGTTGTGTTTTGGGGCCTTTCCTGTCGCGGGCGCTAGGCCTACCCACACAATTGAGGTATCATTTTTATCGGGAGACTTGGGGGGAATGCTGGGTGGAAAGAAATTTGTGGCTCCTCTCTGATTCCAGATCTTTCTGTCACCAAAATGTGAGGAAAACATGGTTTTTTTAGCCAAAGTTTGAGTTTTGCAAAGGATTCTGGGTAACACAACCTGCTCAGAGCCCCACAAGTCACCCACTTGGATTCCCCTAGGTCTCTAGTATTAAAAAATGCACAGGTTTGGTAGGTTTCCCTAGGTGCCGGCTGAGCTAGAGGCCAAAAACTACTGGTAGACACTTTGCAAAAAACACCTCTGTTTTCTTTAAAAAAAATGTGAAGTGTCCACGATGCGTTTTGGGGCCTTTCCTGTCGCGAGTGCTAGGCCTACCCACACAAGTGAGGTATCATTTTTATTGGGAGACCTGGGGGAACGCTGGGTGGAGGTAAATTTGTGGCTCCTCTCAGATTCCAGAACTTTCTGTCACCAAAATGTGAGGAAAATGTGTTTTTTTAGCCAAATTGTGAGGTTTGCAAAAGATTCTGGGTAACAGAACCTGGTCAGAGCCCCACAAGTCACCCCATTTTGGATTCCCCTAGGTCTCTAGTTTTAAAAAATGCACAGGTTTCGTAGGTTTCCCTAGGTCACGGCTGAGCTAGAGGCCAAACTCTACTGGAAGGCACTTTGCAAAAAACACCTCTTTTTTCTTTCAAAAAATGAGATGTGTCCACGTTGTGTTTTGGGGCCTTTCCTGTCGCGGGCGCTAGGCCTACCCACACAATTGAGGTATCATTTTTATCGGGAGACTTGGGGGGAATGCTGGGTGGAAAGAAATTTGTGGCTCCTCTCTGATTCCAGATCTTTCTGTCACCAAAATGTGAGGAAAACATGGTTTTTTTAGCCAAAGTTTGAGTTTTGCAAAGGATTCTGGGTAACACAACCTGCTCAGACCCCACAAGTCACCCCCTCCTGGATTCCCCTAGGTCTCTAGTTTTAAAAAATACACAGGTTTGGTAGGTTTCCCTATGTGCAAGCTGAGCTAGAGGCCAAAATCTACTGGTAGGCGCTTTGCAAAAAACACCTCTTTTTTCTTTCAAAAAATGTGATGTGTCCACGTTGAGTTTTGGGGCATTTCCTGTCGCGGGCGCTAGGCCTACCCACACAAGTGAAGCATCATTTTTATTGGGAGACTTGGGGGAACGCTGGGTAGAGGGAAATTTGTGGCTCCTCTCAGATTCCAGAACTTTCTGTCACCAAAATGTGAGGAAAATGTTTTTTTTTTAGCCACATTTTGCGGTTTGCAAAGGATTCTGGGTAACAGAACCTGGTCAGAGCCCCACAAGTCACCCCATCTTGGATTCCCCTAGGTCTCTAGTTTTAAAAAAATGCACAGGTTTGGTAGGTTTCCCTAGGTGCCGGCTGAGCTAGAGGCCAAAATCTACTGGTAGGCACTTTGCAAAAAACACCTCTGTTTTCTTTCAAAAAATGTGATGTGTCCACGTTGAGTTTTGGGGCATTTTCTGTTGCGGGTGCTAGGCCTTCCCACACAAGTGAGATATCATTTTTATCGGGAGACTTGGGGGAACGCTGAGTGGAAGGAAATTTGTTGCTCCTCTCTGATTCCAGAAATTTCTGTCACCAAAATGTGATTAAAATTTGTTTTTTTAGCCAAATTTTGAGGTTTGCAAAGGATTCTGGGTAACAGAACCTGGTCAGAGCCCCACAAGTCACCCCATCCTTGATTCCCCTAGTTCTCTAGTTTTAAAAAATGCACAGGTTTGGTAGGTTTCCCTAGGTGCCGGCTGAGCTAGAGGCCAAAATCTACTGGTAGGCACTTTGCAAAAAACACCTCTGTTTTCTTTAAAAAAATGTGATGTGTCCACGTTGCGTTTTGGGGCATTTCCTGTTGCGGGTGCTAGGCCTACCCACACAAGTGAGGTATCATTTTTATTGGGAGACTTGGGGGAAGTCTGGGTGGAAGGAAATTTGTGGCTCCTCTCAGATTCCAGAACTTTCTGTCACCAAAATGTGAGAAAAACATGTTTTTTTAACCAAATGTTGAGGTTTGCAAAGAGTTCTGGGTAACAGAACCTGGTCACAGCCCCACAAGTCACCTTGGATTCCCCTAGGTCTCTAGTTTTCAAAAATGCACAGGTTTTCGTAGGTTTCCCTAGGTGCCGGCTGAGCTAGAGGCCAAAATCTACCGGTAGGCACTTAGCAAAAAACACGTCTTTTTTCTTTCAAAAAATGTGATGTGTCCACGTTGCTTTTTGGGGCATTTCCTGTTGCGGGCGCTAGGCCTACCCACACAAGTCAGGTATCATTTTTATCGGGAGACTTGGGGGAACGCTGGGTGGAAGGACATTCGTGGCTACTCTCACATTCCAGAACATTCTGTCACCAAAATGTGAGGAAACCATGTTTTTTTTAGCCACATTTTGAGGTTTGCAAAGGATTCTGGGTAACAGAACCTGGTCAGACCCCCACAAGTCACCCCATCTTGGATTCCACTAGGTCTCTAGTTTAAAAAAATGCACAGGTTTGGTAGGTTTCCCTCAGTGCCGGCTGAGCTAGAGGCCAAAATCTACAGGTAGGCACTTTGCAAAAAACACCTCTGTTTTCTTTCAGAAAATGTGATGTGGCATTCCTGTCGCAGGCGCTAGGCCTACCCACACAAGTGAGGTATCATTTTCATCGGGAGACTTGGGGGAACGCTGGGTGGAAGGAAATTTGTTGCTCCTCTCTGATTCCAGAAATTTCTGTCACCAAAATGTGAGGAAAATGTGTTTTTTTAGCCAAATTTTGAGGTTTGCAAAGGATTCTGGGTAACAGAACCTGGTCAGAGCCCCACAAGTCACCCCATCTTGGATTCCCCTAGGTCTCTAGTTTTCAAAAATGCACAGGTTTTGTAGGTTTCCCTAGGTGCCGGCTGAGCTAGAGGCCAAACTCTACAGGTAGGCACTTTGCAAAAAACACCTTTGTTTTCTTTCAAAAAATGTGATGTGTCCACGTTGCGTTTTCGGGCCTTTCCTGTCGCGGGCGCTAGGCCTACCCACACAATTGAGGTATCATTTTTATCGGGAGACTTTGGGGGGAATGCTGGGTGGAAGGAAATTTGTGGCTCCTCTCTGATTCCAGATCTTTCTGTCACCAAAATGTGAGGAAAATGTGTTTTTTTAGCCACATTTTGAGATTTGCAAAGGATTCTGGGTAACAGAACCTGGTCAGAGCCCCACAAGTCACCCCATCTTGGATTCCCCTAGGTCTCTAGTTTTAAAAAATGCACAGGTTTGGTAGGTTTCCCTAGGTGCCGGCTGAGCTAGAGGCCAAAATCTACTGGTAGGCACTTTGCAAAAAACACCTCTGTTTTCTTTAAAAAAATGTGATGTCTCCACGTTGCGTTTTGGGGCCTTTCCTGTCGCGGGCGCTAGGCCTACCCACACAATTGAGATATCATTTTTATCGGGAGACTTGGGGGGAATGCTGGGTGGAAGGAAATTTGTGGCTCCTCTCTGATTCCAGATCTTTCTGTCACCAAAATGTGAGGAAAATGAGTTTTTTTTAGCCAAATTTTGAGGTTTGCAAAGGATTCTGGGTAACAGAACCTGGCCAGAGCCCCACAAGTCACCCCATCTTGGATTCCCCTAGGTCTCTAGTTTTAAAAAATGCACAGGTTTTGTAGGTTTCCCTAGGTGCCGGCTGAGCTAGAGGCCAAAATCTACTGGTAGGCACTTTGCAAAAAACACCTCTGTTTTCTTTAAAAAAATGTGATGTGTCCACGTTGCGTTTTGGGGCCTTTACTGTCGCGGGCGCTAGGCCTACCCACACAAGTGAGGTATCATTTTTATCGGGAGACTTTGGGAGGAATGCTGGGTGGAAGGACATTTGTGGCTCCTCTCAGATTCCAGAACTTTCTGTCACCAAAATGTGAGAAAAACATGTTTTTTTAACCAAATGTTGAGGTTTGCAAAGGATTCTGGGTAACAGAACCTGGTCACAGCCCCACAAGTCACCTTGGATTCCCCTAGGTCTCCAGTTTTCAAAAATGCACAGGTTTTGGTAGGTTTCCCTAGGTGCCGGCTGAGCTAGAGGCCAAAATCTACAAGTAGGCACTTTGCAAAAAACACCTCTGTTTGCTTTAAAAAAAATGTGAAGTGTCCACGATGCGTTTTGGGGCCTTTCCTGTCGCGGGTGCTAGGCCTACCCACACAAGTGAGGTATCATTTTTATTGGGAGACTTGGGGGAACGCTGGGTGGAGGGAAATTTGTGGCTCCTCTCAGATTCCAGAACTTTCTGTCACCAAAATGTGAGGAAAATGTGGTTTTTTAGCCAAATTGGGAGGTTTGCAAAGGATTCTGGGTAACAGAACCTGGTCAGAGCCCCACAAGTCACCCCATTTTGGATTCCCCTAGGTCTCTAGTTTAAAAAAATGCACAGGTTTGGTAGGTTTCCCTAGGTGCCGGCTGAGCTAGAGGCCAAAATCTACTGGTAGGCACTTTGCAAAAAACACCTCTTTTTTGTTTCAAAAAATGTGATGTGTCCACGTTGAGTTTTGGGGCATTTCCTGTCGCGGGCGCTAGGCCTACCCACACAAGTGAAGCATCATTTTTATTGGGAGACTTGGGGGAACGCTGGGTAGAGGGAAATTTGTGGCTCCTCTCAGATTCCAGAACTTTCTGTCACCAAAATGTGAGGAAAATGTTTTTTTTTAGACAAATTTTGAGGTTTGCAAAGGATTCTGGGTAACAGAACCTGGTCAGAGCCCCACAAGTCACCCCATCTTGGATTCCCCTAGGTCTCTAGTTTTAAAAAAATGCACAGGTTTGGTAGGTTTCCCTAGGTGCCGGCTGAGCTAGAGGCCAAAATCTACTGGTAGGCACTTTGCAAAAAACACCTCTGTTTTCTTTCAAAAAATGTGATGTGCCCATGTTGCGTTTTGGGGCATATCCTGTTGCGGGCGCTAGGCCTAACCACACAAGTGAGGTATCATTTTTATCGGGAGACTTGGGGGAAGGCTGGGTGGAAGGAAATTTGTGGCTCCTCTCAGATTCCAGAACTTTCTGTCACCAAAATGTGAGAAAAACATGTTTTTTTAACCAAATGTTGAGGTTTGCAAAGGATTCTGGGTAACGGAACCTGGTCACAGCCCCACAAGTCACCTTGGATTCCCCTAGGTCTCTATTTTTCAAAAATGCATAGGTATGATAGGTTTCCCTAGGTGCCGGCTGAGGTAGAGGCCAAAATCTACAGGTAGGCACTTTGCAAAAAACACTTCTGTTTTCTTTCAAAAAATGTGATGTGTCCACGTTGCGTTTTGGGGCATTTCCTGTTGGGGGCTCTAGGTCTACCCACACAAGTGAGGTATCATTTTTATCGGGAGACGAGGGGAAGGCTGGGTGGAAGGAAATTTGTGGCTCCTCTCAAATTCCAGAACATTCTGTCACCAAAATGTGAGGAAAATGTGTTTTTTTTGTCAAAGTTTGAGGTTTGCAAAGGATTCTGGGTAACAGAACCTGGTCAGAGCCCGACAAGTCACCCCATCTTGGATTCCCCTAGGTCTCTAGTATTAAAAAATGCACAGGTTTGGTAGGTTTCCCTTAGTCTCGGCTGAGCTAGAGGCCAAAATCTACTGGTAGGGACTTTGGAAACAACACCTCTGTTTTCTTTCAAAAAATGTGATGTGTCCACGTTGCGTTTTGGGGCATTTCCTGTTGCGGGCGCTAGGCCTACCCACACAAGTGAAGTATCATTTTTATCGGGAGACTTGGGGGAACGCTGGGTGGAAGGAAATTTGTGGCTACTCTCAGATTCCAGAACTTTCTGTCACCAAAATGTGAGGAAAATGTGTTTTTTAGCCAAATTTTGAGGTTTGCAAAGGATTCTGGGTAACAGAACCTGGTCAGACCCCCACAAGTCACCCCATCTTGGATTCCCCTATGTCTCTAGTTTAAAAAAATGCACAGGTTTGGTAGGTTTCACTCAGTGCCGGCTGAGCTAGAGGCCAAAATCTACAGGTAGGCACTTTGCAAAAAACACCTCTGTTTTCTTTCAAAAAATGTGATGTGGCATTCCTGTCGCGGGCGCTAGGCCTACCCACACAAGTGAGGTATCATTTTTATCGGGAGACTTGGGGGAACGCTGGGTGGAAGGAAATTTGTTGCTCCTCTCTGATTCCAGAAATTTCTGTCACCAAAATGTGAGGAAAATGTGTTTTTTTAGCCAAATTTTGAGGTTTGCAAAGGATTCTGGGTAACAGAACCTGGTCACAGCCCCACAAGTCACCCCATCTTGGATTCCCCTAGGTCTCTAGTATTAAAAAATGCACAGGTTTGGTAGGTTTCCCTAGGTGCCGGCTGAGCTAGAGGCCAAAATCTACAGGTAGGCACTTTGAACAAACTCCTCTGTTTTCTTTCAAAAAATGAGATATGTCCACGTTGCGATTTGGGGCATTTCCTTTAGTGGGCGCTAGGCCTACCCACTCAAGTGAGGTATCATTTTTATCGGGAGACTTGGGGGAATGCTGGGTGGAAGGAAATTTGTGGCTCCTCTCTGATTCCAGAACTTTCTGTCACCAAAATGTGAGGAAAATGTGTTTTTTTAGCCACATTTTGAGGTTTGCAAAGGATTCTGGGTAACAGAACCTGGTCAGAGCCCCACAAGTCACCCCATCTTGGATTCACCAAGGTCTCTAGTTTAAAAAAATGCACAGGTTTGGTAGGTTTCCCTAGGTGCCGGCTGAGCTAGAGGCCAAAATCTACAGGTAGGCACTTTGCAAAAAACACCTCTGTTTTCTTTAAAAAAATGTGATGTGTCCACGTTGCGTTTTGGGGCATTTCCTGTTGCGGGCGCTAGGCCTACCCACACAAGTGAGGTATCATTTTTATCGGGAGACTTGGGGAAGGCTGGGTGGAAGGAAATTTGTGGCTCCTCTCAGATTCCAGAACTTTCTGTCACGAAAATGTGAGAAAAACATGTTTTTTTAACCAAATGTTGAGGTTTGCAAAGGATTCTGGGTAACAGAACCTGGTCACAGCCGCACAAGTCACCTTGGGTTCCCCTAGGTCTCTAGTTTTCAAAAATGCTCAGGTTTGGTAGGTTTCCCTAGGTGCCGGCTGAGCTAGAGGCCAAAATCTACAGGTAGGCACTTTGCAAAAAACACCTCTGTTTTCTTTAAAAAAAATGTGAAGTGTCCACGATGCGTTTTGGGGCCTTTCCTGTCGCGGGTGCTAGGCCTACCCACACAAGTGAGGTATCATTTTTATTGGGAGACTTGGGGGAACGCTGGGTGTAGGGAAATTTGTGGCTCCTCTCAGATTCCAGAACTTTCTGTCACCAAAATGTGAGGAAAATGTGTTTTTTTAGCCAAATTTAGAGGTTTGCAAAGGATTCTGGGGAACAGAACCTGGTCAGAGCCCCACAAGTCACCCCATCTTGGATTCCCCAAGGTCTCTAGTTTTAAAAAATGCACAGGTTTGGTAGGTTTCCCTAGGTGCCGGCTGAGCTAGAGGCCAAAATCTACAGGTAGGCACTTTGCAAAAAACACCTTTGTTTTCTTTCAAAAAATGTGATGTGTCCACGTTGCGTTTTGGGGCCTTACCTGTCGCAGGCGCTAGGCCTACCCACACAATTGAGGTATCATTTTTATCGGGAGACTTGGGGGGAATGCTGGGTGGAAGGAAATTTGTGGCTCCTCTCTGATTCCAGATCTTTCTGTCACCAAAATGTGAGGAAAATGTGTTTTTTTAGCCAAATTTTGAGGTTTGCAAAAGATTCTGGGTAACACAACCTGCTCAGAGCCCCACAAGTCACCCCCTCCTGGATTCCCCTAGGTCTCTAGTTTTAAAAAATGCACAGGTTTGGTAGGTTTCCCTAGGTGCCGGCTGAGCTAGAGGCCAAAATCTACTTGTAGGCACTCGAAAAAACACCTCTGTTTTCTTTAAAAAAACGTGATGTGTCCACGTTGTGTTTTGGGGTACTTCCTGTCGCGGGCGCTAGACATACCCACACAAGTGAAGCATCATTTTTATTGGGAGACTTGGGGGAACGCTGGGTAGAGGGAAATTTGTGGCTCCTCTCAGATTCCAGAACTTTCTGTGACCAAAATGTGAGGAAAATGTGTTTTTTAGCCAAATTTTGAGGTTTGCAAAGGATTCTGGGTAACAGAACCTGGTCAGAGCTCCACAAGTCACCCCATCCTGGATTCCCCTAGGTCTCTAGTTTTCAAAAATGCACAGCTTTTGTAGGTTTCCCTAGGTGCCGGCTGAGCTAGAGGCCAAAATCTACAGGTAGGCACTTTGCAAAAAACAACTCTGTTTTCTTTCAAAAAATGTGATGTGTCCACGTTGCGTTTTGGGGCATTTCCTGTTGCGGGCGCTAGGCCTACCCACACAAGTGAGGTATCATTTTTATCGGGAGACTTGGGGGAAGGCTGAGTGGAAGGAAATTTGTGGCTCCTCTCAGATTCCAGAACTTTCTGTCACCAAAATGTGAGAAAAACATTTTTTTTTTAACCAAATGTTGAGGTTTGCAAAGGGTTCTGGGTAACAGAACCTGGTCACAGCCCCACAAGTCACCTTGGATTCCCCTAGGTCTCTAGTTTTCAAAAATGCACAGGTTTTGGTCGGTTTCCATAGGTGCCGGCTGAGCTAGAGGCCAAAATCTACCGGTAGGCACTTAGCAAAAAACACCTCTTTTTTCTTTCAAAAAATGTGATGTGTCCACGTTGCTTTTTGGGGCATTTCCTGTTGCGGGCGCTAGGCCTACCCACACAAGTGAGGTATCATTTTTATCTGGAGACTTGGGGGAGCGCTGGGTGGAAGGACATTCGTGGCTACTCTCAAATTCCAGAACATTCTGTCACCAAAATGTGAGGAAACCATGTTTTGTTTAGCCAAATTTTGAGGTTTGCAAAGGATTCTGGGTAACAGAACCTGGTCAGACCCCCACAAGTCACCCATCTTGGATTCCCCTAGGTCTCTAGTTTTAAAAAATGCACAGGTTTCGTAGGTTTCCCTAGGTGCCGGCTGAGCTAGAGGCCAAACTCTACAGGTAGGCACTTTGCAAAATACACCTATGTTTTCTTTAAAAAAATGTGATGTGTCCACATTGTGTTTTGGGGCCTTTCCTGTCGCGGGCGCTAGGCCTACCCACACAATTGAGGTATCATTTTTATCGGGAGACTTGGGGGGAATGCTGGGTGGAAAGAAATTTGTGGCTCCTCTCTGATTCCAGATCTTTCTGTCACCAAAATGTGAGGAAAACATGTTTTTTTTAGCCAAAGTTTGAGTTTTGCAAAGGATTCTGGGTAACAGAACCTCGTCAGAGCCCCACAAGTCACCCCACCTTGGATTCCCCTAGGTCTCTAGTATTAAAAAATGCACAGGTTTGGTAGGTTTCCCTAGGTGCCGGCTGAGCTAGAGGCCAAAAACTACTGGTAGGCACTTTGCAAAAAACACCTCTGTTTTCTTTAAAAAAAATGTGAAGTGTCCACGATGCGTTTTGGGGCCTTTCCTGTCGCGGGTGCTAGGCCTACCCACACAAGTGAGGTATCATTTTTATTGGGAGACTTGGGGGAACGCTGGGTGGAGGGAAATTTGTGGCTCCTCTCAGATTCCAGAACTTTCTGTCACCAAAATGTGAGGAAAATGTGGTTTTTTAGCCAAATTGTGAGGTTTGCAAAGGATTCTGGGTAACAGAACCTGGTCAGAGCCCCACAAGTCACCCCATTTTGGATTCCCCTAGGTCTCTAGTTTTAAAAAATGCACAGGTTTCGTAGGTTTCCCTAGGTCACGGCTGAGCTAGAGGCCAAACTCTACTGCTAGGCACTTTGCAAAAAACACCTCTTTTTTCTTTCAAAAAATGTGATGTGTCCACGTTGTGTTTTGGGGCCTTTCCTGTCGCGGGCGCTAGGCCTACCCACACAATTGAGGTATCATTTTTATCGGGAGACTTGGGGGGAATGCTGGGTGGAAAGAAATTTGTGGCTCCTCTCTGATTCCAGATCTTTCTGTCACCAAAATGTGAGGAAAACATGGTTTTTTTAGCCAAAGTTTGAGTTTTGTAAAGGATTCTGGGTAACACAACCTGCTCAGAGCCCCACAAGTCACCCCACCTTGGATTCCCCTAGGTCTCTAGTATTAAAAAATGCACAGGTTTGGTAGGTTTCCCTAGGTGCCGGCTGTGCTAGAGGCCAAAAACTACTGGTAGGCACTTTGCAAAAAACACCTCTGTTTTCTTTAAAAAAAATGTGAAGTGTCCACGATGCGTTTTGGGGCCTTTCCTGTCGCGGGTGCTAGGCCTACCCACACAAGTGAGGTATCATTTTTATTGGGAGACCTGGGGGAACGCTGGGTGGAGGTAAATTTGTGGCTCCTCTCAGATTCCAGAACTTTCTGTCACCAAAATGTGAGGAAAATGTGTTTTTTTAGCCAAATTGTGAGGTTTGCAAAAGATTCTGGGTAACAGAACCTGGTCAGAGCCCCACAAGTCACCCCATTTTGGATTCCCCTAGGTCTCTAGTTTTAAAAAATGCACAGGTTTCGTAGGTTTCCCTAGGTCACGGCTGAGCTAGAGGCCAAACTCTACTGGAAGGCACTTTGCAAAAAACACCTCTTTTTTCTTTCAAAAAATGAGATGTGTCCACGTTGTGTTTTGGGGCCTTTCCTGTCGCGGGCGCTAGGCCTACCCACACAATTGAGGTATCATTTTTATCGGGAGACTTGGGGGGAATGCTGGGTGGAAAGAAATTTGTGGCTCCTCTCTGATTCCAGATCTTTCTGTCACCAAAATGTGAGGAAAACATGGTTTTTTTAGCCAAAGTTTGAGTTTTGCAAAGGATTCTGGGTAACACAACCTGCTCAGACCCCACAAGTCACCCCCTCCTGGATTTCCCTAGGTCTCTAGTTTTAAAAAATACACAGGTTTGGTAGGTTTCCCTATGTGCAAGCTGAGCTAGAGGCCAAAATCTACTGGTAGGCGCTTTGCAAAAAACACCTCTTTTTTCTTTCAAAAAATGTGATGTGTCCACGTTGAGTTTTGGGGCATTTCCTGTCGCGGGCGCTAGGCCTACCCACACAAGTGAAGCATCATTTTTATTGGGAGACTTGGGGGAACGCTGGGTAGAGGGAAATTTGTGGCTCCTCTCAGATTCCAGAACTTTCTGTCACCAAAATGTGAGGAAAATGTTTTTTTTTTAGCCACATTTTGCGGTTTGCAAAGGATTCTGGGTAACAGAACCTGGTCAGAGCCCCACAAGTCACCCCATCTTGGATTCCCCTAGGTCTCTAGTTTTAAAAAAATGCACAGGTTTGGTAGGTTTCCCTAGGTGCCGGCTGAGCTAGAGGCCAAAATCTACTGGTAGGCACTTTGCAAAAAACACCTCTGTTTTCTTTCAAAAAATGTGATGTGTCCATGTTGCGTTTTGGGGCATTTCCTGTTGCGGGCGCTAGGCCTAACCACACAAGTGAGGTATCATTTTTATCGGGAGACTTGGGGGAAGGCTGGGTGGAAGGAAATTTGTGGCTCCTCTCAGATTCCAGAACTTTCTGTCATGAAAATGTGAGAAAAACATGTTTTTTTAACAAAATGTTGAGGTTTGCAAAGGATTCTGGGTAACAGAACCTGGTCAGAGCCCCACAAGTCACCCCATTTTAGATTCCCCTAGGTCTGTAGTTTTAAAAAATGCACAGGTTTCGTAGGTTTCCCTAGGTCACGGCTGAGCTAGAGGCCAAACTCTACAGGTAGGCACTTTGTAAAAAACACCTTTGTTTTCTTTAAAAAAATGTGATGTGTCCACGTTGCGTTTTGGGGCCTCTCCTGTCGCGGGCGCTAGGCCTACCCACACAATTGAGGTATCATTTGTATCGGGAGACTTGGGGGGAATGCTGGGTGGAAGGAAATTTGTGGCTCCTCTCTGATTCCAGATCTTTCTGTCACCAAAATGTGAGGAAAATGTGTTTTTTTAGCCAAATTTTGAGGTTTGCAAGAGATTCTGGGTAACACAACCTGCTCAGACCCCACAAGTCACCCCCTCGTGGATTCCCCTAGGTCTCTAGTATTAAAAAATGCACAGGTTTGGTAGGTTTCCCTAGGTGCCGGCTGAGCTAGAGGCCAAAATCTACTGGTAGGCGCTTTGCAAAAAACACCTCTTTTTTCTTTCAAAAAATGTGATGTGTCCATGTTGAGTTTTTGGGCATTTCCCTTTCGCGGGCGCTAGGCCTACCCACACAATTGAGGTATCATTTTTATCGGGAGACTTGGGGGGAAGGCTGGGTGGAAAGAAGTTTGTGGCTCCTCTCTGATTCCAGATCTTTCTGTCACCAAAATGTGAGGAAAACATGTTTTTTTTAGCCAAAGTTTGAGTTTTGCAAAGGATTCTGGGTAACAGAACCTGGTCAGAGCCCCACAAGTCACACCATCTTGGATTCCCCTAGGTCTCTAGTATTAAAAAATGCACAGGTTTGGTAGGTTTCCCTAGGTGCCGGCTGAGCTAGAGGCCAAAATCTACTGGTAGGCACTTTGCAAAAAACACCTCTGTTTTCTTTAAAAAAAATGTGAAGTGTCCACAATGCGTTTTGGGGCCTTTCCTGTCGCGGGTACTAGGCCTACCCACACAAGTGAGGTATCATTTTTATTGGGAGACTTGGGGGAACGCTGGGTGGAGGGAAATTTGTGGCTCCTCTCAGATTCCAGAACTTTCTGTCACCAAAATGTGAGGAAAATGTGTTTTTTTAGCCAAATTGTGAGGTTTGCAAAGGATTCTGGGTAACAGAACCTGGTCAGAGCCCCACAAGTCACCCCATTTTGGATTCCCCTAGGTCTCTAGTTTTAAAAAATGCTCAGGTTTCGTAGGTTTCCCTAGGTCACGGCTGAGCTAAAGGCCAAACTCTACAGGTAGGCACTTTGTAAAAAACACCTTTGTTTTCTTTAAAAAAATGTGATGTGTCCATGTTGCGTTTTGGGGCCTTTCCTGTCGCGGGCGCTAGGCCTACCCACACAATTGAGGTATCATTTGTATCGGGAGACTTGGGGGGAATGCTGGGTAGAAGGAAAATGTGGTTTTTTAGCCAAATTGTGAGGTTTGCAAAAGATTCTGGGTAACACAATGTGCTCAGAACCCCACAAGTCACCCCCTCCTGGATTCCCCTAGGTCTCTAGTTTTAAAAAATGCACAGTTTTGGTAGGTTTCCCTAGGTGCCGGCTGAGCTAGAGGCCAAAATCTACTGGTAGGCGCTTTGCAAAAAACACCTCTTTTTTCTTTCAAGAAATGTGATGTGTCCACGTTGAGTTTTGGGGCATTTCCTGTCGCGGGCGCTAGGCCTACCCACACAAGTGAAGCATCATTTTTATTGGGAGACTTGGGGGAACGCTGGGTAGAGGGAAATTTGTAGCTCCTCTCAGATTCCAGAACTTTCTGTCACCAATATATGAGGAAAATGTGTTTTTTTAGCCAAATTTTGAGGTTTGCAAAGGATTCTGGGTAACAGAACCTGGTCAGAGCCCCACAAGTCACCCCATCTTGGATTCCCCTAGGTCTCTAGTATAAAATAATGCACAGGTTTGGTAGGTTTCCCTAGGTGCCGGCTGAGCTAGAGGCCAAAATCTACTGGTAGGCACTTTGCAAAAAACACCTATGTTTTCTTTAAAAAAATGTGATGTGTCCACGTTGCGTTTTGGGGCCTTTCCTGTCACGGGCGCTAGGCCTACCCACACAATTGAGGTATCGTTTGTATCGGGAGACTTGGGGGGAATGCTGGGTGGAAAGAAATTTGTCGCTCCTCTCTGATTCCAGAACTTTCTGTCACCAAAATGTGAGGAAAACATGCTTTTTTTAGCCAATGTTTGAGTTTTGCAAAGGATTCTGGGTAACAGAACCTGGTCAGAGCCCCACAAGTCACCCCATCTTGGATTCCCCTAGGTCTCTAGTATTAAAAAATGCACAGGTTTGGTAGGTTTCCCTAGTTGCCGGCTGAGCTAGAGGCCAAAATCTACTGGTAGGCACTTTGCAAAAAACACCTCTGTTTTCTTTCAAAAAATGTGATGTGTCCACGTTGAGTTTTGGGGCATTTCCTGTTGCGGGCGCTAGGCCTAACCACACAAGTGAGGTATCATTTTTATCGGGAGACTTGGGGGAAGGCTGGGTGGAAGGAAATTTGTGGCTCCTCTCAGATTCCAGAACTTTCTGTCACGAAAATGTGAGAAAAACATGTTTTTTTAACCAAATGTTGAGGTTTGCAAAGGATTCTGGGAAACGGAACCTGGTCACAGCTCCACAAGTCACCCCATCTTGGATTCCCCTAGGTCTCTAGTTTTCAAAAATGCACAGGTTTCGTAGGTTTACCTAGGTGCCGGCTGAGCTAGAGGCCAAAATCTACTGGTAGGCACTTTGCAAAAAACACCTATGTTTTCTTTCAAAAAATGTGATGTGTCCACGTTGCGTTTTGGGGCCTTTCCTGTCGCGGGCGCTAGGCCTACCCACACAATTGAGGTATCATTTTTATCGGGAGACTTGGGGGGAATGCTGGGTGGAAAGAAATTTGTGGCTCCTCTCTGATTCCAGAACTTTCTGTCACCAAAATGTGAGGAAAACATGTTTTTTTTAGCCAAAGTTTGAGTTTTGCAAAGGATTCTGGGTAACAGAACCTGATCAGAGCCCCACAAGTCACCCCATCTTGGATTCCCCTATGTCTCTAGTATTTAAAAATGCACAGGTTTGGTAGGTTTCCCTAGGTGCCGGCTGAGCTAGAGGCCAAAATCTACTGGTAGGCACTTTGCAAAAAACACCTCTGTTTTCTTAAAAAAAAATGTGAAGTGTCCACGATGCGTTTTGGGGCCTTTCCTGTCGCGGGTGCTAGGCCTACCCACACAAGTGAGGTATCATTTTTATTGGGAGACTTGGGGGAACGCTGGGTGGAGGGAAATTTGTTGCTCCTCTCAGATTCTAGAACTTTCTGTCACCAAAATGTGAGGAAAATTTGTTTTTTTAGCCAAATTGTGAGGTTTGCAAAGGATTCTGGGTAACAGAACCTGGTCAGATCCCCACAAGTCACCCCATTTTGGATTCCCCTAGGTCTCTAGTTTTAAAAAATGCACAGGTTTTGTAGGTTTCC
The DNA here is from genome assembly GCF_031143425.1 of Pleurodeles waltl. Lineage (NCBI taxonomy): Eukaryota > Metazoa > Chordata > Amphibia > Caudata > Salamandridae > Pleurodeles > Pleurodeles waltl. The sequence goes on from NC_090450.1 coordinate 479,775,281, forward strand.
CTAGGTCACGGCTGAGCTAGAGGCCAAACTCTACAGGTAGGCACTTTGTAAAAAACACTTTTGTTTTCTTTAAAAAAATGTGATGTGTCCACGTTGCGTTTTGGGGCCTTTCCTGTCGCGGGCGCTAGGCCTACCCACACAATTGAGGTATCATTTGTATCGGGAGACTTGGGGGGAATGCTGGGTGGAAGGAAAATGTGGTTTTTTAGCCAAATTGTGAGGGTTGCAAAAGATTCTGGGTAACACAACCTGCTCAGAGCCCCACAAGTCACCCCCTCCTCGATTCCCCTAGGTCTCTAGTTTTAAAAAATGCACAGTTTTGGTAGGTTTCCCTAGGTGCCGGCTGAGCTAGAGGCCAAAATCTACTGGTAGGCACTTTGCAAAAAACACCTCTGTTTTCTTTAAAAAAAATGTGAAGTGTCCACGATGCGTTTTGGGGCCTTTCCTGTCGCGGGTGCTAGGCCTACCCACACAAGTGAGGTATCATTTTTATTGGGAGACTTGGGGGAACGCTGGGTGGAGGGAAATTTGTGGCTCCTCTCAGATTCCAGAACTTTCTGTCACCAAAATGTGAGGAAAATGTGGTTTTTTTGGCCAAATTGTGAGGTTTGCAAAGGATTCTGGGTAACAGAACCTGGTCAGAGCCCCACAAGTCACCCCATTTTGGATTCCTCTAGGTCTCTAGTTTTAACAAATGCACAGGTTTCGTAGGTTTCCCTAGGTCACGGCTGAGCTAGAGGCCAAACTCTACAGGTAGGCACTTTGTAAAAAACACCTTTGTTTTCTTTAAAAAAATGTGATGTGTCCACGTTGTGTTTTGGGGCCATTCCTGTCGAGGGCGCTAGGCCTACCCACATAATTGAGGTATCGTTTGTATCGGGAGACTTGGGGGGAATGCTGGGTGGAAGGAAATTTGTGGCTCCTCTCTGATTCCAGATCTTTCTGTCACCAAAATGTGAGGAAAATGTGTTTTTTTAGCCAAATTTTGAGGTTTGCAAAAGATTCTGGGTAACACAACCTGCTCAGACCCCACAAGTCACCCCCTCCTGGATTCCCCTAGGTCTCTAGTTTTAAAAAATGCACAGGTTTGGTAGGTTTCCCTAGGTGCCGGCTGAGCTAGAGGCCAAAATCTACTGGTAGGTGCTTTGCAAAAAACACCTCTTTTTTCTTTAAAAAAATGTGATGTGTCCACGTTGAGTTTTGGGGCATTTCCTGTCGCGGGCGCTAGGCCTACCCACACAATTAAGGTATCATTTTTATCGGGAGACTTGGGGGGAATGCTGGGTGGAAAGAAATTTGTGGCTCCTCTCTGATTCCAGATCTTTCTGTCACCAAAATGTGAGGAAAACATGTTTTTTTTAGCCAAAGTTTGAGTTTTGCAAAGGATTCTGGGTAACAGAACCTGGTCAGAGCCCCACAAGTCACCCCATCTTGGATTCCCCTAGGTCTCTAGTATTAAAAAATGCACAGGTTTGGTAGGTTTCCCTAGGTGCCGGCTGAGCTAGAGGCCAAAATCTACTGGTAGGCACTTTGCAAAAAACACCTCTGTTTTCTTTAAAAAAAATGTGAAGTGTCCACAATGCGTTTTGGGGCCTTTCCTGTCGCGGGTGCTAGGCCTACCCACACAAGTGAGGTATCATTTTTATTGGGAGACTTGGGGGAACGCTGGGTGGAGGGAAATTTGTGGCTCCTCTCAGATTCCAGAACTTTCTGTCACCAAAATGTGAGGAAAATGTGTTTTTTTAGCCAAATTGTGAGGTTTGCAAAGGATTCTGGGTAACAGAACCTGGTCAGAGCCCCACAAGTCACCCCATTTTGGATTCCCCTAGGTCTCTAGTTTTAAAAAATGCTCAGGTTTCGTAGGTTTCCCTAGGTCACGGCTGAGCTAAAGGCCAAACTCTACAGGTAGGCACTTTGTAAAAAACACCTTTGTTTTCTTTAAAAAAATGTGATGTGTCCACGTTGCGTTTTGGGGCCTTTCCTGTCGCGGGCGCTAGGCCTACCCACACAATTGAGGTATCATTTGTATCGGGAGACTTGGGGGGAATGCTGGGTAGAAGGAAAATGTGGTTTTTTAGCCAAATTGTGAGGTTTGCAAAAGATTCTGGGTAACACAATGTGCTCAGAACCCCACAAGTCACCCCCTCCTGGATTCCCCTAGGTCTCTAGTTTTAAAAAATGCACAGTTTTGGTAGGTTTCCCTAGGTGCCGGGTGAGCTAGAGGCCAAAATCTACTGGTAGGCGCTTTGCAAAAAACACCTCTTTTTTCTTTCAAGAAATGTGATGTGTCCACGCTGAGTTTTGGGGCATTTCCTGTCGCGGGCGCTAGGCCTACCCACACAAGTGAAGCATCATTTTTATTGGGAGACTTGGGGGAACGCTGGGTAGAGGGAAATTTGTAGCTCCTCTCAGATTCCAGAACTTTCTGTCACCAATATGTGAGGAAAATTTGTTTTTTTAGCCAAATTTTGAGGTTTGCAAAGGATTCTGGGTAACAGAACCTGGTCAGAGCCCCACAAGTCACCCCATTTTGGATTCCCCTAGGTCTCTAGTTTTAAAAAATGCTCAGGTTTCGTAGGTTTCCCTAGGTCACGGCTGAGCTAAAGGCCAAACTCTACAGGTAGGCACTTTGTAAAAAACACCTTTGTTTTCTTTAAAAAAATGTGATGTGTCCACGTTGCGTTTAGGGGCCTTTCCTGTCGCGGGCGCTAGGCCTACCCACACAAGTGAAGCATCATTTTTATTGGGAGACTTGGGGGAACGCTGGGTAGAGGGAAATTTGTAGCTCCTCTCAGATTCCAGAACTTTCTGTCACCAATATGTGAGGAAAATGTGTTTTTTTAGCCAAATTTTGAGGTTTGCAAAGGATTCTGGGTAACAGAACCTGGTCAGAGCCCCACAAGTCACCCCATTTTGGATTCCCCTAGGTCTCTAGTTTTAAAAAATGCTCAGGTTTCGTAGGTTTCCCTAGGTCACGGCTGAGCTAAAGGCCAAACTCTACAGGTAGGCACTTTGTAAAAAACACCTTTGTTTTCTTTAAAAAAATGTGATGTGTCCACGTTGCGTTTAGGGGCCTTTCCTGTCGCGGGCGCTAGGCCTACCCACACAAGTGAAGCATCATTTTTATTGGGAGACTTGGGGGAACGCTGGGTAGAGGGAAATTTGTAGCTCCTCTCAGATTCCAGAACTTTCTGTCACCAATATGTGAGGAAAATGTGTTTTTTTAGCCAAATTTTGAGGTTTGCAAAGGATTCTGGGTAACAGAACCTGGTCAGAGCCCCACAAGTCACCCCATCTTGGATTCCCCTAGGTCTCTAGTTTTAAAAAATGCACAGGTTTCGTAGGTTTCCCTAGGTGCCGGCTGAGCTAGAGGCAAAACTCTACAGGTAGGCACTTTGCAAAATACACCTATGTTTTCTTTCAAAAAATGTGATGTGTCCACGTTGCGTTTTGGGGCCTTTCCTGTCGCGGGCGCTAGGCCTACCCACACAATTGAGGTAGCATTTTTATCGGGAGACTTCGGGGGAATGCTGGGTGGAAAGAAATTTGTAGCTCCTCTCTGATTCCAGATCTTTCTGTCACCAAAATGTGAGGAAAACATGTTTTTTTTAGCCAAAGTTTGAGTTTTGCAAAGGATTCTGGGTAACAGAACCTGGTTAGAGCCCCACAAGTCACCCCATCTTGGATTCCCCTAGGTCTCTAGTATTAAAAAATGCACAGGTTTGGTAGGTTTCCCTAGGTGCCGGCTGAGCTAGAGGCCAAAATCTACTGGTAGGCACTTTGCAAAAAACACCTTTGTTTTCTTTAAAAAAATGTGATGTGTCCACGTTGTGTTTTGGGGCCATTCCTGTCGAGGGCGCTAGGCCTACCCACACAATTGAGGTATCGTTTGTATCGGGAGACTTGGGGGGAATGCTGGGTGGAAGGAAATTTGTGGCTCCTCTCTGATTCCAGATCTTTCTGTCACCAAAATGTGAGGAAAATGTGTTTTTTTAGCCAAATTTTGAGGTTTGCAAAAGATTCTGGGTAACACAACCTGCTCAGACCCCACAAGTCACCCCCTCCTGGATTCCCCTAGGTCTCTAGTTTTAAAAAATGCACAGGTTTGGTAGGTTTCCCTAGGTGCCGGCTGAGCTAGAGGCCAAAATCTACTGGTAGGTGCTTTGCAAAAAACACCTCTTTTTTCTTTAAAAAAATGTGATGTGTCCACGTTGAGTTTTGGGGCATTTCCTGTCGCGGGCGCTAGGCCTACCCACACAATTAAGGTATCATTTTTATCGGGAGACTTGGGGGGAATGCTGGGTGGAAAGAAATTTGTGGCTCCTCTCTGATTCCAGATCTTTCTGTCACCAAAATGTGAGGAAAACATGTTTTTTTTAGCCAAAGTTTGAGTTTTGCAAAGGATTCTGGGTAACAGAACCTGGTCAGAGCCCCACAAGTCACCCCATCTTGGATTCCCCTAGGTCTCTAGTATTAAAAAATGCACAGGTTTGGTAGGTTTCCCTAGGTGCCGGCTGAGCTAGAGGCCAAAATCTACTGGTAGGCACTTTGCAAAAAACACCTCTGTTTTCTTTAAAAAAAATGTGAAGTGTCCACAATGCGTTTTGGGGCCTTTCCTGTCGCGGGTGCTAGGCCTACCCACACAAGTGAGGTATCATTTTTATTGGGAGACTTGGGGGAACGCTGGGTGGAGGGAAATTTGTGGCTCCTCTCAGATTCCAGAACTTTCTGTCACCAAAATGTGAGGAAAATGTGTTTTTTTAGCCAAATTGTGAGGTTTGCAAAGGATTCTGGGTAACAGAACCTGGTCAGAGCCCCACAAGTCACCCCATTTTGGATTCCCCTAGGTCTCTAGTTTTAAAAAATGCTCAGGTTTCGTAGGTTTCCCTAGGTCACGGCTGAGCTAAAGGCCAAACTCTACAGGTAGGCACTTTGTAAAAAACACCTTTGTTTTCTTTAAAAAAATGTGATGTGTCCACGTTGCGTTTTGGGGCCTTTCCTGTCGCGGGCGCTAGGCCTACCCACACAATTGAGGTATCATTTGTATCGGGAGACTTGGGGGGAATGCTGGGTAGAAGGAAAATGTGGTTTTTTTGCCAAATTGTGAGGTTTGCAAAAGATTCTGGGTAACACAACGTGTTCAGAACCCCACAAGTCACCCCCTCCTGGATTCCCCTAGGTCTCTAGTTTTAAAAAATGCACAGTTTTGGTAGGTTTCCCTAGGTGCCGGGTGAGCTAGAGGCCAAAATCTACTGGTAGGCGCTTTGCAAAAAACACCTCTTTTTTCTTTCAAGAAATGTGATGTGTCCACGCTGAGTTTTGGGGCATTTCCTGTCGCGGGCGCTAGGCCTACCCACACAAGTGAAGCATCATTTTTATTGGGAGACTTGGGGGAACGCTGGGTAGAGGGAAATTTGTAGCTCCTCTCAGATTCCAGAACTTTCTGTCACCAATATGTGAGGAAAATGTGTTTTTTTAGCCAAATTTTGAGGTTTGCAAAGGATTCTGGGTAACAGAACCTGGTCAGAGCCATACAAGTCACCCCATTTTGGATTCCCCTAGGTCTCTAGTTTTAAAAAATGCTCAGGTTTCGTAGGTTTCCCTAGGTCACGGCTGAGCTAAAGGCCAAACTCTACAGGTAGGCACTTTGTAAAAAACACCTTTGTTTTCTTTAAAAAAATGTGATGTGTCCACGTTGCGTTTAGGGGCCTTTCCTGTCGCGGGCGCTAGGCCTACCCACACAAGTGAAGCATCATTTTTATTGGGAGACTTGGGGGAACGCTGGGTAGAGGGAAATTTGTAGCTCCTCTCAGATTCCAGAACTTTCTGTCACCAATATGTGAGGAAAATGTGTTTTTTTAGCCAAATTTTGAGGTTTGCAAAGGATTCTGGGTAACAGAACCTGGTCAGAGCCCCACAAGTCACCCCATCTTGGATTCCCCTAGGTCTCTAGTTTTAAAAAATGCACAGGTTTCGTAGGTTTCCCTAGGTGCCGGCTGAGCTAGAGGCAAAACTCTACAGGTAGGCACTTTGCAAAATACACCTATGTTTTCTTTCAAAAAATGTGATGTGTCCACGTTGCGTTTTGGGGCGTTTCCTGTCGCGGGCGCTAGGCCTACCCACACAATTGAGGTATCATTTTTATCGGGAGACTTGGGGGAAAGCTGGTTGGAAGGAAATTTGTGGCTCCTCTCAGATTCCAGAACTTTCTGTCACGAAAATGTTAGAAAAACATGTTTTTTTAACCAAATGTTGAGGTTTGCAAAGGATTCTGGGTAACGGAACCTGGTCACAGCTCCCCAAGTCACCCCATCTTGGATTCCCCTACGTCTCTAGTTTTAAAAAATGCACAGGTTTCGTAGGTTTCCCTCGGTGCCGGCTGAGCTAGAGGCCAAACTCTACAGGTAGGCACTTTGCAAAAAACACCTATGTTTTCTTTCAAAAAATGTGATGTGTCCACGTTGCGTTTTGGGGCCTTTCCTGTCGCGGGCGCTTGGCCTACCCACACAATTGAGGTATCATTTTTATCGGGAGACTTGGGGGGAATGCTGGGTGGAAAGAAATTTGTGGCTCCTCTCTGATTCCAGAACTTTCTGTCACCAAAATGTGAGGAAAACATGTTTTTTTAGCCAAAGTTTGAGGTTTGCAAAGGATTCTGGGTAACAGAACCTGATCAGAGCCCCACAAGTCACCCCATCTTGGATTCCCCTAGGTCTCTAGTTTTAAAAAAATGCACAGGTTTGGTAGGTTTCCCTAGGTGCCGGCTGAGCTAGAGGCCAAAATCTACTGGTAGGCACTTTGCAAAAAACACCTCTGTTTTCTTTCAAAAAATGTGATGTGTCCACGTTGAATTTTGGGGCATTTCCTGTTGCGGGCGCTAGGCCTAACCACACAAGTGAGGTATCATTTTTATCGGGAGACTTGGGGGAAGGCTGGGTGGAAGGAAATTTGTGGCTCCTCTCTGATTCCAGATCTTTCTGTCACCAAAATGTGAGGAAAATGTGTTTTTTTAGCCAAATTTTGAGGTTTGCAAAAGATTCTGGGTAACACAACCTGCTCAGACCCCACAAGTCACCCCCTCCTGGATTCCCCTAGGTCTCTAGTTTTAAAAAATGCACAGGTTTGGTAGGTTTCCCTAGGTGCCGGCTGAGCTAGAGGCCAAAATCTACTGGTAGGTGCTTTGCAAAAAACACCTCTTTTTTCTTTAAAAAAATGTGATGTGTCCACGTTGAGTTTTGGGGCATTTCCTGTCGCGGGCGCTAGGCCTACCCACACAATTGAGGTATCATTTTTATCGGGAGACTTGGGGGGAATGCTGGGTGGAAAGAAATTTGTGGCTCCTCTCTGATTCCAGATCTTTCTGTCACCAAAATGTGAGGAAAACATGTTTTTTTTAGCCAAAGTTTGAGTTTTGCAAAGGATTCTGGGTAACAGAACCTGGTCAGAGCCCCACAAGTCACCCCATCTTGGATTCCCCTAGGTCTCTAGTATTATAAAATGCACAGGTTTGGTAGGTTTCCCTAGGTGCCGGCTGAGCTAGAGGCCAAAATCTACTGGTAGGCACTTTGCAAAAAACACCTCTGTTTTCTTTAAAAAAAATGTGAAGTGTCCACGATGCGTTTTGGGGCCTTTCCTGTCGCGGGTGCTAGGCCTACCCACACAAGTGAGGTATCATTTTTATTGGGAGACTTGGGGGAACGCTGGGTGGAGGGAAATTTGTGGCTCTTCTCAGATTCCAGAACTTTCTGTCACCAAAATGTGAGGAAAATGTGTTTTTTCAGCCAAATTGTGAGGTTTGCAAAGGATTCTGGGTAACAGAACCTGGTCAGAGCCCCACAAGTCACCCCATTTTGGATTCCCCTAGGTCTCTAGTTTTAAAAAATGCTCAGGTTTCGTAGGTTTCCCTAGGTCACGGCTGAGCTAAAGGCCAAACTCTACAGGTAGGCACTTTGTAAAAAACACCTTTGTTTTCTTTAAAAAAATGTGATGTGTCCACGTTGCGTTTTGGGGCCTTTCCTGTCGCGGGCGCTAGGCCTACCCACACAATTGAGGTATCATTTGTATCGGGAGACTTGGGGGGAATGCTGGGTAGAAGGAAAATGTGGTTTTTCAGCCAAATTGTGAGGTTTGCAAAAGATTCTGGGTAACACAACCTGCTCAGAACCCCACAAGTCACCCCCTCCTGGATTCCCATAGGTCTCTAGTTTTAAAAAATGCACAGTTTTGGTAGGTTTCCCTAGGTGCCGGCTGAGCTAGAGGCCAAAATCTACTGGTAGGCGCTTTGCAAAAAACACCTCTTTTTTCTTTCAAGAAATGTGATGTGTCCACGCTGAGTTTTGGGGCATTTCCTGTCGCGGGCGCTAGGCCTACCCACACAAGTGAAGCATCATTTTTATTGGGAGACTTGGGGGAACGCTGGGTAGAGGGAAATGTGTAGCTCCTCTCAGATTCCAGAACTTTCTGTCACCAATATGTGAGGAAAATGTGTTTTTTTAGCCAAATTTTTAGGTTTGCAAAGGATTCTGGGTAACAGAACCTGGTCAGAGCCCCACAAGTCACCCCATCTTGGATTCCCCTAGGTCTCTAGTTTTAAAAAATGCACAGGTTTCGTAGGTTTCCCTAGGTGCCGGCTGAGCTAGAGGCAAAACTCTACAGGTAGGCACTTTGCAAAATACACCTATGTTTTCTTTCAAAAAATGTGATGTGTCCACGTTGCGTTTTGGGGCCTTTCCTGTCGCGGGCGCTAGGCCTACCCACACAATTGAGGTATCATTTTTATCAGGAGACTTCGGGGGAATGCTGGGTGGAAAGAAATTTGTAGCTCCTCTCTGATTCCAGATCTTTCTGTCACCAAAATGTGAGGAAAACATGTTTTTTTTAGCCAAAGTTTGAGTTTTGCAAAGGATTCTGGGTAACAGAACCTGGTTAGAGCCCCACAAGTCACCCCATCTTGGATTCCCCTAGGTCTCTAGTATTAAAAAATGCACAGGTTTGGTAGGTTTCCCTAGGTGCCGGCTGAGCTAGAGGCCAAAATCTACTGGTAGGCACTTTGCAAAAAACACCTGTTTTCTTTAAAAAAAATGTGAAGTGTCCACTATGCGTTTTGGGGCCTTTCCTGTCGCGGGTGCTAGGCCTACCCACACAAGTGAGGTATCATTTTTATTGGGAGACTTGGGGGAACACTGGGTGGAGGGAAATTTGTGGCTCCTCTCAGATTCCAGAACTTTCTGTCACCAAAATGTGAGGAAAATGTGTTTTTTTTAGCCAAATTGTGAGGTTTGCAAATGATTCTGGGTAACAGAACCTGGTCAGAGCCCCACAAGTCACCCCATTTTGGATTCCCCTAGGTCTCTAGTTTTAAAAAATGCACAGGTTTCGTAGGTTTCCCTAGGTCACGGCTGAGCTAGAGGCCAAACTCTACAGGTAGGCACTTTGTAAAAAACACCTTTGTTTCTTTAAAAAAATGTGATGTGTCCACGTTGCGTTTTGGGGCCTTTCCTGTCGCGGGCGCTAGGCCTACCCACACAATTGAGGTATTGTTTGTATCGAGAGACTTGGGGGGAATGCTGGGTGGAAGGAAATTTGTGGCTCCTCTCTGATTCCTGATCTTTCTGTCACCAAAATGTGAGGAAAATGTGTTTTTTTAGCCAAATTTTGAGGTTTGCAAAGGATTCTGGGTAACAAAACCTGGTCAGAGCCCCACAAGTCACCCCATCTTGGATTCCCCTAGGTCTCTAGTATTAAAAAATGTACAGGTTTGGTAGGTTTCCCTAGGTGCCGGCTGAGCTAGAGGCCAAAATCTACTGGTAGGCACTTTGCAAAAAACACCTCTGTTTTCTTTAAAAAAAATGTGAAGTGTCCACGATGCGTTTTGGGGCCTTTCCTGTCGCGGGTGCTAGGCCTACCCACACAAGTGAGGTATCATTTTTATTGGGAGACTTGGGGGAACGCTGGGTGGAGGGAAACTTGTGGCTCCTCTCAGATTCCAGAACTTTCTGTCACCAAAATGTGAGGAAAATGTGTTTTTTTTAGCCAAATTGTGAGGTTTGCAAAGGATTCTGGGTAACAGAACCTGGTCAGAGCCCCACAAGTCACCCCATTTTGGATTCCCCTAGGTCTGTAGTTTTAAAAAATGCACAGGTTTCGTAGGTTTCCCTAGGTCACGGCTGAGCTAGAGGCCAAACTCTACAGGTAGGCACTTTGTAAAAAACACCTTTGTTTTCTTTAAAAAAATGTGATGTGTCCACGTTGCGTTTTGGGGCCTCTCCTGTCGCGGGCGCTAGGCCTACCCACACAATTGAGGTATCATTTGTATCGGGAGACTTGGGGGGAATGCTGGGTGGAAGGAAATTTGTGGCTCCTCTCTGATTCCAGATCTTTCTGTCACCAAAATGTGAGGAAAATATGTTTTTTTAGCCAAATTTTGAGGTTTGCAAGAGATTCTGGGTAACACAACCTGCTCAGACCCCACAAGTCACCCCCTCCTGGATTCCCCTAGGTCTCTAGTATTAAAAAATGCACAGGTTTGGTAGGTTTCCCTAGGTGCCGGCTGAGCTAGAGGCCAAAATCTACTGGTAGGCGCTTTGCAAAAAACACCTCTTTTTTCTTTCAAAAAATGTGATGTGTCCACGTTGAGTTTTTGGGCATTTTCCTTTCGCGGGCGCTAGGCCTACCCACACAATTGAGGTATCATTTTTATCGGGAGACTTGGGGGGAAGGCTGGGTGGAAAGAAATTTGTGGCTCCTCTCTGATTCCAGATCTTTCTGTCACCAAAATGTGAGGAAAACATGTTTTTTTTAGCCAAAGTTTGAGTTTTGCAAAGGATTCTGGGTAACAGAACCTGGTCAGAGCCCCACAAGTCACCCCATCTTTGATTCCCCTAGGTCTCTAGTATTAAAAAATGCACAGGTTTGGTAGGTTTCCCTAGGTGCCGGCTGAGCTAGAGGCCAAAATCTACTGGTAGGCACTTTGCAAAAAACACCTCTGTTTTCTTTAAAAAAAATGTGAAGTGTCCACGATGCGTTTTGGGGCCTTTCCTGTCGCGGGTACTAGGCCTACCCACACAAGTGAGGTATCATTTTTATTGGGAGACTTGGGGGAACGCTGGGTGGAGGGAAATTTGTGGCTCCTCTCAGATTCCAGAACTTTCTGTCACCAAAATGTGAGGAAAATGTGTTTTTTTAGCCAAATTGTGAGGTTTGCAAAGGATTCTGGGTAACAGAACCTGGTCAGAGCCCCACAAGTCACCCCATTTTGGATTCCCCTAGGTCTCTAGTTTTAAAAAATGCTCAGGTTTCGTAGGTTTCCCTAGGTCACGGCTGAGCTAAAGGCCAAACTCTACAGGTAGGCACTTTGTAAAAAACACCTTTGATTTCTTTAAAAAAATGTGATGTGTCCACGTTGCGTTTTGGGGCCTTTCCTGTCGCGGGCGCTAGGCCTACCCACACAATTGAGGTATCATTTGTATCGGGAGACTTGGGGGGAATGCTGGGTAGAAGGAAAATGTGTTTTTTTAGCCAAATTGTGAGGTTTGCAAAAGATTCTGGGTAACACAACCTGCTCAGAGCCCCACAAGTCACCTCCTCCTGGATTCCCCTAGGTCTCTAGTTTTAAAAAATGCACAGTTTTGGTAGGTTTCCCTAGGTGCCGGCTGAGCTAGAGGCCAAAATCTACTGGTAGGCGCTTTGCAAAAAACACCTCTTTTTTCTTTCAAGAAATGTGATGTGTCCACATTGAGTTTTGGGGCATTTCCTGTCGCGGGCGCTAGGCCTACCCACACAAGTGAAGCATCATTTTTATTGGGAGACTTGGGGGAACGCTGGGTAGAGGGAAATTTGTAGCTCCTCTCAGATTCCAGAACTTTCTATCACCAATATATGAGGAAAATGTGTTTTTTTAGCCAAATTTTGAGGTTTGCAAAGGATTCTGGGTAACAGAACCTGGTCAGAGCCCCACAAGTCACCCCATCTTGGATTCCCCTAGGTCTCTAGTATAAAATAATGCACAGGTTTGGTAGGTTTCCCTAGGTGCCGGCTGAGCTAGAGGCCAAAATCTACTGGTAGGCACTTTGCAAAAAACACCTATGTTTTCTTTAAAAAAATGTGATGTGTCCACGTTGCGTTTTGGGGCCTTTCCTGTCGCGGGCGCTAGGCCTACCCACACAATTGAGGTATCGTTTGTATCGGGAGACTTGGGGGGAATGCTGGGTGGAAAGAAATTTGTGGCTCCTCTCTGATTCCAGAACTTTCTGTCACCAAAATGTGAGGAAAACATGCTTTTTTTAGCCAAAGTTTGAGTTTTGCAAAGGATTCTGGGTAACAGAACCTGGTCAGAGCCCCACAAGTCACCCCATCTTGGATTCCCCTAGGTCTCTAGTATTAACAAAATGCACAGGTTTGGTAGGTTTCCCTAGTTGCCGGCTGAGCTAGTGGCCAAAATCTACTGGTAGGCACTTTGCAAAAAACACCTCTGTTTTCTTTCAAAAAATGTGATGTGTCCACGTTGAGTTTTGGGGCATTTCCTGTTGCGGGCGCTAGGCCTAACCACACAAGTGAGGTATCATTTTTATCGGGAGACTTGGGGGAAGGCTGGGTGGAAGGAAATTTGTGGCTCCTCTCAGATTCCAGAACTTTCTGTCACGAAAATGTGAGAAAAACATGTTTTTTTAACCAAATGTTGAGGTTTGCAAAGGATTCTGGGAAACGGAACCTGGTCACAGCTCCACAAGTCACCCCATCTTGGATTCCCCTAGGTCTCTAGTTTTCAAAAATGCACAGGTTTCGTAGGTTTACCTAGGTGCCGGCTGAGCTAGAGGCCAAAATCTACTGGTAGGCACTTTGCAAAAAACACCTATGTTTTCTTTCAAAAAATGTGATGTGTCCACGTTGCGTTTTGGGGCCTTTCCTGTCGCGGGCGCTAGGCCTACCCACACAATTGAGGTATCATTTTTATCGGGAGACTTGGGGGAAATGCTGGGTGGAAAGAAATTTGTGGCTCCTCTCTGATTCCAGAACTTTCTGTCACCAAAATGTGAGGAAAACATGTTTTTTTTAGCCAAAGTTTGAGTTTTGCAAAGGATTCTGGGTAACAGAACCTGATCAGAGCCCCACAAGTCACCCCATCTTGGATTCCCCTATGTCTCTAGTATTTAAAAATGCACAGGTTTGGTAGGTTTCCCTAGGTGCCGGCTGAGCTAGAGGCCAAAATCTACTGGTAGGCACTTTGCAAAAAACACCTCTGTTTTCTTAAAAAAAAAATGTGAAGTGTCCACGATGCGTTTTGGGGCCTTTCCTGTCGCGGGTGCTAGGCCTACCCACACAAGTGAGGTATCATTTTTATTGGGAGACTTGGGGGAACGCTGGGTGGAGGGAAATTTGTTGCTCCTCTCAGATTCTAGAACTTTCTGTCACCAAAATGTGAGGAAAATTTGTTTTTTTAGCCAAATTGTGAGGTTTGCAAAGGATTCTGGGTAACAGAACCTGGTCAGATCCCCACAAGTCACCCCATTTTGGATTCCCCTAGGTCTCTAGTTTTAAAAAATGCACAAGTTTTGTAGGTTTCCCTAGGTCACGGCTGAGCTAGAGGCCAAACTCTACAGGTAGGCACTTTGTAAAAAACACTTTTGTTTTCTTTAAAAAAATGTGATGTGTCCACGTTGCGTTTTGGGGCGTTTCCTGTCGCGGGCGCTAGGCCTACCCACACAATTGAGGTATCATTTGTATCGGGAGACTTGGGGGGAATGCTGGGTGGAAGGAAAATGTGGTTTTTTAGCCAAATTGTGAGGGTTGCAAAAGATTCTGGGTAACACAACCTGCTCAGAGCCCCACAAGTCACCCCCTCCTCGATTCCCCTAGGTCTCTAGTTTTAAAAAATGCACAGTTTTGGTAGGTTTCCCTAGGTGCCGGCTGAGCTAGAGGCCAAAATCTACTGGTAGGCACTTTGCAAAAAACACCTCTGTTTTCTTTAAAAAAAATGTGAAGTGTCCACGATGCGTTTTGGGGCCTTTCCTGTCGCGGGTGCTAGGCCTACCCACACAAGTGAGGTATCATTTTTATTGGGAGACTTGGGGGAACGCTGGGTGGAGGGAAATTTGTGGCTCCTCTCAGATTCCAGAACTTTCTGTCACCAAAATGTGAGGAAAATGTGGTTTTTTTGGCCAAATTGTGAGGTTTGCAAAGGATTCTGGGTAACAGAACCTGGTCAGAGCCCCACAAGTCACCCCATTTTGGATTCCTCTAGATCTCTAGTTTTAACAAATGCACAGGTTTCGTAGTTTTCCCTAGGTCACGGCTGAGCTAGAGGCCAAACTCTACAGGTAGGCACTTTGTAAAAAACACCTTTGTTTTCTTTAAAAAAATGTGATGTGTCTACGTTGTGTTTTGGGGCCATTCCTGTCGAGGGCGCTAGGCCTACCCACACAATTGAGGTATCGTTTGTATCGGGAGACTTGGGGGGAATGCTGGGTGGAAGGAAATTTGTGGCTCCTCTCTGATTCCAGATCTTTCTGTCACCAAAATGTGAGGAAAATGTGTTTTTTTAGCCAAATTTTGAGGTTTGCAAAAGATTCTGGGTAACACAACCTGCTCAGACCCCACAAGTCACCCCCTCCTGGATTCCCCTAGGTCTCTAGTTTTAAAAAATGCACAGGTTTGGTAGGTTTCCCTAGGTGCCGGCTGAGCTAGAGGCCAAAATCTACTGGTAGGTGCTTTGCAAAAAACACCTCTTTTTTCTTAAAAAAAATGTGATGTGTCCACGTTGAGTTTTGGGGCATTTCCTGTCGCGGGCGCTAGGCCTACCCACACAATTAAGGTATCATTTTTATCGGGAGACTTGGGGGGAATGCTGGGTGGAAAGAAATTTGTGGCTCCTCTCTGATTCCAGATCTTTCTGTCACCAAAATGTGAGGAAAACATGTTTTTTTTAGCCAAAGTTTGAGTTTTGCAAAGGATTCTGGGTAACAGAACCTGGTCAGAGCCCCACAAGTCACCCCATCTTGGATTCCCCTAGGTCTCTAGTATTAAAAAATGCACAGGTTTGGTAGGTTTCCCTAGGTGCCGGCTGAGGTAGAGGCCAAAATCTACTGGTAGGCACTTTGCAAAAAACACCTCTGTTTTCTTTAAAAAAAATGTGAAGTGTCCACAATGCGTTTTGGGGCCTTTCCTGTCGCGGGTGCTAGGCCTACCCACACAAGTGAGGTATCATTTTTATTGGGAGACTTGGGGGAACGCTGGGTGGAGGGAAATTTGTGGCTCCTCTCAGATTCCAGAACTTTCTGTCACCAAAATGTGAGGAAAATGTGTTTTTTTAGCCAAATTGTGAGGTTTGCAAAGGATTCTGGGTAACAGAACCTGGTCAGAGCCCCACAAGTCACCCCATTTTGGATTCCCCTAGGTCTCTAGTTTTAAAAAATGCTCAGGTTTCGTAGGTTTCCCTAGGTCACGGCTGAGCTAAAGGCCAAACTCTACAGGTAGGCACTTTGTAAAAAACACCTTTGTTTTCTTTAAAAAAATGTGATGTGTCCACGTTGCGTTTTGGGGCCTTTCCTGTCGCGGGCGCTAGGCCTACCCACACAATTGAGGTATCATTTGTATCGGGAGACTTGGGGGGAATGCTGGGTAGAAGGAAAATGTGGTTTTTTAGCCAAATTGTGAGGTTTGCAAAAGATTCTGGGTAACACAACGTGCTCAGAACCCCACAAGTCACCCCCTCCTGGATTCCCCTAGGTCTCTAGTTTTAAAAAATGCACAGTTTTGGTAGGTTTCCCTAGGTGCCGGGTGAGCTAGAGGCCAAAATCTACTGGTAGGCGCTTTGCAAAAAACACCTCTTTTTTCTTTCAAGAAATGTGATGTGTCTACGCTGAGTTTTGGGGCATTTCCTGTCGCGGGCGCTAGGCCTACCCACACAAGTGAAGCATCATTTTTATTGGGAGACTTGGGGGAACGCTGGGTAGAGGGAAATTTGTAGCTCCTCTCAGATTCCAGAACTTTCTGTCACCAATATGTGAGGAAAATGTGTTTTTTTAGCCAAATTTTGAGGTTTGCAAAGGATTCTGGGTAACAGAACCTGGTCAGAGCCCCACAAGTCACCCCATTTTGGATTCCCCTAGGTCTCTAGTTTTAAAAAATGCTCAGGTTTCGTAGGTTTCCCTAGGTCACGGCTGAGCTAAAGGCCAAACTCTACAGGTAGGCACTTTGTAAAAAACACCTTTGTTTTCTTTAAAAAAATGTGATGTGTCCACGTTGCGTTTAGGGGCCTTTCCTGTCGCGGGCGCTAGGCCTACCCACACAAGTGAAGCATCATTTTTATTGGGAGACTTGGGGGAACGCTGGGTAGAGGGAAATTTGTAGCTCCTCTCAGATTCCAGAACTTTCTGTCACCAATATGTGAGGAAAATGTGTTTTTTTAGCCAAATTTTGAGGTTTGCAAAGGATTCTGGGTAACAGAACCTGGTCAGAGCCCCACAAGTCACCCCATCTTGGATTCCCCTAGGTCTCTAGTTTTAAAAAATGCACAGGTTTCGTAGGTTTCCCTAGGTGCCGGCTGAGCTAGAGGCAAAACTCTACAGGTAGGCACTTTGCAAAATACACCTATGTTTTCTTTCAAAAAATGTGATGTGTCCACTTTGCGTTTTGGGGCCTTTCCTGTCGCGGGCGCTAGGCCTACCCACACAATTGAGGTATCATTTTTATCGGGAGACTTCGGGGGAATGCTGGGTGGAAAGAAATTTGTAGCTCCTCTCTGATTCCAGATCTTTCTGTCACCAAAATGTGAGGAAAACATGTTTTTTTTAGCCAAAGTTTGAGTTTTGCAAAGGATTCTGGGTAACAGAACCTGGTTAGAGCCCCACAAGTCACCCCATCTTGGATTCCCCTAGGTCTCTAGTATTAAAAAATGCACAGGTTTGGTAGGTTTCCCTAGGTGCCGGCTGAGCTAGAGGCCAAAATCTACTGGTAGGCACTTTGCAAAAAACACCTCTGTTTTCTTTAAAAAAAATGTGAAGTGTCCACTATGCGTTTTGGGGCCTTTCCTGTCGCGGGTGCTAGGCCTACCCACACAAGTGAGGTATCATTTTTATTGGGAGACTTGGGGGAACGCTGGGTGGAGGGAAATTTGTGGCTCCTCTCAGATTCCAGAACTTTCTGTCACCAAAATGTGAGGAAAATGTGTTTTTTTAGCCAAATTGTGAGGTTTGCAAATGATTCTGGGTAACAGAACCTGGTCAGAGCCCCACAAGTCACCCCATTTTGGATTCCCCTAGGTCTCTAGTTTAAAAAAATGCACAGGTTTTGTAGGTTTCCCTAGGTCACGGCTGAGCTAGAGGCCAAACTCTACAGGTAGGCACTTTGTAAAAAACACCTTTGTTTCTTTAAAAAAATGTGATGTGTCCACGTTGCGTTTTGGGGCCTTTCCTGTCGCGGGCGCTAGGCCTACCCACACAATTGAGGTATTGTTTGTATCGGGAGACTTGGGGGGAATGCTGGGTGGAAGGAAATTTGTGGCTCCTCTCTGATTCCTGATCTTTCTGTCACCAAAATGTGAGGAAAATGTGTTTTTTTAGCCAAATTTTGAGGTTTGCAAAAGATTCTGGGTAACTCAACCTGCTCAGACCCCACAAGTCACCCCCTCCTGGATTCCCCTAGGTCTCTAGTTTAAAAAAATGCACAGGTTTGGTAGGTTTCCCTAGGTGCCGGCTGAGCTAGAGGCCAAAATCTACTGGTAGGCGCTTTGCAAAAAACACCTCTTTTTTCTTTCAAAAAATGTGATCTGTCCACGCTGAGTTTTGGGGCATTTCCTGTCGCGGGCGCTAGGCCTACCCACACAAGTGAAGCATCATTTTTATTGGGAGACTTGGGGGAACGCTGGGTAGAGGGAAATTTGTTTCTCCTCTCAGATTCCAGAACTTTCTGTCACCAAAATGTGAGGAAAATGTTTTTTTTTAGCCAAATGTTGAGGTTTGCAAAGGATTCTGGGTAACAGAACCTGGTCAGAGCCCCACAAGTCACCCCATCTTGGATTCCCCTAGGTCTCTAGTTTTAAAAAAATGCACAGGTTTGGTAGGTTTCCCTAGGTGCCGGCTGAGCTAGAGGCCAAACTCTACAGGTAGGCACTTTGCAAAAAACACCTATGTTTTCTTTCAAAAAATGTGATGTGTCCACGTTGCGTTTTGGGGCCTTTCCTGTCGCGGGCGCTAGGCCTACCCACACAATTGAGGTATCATTTTTATCGGGAGACTTGGGGGAAAGCTGGTTGGAAGGAAATTTGTGGCTCCTCTCAGATTCCAGAACTTTCTGTCACGAAAATGTTAGAAAAACATGTTTTTTTAACCAAATGTTGAGGTTTGCAAAGGATTCTGGGTAACGGAACCTTGTCACAGCTCCACAAGTCACCCCATCTTGGATTCCCCTAGGTCTCTAGTTTTAAAAAAAGCACAGGTTTCGTAGGTTTCCCTAGGTGCCGGCTGAGCTAGAGGCCAAACTCTACAGGTAGGCACTTTGCAAAAAACACCTATGTTTTCTTTCAAAAAATGTGTAGTGTCCACGTTGCGTTTTGGGGCCTTTCCTGTCGCGGGCGCTAGGCCTACCCAAACAATTGAGGTATCATTTTTATCGGGAGACTTGGGGGGAATGCTGGGTGGAAAGAAATTTGTGGCTCCTCTCTGATTCCAGAACTTTCTGTCACCAAAATGTGAGGAAAACATGTTTTTTTTTGCCAAAGTTTGAGTTTTGCAAAGGATTCTGGGTAACAGAACCTGATCAGAGCCCCACAAGTCACCCCATCTTGGATTCCCCTATGTCTCTAGTATTAAAAAATGCACAGGTTTGGTAGGTTTCCCTAGGTGCCGGCTGAGCTAAAGGCCAAAATCTACTGGTAGGCACTTTGCAAAAAACACCTCTGTTTTCTTTAAAAAAAATGTGAAGTGTCCACGATGCGTTTTGGGGCCTTTCCTGTCGCGGGTGCTAGGCCTACCCACACAAGTGAGGTATCATTTTTATTGGGAGACTTGGGGGAACGCTGGGTGGAGGGAAATTTGTGGCTCCTCTCAGATTCCAGAACTTTCTGTCACCAAAATGTGAGGAAAATTTGTTTTTTTAGCCAAATTGTGAGGTTTGCAAAGGATTCTGGGTAACAGAACCTGGTCAGAGCCCCACAAGTCACCCCATTTTGGATTCCCCTAGGTCTCTAGTTTTAAAAAATGCACAGGTTTTGTAGGTTTCCCTAGGTCACGGCTGAGCTAGAGGCCAAACTCTACAGGTAGGCACTTTGTAAAAAACACCTTTGTTTTCTTTAAAAAAATGTGATGTGTCCACGTTGCGTTTTGGGGACTTTCCTGTCGTGGGCGCTAGGCCTACCCACACAATTGAGGTATCATTTGTATCGGGAGACTTGGGGGGAATGCTGGGTGGAAGGAAAATGTCGTTTTTTAGCCAAATTGTGAGGGTTGCAAAAGATTCTGGGTAACACAACCTGCTCAGAGCCCCACAAGTCACCCCCTCCTGGATTCCCCTAGGTCTCTAGTTTTAAAAAATGCACAGTTTTGGTAGGTTTCCCTAGGTGCCGGCTGAGCTTGAGGCCAAAATCTACTGGTAGGCGCTTTGTAAAAAACACCTCTTTTTTCTTTCAAGAAATGTGATGTGTCCACGTTGAGTTTTGGGGCATTTCCTGTCGCGGGCGCTAGTCCTAGCCACACAAGTGAAGCATCATTTTTATTGGGAGACTTGGGAGAACGCTGGGTAGAGGGAAATTTGTGGCTCCTCTCAGATTCCAGAACTTTCTGTCACCAAAATGTGAGGAAAATGTTTTTTTTTAGCCAAATTTTGAGGTTTGCAAAGGATTCTGGGTAACAGAACCTGGTCAGAGCCCCACAAGTCACCCCATCTTGGATTCCCCTAGGTCTCTAGTTTTAAAAAAATGCACAGGTTTGGTAGGTTTCCCTAGGTGCCGGCTGAGCTAGAGGCCAAAATCTACTGGTAGGCACTTTGCAAAAAACACCTCTGTTTTCTTTCAAAAAATGTGATGTGTCCACGTTGAGTTTTGGGGCATTTCCTGTTGCGGGCGCTAGGCCTAACCACACAAGTGAGGTATCATTTTTATCGGGAGACTTGGGGGAAGGCTGGGTGGAAGGAAATTTGTGTCTCCTCTCAGATTCCAGAACTTTCTGTCACGAAAATGTGAGAAAAACATGTTTTTTTAACCAAATGTTGAGGTTTGCAAAGGATTCTGGGTAACGGAACCTGGTCACAGCTCCCCAAGTCACCCCATCTTGGATTCCCCTACGTCTCTAGTTTTAAAAAATGCACAGGTTTCGTAGGTTTCCCTCGGTGCCGGCTGAGCTAGAGGCCAAACTCTACAGGTAGGCACTTTGCAAAAAACACCTATGTTTTCTTTCAAAAAATGTGATGTGTCCACGTTGCGTTTTGGGGCCTTTCCTGTCGCGGGCGCTAGGCCTACCCACACAATTGAGGTATCATTTTTATCGGGAGACTTGGGGGGAATGCTGGGTGGAAAGAAATTTGTGGCTCCTCTCTGATTCCAGAACTTTCTGTCACCAAAATGTGAGGAAAACATGTTTTTTTAGCCAAAGTTTGAGGTTTGCAAAGGATTCTGGGTAACAGAACCTGATCAGAGCCCCACAAGTCACCCCATCTTGGATTCCCCTAGGTCTCTAGTTTTAAAAAAATGCACAGGATTGGTAGGTTTCCCTAGGTGCCGGCTGAGCTAGAGGCCAAAATCTACTGGTAGGCACTTTGCAAAAAACACCTCTGTTTTCTTTCAAAAAATGTGATGTGTCCACGTTGAATTTTGGGGCATTTCCTGTTGCGGGCGCTAGGCCTAACCACACAAGTGAGGTATCATTTTTATCGGGAGACTTGGGGGAAGGCTGGGTGGAAGGAAATTTGTGGCTCCTCTCAGATTCCAGAACTTTCTGTCACGGCAATGTGAGAAAAACATGTTTTTTTAACCAAATGTTGAGGTTTGCAAAGGATTCTGGGTAACGGAACATGGTCACAGCTCCACAAGTCACCCCATCTTGGATTCCCCTAGGTCTCTAGTTTTCAAAAATGCACAGGTTTCGTAGGTTTCCCTAGGTGCCGGCTGAGCTAGAGGCCAAACTCTACAGGTAGGCACTTTGCAAAAAACACCTATGTTTTCTTTAAAAAAATGTGATGTGTCCACGTTGCGTTTTGGGGCCTTTCCTGTCGCGGGCGCTAGGCCTACCCACACAATTGAGGTATCATTTTTATCGGGAGACTTGGGGGGAATGCTGGGTGGAAAGAAATTTGTGGCTCCTCTCTGATTCCAGAACTTTCTGTCACCAAAATGTGAGAAAAACATGTTTTTTTTAGCCAAAGTTTGAGTGTTGCAAAGGATTCTGGGTAACAGAACCTGATCAGAGCCCCACAAGTCACCCCATCTTGGATTCCCCTATGTCTCTAGTATTTAAAAATGCACAGGTTTGGTAGGTTTCCCTAGGTGCCGGCTGAGCTAGAGGCCAAAATCTACTGGTAGGCACTTTGCAAAAAACACCTCTGTTTTCTTTAAAAAAAATGCGAAGTGTCCACGATGCGTTTTGGGGCCTTTCCTGTCGCGGGTGCTAGGCCTACCCACACAAGTGAGGTATCATTTTTATTGGGAGACTTGGGGGAACGCTGGGTGGAGGGAAATTTGTTGCTCCTCTCAGATTCTAGAACTTTCTGTCACCAAAATGTGAGGAAAATTTGTTTTTTTAGCCAAATTGTGAGGTTTGCAAAGGATTCTGGGTAACAGAACCTGGTCAGAGCCCCACAAGTCACCCCATTTTGGATTCCCCTAGGTCTCTAGTTTTAAATAATGCACAGGTTCTGTAGGTTTCCCTAGGACATGGCTGAGCTAGAGGCCAAACTCTACAGGTAGGCACTTTGTAAAAAACACTTTTGTTTTCTTTAAAAAATGTGATGTGTCCACGTTGCGTTTTGGGGCCTTTCCTGTCGCGGGCGCTAGGCCTACCCACACAATTGAGGTATCATTTGTATCGGGAGACTTGGGGGGAATGCTGGGTGGAAGGAAAATGTGGTTTTTTAGCCAAATTGTGAGGGTTGCAAAAGATTCTGGGTAACACAACCTGCTCAGAGCCCCACAAGTCACCCCCTCCTCGATTCCCCTAGGTCTCTAGTTTTAAAAAATGCACAGTTTTGGTAGGTTTCCCTAGGTGCCGGCTGAGCTAGAGGCCAAAATCTACTGGTAGGCACTTTGCAAAAAACACCTCTGTTTTCTTTAAAAAAAATGTGAAGTGTCCACGATGCGTTTTGGGGCCTTTCCTGTCGCGGGTGCTAGGCCTACCCACACAAGTGAGGTATCATTTTTATTGGGAGACTTGGGGGAACGCTGGGTGGAGAGAAATTTGTGGCTCCTCTCAGATTCCAGAACTTTCTGTCACCAAAATGTGAGGAAAATGTGTTTTTTTTAGCCAAATTGTGAGGTTTGCAAAGGATTCTGGGTAACAGAACCTGGTCAGAGCCCCACAAGTCACCCCATTTTGGATTCCTCTAGGTCTCTAGTTTTAACAAATGCACAGGTTTCGTAGGTTTCCCTAGGTCACGGCTGAGCTAGAGGCCAAACTCTACAGGTAGGCACTTTGTAAAAAACACCTTTGTTTTCTTTAAAAAAATGTGATGTGTCCATGTTGCGTTTTGGGGCCTTTCCTGTCGAGGGCGCTAGGCCTACCCACACAATTGAGGTATCGTTTGTATCGGGAGACTTGGGGGGAATGCTGGGTGGAAGGAAATTTGTGGCTCCTCTCTGATTCCAGATCTTTCTGTCACCAAAATGTGAGGAAAATGTGTTTTTTTAGCCAAATTTTGAGGTTTGCAAAAGATTCTGGGTAACACAACCTGCTCAGACCCCACAAGTCACCCCCTCCTGGATTCCCCTAGGTCTCTAGTTTTAAAAAATGCACAGGTTTGGTAGGTTTCCCTAGGTGCCGGCTGAGCTAGAGGCCAAAATCTACTGGTAGGTGCTTTGCAAAAAACACCTCTTTTTTCTTTAAAAAAATGTGATGTGTCCACGTTGAGTTTTGGGGCATTTCCTGTCGCGGGCGCTAGGCCTACCCACACAATTGAGGTATCATTTTTATCGGGAGACTTGGGGGGAATGCTGGGTGGAAAGAAATTTGTGGCTCCTCTCTGATTCCAGATCTTTCTGTCACCAAAATGTGAGGAAAACATGTTTTTTTTAGCCAAAGTTTGAGTTTTGCAAAGGATTCTGGGTAACAGAACCTGGTCAGAGCCCCACAAGTCACCCCATCTTGGATTCCCCTAGGTCTCTAGTATTAAAAAATGCACAGGTTTGGTAGGTTTCCCTAGGTGCCGGCTGAGCTAGAGGCCAAAATCTACTGGTAGGCACTTTGCAAAAAACACCTCTGTTTTCTTTAAAAAAAATGTGAAGTGTCCACGATGCGTTTTGGGGCCTTTCCTGTCGCGGGTGCTAGGCCTACCCACACAAGTGAGGTATCATTTTTATTGGGAGACTTGGGGGAACGCTGGGTGGAGGGAAATTTGTGGCTCTTCTCAGATTCCAGAACTTTCTGTCACCAAAATGTGAGGAAAATGTGTTTTTTTAGCCAAATTGTGAGGTTTGCAAAGGATTCTGGGTAACAGAACCTGGTCAGAGCCCCACAAGTCACCCCATTTTGGATTCCCCTAGGTCTCTAGTTTTAAAAAATGCTCAGGTTTCGTAGGTTTCCCTAGGTCACGGCTGAGCTAAAGGCCAAACTCTACAGGTAGGCACTTTGTAAAAAACACCTTTGTTTTCTTTAAAAAAATGTGATGTGTCCACGTTGCGTTTTGGGGCCTTTCCTGTCACGGGCGCTAGGCCTACCCACACAATTGAGGTATCATTTGTATCGGGAGACTTGGGGGGAATGCTGGGTAGAAGGAAAATGTGGTTTTTCAGCCAAATTGTGAGGTTTGCAAAAGATTCTGGGTAACACAACCTGCTCAGAACCCCACAAGTCACCCCCTCCTGGATTCCCCTAGGTCTCTAGTTTTAAAAAATGCACAGTTTTGGTAGGTTTCCCTAGGTGCCGGCTGAGCTAGAGGCCAAAATCTACTGGTAGGCGCTTTGCAAAAAACACCTCTTTTTTCTTTCAAGAAATGTGATGTGTCCACGCTGAGTTTTGGGGCATTTCCTGTCGCGGGCGCTAGGCCTACCCACACAAGTGAAGCATCATTTTTATTGGGAGACTTGGGGGAACGCTGGGTAGAGGGAAATTTGTAGCTCCTCTCAGATTCCAGAACTTTCTGTCACCAATATGTGAGGAAAATGTGTTTTTTTAGCCAAATTTTGAGGTTTGCAAAGGATTCTGGGTAACAGAACCTGGTCAGAGCCCCACAAGTCACCCCATCTTGGATTCCCCTAGGTCTCTAGTTTTAAAAAATGCACAGGTTTCGTAGGTTTCCCTAGGTGCCGGCTGAGCTAGAGGCAAAACTCTACAGGTAGGCACTTTGCAAAATACACCTATGTTTTCTTTAAAAAAATGTGATGTGTCCACGTTGCGTTTTGGGGCCTTTCCTGTCGCGGGCGCTAGGCCTACCCACACAATTGAGGTATCATTTTTATCGGGAGACTTGGGGGGAATGCTGGGTGGAAAGAAATTTGTGGCTCCTCTCTGATTCCAGAACTTTCTGTCACCAAAATGTGAGGAAAACATGTTTTTTTTAGCCAAAGTTTGAGTGTTGCAAAGGATTCTGGGTAACAGAACCTGATCAGAGCCCCACAAGTCACCCCATCTTGGATTCCCCTAGGTCTCTAGTTTTAAAAAATGCACAGGTTTCGTAGGTTTCCCTAGGTGCCGGCTGAGCTAGAGGCCAAACTCTACAGGTAGGCACTTTGCAAAAAACACCTATGTTTTCTTTAAAAAAATGTGATGTGTCCACGTTGCGTTTTGGGGCCTTTCCTGTCGCGGGCGCTAGGCCTACCCACACAATTGAGGTATCATTTTTATCGGGAGACTTGGGGGGAATGCTGGGTGGAAAGAAATTTGTGGCTCCTCTCTGATTCCAGAACTTTCTGTCACCAAAATGTGAGGAAAACATGTTTTTTTTAGCCAAAGTTTGAGTGTTGCAAAGGATTCTGGGTAACAGAACCTGATCAGAGCCCCACAAGTCACCCCATCTTGGATTCCCCTAGGTCTCTAGTATTTAAAAATGCACAGGTTTGGTAGGTTTCCCTAGGTGCCGGCTGAGCTAGAGGCCAAAATCTACTGGTAGGCACTTTGCAAAAAACACCTCTGTTTTCTTTAAAAAAAATGCGAAGTGTCCACGATGCGTTTTGGGGCCTTTCCTGTCGCGGGTGCTAGGCCTACCCACACAAGTGAGGTATCATTTTTATTGGGAGACTTGGGGGAACGCTGGGTGGAGGGAAATTTGTTGCTCCTCTCAGATTCTAGAACTTTCTGTCACCAAAATGTGAGGAAAATTTGTTTTTTTAGCCAAATTGTGAGGTTTGCAAAGGATTCTGGGTAACAGAACCTGGTCAGAGCCCCACAAGTCACCCCATTTTGGATTCCCCTAGGTCTCTAGTTTTAAATAATGCACAGGTTCTGTAGGTTTCCCTAGGACATGGCTGAGCTAGAGGCCAAACTCTACAGGTAGGCACTTTGTAAAAAACACTTTTGTTTTCTTTAAAAAATGTGATGTGTCCACGTTGCGTTTTGGGGCCTTTCCTGTCGCGGGCGCTAGGCCTACCCACACAATTGAGGTATCATTTGTATCGGGAGACTTGGGGGGAATGCTGGGTGGAAGG
Organism: Pleurodeles waltl; assembly: GCF_031143425.1. Classification (NCBI taxonomy): domain Eukaryota; kingdom Metazoa; phylum Chordata; class Amphibia; order Caudata; family Salamandridae; genus Pleurodeles; species Pleurodeles waltl. The sequence continues at coordinate 479,801,061 of NC_090450.1, forward strand.
AAAATGTGGTTTTTTAGCCAAATTGTGAGGGTTGCAAAAGATTCTGGGTAACACAACCTGCTCAGAGCCCCACAAGTCACCCCCTCCTCGATTCCCCTAGGTCTCTAGTTTTAAAAAATGCACAGTTTTGGTAGGTTTCCCTAGGTGCCGGCTGAGCTAGAGGCCAAAATCTACTGGTAGGCACTTTGCAAAAAACACCTCTGTTTTCTTTAAAAAAAATGTGAAGTGTCCACGATGCGTTTTGGGGCCTTTCCTGTCGCGGGTGCTAGGCCTACCCACACAAGTGAGGTATCATTTTTATTGGGAGACTTGGGGGAACGCTGGGTGGAGAGAAATTTGTGGCTCCTCTCAGATTCCAGAACTTTCTGTCACCAAAATGTGAGGAAAATGTGTTTTTTTTAACCAAATTGTGAGGTTTGCAAAGGATTCTGGGTAACAGAACCTGGTCAGAGCCCCACAAGTCACCCCATTTTGGATTCCTCTAGGTCTCTAGTTTTAACAAATGCACAGGTTTCGTAGGTTTCCCTAGGTCACGGCTGAGCTAGAGGCCAAACTCTACAGGTAGGCACTTTGTAAAAAACACCTTTGTTTTCTTTAAAAAAATGTGATGTGTCCATGTTGCGTTTTGGGGCCTTTCCTGTCGAGGGCGCTAGGCCTACCCACACAATTGAGGTATCGTTTGTATCGGGAGACTTGGGGGGAATGCTGGGTGGAAGGAAATTTGTGGCTCCTCTCTGATTCCAGATCTTTCTGTCACCAAAATGTGAGGAAAATGTGTTTTTTTAGCCAAATTTTGAGGTTTGCAAAAGATTCTGGGTAACACAACCTGCTCAGACCCCACAAGTCACCCCCTCCTGGATTCCCCTAGGTCTCTAGTTTTAAAAAATGCACAGGTTTGGTAGGTTTCCCTAGGTGCCGGCTGAGCTAGAGGCCAAAATCTACTGGTAGGTGCTTTGCAAAAAACACCTCTTTTTTCTTTAAAAAAATGTGATGTGTCCACGTTGAGTTTTGGGGCATTTCCTGTCGCGGGCGCTAGGCCTACCCACACAATTGAGGTATCATTTTTATCGGGAGACTTGGGGGGAATGCTGGGTGGAAAGAAATTTGTGGCTCCTCTCTGATTCCAGATCTTTCTGTCACCAAAATGTGAGGAAAACATGTTTTTTTTAGCCAAAGTTTGAGTTTTGCAAAGGATTCTGGGTAACAGAACCTGGTCAGAGCCCCACAAGTCACCCCATCTTGGATTCCCCTAGGTCTCTAGTATTAAAAAATGCACAGGTTTGGTAGGTTTCCCTAGGTGCCGGCTGAGCTAGAGGCCAAAATCTACCGGTAGGCACTTTGCAAAAAACACCTCTGTTTTCTTTAAAAAAAATGTGAAGTGTCCACGATGCGTTTTGGGGCCTTTCCTGTCGCGGGTGCTAGGCCTACCCACACAAGTGAGGTATCATTTTTATTGGGAGACTTGGGGGAACGCTGGGTGGAGGGAAATTTGTGGCTCTTCTCAGATTCCAGAACTTTCTGTCACCAAAATGTGAGGAAAATGTGTTTTTTTAGCCAAATTGTGAGGTTTGCAAAGGATTCTGGGTAACAGAACCTGGTCAGAGCCCCACAAGTCACCCCATTTTGGATTCCCCTAGGTCTCTAGTTTTAAAAAATGCTCAGGTTTCGTAGGTTTCCCTAGGTCACGGCTGAGCTAAAGGCCAAACTCTACAGGTAGGCACTTTGTAAAAAACACCTTTGTTTTCTTTAAAAAAATGTGATGTGTCCACGTTGCGTTTTGGGGCCTTTCCTGTCACGGGCGCTAGGCCTACCCACACAATTGAGGTATCATTTGTATCGGGAGACTTGGGGGGAATGCTGGGTAGAAGGAAAATGTGGTTTTTCAGCCAAATTGTGAGGTTTGCAAAAGATTCTGGGTAACACAACCTGCTCAGAACCCCACAAGTCACCCCCTCCTGGATTCCCCTAGGTCTCTAGTTTTAAAAAATGCACAGTTTTGGTAGGTTTCCCTAGGTGCCGGCTGAGCTAGAGGCCAAAATCTACTGGTAGGCGCTTTGCAAAAAACACCTCTTTTTTCTTTCAAGAAATGTGATGTGTCCACGCTGAGTTTTGGGGCATTTCCTGTCGCGGGCGCTAGGCCTACCCACACAAGTGAAGCATCATTTTTATTGGGAGACTTGGGGGAACGCTGGGTAGAGGGAAATTTGTAGCTCCTCTCAGATTCCAGAACTTTCTGTCACCAATATGTGAGGAAAATGTGTTTTTTTAGCCAAATTTTGAGGTTTGCAAAGGATTCTGGGTAACAGAACCTGGTCAGAGCCCCACAAGTCACCCCATCTTGGATTCCCCTAGGTCTCTAGTTTTAAAAAATGCACAGGTTTCGTAGGTTTCCCTAGGTGCCGGCTGAGCTAGAGGCAAAACTCTACAGGTAGGCACTTTGCAAAATACACCTATGTTTTCTTTAAAAAAATGTGATGTGTCCACGTTGCGTTTTGGGGCCTTTCCTGTCGCGGGCGCTAGGCCTACCCACACAATTGAGGTATCATTTTTATCAGGAGACTTCGGGGGAATGCTGGGTGGAAAGAAATTTGTAGCTCCTCTCTGATTCCAGATCTTTCTGTCACCAAAATGTGAGGAAAACATGTTTTTTTTAGCCAAAGTTTGAGTTTTGCAAAGGATTCTGGGTAACAGAACCTGGTTAGAGCCCCACAAGTCACCCCATCTTGGATTCCCCTAGGTCTCTAGTATTAAAAAATGCACAGGTTTGGTAGGTTTCCCTAGGTGCCGGCTGAGCTAGAGGCCAAAATCTACTGGTAGGCACTTTGCAAAAAACACCTCTGTTTTCTTTAAAAAAAATGTGAAGTGTCGACTATGCGTTTTGGGGCCTTTCCTGTCGCGGGTGCTAGGCCTACCCACACAAGTGAGGTATCATTTTTATTGGGAGACTTGGGGGAACACTGGGTGGAGGTAAATTTGTGGCTCCTCTCAGATTCCAGAACTTTCTGTCACCAAAATGTGAGGAAAATGTGTTTTTTTTAGCCAAATTGTGAGGTTTGCAAATGATTCTGGGTAACAGAACCTGGTCAGAGCCCCACAAGTCACCCCATTTTGGATTCCCCTAGGTCTCTAGTTTTAAAAAATGCACAGGTTTTGTAGGTTTCCCTAGGTCACGGCTGAGCTAGAGGCCAAACTCTACAGGTAGGCACTTTGTAAAAAACACCTTTGTTTCTTTAAAAAAATTTGATGTGTCCACGTTGCGTTTTGGGGCCTTTCCTGTCGCGGGCGCTAGGCCTACCCACACAATTGAGGTATTGTTTGTATCGGGAGACTTGGGGGGAATGCTGGGTGGAAGGAAATTTGTGGCTCCTCTCTGATTCCTGATCTTTCTGTCACCAAAATGTGAGGAAAATGTGTTTTTTTAGCCAAATTTTGAGGTTTGCAAAAGATTCTGGGTAACTCAACCTGCTCAGACCCCACAAGTCACCCCCTCCTGGATTCCCCTAGGTCTCTAGTTTTAAAAAATGCACAGGTTTGGTAGGTTTCCCTAGGTGCCGGCTGAGCTAGAGGCCAAAATCTACTGGTAGGTGCTTTGCAAAAAACACCTCTTTTTTCTTTAAAAAAATGTGATGTGTCCACGTTGAGTTTTGGGGCATTTCCTGTCGCGGGCGCTAGGCCTACCCACACAATTGAGGTATAATTTTTATCGGGAGACTTGGGGGGAATGCTGGGTGGAAAGAAATTTGTGGCTCCTCTCTGATTCCAGATCTTTCTGTCACCAAAATGTGAGGAAAACATGTTTTTTTTAGCCAAAGTTTGAGTTTTGCAAAGGATTCTGGGTAACAGAACCTGGTCAGAGCCCCACAAGTCACCCCATCTTGGATTCCCCTAGGTCTCTAGTATTAAAAAATGCACAGGTTTGGTAGGTTTCCCTAGGTGCCGGCTGAGCTAGAGGCCAAAATCTACTGGTAGGCACTTTGCAAAAAACACCTCTGTTTTCTTTAAAAAAAATGTGAAGTGTCCACGATGCGTTTTGGGGCCTTTCCTGTCGCGGGTGCTAGGCCTACCCACACAAGTGAGGTATCATTTTTATTGGGAGACTTGGGGGAACGCTGGGTGGAGGGAAATTTGTGGCTCTTCTCAGATTCCAGAACTTTCTGTCACCAAAATGTGAGGAAAATGTGTTTTTTTAGCCAAATTGTGAGGTTTGCAAAGGATTCTGGGTAACAGAACCTGGTCAGAGCCCCACAAGTCACCCCATTTTGGATTCCCCTAGGTCTCTAGTTTTAAAAAATGCTCAGGTTTCGTAGGTTTCCCTAGGTCACGGCTGAGCTAAAGGCCAAACTCTACAGGTAGGCACTTTGTAAAAAACACCTTTGTTTTCTTTAAAAAAATGTGATGTGTCCACGTTGCGTTTTGGGGCCTTTCCTGTCGCGGGCGCTAGGCCTACCCACACAATTGAGGTATCATTTGTATCGGGAGACTTGGGGGGAATGCTGGGTAGAAGGAAAATGTGGTTTTTCAGCCAAATTGTGAGGTTTGCAAAAGATTCTGGGTAACACAACCTGCTCAGAACCCCACAAGTCACCCCCTCCTGGATTCCCCTAGGTCTCTAGTTTTAAAAAATGCACAGTTTTGGTAGGTTTCCCTAGGTGCCGGCTGAGCTAGAGGCCAAAATCTACTGGTAGGCGCTTTGCAAAAAACACCTCTTTTTTCTTTCAAGAAATGTGATGTGTCCACGCTGAGTTTTGGGGCATTTCCTGTCGCGGGCGCTAGGCCTACCCACACAAGTGAAGCATCATTTTTATTGGGAGACTTGGGGGAACGCTGGGTAGAGGGAAATTTGTAGCTCCTCTCAGATTCCAGAACTTTCTGTCACCAATATGTGAGGAAAATGTGTTTTTTTAGCCAAATTTTGAGGTTTGCAAAGGATTCTGGGTAACAGAACCTGGTCAGAGCCCCACAAGTCACCCCATCTTGGATTCCCCTAGGTCTCTAGTTTTAAAAAATGCACAGGTTTCGTAGGTTTCCCTAGGTGCCGGCTGAGCTAGAGGCAAAACTCTACAGGTAGGCACTTTGCAAAATACACCTATGTTTTCTTTCAAAAAATGTGATGTGTCCACGTTGCGTTTTGGGGCCTTTCCTGTCGCGGGCGCTAGGCCTACCCACACAATTGAGGTATCATTTTTATCAGGAGACTTCGGGGGAATGCTGGGTGGAAAGAAATTTCTAGCTCCTCTCTGATTCCAGATCTTTCTGTCACCAAAATGTGAGGAAAACATGTTTTTTTTAGCCAAAGTTTGAGTTTTGCAAAGGATTCTGGGTAACAGAACCTGGTTAGAGCCCCACAAGTCACCCCATCTTGGATTCCCCTAGGTCTCTAGTATTAAAAAATGCACAGGTTTAGTAGGTTTCCCTAGGTGCCGGCTGAGCTAGAGGCCAAAATCTACTGGTAGGCACTTTGCAAAAAACACCTCTGTTTTCTTTAAAAAAAATGTGAAGTGTCCACTATGCGTTTTGGGGCCTTTCCTGTCGCGGGTGCTAGGCCTACCCACACAAGTGAAGTATCATTTTTATTGGGAGACTTGGGGGAACACTGGGTGGAGATAAATTTGTGGCTCCTCTCAGATTCCAGAACTTTCTGTCACCAAAATGTGAGGAAAATGTGTTTTTTTTAGCCAAATTGTGAGGTTTGCAAATGATTCTGGGTAACAGAACCTGGTCAGAGCCCCACAAGTCACCCCATTTTGGATTCCCCTAGGTCGCTAGTTTTAAAAAATGCACAGGTTTCGTAGGTTTCCCTAGGTCACGGCTGAGCTAGAGGCCAAACTCTACAGGTAGGCACTTTGTAAAAAACACCTTTGTTTCTTTAAAAAAAATTGATGTGTCCACGTTGCGTTTTGGGGCCTTTCCTGTCGCGGGCGCTAGGCCTACCCACACAATTGAGGTATTGTTTGTATCGGGAGACTTGGGGGGAATGCTGGGTGGAAGGAAATTTGTGGCTCCTCTCTGATTCCTGATCTTTCTGTCACCAAAATGTGAGGAAAATGTGTTTTTTTAGCCAAATTTTGAGGTTTGCAAAAGATTCTGGGTAACTCAACCTGCTCAGACCCCACAAGTCACCCCCTCCTGGATTCCCCTAGGTCTCTAGTTTTCAAAAATGCACAGGTTTCGTAGGTTTCCCTAGGTGCCGGCTGAGCTAGAGGCCAAACTCTACAGGTAGGCACTTTGCAAAAAACACCTATGTTTTCTTTCAAAAAATGTGTAGTGTCCACGTTGCGTTTTGGGGCCTTTCCTGTCGCGGGCGCTAGGCCTACCCACACAATTGAGGTATCATTTTTATCGGGAGACTTGGGGGGAATGCTGGGTGGAAAGAAATTTGTGGCTCCTCTCTGATTCCAGAACTTTCTGTCACCAAAATGTGAGGAAAACATGTTTTTTTTTGCCAAAGTTTGAGTTTTGCAAAGGATTCTGGGTAACAGAACCTGATCAGAGCCCCACAAGTCACCCCATCTTGGATTCCCCTATGTCTCTAGTTTTCAAAAATGCACAGGTTTCGTAGGTTTCCCTAGGTGCCGGCTGAGCTAGAGGCCAAACTCTACAGGTAGGCACTTTGCAAAAAACACCTATGTTTTCTTTCAAAAAATGTGATGTGTCCACGTTGCGTTTTGGGGCCTTTCCTGTCGCGGGCGCTAGGCCTACCCACACAATTGAGGTATCATTTTTATCGGGAGACTTGGGGGGAATGCTGGGTGGAAAGAAATTTGTGGCTCCTCTCTGATTCCAGAACTTTCTGTCACCAAAATGTGAGGAAAACATGTTTTTTTTAGCCAAAGTTTGAGTTTTGCAAAGGATTCTGGGTAACAGAACCTGATCAGAGCCCCACAAGTCACCCCATCTTGGATTCCCCTATGTCTCTAGTATTAAAAAATGCACAGGTTTGGTAGGTTTCCCTAGGTGCCGGCTGAGCTAGAGGCCAAAATCTACTGGTAGGTACTTTGCAAAAAACACCTCTGTTTTCTTTAAAAAAACATGTGAAGTGTCCACGATGCGTTTTGGGGCCTTTCCTGTCGCGGGTGCTAGGCCTACCCACACAAGTGAGGTATCATTTTTATTGGGAGACTTGGGGGAACACTGGGTGGAGGGAAATTTGTGGCTCCTCTCAGATTCCAGAACTTTCTGTCACCAAAATGTGAGGAAAATGTGTTTTTTTAGCCAAATTGTGAGGTTTGCAAAGGATTCTGGGTAACAGAACCTGGTCAGAGCCCCACAAGTCACCCCATTTTGGATTCCCCTAGGTCTCTAGTTTTAAAAAATGCACAGGTTTTGTAGGTTTCCCTAGGTCACGGCTGAGCTAGAGGCCAAATTCTACAGGTAGGCACTTTGTAAAAAACACCTTTGTTTTCTTTAAAAAAATGTGATGTGTCCACGTTGCGTTTTGGGGCCTTTCCTGTCGCGGGCGCTAGGCCTACCCACACAATTGAGGTATCATTTGTATCGGGAGACTTTGGGGGAATGCTGGGTGGAAGGAAAATGTGGTTTTGTAGCCAAATTGTGAGGGTTGCAAAAGATTCTGGGTAACACAACCTGCTCAGAGCCCCACAAGTCACCCCCTCCTGGATTCCCCTAGGTCTCTAGTTTAAAAAAATGCACAGGTTTGGTAGGTTTCCCTAGGTGCCGGCTGAGCTAGAGGCCAAAATCTACTGGTAGGCACTTTGCAAAAAACACCTCTGTTTTCTTTCAAAAAATGTGATGTGTCCACGTTGCGTTTTGGGGCATTTCCTGTTGCGGGCGCTAGGCCTAACCACACAAGTGAGGTATCATTTTTATCGGGAGACTTGGGGGAAGGCTGGGTGGAAGGAAATTTGTGGCTCCTCTCAGATTCCAGAACTTGCTGTCACCAAAATGTGAGAAAAACATATTTTTTTAACCAAATGTTGAGGTTTGCAAAGGATTCTGGGTAACGGAACCTGGTCACAGCCCCACAAGTCACCTTGGATTCCTCTAGGTCTCTATTTTTCAAAAATGCATAGGTATGGTAGGTTTCCCTAGGTGCCGGCTGAGGTAGAGGCCAAAATCTACAGGTAGGCACTTTGCAAAAAACACTTCTGTTTTCTTTCAAAAAATGTGATGTGTCCACGTTGCGTTTTGGGGCATTTCCTGTTAGGGGCCCTAGGCCTACCCACACAAGTGAGGTATCATTTTTATCGGGAGACTTGGGGGAAGGCTGGGTAGAGGGAAATTTGTGGCTCCTCTCAAATTCCAGAACATTCTGTCACCAAAATGTGAGGAAAATGTGTTTTTTTAGTCAAAGTTTGAGGTTTGCAAAGGATTCTGGGTAACAGAACCTGGTCAGAGCCCCACAAGTCACCCCATCTTGGATTCCCCTAGGTCTCTAGCATTAAAAAATGCACAGGTTTGGTAGGTTTCCCTAGGTCCCGGCTGAGCTAGAGGCCAAAATCTACTGGTAGGCACTTTGCAAAAAACACCTCTATTTTCTTTAAAAAAATGTGATGTGTCCACGTTGCGTTTTGGGGCATTTTCTGTTGCGGGCGCTAGGCCTACCCACACAAGTGAAGTATCATTTTTATCGGGAGACTTGGGGGAATGCTGGGTGGAAGGAAATTTGTGGCTCCTCTCAGATTCCAGAACTTTCTGTCACCAAAATGTGAGGAAAACATGTTTTTTTTAGCCAAAGTTTGAGTTTTGCAAAGGATTCTGATTAACAGAACCTGGTCAGAGCCCCACAAGTCACCCCCTCCTGGATTCCCCTAGGTCTCTAGTTTTAAAAAATGCACAGGTTTGGTAGGTTTCCCTAGGTGCCGGCTGAGCTAGAGGCCAAAATCTACTGGTAGGCGCTCGAAAAAACACCTCTGTTTTCTTTCAAAAAATGTGATGTGTCCACGTTGAGTTTTGGAGCATTTCCTGTCGCGGGCGCTAGGCCTACCCACACAAGTGAAGCATGATTTTTATTGGGAGACTTGGGGGAACGCTGGGTAGAGGGAAATTTGTGGCTCCTCTCAGATTCCAGAACTTTCTGTCACCAATATGTGAGGAAAATGTGTTTTTTTAGCCAAATTTTGAGGTTTGCAAAGGATTCTGGGTAACAGAACCTGGTCAGAGCCCCACAAGTCACCCCATCTTGGATTCCCCTAGGTCTCTAGTTTTAAAAAATGCACAGGTTTGGTAGGTTTCCCTAGGTGCCGGCTGAGCTAGAGGCCAAAATCTACTGGTAGGCACTTTGCAAAAAACACCTCTGTTTTCTTTCAAAAAATGTGATGTGTCCACGTTGAGTTTTGGGGCATTTCCTGTTGCGGGCGCTTGGCCTACCCACACAAGTGAGGTATCATTTTTATCGGGAGACTTGGGGGAAGGCTGGGTGGAAGGAAATTTGTGGCTCCTCTTAGATTCCAGAACTTTCTGTCACTAAAATGTGAGAAAAACATGTTTTTTTAACCAAATGTTGAGGTTTGCAAAGGATTCTGGGTAACAGAACCTGGTCACAGCCCCACAAGTCACCTTGGATTCCCCTAGGTCTCTAGTTTTCAAAAATGCACAGATTTTGGTAGGTTTCCCTAGGTGCCGGCTGAGCTAGAGGCCAAAATCTACCGGTAGGCACTTAGCAAAAAACACCTCTTTTTTCTTTAAAAAAATGTGATGTGTCCACGTTGCGTTTTGGGGCATTTCCTGTTGCGGGCGCTAGGCCTACCCACACAAGTGAGGTATCATTTTTATCTGGAGACTTGGGGGAAGGCTGGGTGGAAGGAAATTTGTCGCTCCTCTCAGATTCCAGAACTTTCTGTCACGAAAATGTGAGAAAAACATGTTTTTTTAAGAAAATGTTGAGGTTTGCAAAGGATTCTGGGTAAGAGAACCTGGTCACAGCCCCACAAGTCACCCCATCTTGGATTCCGCTAGGTCTCTAGTTTTAAAAAATGCACAGGTTTCGTAGGTTTCCCTAGGTGCCGGCTGAGCTAGAGGCCAAACTCTACAGGTAGGCACTTTGCAAAAAACACCTATGTTTTCTTTAAAAAAATGTGATGTGTCCACGTTGCGTTTTGGGGCCTTTCCTGTCGCGGGCGCTAGGCCTACCCACACAATTGAGGTATCATTTTTATCTGGAGACTTGGGGGGAATGCTGGGTGGAAAGAAATTTGTGGCTCCTCTCTGATTCCAGATCTTTCTGTCACCAAAATATGAGGAAAACATGTTTTTTTTAGCCAAAGTTTGAGTTTTGCAAAGGATTCTGGGTAACAGAACCTGGTCAGAACCCCACAAGTCACCCCATCTTGGATTCCCCTAGGTCTCTAGTATTAAAAAATGCACAGGTTTGGTAGGTTTCCCTAGGTGCCGGCTGAGCTAGAGGCCAAAATCTACTGGTAGGCACTTTGCAAAAAACACCTCTGTTTTCTTTAAAAAAAATGTGAAGTGTCCACAATGCGTTTTGGGGCATTTTCTGTTGCGGGCGCTAGGCCTACTCAAACAAGTGAAGCATGATTTTTATTGGGAGACTTGGGGGAACGCTGGGTACAGGGAAATTTGTGGCTCCTCTCAGATTCCAGAACTTTCTGTCACCAAAATGTGAGGAAAATTTGTTTTTTTAGCCAAAATTTGAGGTTTGCAAAGGATTCTGGGTAACAGAACCTGGTCAGAGCCCCACAAGTCACCCCATTTTGGATTCCCCTAGGTCTCTAGTTTTAAAAAATGCACAGGTTTTGTAGGTTTCCCTAGGTGCCGGCTGAGCTAGAGGCCAAAATCTACCGGTAGGCACTTTCCAAAAACACCTCTTTTTTCTTTCAAAAAATATGATGTGTCCACGTTGCGTTTTGGGGCATTTCCTGTTGCGAGCCCTAGGCCTACCCACACAAGTGAGGTATCATTTTTATCGGGAGACTTAGGGGAACGTTGGATGGAAGGAAAGTTGTGGCTCCTCTCTGATTCCAGAACTTTCTGTCACAAAAATTTGAGGAAAACGTGTTTTTGTAGCCAAATTTTGAGGTTTGCAAAGGATTCTGGGTAACAGAACCTGGTCAGAGCCCCATAAGTCACACCATCTTGGATTCCCCTATGTCTCTAGTTTTAAAAAATGCACAGGTTTGGTAGGTTTCCCTAGGTGCCGGCTGAGCTAGAGGCCAAAATCTACTGGTAGGCACTTTGCAAAAAACACCTCTGTTTTCTTTAAAAAATATGATGTGACCACGTTGCGTTTTGGGGCATTTCCTGTCACGGGCGCTAGGCCTACCCACACAAGTGAGGTATCATTTTTATCGGGAGTCTCGGGGGAATGCTGGGTGGAATGAAATTTGTGGCTCCTCTCTGATTCCAGAACTTTCTGTCACCAAAATTTGAGGAAAATTTGTGTTTTTAGCCACATTTCGAGGTTTGCCAAGGATTCTGGGTAACAGAACCTGGTCAGAGCCCCACAAGTCACCCCATCTTGGATTCCCCTAGGTCTCTAGTTTTGAAAAATGCACAGGTTTGGTAGGTTTCCCTAGGTGCCGGCTGAGCTAGAGGCCAAAATCTACAGGTATGGACTTTGCAAAAAACACCTCTGTTTTCTTTCAAAAAATGTGATGTGTCCACGTTGTGTTTTTTGGCATTTCCTGTCGCGGGCGCTAGGCCTACCCACACAAGTGAGGTATCATTTTTATCGGGAGTCTTGGGGGAATGCTGGGTGTAAGGACATTTGTGGCTCCTCTCTGATTCCAGAACTTTCTGTCACCAAAATGTGAGGAAAATTTGTTTTTTTAGCCAAATTTTGAGGTTTGCAAAGGATTCTGGGTAACAGAACCTGCTCAGAGCCCCACAAGTCACCCCATCTTGGATTCCCGTAGGTCTCTAGTATTAAAAAATGCACAGGTTTGATAGGTTTCCCTAGGTGCCGGCTGAGCTAGAGACCAAAATCTACTGGTAGGCACTTTGCAAAAAACACCTCTGTTTTCTTTAAAAAAATGTGATGTGTCCACGTTGAGTTTTGGGGCATTTCCTGTTGCGGGCGCTAGGCCTACCCACACAAGTGAGGTATCATTTTTATCGCGAGACTTGGAGGAAGGTAGGCTGGAAGGAAATTTGTGGCTCCTCTCAGATTCCAGAACTTTCTGTCACCAAAATGTGAGTAAACCATGTTTTTTTAACCAAATGTTGAGGTTTGCAAAGGATTCTGTGTAACAGAACCTGGTCACAGCCCCAAAAGTCACCATGGATTCCCCTAGGTCTCTAGTTTTCAAAAATGCACAGGTTTTGTAGGTTTCCCTAGGTGCCGGCTGAGTTAGAGGCCAAAATCTACCGGTAGGCACTTTCCAAAAACACATCTTTTTTCTTTCAAAAAATATGATGTGTCCATGTTGCGTTTTGGGGCATTTCCTGTTGCGGGCGCTAGGCCTACCCACACAAGTGAGGTATAATTTTTATCGAGAGACTTGGGGGAACGCTGGGTGGAAGGACATTCGTGGCTCCTCTCAAATTCCAGAACATTCTGTCACAAAAATGTGAGGAAAACATGTTTATTTTAGCCAAATGTTGAGGTTTGCAAAGGATTTAGGGTAACAGAACCTGCTCAGAGCCCCACAGGTCACCCCATCTTGGATTCCTCTAGGTCTCTAGTTAAAAAAAAATGCACAGGTTTGGTAGGTTTCCCTAGGTGCCGGCTGAACTAGATGCCAAAATCTACAGGTAGGCACTTTGCAAAAAACACCTCTATTTTCTTTCAAAAAATGTGATGTGTCCACGTTGCGTTTTGGGGCATTTCCTGTCACGGGCGCTAGGCCTACCCACACAAGTGAGGTATCATTTTTATCGGGAGACTTCGGGGATGGCTGGGTGGAAGGAAATTTGTGCCTCCTCTCAGATTCCAGAACTTTCTGTCACCAAAATGTGAGGAAAATGTGTTTTTTTAGCAAAATTTTGAGGTTTGCAAAGGATTCTGGGTAACAGAACCTGGTCAGAGCCCCACAAGTCACCATGGATTCCCCTAGGTCTCTAGTTTTCAAAAATGCACAGGTTTTGTAGGTTTCCCTAGGTGAAGGCTGAGATAGAGGCCAAAATCTACAGGTAGGCACTTTCCAAAAACACCTCTTTTTTCTTTCAAAAAATGTGATGTGTCCATGTTGCGTTTTGGGGCATTTCCTGTTGCAAGCCCTAGGCCTACCCACACAAGTGAGGTATCATTTTTATCGGGAGACTTAGGGGAACGTTGGATGGAAGGAAAGTTGTGGCTCCTCTCTGATTCCAGAACTTTCTGTCACCAAAATTTGAGGAAAACGTGTTTTTGTAGCCAAATTTTGAGGTTTGCAAAGGATTCTGGGTAACAGAACCTGGTCAGAGCCCCACAAGTCACACCATCTTGGATTCCCCTATGTCTCTAGTTTTGAAAAATGCACAGGTTTGGTAGGTTTCCCTAGGTGTCGGCTGAGCTAGAGGCCAAAATCTACAGGTATGGACTTTGCAAAAAACACCTCTGTTTTCTTTAAAAAAATGTGATGTGTCCACGTTGTGTTTTGGGGCATTTCCTGTCGCGGGCGCTAGGCCTACCCACACAAGTGAGGTATCATTTTTATCGGGAGTCTTGGGGGAATGCTGGGTGTAAGGAAATTTGTGGCTCCTCTCTGATTCCAGAACTTTCTGTCACCAAAATGTGAGGAAGATGTGTTTTTTTAGCCAAATTTTGAGGTTTGCAAAGGATTCTGGGTAACAGAACCTGCTCAGAGACCCACAAGTCACCCCATTGTGGATTCCCGTAGGACTCTACTATTAAAAAATGCACAGGTTTGGTAGGTTTCCCTAGGTGCCGGCTGAGCTAGAGGCCAAAATCTACTGGTAGGCACTTTGCAAAAAACACCTCTGTTTTCTTTCAAAAAATGTGTTGTGTCTACGTTGAGTTTTGGGGCATTTCCTGTTGCGGGCGCTAGGCCTACCCACACAAGTGAGGTATCATTTTTATCGGGAGACTTGGGGGAAGGTAGGCTGGAAGGAAATTTGTGGCTCCTCTCAGATTCCAGAACTTTCTGTCACCAAAATGTGAGAAAAACATGTTTTTTTAACCAAATGTTGAGGTTTGCAAAGGATTCTGGGTAACAGAACCTGGTCAGAGCCCCACAAGTCACCATGGATTCCCCTAGGTCTCTAGTTTTCAAAAATGCACAGGTTTTGTAGGTTTCCCTTGGTGCCGGCTGAGCTAGAGGCCAAAATCTACCGGTAGGCACTTTCCAAAAACACCTCTTTTTTCTTAAAAAAAATGTGATGTGTCCACGTTGCGTTTTGGGACATTTCCTGTTACGGGCCCTAGGCCTACCAACACAAGTGAGGTATCATTTTTATCGGGAGACTTAGGGGAACGTTGGATGGAAGGAAAGTTGTGGCGGCTCCTCTCTGATTCCAGAACTTTCTGTCACCAAAATTTGAGGAAAACATGTTTTTTTAGCCACATTTTGAGGTTTGCAAAGGATTCTGGGTAACAGAACCTGGTCAGAGCCCCACAAGTCACACCATCTTGGATTCCCCTATGTCTCTAGTTTTCAAAAATGCATAGGTTTGGTAGGTTTCCCTAGGTGCTGGCTGAGCTAGAGGCCAAAATCTACAGGTAGACACTTGGTAACATACACCTCTGTTTTCTTTCAAAAAATGTGATGTGACCATGTTGCGTTTTGGGGCATTTCCTGTCACGGGCGCTAGGCCTACCCACACAAGTCAGGTATGATTTTTATCAGGAGTCTTGGGGGAATGCTGGGTGGAAGGAAATTTGTGGCTCCTCTCTGATTCCAAAACTTTCTGTCACCAAAATTTGAGGAAAATGTGTTTTTTTAACAAAATTTCGAGGTTTGCAAAGGATTCTGGGTAACAGAACCTGGTCAGAGCCCCACAAGTCACCCCATCTTGGATTCCCCTAGTTCTCTAGTTTTAAAAAATGCACAGGTTTGGTAGGTTTCCCTAGGTGCCGGCTGAGCTAGAGGCCAAAATCTACAGGTAGACACTTGGTAACATACACCTCTGTTTTCTTTCAAAAAATGTGATGTGACCACGTTGCGTTTTGGGGCATTTCCTGTCGCGGGCACTAGGCCTACCCACACAAGTGAGGTATCATTTTTATCGGGAGACTTGGGGGAAGGTAGGCTGGAAGGAAATTTGTGGCTCCTCTCAGATTCCAAAACTTTCTGTCACCAAAATCTGAGAAAAACATGTTTTTTTAACCAAATGTTGAGGTTTGCAAAGGATTCTGGGTGACAGAACCTGGTCACAGCCCCACAAGTCACCTTGGATTCCCCTAGGTCTTTAGTTTTCAAAAATGCACAGGTTTTGTAGGTTTCCCTAGGTGCTGGCTGAGCTAGAGGCCAAAATCTACAGGTAGACACTTGGTAACATACACCTCTGTTTTCTTTCAAAAAATGTGATGTGACCACGTTTCGTTTTGGGGAATTTCCTGTCACGGGCGCTAGGCCTACCCACACAAGTGAGGTATGATTTTTATCAGGAGTCTTGGGGGAATGCTGGGTGGAAGGAACTTTGTGGCTCCTCTCTGATTCCAGATCTTTCTGTCACCAAAATGTGAGGAAAATGTGTGTTTTTAGCCAAATTTTGAGGTTTGCAAAAGATTCTGGGTAACACAACCTGCTCAGAGCCCGACAAGTCACACCATCCTGGATTCCCCTAGGTCTCTAGTTTTAAAAAATGCACAGGTTTGGTAGGTTTCCCTAGGAGCCGGTTGAGCTAGAGGCCAAAATCTACTGGTAGGCACTTTGCAAAAAACACCTCTGTTTTCTTTCAAAAAATGTGATGTGTCCACTTTGCGTTTTGGGGCATTTTCTGTCGCGGGCGCTAGGCCTACCCACACAAGTGAGGTATCATTTTTATCGGGAGACTTGGGGGAAGGTAGGCTGGAAGGAACTTTGTGGCTCCTCTCAGATTCCAAAACTTTCTGTCACCAAAATCTGAGAAAAACATGTTTTTTTAACCAAATGTTGAGGTTTGCAAAGGATTCTGGGTGACAGAACCTGGTCAGAGCCCCACAAGTCACCATGGATTCCCCTAGGTCTCTAGTTTTAAAAAATGCACAGGTTTTGTAGGTTTCCCTAGGTGCCGGCTGAGCTAGAGGCCAAAATCTACCGGTAGGCACTTTCCAAAAACACCTCTTTTTTCTTTCAAAAAATATGATGTGTCCACGTTGCGTTTTGGGGCATTTCCTGTTGCGAGCCCTAGGCCTACCCACACAAGTGAGGTATCATTTTTATCGGGAGACTTAGGGGAACGTTGGATGGAAGGAAAGTTGTGGCTCCTCTCTGATTCCAGAACTTTCTGTCACAAAAATTTGAGGAAAACGTGTTTTTGTAGCCAAATTTTGAGGTTTGCAAAGGATTCTGGGTAACAGAACCTGGTCAGAGCCCCATAAGTCACACCATCTTGGATTCCCCTATGTCTCTAGTTTTAAAAAATGCACAGGTTTGGTAGGTTTCCCTAGGTGCCGGCTGAGCTAGAGGCCAAAATCTACTGGTAGGCACTTTGCAAAAAACACCTCTGTTTTCTTTAAAAAATATGATGTGACCACGTTGCGTTTTGGGGCATTTCCTGTCACGGGCGCTAGGCCTACCCACACAAGTGAGGTATCATTTTTATCGGGAGTCTTGGGGGAATGCTGGGTGGAAGGAAATTTGTGGCTCCTCTCTGATTCCAGAACTTTCTGTCACCAAAATTTGAGGAAAATTTTTGTTTTTAGCCACATTTCGAGGTTTGCCAAGGATTCTGGGTAACAGAACCTGGTCAGAGCCCCACAAGTCACCCCATCTTGGATTCCCCTAGGTCTCTAGTTTTAAAAAATGCACAGGTTTGGTAGGTTTCTCTAGGTGCCGGCTGAGCAAAAGGCCAAAATCTACAGGTATGGACGTTTGCAAAAAACACCTCTGTTTTCTTTAAAAAAATGTGATGTGTCCACGTTGTGTTTTTTGGCATTTCCTGTCACGGGCGCTAGGCATACCCACACAAGTGAGGTATCATTTTTATCGGGAGACTTGGGGGAACGCTGGGTGTAAGGAAATTTATGGCTCCTCTCTGATTCCAGAACTTTCTGTCACCAAAATGTGAGGAAAATGTGTTTTTTTAGCCAAATTTTGAGGTTTGCAAAGGATTCTGGGTAACAGAACCTGGTCAGAGCCCCACAAGTCACCCCATCTTGGATTCCCGTAGGTCTCTAGTATTAAAAAATGCACAGGTTTGGGAGGTTTCCCTAGGTGCCGGCTGAGCTAAAGGCCAAAATCCACTGGTAGGCACTTTGCAAAAAACACCTCTGTTTTCTTTAAAAAAATGTGATGTGTCCACGTTGCGTTTTGGGGTATTTCCTGTTGCGGGCGCTAGGCCTACCCACACAAGTGAGGTATCATTTTTATCGGGAGACTTGGGGGAAGGTAGGCTGGAAGGAAATTTGTGGCTCCTCTCAGATTCCAGAACTTTCTGTCACCAAAATGTGAGAAAAACATGTTTTTTTAACCAAATGTTGAGGTTTGCAAAGGATTCTGGGTAATAGAACCTGGTCACAGCCCCACAAGTCACCTTGGATTCCCCTAGGTTCCTAGTTTTAAAAAATGCACAGGTTTTGTAGGTTTCCCTAGGTGCCGGCTGAGCTAGAGGCCAAAATCTACCGGTAGGCACTTTCCAAAAACACCTCTTTTTTCTTTCAAAAAATGTGATGTGTCCACGTTGCGTTTTGGGGCATTTCCTGTTGCGAGCCCTAGGCCTACCCACACAAGTGAGGTATCATTTGTATCTGGAGACTTAGGGGAACGTTGGATGGAAGGAAAGTTGTGGCTCCTCTCTGATTCCAGAACTTTCTGTCACCAAAATTTGAGGAAAACGTGTTTTTGTAGCCAAATTTTGAGGTTTGCAAAGGATTCTGGGTAACAGAACCTGGTCAGAGCCCCACAAGTCACACCATCTTGGATTCCCCTAGGTCTCTAGTTTTAAAAAATGCACAGGTTTGGAAGGTTTCTCTAGGTGCCGGCTGAGCAAAAGGCCAAAATCTACAGGTATGGACTTTGCAAAAAACACCTCTGTTTTCTTTCAAAAAATGTGATGTGTCCACGTTGTGTTTTTTGGCATTTCCTGTCGTGGGCGCTAGGCCTACCCACACAAGTGAGGTATAATTTTTATCGGGAGACTTGGGGGAAGGTAGGCTGGAAGGAACTTTGTGGCTCCTCTCAGATTCCACAACTTTCTGTCACCAAAATCTGAGAAAAACATGTTTTTTTAACCAAATGTTGAGGTTTGCAAAGGATTCTGGGTGACAGAACCTGGTCAGAGCCCCACAAGTCACCATGGATTCCCCTAGGTCTCTAGTTTTAAAAAATGCACAGGTTTTGTAGGTTTCCCTAGGTGCCGGCTGAGCTAGAGGCCAAAATCTACCGGTAGGCACTTTCCAAAAACACCTCTTTTTTCTTTCAAAAAATATGATGTGTCCACGTTGCGTTTTGGGGCATTTCCTGTTGCGAGCCCTAGGCCTACCCACACAAGTGAGGTATCATTTTTATCGGGAGACTTAGGGGAACGTTGGATGGAAGGAAAGTTGTGGCTCCTCTCTGATTCCAGAACTTTCTGTCACAAAAATTTGAGGAAAACGTGTTTTTGTAGCCAAATTTTGAGGTTTGCAAAGGATTCTGGGTAACAGAACCTGGTCAGAGCCCCATAAGTCACACCATCTTGGATTCCCCTATGTCTCTAGTTTTAAAAAATGCACAGGTTTGGTAGGTTTCCCTAGGTGCCGGCTGAGCTAGAGACCAAAATCTACTGGTAGGCACTTTGCAAAAAACACCTCTGTTTTCTTTAAAAAATATGATGTGACCACGTTGCGTTTTGGGGCATTTCCTGTCACGGGCGCTAGGCCTACCCACACAAGTGAGGTATCATTTTTATCGGGAGTCTCGGGGGAATGCTGGGTGGAATGAAATTTGTGGCTCCTCTCTGATTCCAGAACTTTCTGTCACCAAAATTTGAGGAAAATTTGTGTTTTTAGCCACATTTCGAGGTTTGCCAAGGATTCTGGGTAACAGAACCTGGTCAGAGCCCCACAAGTCACCCCATCTTGGATTCCCCTAGGTCTCTAGTTTTGAAAAATGCACAGGTTTGGTAGGTTTCCCTAGGTGCCGGCTGAGCTAGAGGCCAAAATCTACAGGTATGGACTTTGCAAAAAACACCTCTGTTTTCTTTCAAAAAATGTGATGTGTCCACGTTGTGTTTTTTGGCATTTCCTGTCGCGGGCGCTAGGCCTACCCACACAAGTGAGGTATCATTTTTATCGGGAGTCTTGGGGGAATGCTGGGTGTAAGGACATTTGTGGCTCCTCTCTGATTCCAGAACTTTCTGTCACCAAAATGTGAGGAAAATTTGTTTTTTTAGCCAAATTTTGAGGTTTGCAAAGGATTCTGGGTAACAGAACCTGCTCAGAGCCCCACAAGTCACCCCATCTTGGATTCCCGTAGGTCTCTAGTATTAAAAAATGCACAGGTTTGATAGGTTTCCCTAGGTGCCCGGCTGAGCTAGAGACCAAAATCTACTGGTAGGCACTTTGCAAAAAACACCTCTGTTTTCTTTAAAAAAATGTGATGTGTCCACGTTGAGTTTTGGGGCATTTCCTGTTGCGGGCGCTAGGCCTACCCACACAAGTGAGGTATCATTTTTATCGCGAGACTTGGAGGAAGGTAGGCTGGAAGGAAATTTGTGGCTCCTCTCAGATTCCAGAACTTTCTGTCACCAAAATGTGAGTAAACCATGTTTTTTTAACCAAATGTTGAGGTTTGCAAAGGATTCTGTGTAACAGAACCTGGTCACAGCCCCAAAAGTCACCATGGATTCCCCTAGGTCTCTAGTTTTCAAAAATGCACAGGTTTTGTAGGTTTCCCTAGGTGCCGGCTGAGTTAGAGGCCAAAATCTACCGGTAGGCACTTTCCAAAAACACATCTTTTTTCTTTCAAAAAATATGATGTGTCCATGTTGCGTTTTGGGGCATTTCCTGTTGCGGGCGCTAGGCCTACCCACACAAGTGAGGTATAATTTTTATCGAGAGACTTGGGGGAACGCTGGGTGGAAGGACATTCGTGGCTCCTCTCAAATTCCAGAACATTCTGTCACAAAAATGTGAGGAAAACATGTTTATTTTAGCCAAATGTTGAGGTTTGCAAAGGATTTAGGGTAACAGAACCTGCTCAGAGCCCCACAGGTCACCCCATCTTGTATTCCTCTAGGTCTCTAGTTAAAAAAAAATGCACAGGTTTGGTAGGTTTCCCTAGGTGCCGGCTGAACTAGATGCCAAAATCTACAGGTAGGCACTTTGCAAAAAACACCTCTATTTTCTTTCAAAAAATGTGATGTGTCCACGTTGCGTTTTGGGGCATTTCCTGTCACGGGCGCTAGGCCTACCCACACAAGTGAGGTATCATTTTTATCGGGAGACTTCGGGGATGGCTGGGTGGAAGGAAATTTGTGCCTCCTCTCAGATTCCAGAACTTTCTGTCACCAAAATGTGAGGAAAATGTGTTTTTTTAGCAAAATTTTGAGGTTTGCAAAGGATTCTGGGTAACAGAACCTGGTCAGAGCCCCACAAGTCACCATGGATTCCCCTAGGTCTCTAGTTTTCAAAAATGCACAGGTTTTGTAGGTTTCCCTAGGTGAAGGCTGAGATAGAGGCCAAAATCTACAGGTAGGCACTTTCCAAAAACACCTCTTTTTTCTTTCAAAAAATGTGATGTGTCCATGTTGCGTTTTGGGGCATTTCCTGTTGCAAGCCCTAGGCCTACCCACACAAGTGAGGTATCATTTTTATCGGGAGACTTAGGGGAACGTTGGATGGAAGGAAAGTTGTGGCTCCTCTCTGATTCCAGAACTTTCTGTCACCAAAATTTGAGGAAAACGTGTTTTTGTAGCCAAATTTTGAGGTTTGCAAAGGATTCTGGGTAACAGAACCTGGTCAGAGCCCCACAAGTCACACCATCTTGGATTCCCCTATGTCTCTAGTTTTGAAAAATGCACAGGTTTGGTAGGTTTCCCTAGGTGTCGGCTGAGCTAGAGGCCAAAATCTACAGGTATGGACTTTGCAAAAAACACCTCTGTTTTCTTTAAAAAAATGTGATGTGTCCACGTTGTGTTTTGGGGGCATTTCCTGTCGCGGGCGCTAGGCCTACCCACACAAGTGAGGTATCATTTTTATCGGGAGTCTTGGGGGAATGCTGGGTGTAAGGAAATTTGTGGCTCCTCTCTGATTCCAGAACTTTCTGTCACCAAAATGTGAGGAAGATGTGTTTTTTTAGCCAAATTTTGAGGTTTGCAAAGGATTCTGGGTAACAGAACCTGCTCAGAGACCCACAAGTCACCCCATTGTGGATTCCCGTAGGACTCTACTATTAAAAAATGCACAGGTTTGGTAGGTTTCCCTAGGTGCCCGGCTGAGCTAGAGGCCAAAATCTACTGGTAGGCACTTTGCAAAAAACACCTCTGTTTTCTTTCAAAAATGTGTTGTGTCTACGTTGAGTTTTGGGGCATTTCCTGTTGCGGGCGCTAGGCCTACCCACACAAGTGAGGTATCATTTTTATCGGGAGACTTGGGGGAAGGTAGGCTGGAAGGAAATTTGTGGCTCCTCTCAGATTCCAGAACTTTCTGTCACCAAAATGTGAGAAAAACATGTTTTTTTAACCAAATGTTGAGGTTTGCAAAGGATTCTGGGTAACAGAACCTGGTCAGAGCCCCACAAGTCACCATGGATTCCCCTAGGGTCTCTAGTTTTCAAAAATGCACAGGTTTTGTAGGTTTCCCTTGGTGCCGGCTGAGCTAGAGGCCAAAATCTACCGGTAGGCACTTTCCAAAAACACCTCTTTTTTCTTAAAAAAAATGTGATGTGTCCACGTTGCGTTTTTGGGACATTTCCTGTTACGGGCCCTAGGCCTACCAACACAAGTGAGGTATCATTTTTATCGGGAGACTTAGGGGAACGTTGGATGGAAGGAAAGTTGTGGCGGCTCCTCTCTGATTCCAGAACTTTCTGTCACCAAAATTTGAGGAAAACATGTTTTTTTAGCCACATTTTGAGGTTTGCAAAGGATTCTGGGTAACAGAACCTGGTCAGAGCCCCACAAGTCACACCATCTTGGATTCCCCTATGTCTCTAGTTTTCAAAAATGCATAGGTTTGGTAGGTTTCCCTAGGTGCTGGCTGAGCTAGAGGCCAAAATCTACAGGTAGACACTTGGTAACATACACCTCTGTTTTCTTTCAAAAAATGTGATGTGACCATGTTGCGTTTTGGGGCATTCCTGTCACGGGCGCTAGGCCTACCCACACAAGTCAGGTATGATTTTTATCAGGAGTCTTGGGGGAATGCTGGGTGGAAGGAAATTTGTGGCTCCTCTCTGATTCCAAAACTTTCTGTCACCAAAATTTGAGGAAAATGTGTTTTTTTAACAAAATTTCGAGGTTTGCAAAGGATTCTGGGTAACAGAACCTGGTCAGAGCCCCACAAGTCACCCCATCTTGGATTCCCCTAGTTCTCTAGTTTTAAAAATGCACAGGTTTGGTAGGTTTCCCTAGGTGCCGGCTGAGCTAGAGGCCAAAATCTACAGGTAGACACTTGGTAACATACACCTCTGTTTTCTTTCAAAAAATGTGATGTGACCACGTTGCGTTTTGGGCATTTCCTGTCGCGGGCACTAGGCCTACCCACACAAGTGAGGTATCATTTTTATCGGGAGACTTGGGGGAAGGTAGGCTGGAAGGAAATTTGTGGCTCCTCTCAGATTCCAAAACTTTCTGTCACCAAAATCTGAGAAAAACATGTTTTTTTAACCAAATGTTGAGGTTTGCAAAGGATTCTGGGTGACAGAACCTGGTCACAGCCCCACAAGTCACCTTGGATTCCCCTAGGTCTTTAGTTTTCAAAAATGCACAGGTTTTGTAGGTTTCCCTAGTGCTGGCTGAGCTAGAGGCCAAAATCTACAGGTAGACACTTGGTAACATACACCTCTGTTTTCTTTCAAAAAATGTGATGTGACCACGTTTCGTTTTGGGGAATTTCCTGTCACGGGCGCTAGGCCTACCCACACAAGTGAGGTATGATTTTTATCAGGAGTCTTGGGGGAATGCTGGGTGGAAGGAACTTTGTGGCTCCTCTCTGATTCCAGATCTTTCTGTCACCAAAATGTGAGGAAAATGTGTGTTTTTAGCCAAATTTTGAGGTTTGCAAAAGATTCTGGGTAACACAACCTGCTCAGAGCCCGACAAGTCACACCATCCTGGATTCCCCTAGGTCTCTAGTTTTAAAAATGCACAGGTTTGGTAGGTTTCCCTAGGAGCCGTTGAGCTAGAGGCCAAAATCTACTGGTAGGCACTTTGCAAAAAACACCTCTGTTTTCTTCAAAAAAATGTGATGTGTCCACTTCCTTGTTTTGGGGCATTTTCTGTCGCGGGCGCTAGGCCTACCCACACAAGTGAGGTATCATTTTTATCGGGAGACTTGGGGGAAGGTAGGCTGGAAGGAACTTTGTGGCTCCTCTCAGATTCCAAAACTTTCTGTCACCAAAATCTGAGAAAAACATGTTTTTTTAACCAAATGTTGAGGTTTGCAAAGGATTCTGGGTAACAGAACCTGGTCAGAGCCCCACAAGTCACCCCATCTTGGATTCCCCTAGTTCTCTAGTTTTAAAAAATGCACAGGTTTGGTAGGTTTCCCTAGGTGCCGGCTGAGCTAGAGGCCAAAATCTACAGGTAGACACTTGGTAACATACACCTCTGTTTTCTTTCAAAAAATGTGATGTGACCACGTTGCGTTTTGGGGCATTTCCTGTCGCGGGCACTAGGCCTACCCACACAAGTGAGGTATCATTTTTATCGGGAGACTTGGGGGAAGGTAGGCTGGAAGGAAATTTGTGGCTCCTCTCAGATTCCAAAACTTTCTGTCACCAAAATCTGAGAAAAACATGTTTTTTTAACCAAATGTTGAGGTTTTGCAAAGGATTCTGGGTGACAGAACCTGGTCACAGCCCCACAAGTCACCTTGGATTCCCCTAGGTCTTTAGTTTTCAAAAATGCACAGGTTTTGTAGGTTTCCCTAGGTGCTGGCTGAGCTAGAGGCCAAAATCTACAGGTAGACACTTGGTAACATACACCTCTGTTTTCTTTCAAAAAATGTGATGTGACCACGTTTCGTTTTGGGGAATTTCCTGTCACGGGCGCTAGGCCTACCCACACAAGTGAGGTATGATTTTTATCAGGAGTCTTGGGGAATGCTGGGTGAAGGAACTATGTGGCTCCTCTCTGATTCCAGATCTTTCTGTCACCAAAATGTGAGGAAAATGTGTGTTTTTAGCCAAATTTTGAGGTTTGCAAAAGATTCTGGGTAACACAACCTGCTCAGAGCCCGACAAGTCACACCATCCTGGATTCCCCTAGGTCTCTAGTTTTAAAAAATGCACAGGTTTGGTAGGTTTCCCTAGGAGCCGGCTGAGCTAGAGGCCAAAATCTACTGGTAGGCACTTTGCAAAAAACACCTCTGTTTTCTTTCAAAAAAATGTGATGTGTCCACTTTGCGTTTTGGGGCATTTTCTGTCGCGGGCGCTAGGCCTACCCACACAAGTGAGGTATCATTTTTATCGGGAGACTTGGGGGAAGGTAGGCTGGAAGGAACTTTGTGGCTCCTCTCAGATTCCAAAACTTTCTGTCACCAAAATCTGAGAAAAACATGTTTTTTTAACCAAATGTTGAGGTTTGCAAAGATTCTGGGTGACAGAACCTGGTCACAGCCCCACAAGCACAAGTCACCTTGGATTCCCCTAGGTCTTTAGTTTTAAAAAATGCACAGGTTTTGTAGGTTTCCCTAGGTGCCGGCTGAGTTACAGGCCAAAATCTACTGGTAGGCACTTTCCAAAAACACCTCTTTTTTCTTTAAAAAAATGTGATGTGTCCACGTTGCATTTTGGGGCATTTCCTGTTGCGGGTGCAAGGCCTACCCACACAAGTGAGGTATAATTTTTATCGAGAGACTTGGGAGAACGGTGGGTGGAAGGACATTCGTGGCTCCTCTCAAATTCCAGAACATTCTGTCACCAAAATGTGAGGAAAACATGTTTTTTTTAGCCAAATGTTGAAATTTGCAAAGGATTCTGGGTAACAGAACGTGGTCAGATCCCCACAAGTTACCCCATCTTGGATTTCCCTAGGTCTCTAGTTTTTAAAAAATGCACATGTTTGGTAGGTTTCCCTAAGTGCCGGCTGAGCTAGAGGCCATAATCTACTGGTAGCACTATGCAAAAAACACCTCTGTTTTCTTTAAAAAAATGTGATGTGCCCACGTTGCGTTTTGGGGCATTTCCTGTCGCGGGCGCTAGGCCTACCCACACAAGTGAGGTATCATTTTTATCGGGAGGCTTGGGGGAATGCTGTGTGGAAGGAAATTTGTGGCTCCTCTCTGATTCCAAATCTTTCTGTCACCAAAATTTGAGGAAAACGTGTTTTTTTAGCCAAATTTCGAGGTTTGCAAAGGATTCTGGGTAACAGAACCTGGTCAGAGCCCCACAAGTCACCACATCTTGGATTCCACTAGGTCTCTAGTTTTAAAAAATGCACAGGTTTGGTAGGTTTCCCTAGGTGCCGGCTGAGCTAGAGTCCAAAATCTACTGGTAGGCACTTTGCAAAAAACACCTCTGTTTTCTTTCAAAAAATGTGATGTGTCCACGTTGCGTTTTGGGGCATTTCCTGTTGCGGGAGCTAGGCCTACCCACACAAGTGAGGTATCATTTTTATCGGGAGACTTGGGGGAAGGCTGGGTGGAAGGAAATGTGTGGCTCCTCTCAGATTCCAGAACTTTCTGTCACCAAAATGTGAGGAAAATGTGTTTTTTTAACCAAATGTTTAGGTTTGCAAAGGATTCTGGGTAACAGAACCTGGTCAGAGCCCCACAAGTCACCCCATCTTGAATTACCCTACGTCTCTAGTATTAAAAAATGCACAGGTTTGGTAGGTTTCCCTAGGTGCCGGGTGAGCTAGAGGCCAAAATCTACTGGTAGGCACTTTGCAAAAAACACCTCTGTTTTCATTCAAAAAATGTGAAGTGTTCACGTTGCGTTTTGGGGCATTTCCTGTTGCGGGCACTAGGCCTACCCACACAAGTGAGGTATCATTTTTATCGGGAGACTTGGGGGAAGGCTGGGTGGAAGGAAATTTGTGGCTCCTCTCAGATTCCAGAACTTTCTGTCAAGAAAATGTGAGAAAAACATGTCTTTGTAACCAAATGTTGAGGTTTGCAAAGGATTCTGGGTAACAGAACCTGGTCAGAACCCCAAAAGTCACCTTGGATTCCCCTAGGTCTGTAGTATTAAAAAATGCACAGGTTTGGTAGGTTTCCCTAGGTGGTGGCTGAGCTAGAGGCCAAAATCTACTGGTAGGCACTTTGCAAAAAACACCTCTGTTTTCTTTAAAAAAATGTGATGTGTCCACGTTGTGTTTTTTGGCATTTCCTGTCGCGGGCGCTAGGCCTACCCACACAAGTGAGGTATCATTTTTATCGGGAGTCTTGGGGGAATGCTGGGTGTAAGGAAATTTGTGGCTCCCATCTGATTCCAGAACTTTCTGTCACCAAAATGTGAGGAAAATGTGTTTTTTTAGCCACATTTTGAGGTTTGCAAAGGATTCTGGGTAACAGAACCTGCTCAGAGCCCCACAAGTCACCCCATCTTGGATTCCCGTAGGTCTCTAGTATTAAAAAATGCACTGGTTTGGTAGGTTTCCCTAGGTGCCGGCTGAGCTAGAGGCCAAAATCTACTGGTAGGCACTTTGCAAAAAACACCTCTGTTTTCTTTAAAAAAATGTGATGTGTCCACTTTGAGTTTTGGGGCATTTCCTGTTGCGGGCGCTAGGCCTACCCACACAAGTGAGGTATCATTTTTATCGGGAGACTTGGGGGAAGGTAGGCTGGAAGGAAATTTGTGGCTCCTCTCAGATTTCAGAACTTTCTGTCACCAAAATGTGAGAAAAACATGTTTTTTTAACCAAATGTTGAGGTTTGCAAAGGATTCTGGGTAACAGAACCTGGTCACAGCCCCACAAGTCACCATGGATTCCCCTAGGTCTCTAGTTTTAAAAAATGCACAGGTTTTGTAGGTTTCCCTAGGTGCCGGCTGAGTTAGAGGCCAAAATCTACCGGTAGGCACTTTCCAAAAACACATCTTTTTTCTTTCAAAAAATATCATGTGTCCATGTTGCGTTTTGGGGCATTTCCTGTTGCGGGCGCTAGGCCTACCCACACAAGTGAGGTATATTTTTTATCGAGAGACTTGGGGGAACGCTGGGTGGAAGGACATTCGTGGCTCCTCTCAAATTCCAGAACATTCTGTCACCAAAATGTGAGGAAAACATGTTTATTTTAGCCAAATGTTGAGGTTTGCAAAGGATTCTGGGTAACAGAACCTGGCCAGAGCCCCACAAGTCACCCCATCTTGGATTCCTCTAGGTCTCTAGTTTAAACAAAATGCACAGGTTTGGTAGGTTTCCCTAGGTGCCGGCTGAGCTAGAGGCCAAAATCTACAGGTAGGCACTTTGCAAAAAACACCTCTGTTTTCTTTAAAAAAATGTGATGTGTCCACGTTGCGTTTTGGGGCATTTCCTGTCACGGGCTCTAGGCCTACCCACACAAGTGAGGTATCATTTTTATCGGGAGACTTCGGGGAAGGCTGGGTGGAAGGAAATTTGTGCCTCCTCTCAGATTCCAGATTTTTCTGTCACCAAAATGTGAGGAAAATGTGTTTTTTTAGCCAAATTTTGAGGTTTGCAAAGGATTCTGGGTAACAGTACCTGGTCAGAGCCCCACAAGTCACCCCATCTTGGATTCCCCTATGTCTCTAGTTTTCAAAAATGCACAGGTTTGG
This sequence comes from Pleurodeles waltl, assembly GCF_031143425.1. Taxonomy (NCBI): domain Eukaryota; kingdom Metazoa; phylum Chordata; class Amphibia; order Caudata; family Salamandridae; genus Pleurodeles; species Pleurodeles waltl. The sequence continues at coordinate 479,828,939 of NC_090450.1, forward strand.
TAGGTTTCTCTAGGTGCCGGCTGAGCTAGAGGCCAAAATCTACAGGTAGACACTTGGCAACAAACACCTCTGTTTTCTTTCAAAAAATGTGATGTGTCCACGTTGCGTTTTGGGGCATTTCCTGTCACGGGCGCTAGGCCTACCCACACAAGTGAGGTATCATTTTTATCGGGAGACTTGGGGGAATGCTGGGTGGAAGGAAATTTGTGGCTCCTCTCTGATTCTAGAACTTTCTGACACCAAAATTTGAGGAAAATGTGTTTTTTTAGCCAAATTTCGAGGTTTGCAAAGGATTCTGGGTAACAGAACCTGGTCAGAGCCCTACAAGTCACCCCATCTTGGATTCCCCTAGGTCTCTAGTTTTATAAAATGCACAGGTTTGGTAGGTTTCCCTAGGTGCCGGCTGAGCTAGAGGCCAAAATCTACAGGTATGGACTTTGCAAAAAACACCTCTGTTTTCTTTAAAAAAATGTGATGTGTCCATGTTGTGTTTTTTCGCATTTCCTGTCGCGGGCGATAGGCCTACCCACACAAGTGAGGTATAATTTTTATCGGGAGACTTGGGGGAACGCTGGGTGTAAGGAAATTTGTGGCTCCTCTCTGATTCCAGAACTTTCTGTCACCAAAATGTGAGGAAAATGTGTTTTTTTAGCCAAATTTTGAGGTTTGCAAAGGATTCTGGGTAATAGAACCTGCTCAGAGCCCCACAAGTCACCCCATCTTGGATTCCCGTAGGTCTCTAGTATTAAAAAATGCACAGGTTTGGTAGGTTTCCCTAGCTGCCGGCTGAGCTAAAGGCCAAAATCTACTGGTAGGCACTTTGCAAAAAACACCTCTGTTTTCTTTCAAAAAATGTGATGTGTCCACGTTGCGTTTTGGGGCATTTTCTGTTGCGGGCGCTAGGCCTACCCACACAAGTGAGGTATCATTTTTATCGGGAGACTTGGGGGATGGCAGGCTGGAAGGAAATTTGTGGCTCCTCTCAGATTCCAGAACTTTCTGTCACCAAAATTTGAGGAAAACGTGTTTTTTTAGTCACATTTTGAGGTTTGCAAAGGATTCTGGGTAACAGAACCTGGTCAGAGCCCCACAAGTCACACCATCTTGGATTCCCCTATGTCTCTAGTTTTCAAAAATGCAGAGGTTTGGTAGGTTTCCCTAGGTGCTGGCTGAGCTAGAGGCCAAAATCTACAGGTAGACACTTGGTAACATACACCTCTGTTTTCTTTCAAAAAATGTGATGTGACCACGTTGCGTTTTGGGGCATTTCCTGTCACGGGCGCTAGGCCTACCCACACAAGTGAGGTATGATTTTTATCAGGAGTCTTGGGGGAATGCTGGGTGGAAGGAAATTTGTGGCTCCTCTCTGATTCCAAAACTTTCTGTCACCAAAATTTGAGGTAAATATGTTTTTTTACCCAAATTTCGAGGTTTGCAAAGGATTCTGGGTAACAGAACCTGGTCAGAGCCCCACAAGTCACCCCATCTTGGATTCCCCTAGGTCTCTAGTTTTAAAAAATGCACAGGTTTGGTAGGTTTCCCTAGGTGCCGGCTGAGCTAGAGGCCAAAATCTACAGGTAGGCACTTTGCAAAAAACACTTCTGTTTTCGTTAAAAAAATGTGATGTGTCCACGTTGCGTTTTGGGGCATTTCCTGTCGCGGGCACTAGGCCTACCCACACAAGTGTGGTATCAATTTTATCAGGAGACTTGGGGAATGCTGGGTGGAAGGAACTTTGTGGCTCCTCTCTGATTCCAGATCTTTCTGTCACCAAAATGTGAGGAAAATGTGTGTTTTTAGCCAAATTTTGAGGTTTGCCAAAGATTCTGGGTAACACAACCTGCTCAGAGCCCGACAAGTCACCCCATCCTGGATTCCCCTAGGTCTCTAGTTTTAAAAAATGCACAGGTTTGGTAGGTTTCCCTAGGTGCCGGCTGAGCTAGAGGCCAAAATCTACTGGTAGGCACTTTGCAAAAAACACCTCTGTTTTCTTAAAAAAAATGTGATGTGTCCACTTTGCGTTTTGGGGCATTTTCTGTCGCGGGCGCTAGGCCTACCCACACAAGTGAGGTATCATTTTTATCGGGAGACTTGGGGGAAGGTAGGCTGGAAGGAAATTTGTGGCTCCTCTCAGATTCCAAAACTTTCTGTCACCAAAATGTGAGAAAAACATGTTTTTTTAACCAAATGTTGAGGTTTGCAAAGGATTCTGGGTGACAGAACCTGGTCACAGCCCCACAAGTCATCTTTGATTCCCCTAGGTCTTTAGTTTTCAAAAATGCATAGGTTTTGTAGGTTTCCCTAGGTGCCGGCTGAGTTAGAGGCCAAAATCTACCGGTAGGCACTTTCCAAAAACACCTCTTTTTTCTTTAAAAAAATGTGATGTGTCCACATTGCGTTTTGGGGCATTTCCTGTTGTGGGCGCTAGGCCTACCCACACAAGTGAGGTATAATTTTTATCGAGAGACTTGGGGGAACGGTGGGTGGAAGGACATTCGTGGCTCCTCTCAAATTCCAGAACATTCTGTCACCAAAATGTGAGGAAAACATGTTTTTTTTAGCCAAATGTTGAAATTTGCAAAGGATTCTGGGTAACAGAACGTGGTCAGAGCCCCACAAGTCACCCCATCTTGGATTTCCCTAGGTCTCTAGTTTTTAAAAAATGCACATGTTTGGTAGGTTTCCCTAATTGCCGGCTGAGCTAGAGGCCAAAATCTACAGGTAGCACTATGCAAAAAACACCTCTGTTTTCTTTAAAAAAATGTGATGTGCCTAGGTGCCGGCTGAGTTAGAGGCCAAAATCTACAGGTAGCACTATGCAAAAAACACCTCTGTTTTCTTTAAAAAAATGTGATGTGCCCACGTTGCGTTTTGGGGCATTTCCTGTCGCGGGCGCTAGGCCTACCCACACAAGTGAGGTATCATTTTTATCGGGAGGCTTGGGGGGATGCTGTGTGGAAGGAAATTTGTGGCTCCTCTCTGATTCCAAATCTTTCTGTCACCAAAATTTGAGGAAAACGTGTTTTTTTTGCCAAATTTCGAGGTTTGCAAAGGATTCTGGGTAACAGAACCTAGTCAGAGCCCCACAAGTCACCACATCTTGGATTCCCCTAGGTCTCTAGTTTTAAAAAATGCACAGGTTTGGTAGGTTTCCCTAGGTGCCGGCTGAGCTAGAGGGCAAAATCTACAGGTAGGCACTTTGCAAAAAACACCTCTGTTTTCTTTCAAAAAATGTGATGTGTCCACGTTGTGTTGTGTGGCGTTTCCTGTCGGGGGCGCTAGGCCTACCCATACAAGTGAGGTATATTTTTTATCGAGAGACTTGGGGGAACGCTGGGTGGAAGGACATTCGTGGCTCCTCTCAAATTCCAGAACATTCTGTCACCAAAATGTGAGGAAAACATGTTTATTTTAGCCAAATGTTGAGGTTTGCAAAGGATTCTGGGTAACAGAACCTGGCCAGAGCCCCACAAGTCACCCCATCTTGGATTCCTCTAGGTCTCTAGTTTAAACAAAATGCACAGGTTTGGTAGGTTTCCCTAGGTGCCGGCTGAGCTAGAGGCCAAAATCTACAGGTAGGCACTTTGCAAAAAACACCTCTGTTTTCTTTAAAAAAATGTGATGTGTCCACGTTGCGTTTTGGGGCATTTCCTGTCACGGGCGCTAGGCCTACCCACACAAGTGAGGTATCATTTTTATCGGGAGACTTCGGGGAAGGCTGGGTGGAAGGAAATTTGTGCCTCCTCTCAGATTCCAGAACTTTCTGTCACCAAAATGTGAGGAAAATGTGTTTTTTTAGCCAAATTTTGAGGTTTGCAAAGGATTCTGGGTAACAGTACCTGGTCAGAGCCCCACAAGTCACCCCATCTTGGATTCCCCTATGTCTCTAGTTTTCAAAAATGCACAGGTTTGGTAGGTTTCTCTAGGTGCCGGCTGAGCTAGAGGCCAAAATCTACAGGTAGACACTTGGCAACAAACACCTCTGTTTTCTTTCAAAAAATGTGATGTGTCCACGTTGCGTTTTGGGGCATTTCCTGTCACGGGCGCTAGGCCTACCCACACAAGTGAGGTATCATTTTTATCGGGAGACTTGGGGGAATGCTGGGTGGAAGGAAATTTGTGGCTCCTCTCTGATTCTAGAACTTTCTGACACCAAAATTTGAGGAAAATGTGTTTTTTTAGCCAAATTTCGAGGTTTGCAAAGGATTCTGGGTAACAGAACCTGGTCAGAGCCCTACAAGTCACCCCATCTTGGATTCCCCTAGGTCTCTAGTTTTATAAAATGCACAGGTTTGGTAGGTTTCCCTAGGTGCCGGCTGAGCTAGAGGCCAAAATCTACAGGTATGGACTTTGCAAAAAACACCTCTGTTTTCTTTAAAAAAATGTGATGAGTCCATGTTGTGTTTTTTCGCATTTCCTGTCGCGGGCGATAGGCCTACCCACACAAGTGAGGTATAATTTTTATCGGGAGACTTGGGGGAACGCTGGGTGTAAGGAAATTTGTGGCTCCTCTCTGATTCCAGAACTTTCTGTCACCAAAATGTGAGGAAAATGTGTTTTTTTAGCCAAATTTTGAGGTTTGCAAAGGATTCTGGGTAATAGAACCTGCTCAGAGCCCCACAAGTCACCCCATCTTGGATTCCCGTAGGTCTCTAGTATTAAAAAATGCACAGGTTTGGTAGGTTTCCCTAGCTGCCGGCTGAGCTAAAGGCCAAAATCTACTGGTAGGCACTTTGCAAAAAACACCTCTGTTTTCTTTAAAAAAATGTGATGTGTCCACGTTGCGTTTTGGGGCATTTTCTGTTGCGGGCGCTAGGCCTACCCACACAAGTGAGGTATCATTTTTATCGGGAGACTTGGGGGATTGCAGGCTGGAAGGAAATTTGTGGCTCCTCTCAGATTCCAGAACTTTCTGTCACCAAAATTTGAGGAAAACGTGTTTTTTTAGTCACATTTTGAGGTTTGCAAAGGATTCTGGGTAACAGAACCTGGTCAGAGCCCCACAAGTCACACCATCTTGGATTCCCCTATGTCTCTAGTTTTCAAAAATGCATAGGTTTGGTAGGTTTCCCTAGGTGCTGGCTGAGCTAGAGGCCAAAATCTACAGGTAGACACTTGGTAACATACACCTCTGTTTTCTTTCAAAAAATGTGATGTGACCACGTTGCGTTTTGGGGCATTTCCTGTCACGGGCGCTAGGCCTACCCAAACAAGTGAGGTATGATTTTTATCAGGAGTCTTGGGGGAATGCTGGGTGGAAGGAAATTTGTGGCTCCTCTCTGATTCCAAAACTTTCTGTCACCAAAATTTGAGGTAAATGTGTTTTTTTACCCAAATTTCGAGGTTTGCAAAGGATTCTGGGTAACAGAACCTGGTCAGAGCCCCACAAGTCACCCCATCTTGGATTCCCCTAGGTCTCTAGTTTTAAAAAATGCACAGGTTTGGTAGGTTTCCCTAGGTGCCGGCTGAGCTAGAGGCCAAAATCTACAGGTAGGCACTTTGCAAAAAACACTTCTGTTTTCGTTAAAAAAATGTGATGTGTCCACGTTGCGTTTTGGGGCATTTCCTGTCGCGGGCACTAGGCCTACCCACACAAGTGTGGTATCAATTTTATCAGGAGACTTGGGAGAATGCTGGGTGGAAGGAACTTTGTGGCTCCTCTCTGATTCCAGATCTTTCTGTCACCAAAATGTGAGGAAAATGTGTGTTTTTAGCCAAATTTTGAGGTTTGCCAAAGATTCTGGGTAACACAACCTGCTCAGAGCCCGACAAGTCACCCCATCCTGGATTCCCCTAGGTCTCTAGTTTTAAAAAATGCACAGGTTTGGTAGGTTTCCCTAGGTGCCGGCTGAGCTAGAGGCCAAAATCTACTGGTAGGCACTTTGCAAAAAACACCTCTGTTTTCTTAAAAAAAATGTGATGTGTCCACTTTGCGTTTTGGGGCATTTTCTGTCGCGGGCGCTAGGCCTACCCACACAAGTGAGGTATCATTTTTATCGGGAGACTTGGGGGAAGGTAGGCTGGAAGGAAATTTGTGGCTCCTCTCAGATTCCAAAACTTTCTGTCACCAAAATGTGAGAAAAACATGTTTTTTTAACCAAATGTTGAGGTTTGCAAAGGATTCTGGGTGACAGAACCTGGTCACAGCCCCACAAGTCATCTTTGATTCCCCTAGGTCTTTAGTTTTCAAAAATGCATAGGTTTTGTAGGTTTCCCTAGGTGCCGGCTGAGTTAGAGGCCAAAATCTACCGGTAGGCACTTTCCAAAAACACCTCTTTTTTCTTTAAAAAAATGTGATGTGTCCACATTGCGTTTTGGGGCATTTCCTGTTGTGGGCGCTAGGCCTACCCACACAAGTGAGGTATAATTTTTATCGAGAGACTTGGGGGAACGGTGGGTGGAAGGACATTCGTGGCTCCTCTCAAATTCCAGAACATTCTGTCACCAAAATGTGAGGAAAACATGTTTTTTTTAGCCAAATGTTGAAATTTGCAAAGGATTCTGGGTAACAGAACGTGGTCAGAGCCCCACAAGTCACCCCATCTTGGATTTCCCTAGGTCTCTAGTTTTTAAAAAATGCACATGTTTGGTAGGTTTCCCTAATTGCCGGCTGAGCTAGAGGCCAAAATCTACAGGTAGCACTATGCAAAAAACACCTCTGTTTTCTTTAAAAAAATGTGATGTGCCTAGGTGCCGGCTGAGTTAGAGGCCAAAATCTACAGGTAGCACTATGCAAAAAACACCTCTGTTTTCTTTAAAAAAATGTGATGTGCCCACGTTGCGTTTTGGGGCATTTCCTGTCGCGGGCGCTAGGCCTACCCACACAAGTGAGGTATCATTTTTATCGGGAGGCTTGGGGGGATGCTGTGTGGAAGGAAATTTGTGGCTCCTCTCTGATTCCAAATCTTTCTGTCACCAAAATTTGAGGAAAACGTGTTTTTTTTGCCAAATTTCGAGGTTTGCAAAGGATTCTGGGTAACAGAACCTAGTCAGAGCCCCACAAGTCACCCCATCTTGGATTCCTTAGGTCTCTAGTATTAAAAAATGCAGAGATTTGGTAGGTTTCCCTAGGTGCCGGCTGAGCTAGAGTCCAAAATCTACTGGTAGGCACTTTGCAAAAAACACCTCTGTTTTCTTTAAAAAAATGTGATGTGTCCACGTTGCGTTTTGGGGCATTTCCTGTTGCGGGAGCTAGGCCTACCCACACAAGTGAGGTATCATTTTTATCGGGAGACTTGGGGGAAGGCTGGGTGGAAGGAAATGTGTGGCTCCTCT